>NC_138769.1:673928581-674671081 GCF_965119305.1 Pelophylax lessonae | reverse complement strand
ATTCTTTTATATATATATATATATATATATATATATATATATATTTATTCTTCAAGGCGCTGTCTTCAAAAGATCACCTTATATTAGAAAAAATGATATATATATATTATTTTGCTATCTTAAATTATAGCAGTATAGCAGTTAGGTTTAGTTTACACTTGCAGTTCAGGGGCAGTAAAAACATGTGGTTCAGCCACATTCCCCCTCCCCCAACTGCTTTCTATAAACTGAAAAGACAGTTGTACGTCGTTATAAATATGCCGCAGCTACAATGCACATTTTATCGCTTTTTGCTGTCGCGTTTGTCGGGCATTACTATTCACTTAAATGCGACCCATTTAATCTTATGCCATTGCGCCGCAACGGCCCCACATGCAATGCATTGTGGTTGTGCTGTGGTGGTGCGGACTTTTACTGGTTAAAACAGGTGGTTTGAAGATGACCTAATGCCTCCTCGCTGCATGTCAAATGCCTCTAATCATCGATTCACCGAGTGCAAGTATAAATGAGCCTTTATCAAATAAACAGGCCCATAGCAGAAATGTAAAAATGGCCATGGTTGATAATGGTGTACAGGTGCGAGAACTGAAGAGGTTAAATAACATAGTAAAACCATAAAAAAGTGTCTTTATTTAAAGGAGCAATCCTTATTCTTCGGCTGCACTAAATAGAACTGCGCTCGGGAATTTTATGGAGCATTCTAGGAACATCCATCAACCTATTTATCCCTGTTTTCCCAGCAAAGGTCATTTTGACATTGTCAGACCTCTTTCTAAACTCAATGTGACAGACACCTGTCCTAGTCTGAATAGCTGAAAGAGAATCGTCTCCCTCCATTGCTGTTTTGCTTATGCTTTCAGTAAAACATCAACCCGCTACAATTTATCCTTAGGTGTTCTGTCAGATTTTATTCATCACAATTGACGTCGCTCTTTCTCTATCTGGATAGTGAGACGGGTGAAGGGCTTGTTATAAAGCTGAGCCTTGCAGATCACTGTGTCAGCAGGACTAGTTAAAGTTTAACAAAAAGCTATAGATGAACTGTCTTAGCTGTCAAAGGATTTATTATTCTGTTCAGCCAGTCCTGGGACCCAGGCACCCCTGCATGTAGGCAGGTAGGGCTGCAGTTTATCATTTAACCTGAAGGTGGCACTGTGCTGTTTCTTAAAGGAGAAGTACAGCCGAGGCTTGTTTGGCTCTAATTGTCCTGTGGATCACAGGAGTGCAGTTTATTCTGCACTTCTGTGACCCATTTTCAGCAGACAGCGGCCGAAGTCTGCTGTCTGCTGACGTCACAGAGCCGGTCTAGGCGCAGACAAGATCGTGAAAATGGAGTCGGGATCCACCAACATGCCTGGACCGACACCCGGCTTAGCCTTTTTATTCGATTTTATTGAAGTAAAAGTGAACAAAACAGGGGGTAATTACAACAACACATACTATATATCATTGTGTAGGTAGCTAAGTAAGCAGTCATAAAAACATAAAGGTAAGTGAGTAAACAACTGGAAACAAAGAAAAAGGGGGAGGGGGAGCTAGTAACGGTAAGAGGTATTTCAGTCCTTAGCAAAGGATTCGGGGGGGGGGGAATGGGTGATGCCCTAGTGATATGTGAAAGTCTTGTTGTATAAGTCCAATTCCCGTTGGGGAAGGGTACTCGTCATGAATAGCCGACATTTGGGCTCAGCCTCTTAGTGAGCCGCTGAGAGCCTGAGCCAGCCGCTCCCGCCCCCTCCACAGAACAGTGCTCCAGAGAGAATGGTGGCAGAACAGAGAGCCTGTGACTGACAGTCACCAGGTCTCTGCTTGGGGAGCTGTGAGAACTGAGTGATCTGTGATGTTAGATTGCTCGGTTCTCAATCTTAGAGGCACTGGGGACAGATGTAGCATCCAACCGATGCTGCATCCAGCTGGGTAAGTATGATCCTGGAATAAAGTTAACCCCATACTTCTCATTTAAGTCTGGCTGGCAGTAGCCTATTGAGAAATAATTTCCTCCTGCTTAGGGCTCCAGGCAGCCACCTTGGGGAGGACAGCAATCTTATTGAATACCAAAGTCCTGTGATATTTGGGCAGCCGTCCTGACTAAGGACTCTATAAATAGTAGGATCCTGCGCCATTCGGTGTGGGATAAAGATAGGGATAGAGCACCCAGAAAGAGAGAGAGTAGGAGTAGCATTAAAGCAGATCCACACCCTTCTTAGTTTTTCAGCCAAGAATGCTGCCATCTTGGCCTCTGTTTGACATCCAACTGCCATGGTGCTGCTCATGTGAGCAGTTATGACTCCGGCCATTTGATGGTTTGACAGAGCACAACTAACGTGCCAGTTATATTTCCGGTATGTGCCGATAATAGAACTGTTTTTCTAAACTGGTAAATCGATGGGTTTAGTTCCACTCTAAGGAGTGGGACCTCTCGAGGAGAGTAAGAGTATGTTTCTCCTTACAGGGTCCTTCTGTCCTTGGAAGAGTCTTCCACCAACAGCCAGATATCTGCAGGGACATTCAGAGATCAGTGTGAAAAAGCTGTAGCCAGCTCCTAGGGGAATCCCAATATATTATAATTTGGAACAGTGCCCTCTTCAGCCTGAACAAGTGTATGACCTGCAACATAAGTGGTGCCATTCCTGTAAATTGCCTTATATCTGTGAACTTTCAATTTTTACAATTTAGACAAAGTTAAGTATCCACATGTGTTTATTCCATTCTTGGGAACACTGCTTAGACTATAGTAGTGATGGCCAACCTTGGCATCCCTGATGTTTTGAAACTACATTTCCCATGATGCTCCAATAGTGCAATAATACATTTTCCATGATGCTCCAAAGTTCATGAGCATCATGGGAAATGTACAGTAGTTCCAAAACATCTGGGTGCCAAGGTTCGCCATCACTGGACTATAGGCAATCTTGGTGCATTACTTCTCTTCATGACATGAATGCATTTCAACTTGGTTACTGACCTACCCCAGCCTGCTGACTGGTAATGAAGAGCAGCACACCGATGAGGTCATCTCTTTTCTACCCCCCCCCCCCCCTTCATAAAAGCATCTTCAGGAAACTAGCACTTTGCAGTGCAGTGAAACCTGGTTGGCTATGGGAGCTCCCACTCCTTCCAAACTGTTTTCGGGAAATCACAGGAAGCTGATATCAAGACAGATTCTGGTTCTTTTCATAGTTTTATGTAAAATTTTAAATAATTACATTTTTAAAGTGTATTTTTACTTTTGCAGAATTGAAATAACACCTGCTTTATTTTGTTACATGTTCCAATTCACATAGCATAACATGAAAAAAAATGTAAAAACTTCACTTTAAAAGCATATACAGTATTATAGTATACTGGATGGAAACCCTCAGCTTGTAAAACAACCCATTCAGTTTGAAATAGAAATGAAAGGCAAAACATTTGTGTATAGATATAAAAAAGATTACAAACACTTTTCCCCCCCTTTTTTTAAAAGTGATTACATTCCCTTTGTTTGCAGCTGCATAAGAGCTGGAGGGAGAAACTGCAGGGCACTGATCTTCCCAGTGAAAGGCTATGCAGGGGATGTGTGTCAGGACAAGTCTGATCATTGGTCTGCACTGGAATTGGATCGTATGGGTGTACACACCTTTGCGATCCGATTCCAGCACTGCCATCCGCGAGCCAATCTGGGGGTGTCAATAACTTTACATTGACACCCACAGCGGTTCGCAGATGTCAGTGTAAACCGTGGGTGATTCAGGTGCGATGCAGGAACTGCCGCAGGAATCGCGCCAGTTCCCGCATCTCACAAGTGTGAATCCAGACTCCATTGATCCCCTGCAGTGGGGTTGAGCCTGCACTGCAAGGGTTAATTGCTCATTGTGTCCAAGTGAGAGAATAATAACTTCTACTCGGGGGGACTGAGCCAGGGGGTCAATTGCCCCCTGGGCCGCTCTAATCCCCAATAAAAAGTCTGCACCGTTTCTGCCACAGACATGCCTAAAGGATTCCTGAGTGCGGGTTAAAGACAAGGACAAAGCGCAGCCCCCCCCCCCCCCCCCAGCATGGATGGTATAAACTGTGTCTGAGCAGAGGCCGGTTCCATGTCCCACTGGAGACTCTTCTGCCCTGGCCAGCCCCAACTGAGCTGCCCCAGCCCCCCCCCAACCTCCCCCTGCTAGCCAGGTCGGGAACCCGGATTCAGCCGGTAAGTAGAGAATATCTGGAGCAGGGCTTCAGATTGGAATGGGGGTCAGGAGGAGGATTGGGAGAGTGAGAGGGGGGTGAGGGAGAGTGGGAGGGGGGCCGAGTCACCGCACCATGGGCCTCTGGTTTGTACTTTCCCCCTGGGTTGAAAGTTGCCAGTCTGCCCCTGGTTCTACTTACCTGATCGTCTGCTCCCCCAGCAGATGGTGCTCCACCACGCTGCTCCATTATTACGTCCAGTGCAAGGTCCCTGCTTTGGTCTTGATGACATCAGGACCTTTGGACCATTGGAGCATGGGGGAAAGGACACAATGGGGATCAGTCTAGCAGCGCAGAGAATTTAAAGATCGGAAAGGTAACCTTCTTTTATTGTTCCCAAAGAAATAAAAGAGCTGGTAACCCTTGCAGTGCTGGCGCAGCCCCACCGCAAGGGTTAATTTTCCAGTTGCCTTTAGTTGGGCTTTAATTTAATACATTTTTGCAATAGGTGGATTATGCCTTTAAGTGTCAGTTTGGGTCCTTTCACTATAAACTATATGGCTCCAACTAGACATGACAGGTTTACATTAAAATCCTGGGGTCATCAGCATCTTCCTTCTCTATTCCTTTGAGCCTTTAGCATAGTTTGTTTCTGTGTTTTGTCTAAGCAGCCAGACTCCGTAACGCCAAGCCTGAGAATATCAATGAACCTGTGCGCAACGCAGCGACACCCTGACCCAAGGCAGATGGGCAGGTGAGCCGACAACACTCAGGCGTTAAACTCATCCTACAAATCCCTGATGTTTGAAATTACCCGTCCTGGTTTTTTTTTGACAGGAGCCCCTCTTCACCGTAGGGAGGCCAGAGCCTTCAAACAGCCAATAAAGAAATAAAGTGAAAACTTCACGGCTGCCAAAATTAATCTTGTGTGTGGTCACTGTTGGCAGGTTAGTTACTGGAATGATATGGAGCAGGAAGAGGCTGCAGAAAAAGTGAAAACAGCTGGAAATGAGTCTTCTATCATCCTGACAGAGCTGGAAGGAAATACATTATATCACATCACTGTGAGAGCGTTCAACAAAGCCGGATACGGACCTCCTAGCGCGGCCATACGTGGAAGCACCAAGAAATCTCGTAAGTGCCTTGCTGTTTCCATTCCATCACTCTCTGCGCCTATTTCTCGGCCAACTGAACTGGCCTTCAATCATATCTGGTTTTAAAAAAAAATTATATTCACAGATGTATTTTTAACCCAAAAAAAGTCCTTCCTCCAAATCTCCCACGCATGCAGGTTTGATTCCCAATGCCACTCGTATCTGCAGTTGGTATTGGTGTCAGTCACAGCTCGTAGGCAGCAAGGGGGGATGGGGGGGGGGGGTGAGTGACACCATGAGGCTGATTTACAAAAGGCAAATAAACTCTACATTCTGCAAGTGCAGTTTCTCCAGAGCTTAGTAAATGACAGGGAGCTCTGCTGACTTCCATCATCCAAACATGTGCAAGCAAAAATTATGTTTTTTTTTTTTTCTTGCATGTGATTGGGTATTCTTTGCAAGGTGAACCCTTACCTCATTTACTAAGCTAGGGAGCAACTGCATTTGTGTAGCACCCTAGTTAGGTGCTAGGCTGCTAGTTAAATTTAGTTCTTTTTGGGCTTCTCTGTAATCAAAAAGGAAGGGCAAACGGTGAATTCAGGTCGAACATTTGCCTGTTCGTCAGTTCGCCTAACACCCTAATTTGCAGGGTGTTCGCCAGGTGTTCACCCCAACAAACACCCTGCAATGCACTGAACGCTGCACAAAGCATTCTGTACATTCAAAACTTTGCCCAATCAGGGCGCAGTGTAAGATGGTTGTTAAGGAGTGGGGCCGGGAATACGGCTGCTGCATTCTTAACAACCGATTAGTCATCAGCTGTCAATGGGTTTCCCCACTGGCAGCTGCCTAAAAAAAAGTGGCATTAAAAAAATATATATATATTTTTTTTAAATGGCGTTGGATCCCCCCCCCCCAAATCCATACCAGACCCTTATCCAAGCATGCAGCCTGGCAGGTCAGGAAAAGTAGGTCCCCCCCGCGCCCTCTCCTGAACCATACCAGGCCACATGCCCCCAGCATGTGGGGGCGGGTGCTTTGAGCCATGTTGATGGAGACAAGGACCTCTTCCCAACAACCCTGGGCTGTGGTTGTCCAGGGGGGTTATTGGAATCTGGAAGCCCCCTTTAACAAAAGGGCCCCCAGACCCCCCCCCATGTGAATGGATATCGAGTACATCGTACCCCTACCCATGTTCAGCTTTGGCATTCAAAAATACTGACATAATCAGACCGCCAGGGAGGTTAAAAACAAAAATTGCCTTTAATTATACTTTATTAGAAAGATCTAGTTTTAGATGTAGATTTGCATTCTGTATTTTCAATTTTTTTCTATTTTTCTTTTTTTTTTTTCATATATTCTATTTTTTAATCTGATTTTATTCTTTTCGGAGACAATACAGCATGGACTGCTCAACATGCCGGATTTATGAATCAGAGTGTTAACTGGAAGCCCATGTACTGAACTGTAAAATTGTGACTGCAAAATGCTCGCTTCAGAACATATTGATATTTTATTCCTACAAAACAGGGCTAAGCATTGGTGACACACACCAGAGATAAAAGGATTGCGCTTTATAAGCTAAGTATAAGTTCAGCCAAGTAAAGTCACTATTAAAATGACACCGCTGGAGCACACGATGGTTTATCAGCTTCCAGCTGTGCTGGCAGGACTAGCAGATTGAGAGCAATTCTCTGGGCAGGAATTGGAATATGTATTTACATTTCATTTGGTTATAAAGCACATTTTTTTTTCTTCTTATGGGTTTTTTTTTTTTTTTATCTCCATCCAGCTCCCAGTCAGGCTCCGAGCATTGTGAAGTGGATACGGAACGGTTCCCATGTGTCCTTGGGCTGGGAAGCAGTCCGATCATTAGCCAACGAGTCAGATGTCATGGGATACAAGGTCAGAGCACTTTCCCTCTCAGGCTGCATTCTACTCTAACCCATCTTTATTTTCCATGCCTAGGAATTTTGGGTTAAAAAGCAGAGGAAAGCGATGTAGCACACAGAGGCGGATTTATCAGACAAGTTAACAAAGACTCAGGCACCTACCTAGTGCAAATTACTCACTTGGTCTCCTGGAAGATTTACCCCCCTTAGTGACCAGGACATTTTTTGCGATACAGCACTGCGTTATTTTAACTGACAATTGGGCGGTCGTGTGATACTGTATCCAAATAACGTTTGTCATTTTCTTCCACAAATAGAGCTTTCTGCTGGTGGTATTTGATCATCGCTGGGTGTTTTTTTTTTTTTTTTGTGCTATAAGCAAAAAAAGACTGACAATTTTGAAAAAAAAAAAACATATTTGTTACTTTCTGCTAAAAGCATATCCAATACAAAAAATTGAAAAAATCGAATTACCTAATCAGTTTAGGCCAATACGCATTCTGCTACATATTTTTGGTAAAAAAAAAAAAAAAAATAAGTGTATATTGATTGGTTTGTGCAAAAAGTATAACGTCTAACTATAGGGTTTATCCTGGAATATTTATACTAGTAATGGCGGCGTTCAGTGAGGACTGCAATATTGCAGCAGACAATTGGAAACTAACCGACACTGTTGTCGTTCTGTGGGAACCAGTGACAGTAATACAGTAATACAGTGATCAGTGCTAAAAATGTGCACTGTCACTGTACTAAAAAGACTCTAGCTGGAAAGGGGTTAAACAGCTAGGACGATCAAAGGGTTAACTGTGTGCTTAATTAGTGTTTGTGTGTACTATGTGTGGTGCTTTTCCTAAGGAAAGTGATGGATTTTCTCCCCATCACTTCTCCCCTGTCAGGACAGAGCTCTACCATGTTTACATAGGCAGAGCTCCATTCTGTGTGTTTTCCCAATGATCGGCGGGTGCCGGAGGACATCTATTGGCTGGCACACGCTGATCGGCTTCTGATGTAATAAATCACAGCAAATACAGTGTGCGAGTACCCCCTAACCAGAATATATGTGTTTCTGGGTGGAACTCCGCTTTAAAGAAAGTTAAATTCAGAAAATAAAAACAGGAAACATAACAGGCACAACATTTCCAAGACGGAATTCACAATAACCAAAAACAACATTAAATAACATCACATATGTCATGTGCAAAAAGCCATAATGCTTGTGCATAAAAGCAAAGGGAGTAGTATCTCTGCCGTCACCTTAAAAACAATTAAAGTACTCACAGTGCAGTTTAGACAACAATAAACCCCCTTTCATAAAGCATTAGGTAGGTGAATTACCCTCGGCCTATTAGTAATTTATCCAACACCAACGGGCTCAAACCTGGTGTGTCTAGCCATGGGCCCCACAAGCTATCAAATTTTTGGGGTCTGCCCCTGTGCTGGTAGATATACTTCTCCAGTCTCAGAGTTTCCCCCATACATTGTAACCATTCTTGGAAAGGGGGATTAGTGGACTTCCAGTGTCTGGGTAGAACCCTATGGGCCTGGAAAAGACCTCTAGCAGCTGCTTCTCTCATATGGTCCTGCAACTGAGGGTTATCAAAGATGCCCAAAAGGTAGGTTCTAGGGTCTAATGTTAGGGTAATCTGGAACTCCCTGTTTATGGTGCCCAACACTTCCACCCAATAACGATGAAGTTTCAGGCATCTCCAGATTAAGTGAATCAAGTCACAATTGTCCCTAAGGCATTTGCCACAAGAAGAGGAATCCAAAATACCCATTTTATACAGCCTGACAGGGAAGAAATGAACTCTTAGGAGTATGTACAATTGCATGGCTCTCTGAGACACATTAACTGAACATTGCCTGAACTGAACATTAACTGAACTGCCTGCAATGCCTCTTCCCACTGATCCTCAATCAAAGGGCCCACATCCCTCTCCCAGCATTCGTGTACCTTCAAAGGGAATGAAGTTAGATAGTCATTTAACAACATTGCATAGCATCAGGATTAGAATGCCTTAGTAGAGACACTTTCGTCATTCATATTAAACACTGGGTTCGGGGACTGCCGCCACTCTGTCGCTGAGCCCTGGGCCATAACCCCTTGTTTAAGCTGAAAATACAAAAGCATGGACCTAGGGAGGAAGAATTTTGTGCTTAGCCTATCAAAGAAGCACAGTGAGCTGTTACTAAAAATATGACAAAGGTGAGTTATTCTCCACTGATTCCATCTCGCAGCCTGTTGAATTTTGGCTAGTCCAGGGTATTTACTATTACGCGATATTGGGCTGTAGCATGTAAAACCAGTAACTTGTTGGAGCTGTTGCAAACTTTTTTTTTTTTTCTAAATCAGAAAAAGATAAAAGATTTTATCAAAAAAATAGAAGAAAAAAAACAGAAAACCTATCAGTAGTATAAACACAAAGTTTCCAAGACAGCATATACAATAGCCAAAAACATCCGTGAATAGCCTCACATATGTCATGTACAAAAAACCCACAACACTTGTGCATAAAAGCAAAGAAAAAAGTATCTCTCTTGTCATCTTAAAACCAGTTGAAGCACTCATAGTGCAGTTTAAACAATAGTAAACCCATTTCCAGAAAGCGTTTAAGTAGATAAATTATACTTGACCGATTAGTAATCTATCCAACACCAACTCCAGTGGCCTCAGACCTGGTGTGTCCAGCCATGGGCCCCACAAGCTATCAAATATGTGGGGTCTGCCCCTGTGCTGGTAGATATCCACTTCAATACCGGGCACTTTCATCCCCTTCCTTCCCAGGCCAATTTTCCCCTTTTAGCGCTGTTGCATTTTGAATGACCATGCGCGGTCATGCAACACTGTACCTACACCAACTTTATGTCATTTTCTCCCCACAAATAGAGCTTTCTTTTGGTGGTATTTGATCACCTCTGGGTTTTTTCCTTTTTGCTAAACAAATAAAAGTTTGAAAAAAAAAAACGTTATACAATTTTGTAAATAAATACGTTTTTTCCTGCACTGATGAGCACTGATGAGACTGCACTGACAGGCACTGATGGGGCGGCACTGATAGGCGGCACTGATAAGTAGCACTGATATGCAGCATTGGTGGGCACTGATAGGCAGCACTGCTGGGCACTGATAGGTGGCACTGATGGGCACTGATAGGTGGCACTGATGGGCACTAATGGGCACTGATAGGTGGCCCTGGTGGGCACTGATGGGCACTGATAGGCGGCACTGACGGGCGGCACTGATGGGCACTAATGGGCACTGATAGGCGGCACTGGTGGGCAATAATGGGCACTGGTGGGCGACACTGATAGATGGCAATGATGGGCACTGGTGGGCAGCACTGATAGGGAGGGCACTGGTGGGCAGCACTGATGGGGAGGGCAATGGGGGGCTCCTTGAGCCCTGATTGCTATCCCTGGTGGCCATAGTGGGCATCCCTGGGGTCATAGGTGGGCATCCCTGGGGTCATGGGTTGGCATCCCTGGTGGTTCTAGTGGCACCCCCCCCCTCGAGGGTCTGCACTAATAATCAATG
The DNA here is from genome assembly GCF_965119305.1 of Pelophylax lessonae. NCBI lineage: Eukaryota > Metazoa > Chordata > Amphibia > Anura > Ranidae > Pelophylax > Pelophylax lessonae. The sequence continues at coordinate 674,660,405 of NC_138769.1, read as the reverse complement.
ATCTGATTACCAGTGCCGACCCCCCCCATGTCAGGGGAGCCGCCGATCGGCGCTCCTTTACTCGTGCTTGTCAGGCACGAACTAAGGAAAGCCGATCAACGGCTCTTCCTGTTTACTATGTGACCAGCCTTGATTGGACATGGATGGTCACATGGTAAAGAGCCTACATCAGTAGGCTCTTTACCGAGATCGGAGATGCAGGGAGTCAGACTGACTCCTCGCATCACCGATCGCCGATCTATGCGCCCCCGGGGGGCGCGCAGAGCTGTATTATCCTGCCGCCGTCATATGACGTCCGGTCAGGATAATACAACCACATTCCCGCCGTCTTTTGCCTATAGGGCGGGCGGGAAGTGGATATACTTCTCCAGTCTCAGAGTTTCTCCCATACACTGTAACCATTATTCATGGGAAGGGAGATTAGTGGACTTCCAGTGTCTGAGCAGAACTCTGCGGGTCTGGAAAAGAGCTCTAGCAACCCCTTCTCTCATATGGGCCTGTAAATGGAGCTTATCCAAGATGTCCAAAAGGCTTAAAGCATGACTTCTTCCTGTAGGTCCACAAATTGAAATCCTGTTATATTAGGGTTTTGCCTAATAGAGGCAGTCAGAGGTTCTATCGCTAACGTGAATAATAGTGGGGATAATGGGCACCCCTCACACGTACCCCTACCCAGGGTGAATTGATCTGAAATCCGCCCTGCTTCCTTTATGGCCGCTAGTAGGTGACTGTAGAATAATTGAACCCATGATGTAAATGTGGGCTGAAAACCAAACTTTGCGAGAACAGCCCAAAGGAAGGGCCACTGTACACTATCAAAGGCCTTGGCCGCATTCAAGGAAAACAAAGCCCTGTTACCCATGTTATTCGCCCTCGCCTGGATGTTAAGAAACAACCTCCTCAAGTTGACAGCTGTGGACTTCTGAAGCATGAAACCTAATTGATTCTCTTTTATTATTGAGGCAATGGCCTTATTAAGCTGGAGGGCAAGTACCTTAGCTAAGATTTTAATATCACTTTGAAGTAGTGAGATCGACTTATAAGAGCCTGGGTGGGGTCCTTGCTAGGTTTTAGTAACATAATGATGTTAGCTTTCGCCATAGAATATGGCAAGGTGCCACTTTCCGTAGCCGTATTAAACACCTTCAGGAGGTAGGGTAGTATTTTCTCTCCATATTGTTTATATACCTGTATAGGCAAGCCATCATCCCCTGGTGCCTTTCAATTAGGAAACACAGCTACCACCAGTTGCAGCTCCTCCAATGTAATTGGGGAATCGAGTATTCTCCTATTTCGAGTAGTCAGTGTTGGCAAACGAATGCTGTTCAAATAGGTCTGAATATCCTCAGGTGTGCAAAGTTGTTTTGATTAATAGAGGGTATGATAGAAGGATACTAGTTCGGTCATAATAGAATCAGTGGTAGTAACAAGTCCCCCACCTCCCTTCCGCAAGGCACCGATGGATCCCCCTAAAGTCTGCGATTTAGCTATCCTGGCCAGTAGTCTCCCTGTCTGGTCACCCTCCTCATAAAATGCAAGTCTTGAAAAAAAACGCTTTTTTATCTGCCGGGGATGTCACCACACGGTCTATGGCGTCCTGTGCAAATGGCCAGGCACCTCTATTAGGGTCATCAATATAAGACTGTTCCAAATGAGGCACCTGCTGCTCCAGTTCCACCCGCATGCCCTGGGAGTTTTAACGGCGTTCACCTGGCCAATGAGTACACCCCATAGAAACGCTTTGCATGCATCTCATGTTTGCAGTAAATCCTCCTGGCCTTGATGGGCTATCAGAAATTTTGTAATAGAGATATGTACTACCGCTTGGGATGGAAAAATATTGATCCAATAGGCATTGAGTTTCCATGGAAGGGCTGAAGCGAGGTAAGGGAGCCCATCACTAAAGGGGAATGGTCCAATATCCCTCTCGGGAGATAGCTGACGTCTGACAGGTATGGTAAAATTGAGGGGAAACCTAACCCTAGATCAATTTGTGAAAAGGACATGTGAGAGCAAGCAAGAGAACTGTTTCTCCCTGGGGTGTCTAGCATGCCAGAAGTCAAACCAACCCACCTCCTGTAAAAATGTATATAGGACTGTGCTTCTCTCCCCAGTCCCCCTAGCTGTGTTTGTCCAGCCATGGGTGGAGATATATCTATAGCTTATCTATTTAGTATGCCAAGAGAGTCTGCAGGACTTCCCTTGAGAAGATGGGGGGGGGGACATACACCACAGCTATTACACAGCAGAACATACACAGTTGATAATGCAGAAAGACATATCTCCCCTCTGTGTCTACCAGAACATCTAGTTCCTGAAATTTGAAGGAACAGTGTATCAGAACACTCACACCGCTAGAATAAGAGGTGTAAGTGGAGTGCTAAGCCCATCCCAACTAAGCATATTGTATACAAGACAAATCGTCCCTGGTAAGATGGGTCTCTTGAAGGCGGTTAATGCCAAGATGGAATTTGCAGAGATTGGAGGAGTTCTGGGGCAGAGCTGTGTAAATCTCAGAATTGGATGGACAGAAATATAACTCTTTTGGCAGATAAAACAGCTGCCATATGTGCATTTTATCAGCATATTTAGCTGTTTAGAGTTCAGCTTTAAACACTTTTTAGTATGAAAATCATTTGGTTTGCTGTTCCTTCGTTTTTTATAAAGGGTCAAAAGTCAGAGTAACAATCAAAGCTTTTACAATAATTTGAGCTTGACATTACTCATTATTTTTCACAGGGAACATTTTTATTTAAAATTGAAAATGTTGTGAAAACTGACAGTAGCCTGTCAAAACAGAGTTACAAATACCGCATTTACTCTGAATACATTTGACAGATTCGAATGTCGGATGAAGATTTTATTTTAAACACTGTTACAAATAGCTTGAAATAGCTATATAAACTATATATATATATATATATATATATATATACAGTATATATATATGTATGTATATATATATATATATATGTATATATATATATATATATATATATATATATATATATATATATATATATATATATATATATATATATATAAACTAAACTATATATATTTATATATATATATATATATATAAATAAACTAAACTATTTACATAAAGTATTACATATATATTTTATTTTAAACACTGTTACAAATAGCTTGAAATAGCTATATAAACTATATATATATATATAAATATATATATATATATCTATAAACTAAACTATTTATATAACGTATATATATTAAGCCTATCATGAATGCTGCTGACAGACCTATCCACTTTACTGACCACTCAATGTCCACCACCCTTCACTGCCAATCCCTTCACTGGTTTCCATTTGCCCAACAAATACATTTAATAAAGTCCTCCACAACTCTGCCCAAAGCTACATCACAAACCTTGACTTAAAATATCACCCAAAACGTGCGCTCACTCCAAGACCTCTTGCTCCAGCTTCCTCTTCACCTTCTCCCATGCTTGCTTCAGGACTTCTTTATAGCCTCTTCCCTCCTCTGCAATCTTTCACCCCAACCTGTGCAGCTGTCTCCTATTCTCTCCACCTCTAGATGATATCTGAAAACTCATCTCTTCAGGGAAGCCTATCCCACTTCTACCTAACAACTGAACATTTACCTTCTCCATTAACACATCTCAACACATTTATTTAATTTTTATCACTTGCTGGTCCCTTTTAAATTGTAAGGGTCCTCCTAAATCTTTTGTCTTGGAAAGCATTGTCACTGTACCTTCGGGCCCCCGGAGCAAGAAACAATGAAGGGCCCCCCTGACCCCACGCCAGGGCCAAGTTGCAAGTGCGACCTTTGGGACCCTGGTAGTTTTGCCACTAGTGTAAGTAGTATTATTTATTTTTGTTATTTTTTTAAATTGTTTTTACATTTTATTTTATATGTTTTTTAAAAAATTTTAGGAGCCCCTTTGGGGGGCTTTGTTGAAATATTAGGAGTCGAAACAGATGTCTGATGTTTCACCTTTGAGACACAGAATGGAGATTAGGGACACAGCCTTCAATCTCCATCTCTGCAGCTTTAACTGCACAGAATAAAGGGATAAGAATAGCTCTGTACAGAGCTTCCCGTTCATTCACAAACTGAAGCATAGTACTATGGCTCAGTTTTGAACGGACACAGGAGCTAGCAGTACCAATGACTCTTTGTATCCATTTAGAAAAGGAAGGGGCCAGTAAATTACATATTTACCTGCCCCTTTCATCTTGACACATTTACATGGCAGGAGGAAGAGGGGAGGGGGGAAGCCAGCAGTGCTGTTGGGAGGGGGCAACCAGGGGGCGCACACAGGGGCCAGGAGGCAGCAGGAGAAAAGTAACCTGGCTTACAGCCATGGCAGGGGTGACATACTGTATAGAGGAACCGATCTCCCCCAGGCTTTCAGCGGCTGCAGGAGGAAAATGAAGAGAATCAGTTCCTCTACACGCTGCCCCCGCTGTTCCTCCTATCCAGGTGTAGAGCCAAGTGTGACAGGGGAGCCGCATGGGCCCCCTGGAGCATGGGTCCGGGTCACAATTGCAATCACCTTTGGTTACACCCCTACACAGCGCTGTATTAGTTAAAAATGATCTTAAGATTATTTGTTAAACAGGGAAAAAAATGACAGAAAATATAAAGAATAAATACATTTATCAGCCAAATGATTCAAATTTGTCTCCACCCAGTTTTAAGATTTACACAGCTCTCTGCTCCACGACACAGCCCTGTCTGGATCTTTCTCTGCTGCATTATCCCTTTCACTTACAAGTCCTCTCCCCCACTCACAGCACCTGGACAGTGTAAACGGAAGTAGCACACTGATTAGCTCATCTCTCTGCTCTCCCCTCCCATCAGCATGGATCCAGGCCTATAGCACATCTGACTCTTTCAATGTACTGATTCTACCTTTTTTGGTATCAGAGATTGATACTAAGTCAAATTCAGGTGCCTAAACAGCTTGCATTTAAAAACAATACATTTGTGGTGTATTAATTGTTACAGAACTGCATTAATTTGTTCCTTATATATCTACTCCGAGGTCAACTTTAATTATGGAGATCATGTGATCATCAACCATGACATTTAATAAATATCATCCCAACACAGGAACCTACCTGAGAGGATGTTCGATTCCAAGAGGCTCAAACATGTTAAAGGATAAGTCCACCCAAAATTTGAATATTCACTTATGGGTAAATGCTGGAGAGTTACTCTACCTAACATTTACTTTTATTTCTGGTGATCTCTAATTGTTGGACAAAGCCTTCTGCCCAGGGGCCCTAGGTGCATTTTGGGCCCCATGATAATTTTGCCTTACATCATAGTTGCCAACTGTCCCTAGATTTCCTGAGCTGTCCTCGTATGCCATGTCCCAGGCTGCATCCTGGAATCTGTACTGTGCCCTCCTGCTCCCCTTGCACTTTGCCCTTTGTGTTGATTGGTTTTTGATTTATGGCATGTTTTTTTACTGTTTAAATCAATTGTATTGAAAGTACTAATAAATATATGTATAATTCTATCAACTATTTATACTTTAATTCTTGAGGGTAGGTGCGTAAATTGGAACAGGCTGGTAGGGGCCCCATTACATTACTTTGCCCAGGGGCCTTCGATGCTATAGAGAAAACCATGTGGTTGGATCTTTGCATTTAGAATCCTAGCTTATATATATTGTCGAACTAGGAGGGGCATTTCTCTCCCTTGTAGATTTTCATTTACATGTTAAAAAATACAGTTTAGAGAGGAATACCAACAGAACATACGAAATCCAAAGGGGAGTAACAACAGAGTTAGAAACTTTAAAAATGAGATAATCTAGAGTTACAAGAAGCCTGATTTTAATTATAAATTAATTATCATATCTGGGTGGACAGATCTTTTTAATTGTGTGTAGTTTGATCTAGTGTGTAAAATAAGTGGTTGGATTATTTTGTTTATTGATCATTAATCATGCTTTCAGCTGCACCAGGGAATATACTGTAAGCGTGGATAAATAAGAAATAGTAGCAGAGGGAATAAATAGTTTGAAAGCACGTATGAGGATAGTCAAACTTGTATTAGGAGAAGATAAATAAGTAGAAACCAGTAAATAGTAAAAGCAAACACAATATATATATGCTTTGGCCTGGAATTACTTACGCCCGCACCATATACTGGAGTGCCATAGTGTAATTAAAATCTTCACTGATGACAGCAGGCTTTGCTGGTTCTTCTTTTCCATTAAAACGCAGATTGTATTTCCTTTATGTACTTTGGGATTTCAGAAGTTGCAAATTGCTGTTATCCCCAGCAGATTCACACTGTTGAGATTAGTAGGGATGTATGATAAAGAGCCATGGCACATATTTTAAATGTCTAGAGGATTGATCATGAATACATTTTGAATTGTATTAATGGACTGTGTATTGAAGTTCTTATATGTTAATAGTTTCTATTTTAGGAAGGTAGTGCTGTACTGTAGAAGGTGCTAATTGAGCAGTTTATGGTTCCCTTTGACCTACTAAACCTGAATAATAACCCTTTCCAATATACCCATGGTTGCCATATCTTGCACTAAAAAACTGTATGCAATCTGGATAGATGACTTTATGTTTGGGATACACAGTACTGTTGCATTGCACTGCAGGGGCAATCCCTTAGAACAATACAGTAGATGTTAATGGAACATACCATGCCGCACTGCAATAATGAATGATTCAGGTCTGTTTTTTAATCCATTTCTGTGTGTTAGAAGCCCATTAATGCAACACATGTTAATACACGATACAGCTTGACACTTACATGCATGTGGTTAGGAAACAGAGAGATGTGAAAGGGTCCTGAAAGAAGGATTTTAATGTCTGCACCTACCACCCCTAAAGTTCACCTCTCAAGAGAGAAATGCGTGAAACCTGCTTTTGAAAATTGTAGGTTCTGCAGGTCTGTTGAGTCATAACATAGTTAGTCAGGTTGAAAAAAGACCATCTGATTCAACCAATAAAAAAACAGTAAAGAAAACCCAACCATACAATCCCATATACACAATCCTATACCCGCAGTTGATCCAGAGGAAGGCGAAAAAACCCCAGCAAAGCATGATTCAATTTTCTACAGCAGGGCAAAAAAATTCCTTCCTGATCCCCCGAGAGGCAATAGATATTCCCTGGATCAACTTTACCTATAAATATTAGTACCCACTTATATTAAGTCCACCCAGGAAATAATCCAGGCCTTTTTTTTTTTTTTTTTTTTTAATAAAATTTTATTGAGGAATTTCAAAATACAGAAAGATAATGCAACAATCAGCCTTCAAACGGCATAATAACAGAAATAATAGAATATTAACCGCCCCCAGGACGGTAGCATCACATCAGTATCATAGCACATGAAATCAGCAAACAATTTTGAAAAGAAAAGTTTAGAAAACGAAATTTGAGGGGGAGGGGGGGGGGGGTAGAAGAGGGAAAGAAAAAAAGGGGGGGGGAGAAGAGCATACATCAAAGTACGATCTAGGGCAACATACATGCGGGCAGCCAGATGACAATGATAAATTTAATTTAAGTTACTTAATGGAGCAGAAGGTAGAGGAGGGTACGTTCTCAGGAGTTGAGGTAAGTAACCAGTGTGATAGACCGGACGGTCATGAAGATCCAGTTGTTCCTGAGGCGACATCACTGAAAGGATAAAAGCGTTCCATCGGTGCATGAAACGTGTGAGGGATTTTGGATTTCCGTCTTCCACATTTAGTCTCTCATTGTACAAAAGTAATAGTAGCGTGTGTTTGAGGTGCGAAGTTTTTGGGCACACAGGGGATATCCAGTGTTTGAGAATGCATCTCCTAGCTGCCAAAAGGCATAGTAAAATCCAGTCTTTATGTGGAGTGAGTTGTTCCGGAGGTCTTGAGAGGATTTGGGGGTCCCAATATCCAAAGAGTAAGAGGAAGGGGTCCTTAGGGATAGACAGCTGGGTTATTCCGTAAATAAAGGTAAGAACAAGGTCCCAGAAGGAAGAAATGGCGGAACATTGCCAAAAGCGGTGGGCTAAAGTTGGGCGTGGGAGCTTACAAAGGGGACAGGACGGTCCTTGCTTGTTGTGGGGGTCCGTGGTAAAAGGATAATAGGCACGGTGGAAAATCCGCATTTGCGTCTCCCTCCAGAGTTCATTCGTGGTTAAGCGGAGAGTCATATTAAGGCCTGCCCGTAGTCTGGGCAACAGATCAATGTGAGGAAAGGGTTTGCCCCAATTAGCAACTGACATTTCTGTAAGGGGGGGCGATGATTCTAGCAAGAGAGGTTTGTACATGGCCGATATGGTGTTCAGCCTATCCGCGAGAAAGGTGTCTAATATGGATGAAGAAAATCGTTGCATGGCATTCCTGCACGACATGTGGATGAAGTGCACACATTGCCTGTAACAAAAGTGGTGAGATGTTGGCAGGGAATAGGTGCGAGCAATGGCGGAGAAGGCCAGAGGGGTGCCCGTATGAACATCACATAAGTCCTTAAAATGGGTGATACCACGTTGCCTCCAGAGAGTAGGCCTTTTTTAAAGCAATCTAGTGACCTAGCCAGAATCACCTCTGGAGGGAGTCTTTTCCACATTTTCACAGCTCTTACATTGAAGAAACCTTTCCATATTTGGAGACTTAATCTGTTTTCCACTAGACGTAAAGAGTGCCCCCTTGTCCTCTGACCTTAAATTGAATAACTCAAAACTAAGTTCACTATATGGACCCCTTATGTATTTATACATGTTGATCATTTCCCCCCTTAATCTCCTCTTCTCAAGAGAGAATAAATTCAGTTCCTCTAATCTTTTCTCATAGCTGAGCTCCTCAATGCCTCTTATCAGATTGGTTGCCCTTCTCTGCATTTTCTCCAGTTCCCCAATATCCTTTTTAAGAACTGGTGCCCAAAACTGAACTGCATATCCCAGATGAGGTCTTACTAATGATCTGTACAGGGGCAAAATTATATCTCTCTCTCTGGAGCCCATGCCCATGGATTTTCCTTGTTTTGGAAACCGCAGCTTGGCATTGCATGCTATTAATAAGCTTAGGATCTACCAGAACACCCAGATCCTTCTCCGCTATGGATTCCCCCAGTTCTACTCCCCCTAGTATGTATGATGCATGCATATTCTTAGCTCCCAAGTGCATAACTTTACATTTATCAACATTAAACCTCATTTGCCACATAGTTGACCAATGAAACAGTGCATTGAGGTCAGCTTGTAAGTTGGAGACATCCTGTAAGGAAGTTATTCCACTGCCAGCTTGGTGTCATCTGCAAAATCATTGACTTGAAGCAAAAATGGTCAGGCAGCTAGAAAGGGAGAGGGAAGCAATGAAAGTCTCCATATTTTTCTCCTAGCAAGTTTCCTTACAAAAACATTTTTCCTGGAATGAAGGCTGTCGTTGCTGACCTCCTAGTTGTCTGGTTGTTATGCTGATCCTCTGGATTCAGTATTTTCGTTGACCCAAATGCAGGCCCAGAATGTAAATAAGCTCATAACTTTTTATCTAAATACTGGTTCTGGGTTAAATGACTGAAGCTAGGGAATCAGCATAAAAGTCAGAAGACTAAGTTACAGAATGAGGAGTAAATTATGGCAGCCTGTACATTTCTGTCAAAAAAGGTTTCTTTTAAAAAAAAGTGATAAACTCCTTCAAGCTCAGGTATGGAAGATTTTTTTGCTGTGCTTCTCCTATGGATCATAGGAGTTCAGTTAGTTCTGTTAACCATTTTCAGCTTACAGCAGGCTGGTCCAGGCTCTGAAAAGATCCTGATATGGTCAGGATCCACCCTGATGCCTGGACCAGCAGCTGTTTCAGCCCCCCAGTGAGCCGATGGGAGCCTGAGCCTGCAGCCCCCACCCATTGCACATCCCAATGCTACAGTGAGCTCTGGAGGGGCAGAGCCGTTGACTGACAGTCACCAATTCTCTGCAGGTTGAAGATCGAGAGCTGAGCGATCAGAAGTGTTTGATCACTCAGTTCTCAGTTTTAGAGCTTGCTGGGGACCGATGCTGCATCCATCTAGTTGAGTATAATGTTTTTAAATGAATATCAATCTTCTCTCTTTTTTTTTTTTTTGCCCAGAACATACAAAAGTTAACTGTACACAAAAGTACAGGATTGACATGTCCCGTAACGATTCCTCCACATCACATGGCATCACTGATCAACATAGGTGAAATGCCAGGGGGATCCCACTCTTAAGAAACCCCACCCTCTATTTCCTACTGTATTTTTTGCTGGGGAATGCCCTGTCACTTGTTGGGAGATTAATAAAAATGTTTTCAGCACCGTAAGCCTGTAGCAATGGAACTGTTATCAAAAAGCTATAATTTGCATTTGAGCACACCTCTGCTCAAACACATGTGTTTGAATGTATTTGCTTTGGTCCTTTCAAGCTGACATAGGAGTGCCCCCCCATTGCTCTGCTCAAATGCATGCATTTAAACTTCTCTGCCAGCAATATTAATGCATTTCAATTGGTCACCTACTGGTCTTGTCACTGCCCTTCTTATCAATGTAATTACGCACAGTGAAGGCCCAGCAGCCAGCAGTGGTCTGCATTGCATATGTGCATATGGTGATGTAGGAGTGTCCACCCATGTTCAAGTGTAGTATAGAGGAGGACCACAGTACTGGCTACTGTGGGAACGTGGAGTAAGCTACTGTAAGCTTACTATTTTATACAATTATCCTGACAAAATGAGCACTGAATCCTTCATCAGATAGGGGGGATAGGGGGTGGGGGCATAATTTCTATGATTTGCCAACTGCTCAAAGTTCAACATTATGATAATAACCACATTCGGAAAAAGAAAAGAAATTAAATCTATTCTAAAGAAACTGTAAACCTAATAATGGCTACCCACATAGTATACCTCAGTACACTGACTCTTAGAAGGCTAACATTATTACTTTGTAATATCACAGAAAAGTACCTTGGCAAGAACTGGAATTTGTATTTAAGACTGGGTATAAGAGATGGGTAATTGTTCTGTCTCCATCCATTGGGAGTGCAATGTGGATTTCTAGCAGGTTTCAGGCCTGAAAACAACGGAATTGCCGCTCTCTGAATGATATATTTGGTATTTTTCTCCCTGTTGTTAGATTGAAACGTATAGTGAGTCTGTGAAAGGTCACAGATCCGTGGCCTCTGTCTAAATCTCCAATCTGGTTTTCTACCTTTGTATTAAGGCATAACAGGCAATTTTTCTATTTCTTAATCCGCAGGTCATGTTGAGACAAGAAGGTCACAGCAACAGCCAAGTCATCCAAACACAGACAACATCAGCAGTGGTTCTGCTGCCTGACTCCGGCTTTTATATCATAGAGGTACGAGCCGTTAGTGAAGGCGGAGATGGGACAGCCAGCTCTCAAATCAGAGTGCCATCTTATTCAGGTAAGCTCGGAGTCAGCATATGCTGTGCTGTAGATTTGTATGTATTTACTAAAACATAAGGTGAGCTTCCAAAGAATCAGATTCCTCCAGAGATTCATTCTGTATGAGATGGGAATGTCAGGCTAATTCCACTCCCCTCCTACTGTAACACTAAGAGCTTATCCAAAAAGGCATTTTTAATTTTTTTAATGCAGCTTTTAAAGGCCATGTCCCGCCAAACTGATATTTTAATTCCACATAGATTGTTGGCAATCAAAATGACATGTTGACTTTTTGTTTCCTGGGGGCTCTTGGCAAAATTGCCACTAAAATTTCTAATAAGCTCAACTGATGTGGCTTTTACAGAGCAGACAATACAAAGCAAAATGATGAAATACACCGATTATGTATTCTTAATTATGTAAAATAAATAACTAGGCAGTCCAGGTGCAAGATATCATTGTTAAAAGCCCATTTTTTTATATACTGTACATGCTTACCTTTTTCTAAGTCTTCTATGGGGTCATGTATGGTATATATGTGTGTGAATACATACATATACAGTATATATATATACAGTATATATATATATATATATATATATATATATATATATATATGTTTGGCACCTGCCCACACTGCCAAAAGCACCAATACCTGGTTTAATGATCATGGTATTGCTGTGCCTAAACCCCATAGAGAATTTGTGGGGTATTGTCTAAAGGAAGATGAGAGACCCCAGACCCAACAATGCAGGTGAGACGAAAGCCACTATCAAAGAAACCTGGACTTCCATAACACCTCAGCAGTGCCACAGGATGATCACCTTCATGCCGCACCGCATTGATGCAGTAATTCATGCAAAAGGAGTCCTGAGCAAGTATTGAGTGCATAATATACTGTACATGGACATATTTTTCAGTTAGCCAACATTTCTGTATCAAAAATCTTTTTTTATTACTGTAATATTCAAATTTTCTGAGTTACTGAATTTTGGGTTTTCAGCAGCTGTAAGCCATAATCATTACAATTAAAAGAAAAAAATGCTTCAAATATATCACTCCGTGTGTAACGCATCTGCATAAAATATATGAGTTTCGGGGACGTGTCCTGGCCGTAGAGTGTGATGACTACTTGAACCGGCTCCTCTGCACTACCGAGGGCATCAATTGCAGCTAGCAACTATATCCCCTCCGGTTACCTCCGGGAAGGAGGGGGAGACAGCGTGCATTTAGCGGGCTATGTTCCACAAGAAAACTTGGGCATAAGCGCTGCGCCAACTCAACCACTACTTCATGCAGGAGGAAGAAACAAAGATGGCGCTGAGGAGAACAGCTGTTCTCTCTCACCATCACACACACCATCAGACCCTGAGCAGGAAAGCCTGGAAGCTATGGAAGAGCCCTCACAAGATGCCTCTACAATTCCCAACCCTAAAAGAGGTAAGAGGGTGGCTATCTCACCTGCACACTCACCCCACAAACCTCCACAAACCAAGAAGTATCATTGGGCAGCCCCCTCACAATCACAAGCTGATATGACTGCTGTGTACTCAGCACCCCTTGCTGCATTCCCTGTCTCTGATGTCCCAACCTCTGAATCCTCACTTAAAGCAATGCTGCTATCCTTACAAGCAGGATTACAGAAGGAGCTACGTTCTTCTATCTCTCATTTGACAAATTGCATAGATTCCATTTAAGATCGCAATCATATATTATAATCTCAATTGGGGGAAGTTGTAAAGTGCATGATGAGGTAGTAGATGCACATGAGGAACAAATGGAAACTATTTGTAAACTTCAACTTAAAGTGGCGGACCTTGAAGATCGTTCCCCGCTGCAACAACATCAAACTTAGGGGGATCTCTGAGGTAGTTAAGCAAAGCGATCTAGTCGCATATTTACATAAGCTCATCCCTGATCTGACTCCATGGGATATGTTGCTGGACAGAGCCCACAGAGTTCTAAAACAATCCCACCTCCTGGAAACGATTTCCAGAGATGTTAGTCAGGGAGCATTTTTATCACATTAAAGAGAGCTTACTGTGGGCAGCCAGTTCCAACCGCTCCCTACCTGCCCCATACAATAATATTGCACTGTACCAAGATCTCTCAGCAGCGACATCTCAACGGAGGAAAGAATTTGTGCCAATAACTGCATCCCTGAGGGAGCATATTATAATTTTTAGGTGTGAGTTCCCGACTAAGCTGTTGATTACGTATCAAAACCAGCACTCAGTCATTACCTCTCCCAAGGATGGCTACAAACAATTGCAAAATTGTGGCTTATCCAACCATTTCCCCCGATGGCTACAAGAGATAACTAACCACGCAGAGGCCCGAGACACTCTGGATCATAGATTCTCTTAATCTTTGTTGCAGCAGACATCTGCTATATCCTATCTGGCAACAAGTTTTATGGATGACTCAGTATTCAATATATGACACCCTGGTAATGTAGTTCATTGCACTGTTACTGTATTTGTTATCTCATGCATGTACCCCCGTTATGTTGTGTGCTGAGCACACCATATGTCCTGTTTTTTTCTCTACTCTGTTACTCAACACACCTGACTAAGTTGTCATTGCTATACCTTAAAGTTATATCTGCACCTCACTTAATAATTAAGTCCAGACATCTCTTAACTTACTGCTTAGTACCTTTCTCACCTATCGCCCTATTTCTTAGCCGTTTATTGACTACCCCAGTCTCCCTTCCTCTTAATAAGCATCACCAGTTCTCCCCTATAATGACTCTCTGCATAACTACCATTAACTCCAAAGGACCTAATAGTCCCTTTAAAAGATCACATCTATGGAAAAAAGCCCTATCCCTAAGGACTGATACATTGTGTGTGTCCGGAGACTCATTTTGCACAAGGTAAAACCCCTTCCTGCCACCATCACCTGTTCCCTCACCAATTTTTTGCTAGTACCACTAAAAAGTTGCTGGGGGTCAAGATAGCTATACGTGGATCATTTATCCTTTCAACTTCAACATGTAGAAAATGATTCTAATGGGCTGATATCTCATCCTATCCACCCTCTTTAACAATGTACCTTATGTAATAGTTAATATATATGCCCCTAACACACATCAAAAGCAGTTTTACCAAATTATTAAAAATAAACTTTCACGCGATCCTAAAGAACACATAATACTATGTGGTGACTTCAATGACATTGCAGATGCCACCCTAGACACCTCATTTCACCCTCATCCCACTGCAGAAGGAACCCAATGGCTCTTCACTCATTGCATTTGACTCTTCTTTTGTATTTCATATCTAATCTGGGATTTCTTGTGATGCGCTGCATGTCTTTTTCATATTTTAGAATTTGATCTGTAACTTACAATGGTATGCCTATGGTAACAAGCCCAGAGTTCTATTAGCTAAACAAATTAAAAAGAAAGCAGCACTCTCTAAAATCCCCTATATGTGCACATCACAGAGCCATAGAGTCAGCAATCCCAAACATATTGTAAATTGCTTTCGTGATTTCTACTACAAACTATATAACCAACGATCCTCCAGTACAGAGCCCACCCGAGATCCTACCCAGATTGACCAGTTTCTGATTTCAGTACAGCTCCCTACTCTCACGCCTGACCAACTACAAGTACTTAATCAACCAATTTCTGAAGCCGAACTTCTGAAAACCATTAGATCACTCCCCTACATAAAGCGCCTGGACCTGATGGGTTTTGCAGCGAATATTTCAAAACCTTTTCTTCTATACTGGACCCACACCTATGTCATTCCTTTAACCATTTCATGTCCTCTGGAGAAATACCAAAAGAATCTCTTGAGGCATTAATCATCATTATCCCTAAACCTGGCAAACCGTTGGTTGAACTATAGACCTGTTTCATTATTAAACACAGATATTACATTTTATGCAAAACTTTTAGCTTCTTACTTTACTTCCCTTCACTAATTTACCCCGACCAGGTAGGGTTTATCTCATGCAGACAAGCAGCTGATGGAACTAGAAAGTTTATTCACTTCATACAATGGGCCGAGCACCACCGTACACCTTCTCTGCTGCTATCTTTGGACGTGGAGACGGCGTTTGATAGGGTGCACTGGACCTATTTGAAAGCAGTCTCATGAAAATTCAGAATGAAAGGTAATATATCAACAGCCATCCTTGCCCTTTATTCCTCACTGTCTACTAGGGTGTGGACATTGGATATGGTCTCACCTTTCACATTTCAAATGGCATGAGGCAAGGCTTCCCGCTCTCGCCCCTTATTTTCGCCCTTGTGATGGAACTGCTTGCGGAAGTGATTAGAAATAATCCATTGATTACTGGCCTCCAGACAGATAAAACAACCCACAAAATAGGGTTCCATGCAGACGATGTTGTCATTTGTTTGATCGACCCTGTAAAATCTCTCCCAGTTCTCTATGATCAGCTTTTGTCATTCTGGTAAATTTCAATCACTACAAGTGAGTCATGCGCTTAGATCTATTCGGTACTCAGACACCAACCATGCACTGACTCCTACGATTCTACAATCAACCTAATCCCCCCATAAAGGGATCTCATACCTCTACAAGCTTCTGACTTCCCCTACACAGAATGAGAAACTTCCTTCAATGGAAAAATGGGAACAATCCCTCAACTCCTCAGCAATCACATCCTGGCACCAAGCTTCCCATGTTTTGGAAAGAAGTAAAAGAAGTGAAAGGAAAGAGTTTACTCAAATCACTCACAGATGTATCTCATGATTTCACACCACAGATGGCCTTGCTGGGGATAGGACTAGAGTGCTGGCCTCATCAATTTCACTCTGTCACCACTCACATCCTTATAGCAACTCGTCTCTCCATTGCTCCAAACTGGAAAACCACCACTCCCGCAACCAACTCTCAACTAATTGCAATCTAGAACTAACACTTCCATATGTAATAAATATTTTCTAAAGCTCACCTTACCATGGCTAAATTCCTTAAAAAAATTGGGAACCCTGGATTGCCGATTCTAGTAGCTCCCCACTAGCATAGTAAAATACCTGCCTTTATAGGCTCTGTGTCTCGAGAAGGATTGGGCCTACATTCAGAGGCTAAATCCCAATTAGGAAAACTAGGATCTCTCCTCTAAACAGCCTCTCTTGCTTTGCTTCTTTATATTCTTTAAGATCATTTACTCACCGCATATTGACTTTGCTCTCTATCCGGACTTGCAGTATATGTACTCATAGGAATTTGAGGCAATATGTTCAACCATAGTATACGGTGTTACATTGTTTATCTATTAAATCTGTATGCTTTCGGAACCAATTTTTTAATGCTTGTAACCTCTTTCTTATATAAGTCGTACATAATTTTCAAAAAATTAATGTTTGAAAAAAAAAAATTTATGAGTTTCATTTTTTCAATTGAATTACTGAAATTAACTTTTTCATGATATTCTAATTTTATGAGATGCATCTGTATAAATATATATATATATATATATATACACAAAGTATATATGTATATGTGTTTTTTTGTACACATATATTTTAATAAGTTGTCAACAATGATAATTCCACATCACATATTAGAATGATTTGAACACAAATGGACCTAAAAACAGTGATGCACACCTCTAAATGAAATAAAGTTCATTCATTTGGTTTTAAACGTGCCACATTACACAGGATTCCATTTACAAAGCTGCTCCATTATTGTGACTTGATGGATCAAATGAGACATTACCTATTACATGCCTATTCCAGAGCACTGTAGAAGTGTGTGATGAATACACAATGAGCCATGAATGTCCTGTAATGAGTAGAGAGGTGTCGGCTTTGAATTTGCATTATGTCTGATCAGAAATTGCTTAGTAAACATGGCAAAGTGCTCTAATAGATAATTCTGTTCTACACATGTAAATGAGTCTTTGCTTCTTGTATCATTTAGTCCAGCTGATGAATGAAGCCTTGAGATATTGTTTAATAGCCCTGATCAGAATAATATCCACCTGACAGCACAATACTCAAACCAGAGCTCTGTGCATCGTGGTCTATAGCTCCCTTACTCTTGGTACTTTTTTCACTATTGGAACCTCGTTTACAGCTTCCAAATAGTTGTTTAAATGCATAAACACCATAACATGACCACCTACCTAATAGTGAGTAGGTCCCCCTTTTGCCACCAAAACAGCCCTGATCTGTTTAGACATGGATTCCACTAGACCTCTGAAGGTATGCGCTGATATCTGGCACCTAGCCATCAGTAGCGGATCACTGCGTCCGCCGGCTTGCCTTCTTCCCATAGTGCATTCTGCTGCCGTCTTTTCCCTCAGGTAAGCGATGCATATGCTCCCCCTGCCATCCACATGATGTAAAAAAACATATTTTATTAGACCAGACTTCCTTCTTGCATTACTCTGTGGTCCAGTTCTGATGCTTATGCAGCCATTGTAGGGACACAGGTCAGCATTGGCTTCTTGATTGGTCTGCATCTACGAAGCCGCATGGACAACAAACTGCAAAGCACTATGTGTTATAACACCTCCGTTAGAACCAACACTAACTTTTTCAGCAATTTGAGTTATAGTAGCTCTTCTATTGGTTCTGACTATATGGGCCAGCCTTCGTTCCCTATGTGTATCAATAAGCCTTGGCCGTCCATAACCCTGTCGACAAATTGACAGTTTTCCTTCCTTGGACCACTTTTGGTAGGTCTTGAACACTGCAGACAGGGAACATCCCACAAGAGCTGCAGTTTTGAAGTTGCTATGACCCACTCAGCTAGGCATTACAATTTGGACCTTGTCAAAGTCACTCAAATCCTTACACTTGCAAATTTTTCTACTTTTAACACAACTTCAAGGACAACATGTTCACTTGCTGCCCAATATATCCCACTCACTTTCAGATGCCATTGTAATGAGATAATCAATGGTATTCACTTTACAGTACCTGTCAATGGTCATAAAGTTATGGCTGATCAGTGTATGTCTAAAGCTGGTTTTCCAGGTTGCTTTTACTATGTCCTTAAAGTCTAGCCAAGCTTGCTGGTCAAATGCAGCAAGCTTTTGACATCAGTTTGAGATGCTTCTGAGTGCTGTTTGATTGTCTGCGGGCGGAGAGCTTATCGGAATCTGGAAGCCCCCTTTAACAAGGGGGCCCCCAGATCCCGCCCCCTATGTGAATGGGTATCGGGTACATCATACCCCTACCCATTCACCAAAAAAGTGTAAAAAAGTAAAAACCACAGAACACAGCTTCTGTCAAAGCAGATTCCGATAAGCCCCCCACAACCACAGCCCAGAGTTGTCAGGAAGAGGCCCTTGTCCCCATCAACATGGGGACAAGGTGCTTTGGGGGGCACCTCAAAGCACCCTTCCCATGTTGAGGGCAAGTGGCCTTGTATGGTTCAGCAGGGGGGGGCGCTCGCTCACCCCCCCTTTCCTTGCCTGCCAGGCTGCATGCTGGGATAAGGGTCTGGTATGGATTTTGGGGGGAACCCCACACTGTTTTTCTTTTTTTTTTCATTTTGTTGTTGAGTTCCCTTAAAATCTATACCAGAACCAAAGAGTCTGGTATAGATTTGGGGGGGGGGGGGTGGGGCCAATGCAATTTTTTTTTTTTTTTCAATTCTGTCATAGGGTTCCTCTTAACCATTTAAATACAGGGCTCGGCTCCTCCCTATATATGTTACGCCCTATGATTGGGCTTCTTCAAACCTACTGAAGAAGCCCAATCATAAGGCGTAATGGGAGGAGTCAAGCCTGGGGTGTCACGCCATGCCTTTACCCGGGAGCTGTGCTGGTGTTTGACATATGATTCTGAATGCTTTTAAAGCGGAGTTCCGGGCACAAAATCGATATTTTTTTTTTGTGCCCCTCCGCTAGTTAGACATCACCTGAAAAGGAATTGGATAGTTAGTTTTTTTTTTTGTTTACTCACCTTGTAAATGAAGATCGTAAATACTCACCTCAGAGTACTTCCTCCCTCAGCGCCGCGGCTCCGCTGTCACTTCCTGTCTCGCGATGATTCCTGGGAGCTGAACATCATCGCTCCCAGGAATCAATACGACGGCACCGGCCCCGCTCGTCACTTCCGGGCACCGGAAGTGACGAGAGGGGCCGGTGCGGGCGCATTCTGGGACAAGAAGACGCGGAAGAAGACACAGAAGAGGACCGCGCCGGCTTCAGCTGCCCACAAGAGAGATGGAAACGCTGTGGAAGAAATTTTATAAGTAAGTATTTCTTCTAAAAGGTAAGTGCGAACCGGGACAGATCAGAGGCTAGCCATTGTGGAATGTGCTAGCCCTGACTTTCCCGGGGGTATGTTCAGTGAAAAATGACTTCTGTGCCCGGAACTCCGCTTTAACATTGTGGTTTTATTGTAAGTACAATTCTGTTTGCGTGAATAAGAGACATTTGATATAATTTATTATATAATTTATTAGCTCTATAATAATATGAAGGTTGCGCTTCACTTTATTATACGTTTACAATATTTATGCGGAGAGTGGAACACTGACAGTGTTTAGCTGCCAACCTGGAAATGGAAACGATTGTTTGGTTTCACTATGTAAGTTTGTTTTAAATCAAAGCAGAGTTCCAGCCGATTTGTGTTTATTAAAAGCCAGCAGCTACAAAAAGTGTAACTGCTGACTTTTAACCTCCCTGGCGGTATTCCTGAGTATATATGCGTGTGTGTATATATATATATATATATACTTTAACTTATTTATAATTATTTATTATATTATAATTTATGATTTTGTGTTTCAAACTTTATCATACCCGAGATGTTATAAAGAAGAACGCACAGTAAATACAAATCATATGTAAATAGTTGGTTTGGGCAGCTCGTCCTTAAGAATTTCATGTAAAATAATGGTACCACTTTCAGCACCTAAAATCTGAAATAATCATACAGCCAGGGAGGTTAATAAACACACACTCACCTGTCCCATGGTCCAGTGATGCGGCCGGGGGAAGCCTTGGTTCTCTTCGTCTTCTCCCTGCGGCTCAGGCATCTCTGGTGTGGGCACCTGGCTGTGACAGCTTACAGCCTCAAGTTGCGCTGAGCATGCTGAATGGCCAGGCAATCTTCTGGGACCTCTGACATGTCCCAGAAGATTGCAGGGTCTGAGCGGCAGAGGAGAACTTATGCCCAAACCACCTAGGCGGCCCAAGCAGAAGTGGGAGCAGGTACCTGTCAAATCTAGGTACCCCCCCCCCCCCCCAAAAAAAATGACAAATGTGGCATGTCAGGGGGTCAGGACCACTTAAAGCAGAAGTTCCACTTTTGAGTGGAACTCCGCTTTAAGGGAGATAGCGCTGATTACACTTATACATTTTTTTTTTATATATATACAAATACACTTACTGATGTGATAATGAATACAGGACTGCTTTAGCTTGTGAAAACGTAACAAAAAAAATAAATATAAGGCTAAGAAATTTTTTTTTTTTACATAAGTCAGGTGTGTCCAACCTGCCATGGGCAGCATGTGGCCCAAGATGGCTAAATTTGTAAACTTACTTAACCACTTGCCGACCGCCGCACGACTATCTACGTCGGCGGTCAGCCCCTCACAGGCAAACTAACGTAGGGCTACGTTGCTTGCTTGTGAGGGTCTAGGGAGCGAGCGCGTGCCGACGGAGGCGCGCTCCCGCTCCGGCGTGGTCACGGACCCCCCCCCCCCCCGCGCGTGTGACCAGCGGACCCGATGTCCGCCGGCCACTCGGTGATCGGCGGGGGAGAGGGAGAAAGTCAGGCAGCTTGTGTAAACAAGCGACCTGTCATTCTCCTCGCTGTAAAGACACTGATCATATGGATCTACTATGTAGATCCGTTGATCAGTGTCCTTACAGCTCAAGCCACAGCCAATCACAGTAGAAAGCACGCCCCTAGGGACACACACAGCCCCTCCCTCCCAAATAAAGTTAACCCCTTCACTACCAGTGTATTTTTACAGTAACAGTGCATATATATAGCACTGATTACTGTAGAAATGTCACTGGTAACCCCAAAAGTGTCAAAAATGTCAGTCAAGGGTCCGATCTGTCCGTCGCAATGTCGCAGTACCGCAAAAAAAATCGCAGATCGCCGCCATTACGCGTTAAAAAAAAAACAACAAAAATGACAAAAATCTTTCCCTTTGTTAGTAAACACGATAACTTTTGCGCAAACCAATCAAAATAAGCTTTTTGCGATTTTTTTTACCAAACATAGGTAGCATAAAACAAATTGGGCGAAAATGTTAAAAAATTTTGATTTTTACATTTTTTTTTGGGGGAATTTCATATAAAAAAATGTGAAAAATATTGCTATTTTTGCAAAATTGACGCTCTTTTTTTGTTTATAGCGCGTGATCAAAAAATCGCACAGGTGATCAAATACCACCAAAAGAAAGCTCTGTTTGTGGGAAAAAAAGGACGCCAAATTCGTTTAGGTATAGTGTCGCACGACCGCGCAATTGTCCATTAAAGTCACGCAGTGCCGAATCGCAAAATACCCCCTGGTCGGAATGGGGGTAAAATCTTCCGGGGCTTAAGTGGTTAAAAACATGGATTTTTGGGGGAGAATTTTTCATAAAAATGCGTTTGACAGTGTCTTTTTACTGGACTTTTATACATTTTATATTCACAAATAAAAGTCTCCCACTCTACACAATCACGCTTTATTAATGTCATCAGTTTTCGGCAGTACCTAAATTAGTTAGCAACTATTTTCAAGAATGAAACATTTTTGTCTTGTTTATATATGCCTAACGTTCAGCTTTATAGTGATTTTTTCCCCTACCTCCAGCTTTTCTGTTGTATAATGCTTTTGATTTTTTTTTCTATCTGTTGATTATGCATAACATGGCGTTTTTTATTTATTTATTTATTTTTTTTTTTCAGGTATAACAAATGCGCAGTCTACACTACACAATATTTCAGCCTCTTCGTCTTCTTTAACTTTGCTGTTGGTACTGGTTGTTCCATCGACATCATGGTGAAGATGGATTCTTTTTTATTGGTTTTGTACTGATGACATGATCATAGTTACTGGCTCTGTGAAAACATTGGAAGCCTGGACCTAACTGAAACACCCAAAGACTGCGTCAAAAACAACAACACAAAAAAGAACTGGAGATATATCGCAAATTTTTGGTTTCTTTTTTTATAAAAAAAAAAATGATATATATATATATATGTATAAATAGACTTTGCAAATAGCCTTTATGAGCTTCTGTAAAGAAAATGGTACAGTAACTGTAAATGCTCTGGGTTTTGTTTTGTTTTTTTTTTGTTTTTTTTTTAATAATTTCTTAGCAAATTACTGGAGCATATACCTTGACATTGTTGAAGCAGTGGTGTGAAATGCATATGTGGAATTGAATGATATGCTATGATTTACAGGTATAGATCTGGTGTTATGTACACTCTTGTTTTGTTCTGATAAAATACAGATGTAAACGGCAAAAAAAATTACAGCTAATGTAAGATATATTATCAGCTGCATTCATGAAGCTAGTTTCACTGTAACTTGTTGGTTTAAACCTTTAGGAGATGTGTTCTCTTCATTAAAGCACTTAGAAGGTTTGGTTTTCAAAATAAAAATAAATGATTTTTTTTTTTTAAGAAAATGATTTGTAAATAAGACTAAGATGAATCAGCCTTAATACCGTCAGTTATTGAACATAGTCATGTAATGATCGTTGTCTGATCTGCCAATAGCAATTGTATGGGGAAATATACTTTTGTCTATTAGTCAACACTGGCCCGTGCAGGCACACCAAACCAGCTAACCATAGGGAAGCAATCTGCTATCCAGGATGGTTTTTCCTGACCAATCACTATTGTTCCATCAAGGTAAGACCAATGGTAGGAGCTCAGGGAGTAAACAGACCAATGGTAGGAGCCAATGGTAGGAGTAAGACCAATGGTAGGAGCTCAGGGAGTAAACAGACACATTTTCCCAGTGCAACTGTTTGTGCTAAGGGTTTCTTTACTTTACGTGCCTCACATTTTGTACATGATAAGAACTCCTAAAAGTTCATTTAAAATAATTTCTAAATTTTAGACATACATACAAATTCCTTATTTATCTATAATTTAAGACAAACCCTTCTCTACAATAAATGGGTGGGGACCAGAAGAAATAGAAGGTCTACCTTTTCGGAAGTAGGAACAAGAGTACTGGGGGCAACAATTGTGAACCAATCAGTTCACAAAACTTTTAACAATTTCCTAAACAGACATGTTAAATACTCCTTGTTCACCTTTGATGTGCCACTGGAGATTTACCACCCGTTGAGTATCACAGGCATATGATACCAGCTTAAAGGTATGCCAAGCCAAAACTTTATTTTTCAGTTTTCCATACAGGGAGAAAGAACTAGAACCCTTGTCAGGTTTTTTTGTAGAGTAGAAGTCCAAACTCCTATCCATTTTTTATCTATCCACCCACATGGAAGAAAAATATATGTAAAATATATTTTAAAAAACATTTTTTATTTTTCCCAAATATATTGGAAATATATTTGAAATGCTACAATTTTGGCCATATTCAATATATTTCTAAAATTAGTTTCCCTAAATATATTGGAAATATATTTTTCTTCCATATGGGCAAACTAATAGAAAAAAAAAAAGTTTTGGCTGGACTACTTTAAAGAGCATGATCATATAACAAAATCCCATTATACATTGATATCATCTAGAAGCTTTTTGATGGGAAGCTTACTTTTATGGTGTCTCCTAGTCAGGTACATGTGCACGTATTTGAATTCTTGTTCCTTTGCGTGGTCACCCCTCCTCTTTTAAATCTTGTAGCTGAGCATGTTTCAAGTAAGATAAAAAAAAAACCTAACAATGAATTTGGAGATTTCCTTGCTTTGCCCAAGCATGAGATTTAGTATTGCAATTGAGAGAATGTGGGAACAGGCACATAGTTCTTTGGGTATTCATTATAGAACAAGGTTCTTGTTTATATTTAAAAATGTCTATAGCTCTTTGATTAAACAATATTCAGGTATCTTTTTAATTTGGAGTTCTTTCTTTTTGAAGAAGATGACCATGTATTTGTGCCCCTAGTGTGGTTACTTAGTTATAATACATATAATACATGAATGTATAATAAGTTAAATCTTTAGTTAAAAAGAAAAGTAATCCAATCCGAATTAGTATCTTATAAAATTAGTCAGATTATAAATTATTTTTTATTTTAAGATCAAAAGGTGTTTATTATTTGCTTAAATAATTTAACTTAAAGGGGTTGTATTTAATTTTTTTTAAATAAACAGGTTTATCCTGACCTGCTCTGTGTATTGCACAGAGCGGCCCGAACTTCTAGGCTCCTCCTCTTATTGGAGTGCCACCCTACTGGCACACCTGTTGGCACGATCCCAAGCCGTGCTGCCTGTGTCCATAAACACAGACATCTAGGCTCTACCCCACCCCTGCTCCCTTGTCACAAGATTTTACTGACACAAGCTGGAGCCAATGGCTTCCACTGTCTCAGCAAAGCCTGTGTGAGGAAGGCAGAGGAGAGAGCACCTACTGTATAAGGGGGGTGAGAAGTCATACTTTAAAACATTTTTTACCTAAAAGTGATATTAAAGTATTTTTTTTTTTTTTGTTTAAAAATAACAAACATTTTATACTTACATGCTGTTTACAGTGGTTTTGCACAGAGCAGCCCAGATACTCCTCTCCTTGGGTCCCTCGCTTCTGGCCCCTCCCTCCTGCCGAGTACCCCCACAGCAAACAGCTTGCTATGGGAGCACCTGAGTTGAGGCTGCTGCTCTTTGTGTCCATTCACACACAAAGCCGCGGCTTAGCCTTGCCCCTCTCTCTCCTTATTAGCTCACTGACTTTGATTGGCTGCAGCGAGAGCCAATGGTGCCCGCTGCTGTCTCAGCCAATTAGGAGGGAGAGTCCCAGATAGCCGAGGCTCTCGTGCAACATCTCTGGATTGAGATAGGGCTCAGTTAAGCATTAGGGAGGCTGAGGGGGGCTGCTACACAGAAGGTTTTTATCTTATTGCATTAAAGTAAAACATGTTTAGGCTTTGGAACCACTTTAATTTAGTTTATATTGTATTTATACTATATTATATTGTAAATGATTTAAACTGAACTACGTGCACATGATTATTGGTGTGGTTTACTATAAGAATAGGTGTGGCCACAAACAGCCCTATAATAGCAAACAATGTTAGTTATGCTGTTTTTGACATTCTATGGGGCAATAATGTAAAAGGAGTAAAACCAAATAGCATTACAGGAAGATCTGACCTGTGGAAGCTGTGCCAAAAAAATGCAAGTAGTGAGCATATAGCTAGGCAACAGTATTGCATGTAGGCTCCCTGCAGAAGAGTGATTCCTAATTATTGAGTTATCATGCCTGGCTCCGCACTGGGCCTGTGTGGAAGTGGCCATCTTGGTGAGGGCAGGACTGGTAATCTTTTAAGTGGTCGATTAATTTTTTGGAAGCAGCATGAGAGGTGAAGAAATCACAGATCCATAGAATGGATGAAGCAGGTGCAGTGAGATCCTTACACTGCAAGTGTTCAGGTGCAGATTCCTCTCCAGCAAGGGGAACAGTGAGCAACACAGTAGTGACATTACTAAACCTCGTAAGACTAGCAGTCAGAGGCAGCAGTGCCTTTCATCATCCTCACACAGCAGATTTACAGCTATGTGGTTTAAGGCACAGGTTTGTTTTAGCACAGTAAGTAAATCATTCAGGATACCACGTAGCGCAATGATCAGTTCTTAATGTTCCCTATAAGATAGAAAAACTTCATTTTTTTTTAATTCATTTCCACCAAGGGAACGCTGTACTCTGTATCCAAAGGAGTTGTTATGGAACTACAAACATAGCTAACCTGCCTAAGGTCTTTGCATTTCATAGGGCATCTTTTGAGTGTATCAGGCTATCCTAAAGCCTGGAGCAATATTCTCTAATCTCCAGTAACAACGAACACTAAACTCTTCAGTCCTGTAAGTCAGGCATATCCTTTTTAAATACTGTAGCTTCTGACTTTTAATATTAGGACACTTACCTGTCCAGGAAACCAGTGGTGTCTTCACCCCAGCCGATTTTTCTATTGATTCCCAGGTGCTGCCACCACCATTGGTTGTAAGCGAAACCGGCAGTGAAGCCTCGCGGCTTCACAGGCAGTTCCCTACTGCGCTTTCGCAAAGCGCGCTGCACTTTGTGAATGGCCTGGCGGCAGGGGAAAGGAGGAGGGGGGGGCGAACATTCGGATGATCTCACCTCGTACCCAGGTACCTGCTCCCCCTGAAAGGTGCCAGATATGGCACTGAAGGGGGGGAGGAGGCAGATAAGCGGAGCTTCCCCTTTTGTCGAACTCCAGAAAATGTCAAAGTTACTCTTGCACACCCCACTATTTGCATTCTCATTTTTATCTAGGGTACTGATAAACAGCAGTTTTACTTACTTCATCCTTCATTTCCAGTATCCTTCCCCTCTCCTCTTTCTTCTGGCACTCCGGGTTGTGGGTGAGCCTGCAACTAAAAGAGCACTAACAGTGGCTTCAGAGGATTTGTCGA
The DNA here is from genome assembly GCF_965119305.1 of Pelophylax lessonae. Taxonomy (NCBI): domain Eukaryota; kingdom Metazoa; phylum Chordata; class Amphibia; order Anura; family Ranidae; genus Pelophylax; species Pelophylax lessonae. The sequence continues at coordinate 674,633,513 of NC_138769.1, read as the reverse complement.
ATGGAGGGGGAAGACGTTTTCAGGAATGAAGGGTAAGGTAAGTAAACTGCTTTTTAATTTTATCCTAAACAAAATGGTAACTTTTGATTTTCCTCAAATTTTAACCTGAAACATTTTTAAAAATGAAATGAGTAAAATAAAAATAAATAGATCCATATGCCAGGCCAGTCTTTACTGGTTTCTTTGGAGGAATTGTTATAGATGTATACAGACATAAGTCAATGTTAGCCAAATATTCTGCCTGTAGTTTCCTGCCTCAAGTTTAAAACTATTGATATTTGAAGTCTACTAATCTGGCAAGTAAGTTAGTCCCTGTGTTAAATTACCCCTTAATATTATTTCCCAGTCTGATAATTTTGGACAGTGATGTTACTAACATGATTCTCTGTGTGCTAGAAATAAGATTTAAAGAAAGTATGATAGGAAAGAAATCATAGATGGTGAATAATGGGGTATAGCTAAAAGACAGACCATGGGTGATTCCAAGTGTTGTGAATAGTTTTGCCTCTGCACATTCTATACTACAGCCAATTCGGAAAAGGAATCTTTTATATTCTTTTGTAGGTTGTTGGTACCTCAGGCCAGTAAGAAGTGGGACTTTTAAGGCAGAGAAGGATAATACGAAAAAGTACAAGCAAAATCGATGATAATAGTAAAATGGTATTTAATCCTTAAAACATATGTACAGTGGAGTACAGTAGCGTGAGAGGGTTATAGACCCTTGTGAAAGTGTGTAGTAGATGGAGGATTTTGTGACACATGGTAAATGGTGACTTTTAAGAGTGTATCTCTGTCATTCCCTGCTGTTAAGCTTGGGTTGCCCAGATCAGAGATGTCTCCTATATCCTACGCGTTTCGGCCCCTTAGGGAGCCTTTTTCAAGGTTGATAGTCACCATTTCTGTTGGTAAAATTCAGATATGGTGTTAAATATTTATAAGTTTCACCACTTTTGTTAAATATATAAATTGTGGTGAGTTATTCAAATATAGTACATACATATTATTTTCTTTAAATCCTTGTATGTTGGAGTGGCAAATAATATGTATGTACTATATTTGAATAACTCACCACAATTTATATATTTAACAAAAGTGGTGAAACTTATAAATATTTAACACCATATCTGCATTTTACCAACAGAAATGGTGACTATCAACCTTGAAAAAGGCTCCCTAAGGGGCCGAAACGCGTAGGATATAGGAGACATCTCTGATCTGGGCAACCCAAGCTTAACAGCAGGGAATGACAGAGATACACTCTTAAAAGTCACCATTTACCACGTGTCACAAATCCTCCATCTACTACACACTTTCACAAGGGTCTATAACCCTCTCACGCTACTGTACTCCACTGTACATATGTTTTAAGGATTAAATACCATTTTACTATTATCATTGATTTTGCTTGTACTTTTTCGTATTATCCTTATCTGCCTTAAAAGTCCCACTTCTTACTGGCCTGAGGTACCAACAACCTACAAAACATTTGACCAGGGATGACGGCAAACCCGACTATACATAGGGTCATAGAGAGCAAAACCCCCTCTACAACTTTTATATTCTTTAACTTACATTAAAAGGGGACAGGGTTGCTGGGGGAGCACTGGCAAGGTGCATGCTAGCCCTGCATGACAGTGTCTTTTTAAATGTTATGGTTGGCCTTTCGGACTCATAGAGAACTCAGAAAATGGTAGGGGACCATACTCACTATAAAAAAGGTTAGAGTTGAATTTCATTTTAGCAACTGATATATGTGGATCTACAATTTGATTTACAGCTTTGAGTGAACATTACCTTTGCTTACCATTTTGCTCAATGTGCTCAATTTGAATTGTTCAAGTGTTTCATTTTAATTGACCTTTTAAAAGTTTAAGTGCAGCAAAAATAAAACATAGCCTGGTACACAGAGCACTTATTTAATGAACAGAATGTCAACAGGATAATCTCCCCTAAAAAAATCAATGGAAGAGGAATAATACAAGCTAGAAACCAACAATATAACCCAACTTAATCTGTCATATTAATCAGATTGGTGCTTGAACCACAAGTGGAATCACACAATAAACAGTTTGGGCTTCATTTTGAACATTGTGTATTTTTGTAATAATACTGTTTGTAACCAAACATTGCAAAAATCGAGATTGTGGTATACAACTAATCAAAATATGAACACACTGTACAGCACAATGACTGCAAGATCAGTTGATTGTGAATGCATCGTATCAGCAATCATATAAATTATAGGCCCTTACACAGGATTGTATTTGATGTGTATACATCATCCTGGGCAATGGAAAGCTGTGAAGCACATACCTTTATTGACTTGAATGGAAAGCAGGTAATGCAGTGCAGAGCAAAATTAATTTGATTTTAGGAAGTCATACACTGGCCCATGTTTGCATGATCAGATGTGATATGCAAGGAAATGCGAGGATATGTTTGTACTACAGTACCAGAGCAGGATGCTGATTCTGCTTTGAGGAGTCAAATATGGTTATGCACAATCACCTTTACAGCTGGAGTTAAATTCTTTAGCATGTTACTTCTCATAAAGTATTCTAATATATCATCACTGCTATTTAGCATTCAACATTCCAGAGTCAGGGTATTTTCGCCTTCTGCATAACAATATTAAATTGATTTAAAAGGGCTGCATAACCCCAGTATTGTGGTTTGATAAACACAACCTGGTACAGAGAAATGAAAAGCCTAGGATGAAATGCCCATGTCTGTGAATACCATGCACACATGCAAGAGTTTGAATTTTAGCTTCAATCTGCCATAGAGGAACGTGACTGCAGCATATAAATAAACTCACCTTACTTTAACTGATACTTTAGTCATCACTTTTGGTGAACTGTACAGGCATACCCCGCTTTTAAGTACACAATGGGACCAGAGCATGTATGTAAAACGAAAATGTACTTAAAGTGAAGCAATCCCTTTTTTATTTTCCTAGGCAAGCTGGCTGGCCACAAATAGGATATGTTGTAGTCCTGGGTCCCCTCACATCGCTCCCTAAGTTTGGTATCCCTGTCACTTTTTGGGAGTAGTGCCATGTCAAGCTGACCACGATTTCCCATAGACCCCAATGTTAAAAACTGGGAGTAATGCCATGCCAAGCTGACCAGGCTGTGTCCGTACTCGCGAGTGTACGTAAAGTGAGTGTACTTAAAAAGGGGTATGCCTGTATTGTGTTTGCCCAGTTCAGCAAAAGATTTAATTACAAACCTCTTTAGGGCTGACAATTAGAACCGGGGGGGGGGGGGGGGGTGAGTGTACTATTGATGCCCTGAAGCTGTGTTTTGGAAGAGAAGTAGAGGAGTGCCTTAAAGGAAAGTTACATTTTTTTAAAATTAAAAAAAAATTAAATTTTTCAAATTTAGAAACTAAAAGAAACCTCTGTTTAAAAAAAAAAAAAAAAGCCCCTCCTTTCATCCATGGACTGTTAAAATCTGATGAGTGTCCACATTTGAGTAATTTAATTACTAAACTTTTTCTGTCTTGTCTATCCTACAAGCCATTGTACAAAGAAAGTGGGAACCCCCTAAATTCTGGTCATGCCCTCTGACATCTGGAGTTCTCTTTCCCTTCTATGACTGCCCTCATTGCAACGTAGCTACCTGTTTTCCATTCCAATAGAGAAAGGTAGAGATAGAACTTTCTGACTAAATTAATATGTATTCCAGCTCCTTCCAGACCTGCCCTTTGCCAAATGACAACACTCACATACTGTAATTATTTATTGACCTTGCACATCCCCAAATTCTGTAGTGTTACAAGCCAGAATAAAAATGAATTTAGGTTTTTTCATTTTCATTTACATTAACTAAATGTTAGATATTTTTTATTTTTAGTGTGACACAAAAGTAAAATAAAGAAAATGACAACTGTGTTGGTTACACCCCCCCCCCCCCCCCCAAGTCAATACTTGGTAAAACCAACTTTGTGTTTGCCAAAAGGCCTTAACATTACATTTCGGTCTCATGAGACTCATTTGTTTGCTGTGCCTCCTAGGCAAAATTGGCAAACTCCAAACAAAATTTGATTCACATTTTTTCAGCAATGTCTTTTTTTCATGGCTCCTCCGTGGACACCTGTGCCATCCCTGATCTTGGATCTCTGCAGATATGTTATGGTTGGCTTCTTGGTTGAATCCATGACTAATGGTCTCCTTACCTGAAACTGAATTTGGTGGATAGCTTTCTTTAGGTCACTTTAGTGGCTGAGCCATATTCTTTCAATTTTGTAATAATGGATTTAAAGTATATCTAATCCCCAAATCAAAAATGTTATATATTTTAGCTTACCAATCCTTAGAGGTAGTGGCTGCATTTATTTTCTTTTTCATTATTTTTTTTTTATTTGTAACCACATGGTAATCATGCAACTAACAAACTTCCTGTCCCTGGGTGGTTATGCTCACTTATTCACTGTGTCTATGGAAGGAGCCATGGTTGTCACACAACGGACTTCAAACATGCCTGTGTTTGTCACCATTAGGTGGTGAAATGATGGGAGTAGTCATTTACAAAAAGATTGATAACATTGTTTTTGAGATCTTTCAGCTCCCAGGAAAAAAGGACACTACATTTATAGCAACATCAACAGATATTTTTATACTTGATGAAAATGTTCTTTTTTTTTGCCTTCGTTTTTCTATGTAGCACATGCACCACATCAAGTACTGATAAGCTGCAATAGTTTACATTTTTGTTTTTAAGTTTAGATACACTTAAGGTTGCATTGAAATATTGCATAATTTATGGCATATACTGCGGATTATCTATTTGATATCCAACCCTGATTGGCACTCTCAGCATTTTATTGTGGATTTGTTTGCTGTTCACTAAGAATCTCTGGGTCCCTTTCATAGCAGGTGTTTTAGGTACATTATTACTTCACATGTGATTGGACTCAACCTAACTACTCGAGTTATTGGTTTTCCCCTCAAAAGAAATAAATACTTACAAAATCAAGACATTTCATTTTTGTTATTTGTAAAATATTTGAAAACTATGACGATTTTCCCTTATGAGGATCAAGACCCCAATAAAATGCATTTTAAATTCAGATTATAACATAACAAGGGGGAGGTGGGGGTGTGAAATACTTAAAGTTCTGTACATTTATGCAAAGAGAAATGAATTTGCATGGCTCCATTTTCTCATTATGGTTTGACTGCAATGAAAAGTTTTGCTTAAAACTAGAAAATCCCTTTGAAGATAGATAAGTGCTTTATGTTTGCCTTTTGTACTGAAGTCATAGATATTTTTCATTGTATATGGTATACAGTGGGGAAATAATTATTTGATCCCCTGCAGATTTTGTAAGTTTTCGCACTTACAAAGAACTGGAGGATCTATCATTTTTATCATAGGTGTATTTTAAATGATAGAGACAGAATATCAATCCAAAATCCAGAAAAAAACACATGATACAAATGTTATAAATTGAGTGGCAGTTCAGTGAGTAAAATAAGTATTTGATCCCCAAGGAAAACATGACATAGTACTTGGTGGAGAAACCCTTGTTGGCAAGCACAGAGATAAGATGTTTCTTGTAGTTAGTGACCAGGTTTGCACACATCTCAGTAGGGATTTTGGTCCACACTTCTTTACATATCTTCTCTAAATCAATAGAGGTTTCTTGGCTGTCACTTGGCAGTTCAAAGTTTCAGCTGCCTCCATACATTTTCTATAGGATTAAGGTCTAGAGACAGGCTAGGCCACTCCATGACCTTAATATGCTTCTTCTTGAGCCTCTTGGTATGTTTTGCGTCATTGTCATGCTAAAAGACCCATCCATGTCCCATCTTCAGTGTTCTGGCTGAGGGAAGAAGGTTCTCATCCAAGATTTTACAATACATGCCCCTGTCCTTTACAAGAGAAACAGCCCCAATTCATAATGTTTCCACCTTTGTGCTTAACTGTAGGGAGGGTGTTCTTGGGGTCATAGTCAGCATTTTTCTTCCTACAAACACGGCGAGTCCCCCTCCTTAAGAAGGCACATGTACAGTCATGCCAATGAACATCTAAATGATTCAGAGAAGGATTGGGAGAAAGTGCTGTGGACAAATGAGATCAAAATTAAACTTTTTGACATGAACTCAACTCGCCCTGTTTGGAGGAAGAAAAATGCGGACTATGATCCTAAGTGCACCGTGCACTTTCTCTGGGCTGTTTTCACATGAATGAACTTATCAACTCTTACATATTGGGACTCTCTGTGCATATTTTATCCCATTTTCCCATTTCCATGGATTGTTTTAATAGTTCTATGGATTGTATTCAATTTTAATTTATTTATTGTTGATCCTTATTGCATATCTAGCGCTGCACCATATTCTCTATTGTTTCCATTTTGGTATTGTTTATTGTACCAAGGTGTTCATCAGCTTTGATTTTACCTATTTATGCTTGCGCTGATATATTTTTCTGGTCACTTTATGATCCTAAGAACACCATCCCTACAGTCAAGCATGAAGGTGGAAACATGATGCTTTGGGGCTGTTCCTTTGCTAAAGGTGCAGGCTGACTTTGCCGCATTGAGGGGCCAATGGATGGGGCCATGTATTGTAAAATCTTGGATGAGAACCTTCTTCCCTCAGCCAAAACACTGAAGATGGTTCGTGGATGGGTCCTCCAGCATGACAATGACCCAAAACATACTACCAAAGCAACAAAAGAGTGGCTCAAGAAGAAGCACATTAAGGTCATAGAGTGGCCTAGCCAGAATCTAGACTTTAATTCTATATAAAATTTATGGAGGAAGCTGAAACTTCGAGTTGCCAAGAGACAGCCAAGAAACCTTAAGGATTTACAGAAGATCTGTAAAGAAGAGTGGACCAATCCCCCCTGAAATGTGTGCAAACCTTACCTCTGTGCTTGCCAACAAGGGTTTCTCCACCAAGTACTAAGTCATTTTTTGCTTGAGGATCAAATACTTATTTCACTCACTGAACTGCAACTTAATTTATAGCATTTGTTATATGTGTTTTTTTCCAGATTTTGGGTTGATATTCTGTCTTTATTATTTAAAATACACTTACTAAAAGAATGTTGGACCCTTTATTTCTTTGTAAGTGGGCAAACTTACAAAATCTGCCATGAATCAAATAGTAAATTTCCCTACTGTAAATGGTCAATTAACCATAACCTGATATTACAGTTTAATTACCAAATTACCTCTTTCTCATATTTGTGGGGAACTCCAGCATATACGTTTATTTTGGTTTGTGTTCTTTAGCCTACAGCATTGGCATTACCCTTACAAGGCAACCCATCTGTTCATTTAATGTGCATAACAAGAAGTGTTGGAAAAATTTGACTTTTTTGCCTAAAGGGTACATCTGGTACTGGACTACAAATTACTGCTGGAGTCCCTGATAAATATAAGGAACCTGGGAGTAATTAATGCCAATGGAGTTCATCCAAAATTATAACATTAGTTCTATGGTTTAAAGTCCAGTGATGGTGAACCTTGGCACCCCAGATGTTTTGGAACTACATTTCCCATGTTGCTCATGCACTCTGCAATGTAGTTGAGCATCATGGGAAATGTAGTTTCAAAACATCTGTGGTGCCAAGGTTTGCCATCACTGGTTTAGACTTTAGGCCCCATGTACACTGGGCTTTTAGTCCTGGTGCATTGAGTTCTGGCATTTAGCTGTGGGCAGAAGGCAAAAATGTCCCATCCAGCCTGGTGCCAATACCCTGTCAGACTCTTTGGAAGGCTGACAGTTACAGTGGTTGCATGGAGTTGGATGGTACACCTAGCGGTATGAAGATTGAGCGCAGTATGCCCGTAATGCAAGAAGTCTGCATCTTTGCCCTCCGCCCGCAGCTAAATGACAGAGCCCCATGCATCAGGGCAAAGGGCCCAGTTTGCATGGAGCCTTAAAGTGTATGTCATGCCAAAACTTTTTTTTATACTTTTGTTTAGAGTGGGGAAGGATTAGAACTGCTCCCTAAGGCTTCATTAGAGAGATTTATTTTCATGTCCTGTTTCGTGGACAACGGTCACAGGAATTGAGGGAGAGTCTGAAAATGAGACACGGACAGAAAAAAAAAATCTAAGAATGGTTTTAGACTTCCTTGACTCTACTGAATAAAGTTCTTTTTTTCTGTCCCTGTTGCTTTTGAAGAGTTCTCTTCACTTCCTGTCTGGTAAAACATTGTCAACAGGACAGGAAATTGAAGTAAGTCTCCCTAATGGAGCCCTGGCTAGCTGAAAAAAAAAAATTAAATCTGACAGTGATTTCAACCCTTTCCCGCTTCATCCAAAATGAAGAAAATAAATTTTGAATGGACTTAATAAATCACACCATTCCTTTGTCGCATCGGCACATCACTGAAAACCATCAGCAGAAGAGTATAGTTCTTTTTAAACAAACCTTTGAAAATGATGATTTGGTTGTAGCTTGGACGGTGGTTCTGTAATGATCAATGTGATATATTAGAATTCTTGTATACAAAGTGTATATAATATATATATAATTGTATACTACGTGGAAGACACAGTCGATGACTAGTTCCTGTGTACTGTTCTTGTATCATTAGGTCTTTTTAATAAATAATTCTCTTTTTATTGACTTCTACCCTGTGTCTTGTCAAGTATTGGATGGAATCATTCATAATTCAGTGCAGATTTTGTGATGGGTTCGTTGACATTTCCCAGCAAGATTCTAGGGAGAAGATTGATTGAAAAATGTCAGCGACGAAGGAACTGGAGCCTCTCGGAACTTTACCCATTATTGAGGCTCTGTGTACACATTATAGGTGACACTATTCTTAAAGGGGCAGCGAATCATAAAAAAACAACTTGGTGTATGAGAAAACATAAATGTGTACTTAAACTTTAACTATGGGAAAAATCAAATATCCATACACACAATACAGTCTATTGCCAGCATTAACGCATCAGTTTTTTGGAGTTCCTCTTGTAACAGTTTTATTACCTGATAATCTTTCCATTAGAGCTGCTATTTTTTTTTCCCCTTCATAAAATGGGATGGCAATGCTTTTTGTTCTAAATAAGAGCACACAGCAACGTTGTCACCCTGTAGACACGGTAGTCTTAGATGGACATGTCGTTTTAAACGGATATTAAGTAAGCAACGAACTAAAATGATATTAAACCCTATGTGTTTAGCACATTCAGCATCTGATTTATTCTCTTAATGAGTATGCAGCTTCTTTTATCTTTTATAAAGGCCTGTTCACACCACATGCAGTCCAGTGCATTTTTTTTTTCTGCATCAAAAACGCATAGATAGTAGGCTAATATGGGTTCCATAGTTCACACCACTGTGGTCAGTTCCAGGTCTTTCCAGTTCCAGGAAAAAAAAATAGAACATGCTGCATTTTTCCTTCACGGGACTGTACTGGAACACAGTCAAACTTATCAAAAACGCATCAGAATGCACTGAAACACATCAAAAGCACATCAAAAATGCACCTGACCCCAGTACAGTGAAAAAAAAAACATAAAACAAAAAAAGAGCATCAGGAATGCATCCGGAAACGCTTCATAAATATATCAGAATGCCTCAAAAAATGAGTTAAAAATGCTAATGCAGAAAGGCATCTGGAAGAATTTGGAGTGGGTTTTTGTGGATTGAACCAACCCTTAGGACCAGTTCACACCACATGCAGTCCAGTGCATTTTTTTTCTGCATCAAAAATGCATGGATAGTAGGTTAAATGGTTTTCAAAGGCATAGTTCACACCAGTGTGGTTAGTTCCAGTGCATTCCAGTTCCAGAAAAAAAAGTAGAACATGCTGCATTTTTTCTGCACTATACTAGAACATGGTAATGTAGCACTGCCCCCCAGAGGGCTGCTGAGAATTGCACTTTCTGGGTTCCCCTGGGTTACCTGTAGCAACAGTCTGTAGGAACTTACCACTTTAGACACTTGGCTCAGACAATGAACAGTCCAGGGGATTTGGTTTTTGTGTTTTATTTTAGAACTGGGATGGGAGAAGGGATGAGTGGGATACTCCAACTATGAACTATGCACAAATTGCTTCACCTTGCCACTGAAGTGAAGATAATGAATATGATCCTAAATTGGGATATTGGTACTTTAAATGAGGTAAATGCTGTCTCAAGTAATCCAATTGACGAAAAATGGTGGCAAAATTTAAGTTTATTTATTGCTACATGATACAAAACAATCACGTAGCATATGTCAGTAACCTGACATATGCTACGTGATTGTCTTGTATCATTGAACAATAAATAAACTTACATTTTGCCACCATTTTTCGTCAATTGGATTACTTGAGACAGCATTTACCTCATTTAAAGTCCCAACGGTTCAAGCACGAGCATGAGTTCGGGCCGAACATTGGCTGTTTGCCCGTTCGACGAACACCCAAATTATAAGGGAGTTTGATCGTTTGTTAGGAGTGCCGAATGACCACAATGCACTGCACCGCCACACAGTACATTAAAAAGCCCTAATCGGCTGAAGCAATAAAAGCTTTGCCCAATCAGGGCACAGAGCACTGTCAGAGTCATGATTGGAGAAAGTAATGATGAATCTATCCAGTCATGGCTCATTGCTCTTAGTCCCACCCCAAACTATAAAAGTATTATTTCAATAAGGGCCATTTGTAGTGTGATATTGGCGTGCAGAGAGATAGAACAGGGCTCTGTTCAGTGCTACTAAAGTGTTAGAGTGCTATAGTGTTCTATTAGGATTCTATTGTCAGTGTAGAATATCAGTTTAGTGTGAATCTAGTGATAGTTCAGTCAGTGTGAATGTAGTGACCTGACCATTCATTTTTACTTTAGTATCAGTTTGTTTTGTCAGGGCATTAGAGTTCAGTGTGTTAGTGCACATTTAACAAAGTATATTTCTGTGCATTACTGCAAGTTTAACACAGTATATTTCTGTTTGTTACGTGCCATTTAATGCAGTATATTTCAGTGCATTACGTGCCGTTTAACACAGTATAATTCTGTGCGTTACTGCATGTTTAACACAGTATATTTCTGTGCGTTAGTGCACGTTTAACGCAGTATATTTTGGTGCGTTAGCGCAGTTTTACTGCAGTATATTGTAGCGTGTCAGTGGAGTGTGTCTGTGTGATGAGTACTCAGGTTAAAGTGCACCAGACACCACTTCCATTGATTAAAGTGTATCCATGTAAATATTTCCACATCTTTATTACATTTTGATAATAAACACCTTCCCATCATGTCTAGGAGGCCAACAAGGAGAGGCAGACATTCCCATGGCACTGTGAGAGGGCCAGCAGCGTATGTGTCCACAGGCAAAGATGGATGTGGTCAGTCATCAGGCAGGGCATAATTTCCTCTGTTTAGTAATGTTTCCCATGCTATCCAGCCACAGCATGCAGAGGAGGTGATGGACTGGCTTACTAAAACATCCTCATCCTCCTCCTCATCTTCAGCCATCCAAGCAGAGACTAGTGCACAGTCCACTGCAGCTGCCAGAGTGGCTAAATTTCCCTCCTTGTCCACAACTATTCCTGCCATAGCCCCAGCATCAGGCATGGAGGAGTCAGTTGAGTAATTTAAACACAGTGTTAGCCACTTGCTCCTTGATGATGCACAGCCATTACTTGATTCCAGATGTTGATTCTGAGGTCGAGGAAGGTAGGAACATGAGCCTACAGAGAGGGGGGAAAACTTTTCACATAAGGCCATTCCAGCTCTGTAGCAACACGTGGAAGGCAATGTTGTGGCATCATTGGGCAAGGCGATCTGCCACAAAGTCTGTGTTACTGCTGACACATGGTCCAGCAAGCATGGTCAGGGACTCTATATTTCATTCACAACACACTGGGTAGCTCTGCTTGCAAGTCAGAAGGATCCAGAACAGGGTTCAGTGCTGCACCTTGTTGTGCCACCACATCTCCATACAGTGGTGATGATGCCAGATTTGTCAGCTCTACATCTCCTCCATGCCCCCCTCTGCTGAATTGTCCTACAAGCCACAAGTACCCCCTAAGCGTTCAAGGGGCTATTCAATGAGTTAGGCTAAAAGGTTCCATGCTTCAGTTGATGTGTCTAGGGGACAGGAACCACACCAAAGCAGAGATTCTTGCAGCTCTGCAGGGACAGCACCAGAGGTCCAGCTAGAGCCAGGAATTGTGGTATGTGATAATGGCACAAACCTTCTGTCTGCCCTTAGACAGGGAAAGTTGACACATTTGCCATGCCTGTCACATGTCCTCAATTTGGTGGTGCAGGGTTTCCTAAATAGGTACCCAGGGTTGGAAGATCTGTTAAAGCAGGCCAGAAGAGTCTGTAACCATTTCACGCAGTCATACACAGCCGTGCTTGGGTGGCTGAAATACAGCCGGAATTGCACCTGACAATATTTGTGACATGCCCACCAGGTGGAACTCAACTTTTGCAATGCTGCAGCGGCTGCACATCCAGCAGCAGACTGTCAAGGAGTACCTGTGTGAGTGTGGCATGACAGCCTCAGGCCAGCTTGGCTTTTTTACCCATGCCAATGGCTGCTGATAAAGGATGCATGCACTGTACTGTCACCATTTTAGGAGGCCACAAAGATGGTGAGCTATGACAATGCATGCATCAGTGATACAATCCCTGTTGTGTTCCTGCTGGAGCAGACTCTGCATAGCATTAGTGACAGGGCACTCGAGGCAGAGCAGTGGAAGGAAGAGGAGGACTTCCTTTGCTCTCAAGGCCCGCTTTATGCAGACATCATTTTTCCTACGTCACAGAACGCACAAGAGGAGAGGGAGGAGGAGGATTCTGGCAGTTTTCGAGGCATTGAAGCAGAGGAAAACATGTGTCAACCCTCAACAAATGGTTTTACATGGCTGGGAGGAGGCAGATCCAGATACTGTAATCCTCAGTGATCCCGAGGAGTCTGCTTCTCATGTCTCCTAAAAGAAGCGTGGCATCAAGGAGAAGGACCACTATTGGTTGGCAACCCTCCTTGACCACCGTTACAAGGCGAAAGTCTCAGAACTTATTCTGTCCCCACAGAGGGTGCAGAAGATGAAATCTCAGGTGGACACTTTAAAGTAGAGTTTATCTAATGGAGCGGTGGAGAAGGGGACTGCCTAAGTGATGCATTTCACAATTGTTTTTTTTTAGTCCTCGCTGTCCAGGGCTCTCAGCTTCCACATCCCATCAGCAGCCTCTGCATAATATGGTGGACGATTTTCTAGGGGCGAAAACAGAGATGGAGAGCTTTTCCGTTGATAATCCACTGAGTTACTGGGTCATGGGAATAGACCACTGGTCAGAACTTGCCCAGTATGCAATTGAGCTGCTGGGCTGCCCTGCATCCAGCGTGCTTTCTGAATGAGCATTCAGTGCTGCTGGAGGTTTTGTTACTGATAATAGTACATGTCTGTTCACAGATTCCGTGGACTGTCTGACATTTATCAAAATGAATCAGTCGTGGATTACCAGCAGCTATGAAGCCCTTGATGCCAATCCCCCTAATTAAGTGTTTTTGGGATGTGGAATCTTTGCAAGACTTCTAGGCTGCCTGGTGTTGTGGGTGTTGATTCCATCTGGAAGAATTTTTTGGGTGTACGTTTAATGGGCACAATTAACACCCAAAGAACAATTTTTCCATGCTTTTTTGACAGGTACATATCATTTTAGTTTTTGACAGCAAGGCCAATTCTTGCTTTCTTTAAGAGTACCTCTATAGAGTTACGGTGTGAAGGCACCTTCGACACACAAAGACCAATTTTTCAACACCTGTTACTTCTAGCCAAAGTCTGCGGAAGAGACACCAGAATTTATCCAAAATATCTTGAATCTTGTTCCCAGTAAGCTATATTGTGGCCTCATCAAGCAGACTGGCTCCCCAAGCCATTGTTTACAAAATAAAAGAAACTTGCAGGGAAAATGTCATTTTTTTGGCTTTCTAAATGCAATTATTTCTGTTGCAGCTTCTATACACATTACAGATGTGCCACTTTACAGGTAGACTAAGGGGACACCCAGGTACTTGGTAAATAACCCAGGTATCCTTGGTAAAAATAACCCAAATTACTGGATATTATTTCGTCTGCGTGAAAGTTATAGAGTCTACAGCTATGGTGCCAATCATTGAAAATGATCAAACCTAATCACACCTGATATACCAACGGCCTATCTAATTTCTTGAGGCCCTGAAATGTCAGGACAGTACAAATGACGCCTTTTTGGAAAGTAGACAGTCCATGGTATTTAGTAAGAGACATGGTGAGTTTTTTTAAGTTGTATTTCTTTCCCACAATTCTTTAGAAAATAAAGAAAAATTTTGATTTTTTTTTACACAAAATTGTCATAATAACAAGTTAATTCTCACACACAGTATATGCATACTTGTAATTACACCCCAAAATACATTTTGCTACTCCTCCTGAGTATGGCGATACCACATGTGTGAGACTTTTACACAGCCTGGCCACATACAGAGGCCCAACATGCAAGGAGCACCCCCAGGTGTTCTACAAGCATAAATTACACATATAATTTCCTAATGACCTATCACACTTTTGAAGGCCCTGGAGCACTAGTACAATGGAATTACCCACAAAATGACCCCATTTTGGAAAGCAAACACCAAACATTTATTCTATGAGGCATAATGAGTCTTTTGAACATGTCATTTTTTTCCACAAGTTTTTGGAAAATGTGGAAAGAAAATGAAAATTTCTTTTTTTTTTTTACACAAAGTTGTACATTTATAGGATATTTCTAGCACATAGCATGTACATAGCAAAACTTACACCCCAAAATACATTCTGCTACTCCTCCTGAGTATGGCAATACCACATGTGTGAGACTTTTACACAGCCTGGCCACACACAGAGGCCCAACATCCAAGTAACACCTTCAGGTGTTCTAGGAGCATAAATTTCACATCTAATTTCATTACAACCAATCACACTTTTGACGGCTCGGAAGCACCAGGACAATGGAAACACCCACAAAATGACCCCATTTTGGAAAGCAAACACCCCAACACATAATCTAGGAGGCATTGGCTGCAGATAGGTACTCAGGTACTCTGATGGGCTGCAGATAGGTACTTAGGTAAACTGATCAGCTTCAGAAAGGTACTCAGGTATTCTGATGGGCTGCATAGAGGTACTTGGGTACTCTGGGCTGAAGACAGGTACTCTGATGGGCTACAGAGAGCTACTCAGGTACTATGATGGGCTGCAGAGAGGTATTCATGGGCTGGAGACAGGTACTCAGGTATCCTAATGGGCTGGAGACAGGAACCCAGGTACTCTTATGGGCTGCAGATAGGTACTCAGGTACTCTGAAGGGCTGGAGACAGGTACTCGGTTACTCTGATGGGTTGGTGACAGGTACTTGGGTACTCTGATACCAGGTACTCAGTTACCCTGATGGGATGGTGACAGGTACTTGGGTACTCTAATGACATGTACTCAGGTACTCTGATAGGCTACAGAGAGGAACTTGGGTACTCTGATGGGCCAGAGACAGGTACTCGGGTAATCTGATGGGCTGCAGATAGGTATTGGGGCACTCTGATGGGCTTGTGACAGGTACTTTGATGGGTTGGTGACAGGTACTTTGATGGGCTAGTGACAGTGCCTCTTTATTGGGGGGCAATCAGTGCGTTTGCTGTGCACTCTAATCGGTAACTAGCTGTTACCCAAATCTCCCTCTCACACAGGATCGGTGTGTGAGGAGAGCCCAGTAACAGCTAGTTACCGTGGTTTGTTGACATTCTGTGACCGGCGGAGAGTGGTGAGAATGGGCGGACGTCTAATGACAATGCGCCGGTAGGAAACTGGTTAATTGTCCTTTAACCCCTTGGGGCCGGTGCCTCTAAAAAGAGGACATGGCAGGGATGTTTTCTGATCAAAGGCATACATAAAAATGTATTGTTTGAGTGGGGAGAGATAATTATTTCATACGGCAGGTGTTCTGCTGAAAACTCCATCTCACCAAAATCTCCAACCACCTTTCTTGCAGCAATAATTGGAGATTTTGACCAGTTAGTGTTTTCACAGAACAGCAGCAGCATATAAACTATGGTACACAATATAATAAGTGGACATTGTTAATCTGCCTGCTAGTAACCAACAACATGGCTGCCTCCAAGGTGACCTGACGAAAACACCAATTGATTGAAATCTCCAATTATTTCAATTATTGCTGCTGGAGAGTCACCAGAAGTGACGTGGTTGGAGATTTTGGTGAGTTGGATTTTTTGGCAGAACCCCGGCAGCACTCCGGGGGGATATGTGTTATTTAAACATTTGCCGACCAAAAAGCGTTTCTAGAACAGATTGCGCAAAAATAGAGAGCAATATTTAATTTTTTATTTTTGTAATTAACACTTTTTATTGAATTTTTTTTAAGTAGAAAGCACTTTGTACAGCATTCTACATGAAACAATAAAGAAATATACCACATAGGCAGATTACATACAGAACAATATCTGGAAGTCAATAAACCAGCAGCCAGAACAGAAGGAAAAAGTAGCTCGCTGTTCAGAGATATTGAAAGAAATTTACGAAGCAGCAAGTTCCATACTAGAGGGATTATTGTAGCATAACATATCCAACCAGAAAGGTAGAACACAGAACAATAAGAGAATAATTTTTCGAAGACGACTCCATGTTGTACCAAAGTCAACCCAGATATTAAATCCATCTCTACAATGTATGTGTTACAAAGTAAATCAAAATCACACTAAAAGTAGAAAGAAAGAGAAAAGAAAATGAAGAATTCTCCACTCTCCAGAACACTGACCGCCCTGATAGGAACTGATAGCTATCCAGGAGGTCCCTTCATGGTGGGTCTTCAGTAAGATGCTAGAGCTCCCAGACATTATTGTGTTAATCAAGAGTATTATTTAGGCATGCTGTAAGGGATTCCATGAGTTCGACATCTTTAATTTTGGCATACAACACAACAGAGGAGGGAGGTTCTCTCTTTTTCCAAGGTAGCGCCAGCAAGCACTGTGCCGTGGTAAGAATATGACGTGTCAATTTTTTTGCAGTTTTAGAGAAAGTAGGGGGATCAAGCCTGGTAGGAATACTTTGGGGAGAAAGGGAAAGCTCAAATCAAATAAACGTTGAGGCAGGTGTTACACCAATTGCCAGTATGGTTCAAGAGACCAACATTGGTAACATATGTGCAGCAAAGAATAGCATCTTTGTGTTTGCATTGGGAAGGCATTAACAATTTTGTAAATATCGGAGAATAAATATTTAATTTATTACAGACCTTTACATGGGATTGACAATTTACACAGCACTTTACATTCACATCAGTCCCTGCCCTCAAGGAGCTTGCACTCTAAGGTCCCTATCTGACATGCATACTTTACATACTGGGGGTAATTTGAGAAGAAGCCAATTCACCGACTAGCTTGTCATTGGAGTGAAGGAGGAAACCATTGCAAGGTCAGGGAGAAAATGTAAACTCCATGCAGATAGTGTCCTGACTAGGATTTGAACCAGGGTCCAAAGTGCTGCAAAGCATAAATGTTAACCACTAAGCCAATGGGCTGCAATATGTTCATTTATTAGCATTGTGTAGGCAACTTTGAGCCTACTTCCCCCATCAGCCTTCTTTATGTGTGCTTAGTTTATACACTGATCAGCCATAACTTTATGAACACCTGTCTAAATTTGAGTAGGTCCTTCTTTGCCGTCACAACAGTCCTGACCCTTCGAGGTATGAATTCCACTAGATCTCTAAAGGTCTGCTGTGGTATCTAGGACTAAGCCATCAGTAGACCTATAGGTCCTGTAAATTGCAAGGTGGGGTCTCTATGGATCTTACATGTTTTTCCAGCACATCCCAAAGATGCTTGATCAGATGGAGAGCTGAAGAATATGCAGACCAAGTGATCACCTCAAACTCGTTGTTGTGTTCCACAAACCATTCTTGAACCATTTTTGCAGTGTGGCAAGGCATATTACCCTGCTGAAAGATGCATCACCATCAGGGAATACCGTTTCCATGAAGGGGTGTACTTGGTCAGCAACAATGTTTAGGTACAGTATGTGGTGCATGTTAAAGTAACATTCACATGAATGGTAGGGCCCAAGGTTTTCCAGCAGAACATTGCCCAAAGCATCACACTGCCTCTGCCAGTTTACCTTCTTTCCATTCTGCATCCTGGTGCTATCTCTTCCCAAGGTAAGAGACACACACACGCACCCAGCAATCCACATAATGTAAAAGAAAACTTGATTCATTCAATCTATTTTTCAGTAACATAATATTAAAAAATTTTTAGCACACAAAATCAAAAAATGTTTAAATTTAGTATTAAAGTTTATTTAAAACCAAAACTTTTTTGATCTTTGGATACATTTGGGAGGAAATATAACCTCTATCAGGTCTTTATTGAACATTACGTCCATGCTGGAGACATTAACTCCCCCTCTTTATCCTGATAACCATTGTTACTAGAATAGAACGTGAGAAAAAATGCAAAAATTTGAATGGTCAAAAGAACAGGTATCCAGTTGAAATAGTAAGTGGACATACCTATTTTGGTGATAAACGTCTGTTACATTTTTAATAATTAATCTAATTTGTATTACATATGTATACTTATGTATGCTTTTTTTTGTGAGATTTATTACTGTCACAAGAGATTGAACACAGTCCCCCTGTGTGCCATTATAAAGGTAGAGAGGAAAAAAACGTAGTGTGACTGTGGGATATATTTATGCATGAAAACAATAATTAATATTCTGATTGGGGCAACACAGTGTACAATATTTTATGCTATACAAGTCAATAACCTAATTCTAAATATCACACCTGTTACATAAAATATCAACTTAATTAATACTACTCATTAAAAACCTACAAACGCAGATTAAAAAAAATTAGAGCTAATTGTATAGGGGTTTAATGCATATTATTAACAAAGCTGACATTTTATATAACAGTTACATGCAGTGTGGTATTTAGAATTGGGTTACTGCTTTTGCATATAATTTACAATACCCAAAGTATTGGGACGCCTGCCTTTACACGCACATGAACTTAATTGCATCCTAGTCTTAAGGCCCGTACACACGAGTCGAAATTCGGCCGTGAATTTTCGTCCGACGACCGATCTGCCGATTTTCAGCTTGTTAGTATGATGCTTCCGACAACCGACTCCAACTTTTCGGCCGAAAAAAATCTGGTGTGCAGGCTATAAAATTTTTGTCCTCCGTCAAAACACGTCCGATTTTCGTGCAGTCAGTACAGATTTCGACAGGGAAAAATCCTATGAGCAAGACTGGGCATGCTCAGAGAAGAAAGAAGACACAGAAAGCAAACCAACGCATGACATCACTTCTGAAGTAGAATTTTGTCGTGCGGGAAAATTTGTGTGCAGTCTAGGCACATTCCAACCAACAAAACACCACTCTGGACAAAAGATGGACGACCGGTCAGCGGAAATTCGTTGCGTGTGTACTAGGCTTTAGTCCTTAGGGTTTAGTATTGAGTTGGACCACCCTTTGCAGCTAAAACAGCTTTAGTCTCCACTCTAATTCATCCCAAAGGTGTTCTATCGGGTTGAGGTCAGGACAGGCCAGTCAAGTTCCTCCACCCCAAACACGCTAACTTTATGGAGCTTGTTTTGTGCACTGGTACACAGTCATGTTGGAACAGGAAGGGGCCATCCCCAAACTGTTCCCACAAAGTTGGGAGCATGAAATTGTCCAAAATGTTTTGGTATGTTGACACCTTAAGAGTTCCCTTCACTGGAACTAAGAGGCCAAGCCCAAACCATGAAAAACAGCCCCAAACCATAATCCCCCCTCCACCAAAATATTTTGACCAGTGTACAAAGCAAGGTCCATAAAGACATGGATGAGCGACTTTGGGGTGGAGGAACTTGACTGACCTGCACAGAGTCCTTACCTCAAGCCAATAGAACACCTTTGGGATAAATTAGAGCGGAGACTGTGAGCCAGGCCTTCTCATGCAAAATCAGTGCCTGACCTCACAAATGCGCTTCTGGAAGAATGGTCAAACCTTCCCATGGACACACTCCTAAACCTTGTGGACAGCCTTCCCAGAAGAGTTGAAGCAGTTATAGCTGCAAAAGGGTGGGCCAACTCAATATTGAACCCTACAGACTAAGACTGGAATGCCATTAAAGGTCATGTGCGTGTAAAGGCTTTGTCCCAACACTTTTTGTAATATAGTGTATTTATAAAACATTTTACGCTGTTCTGCCCCATTGGGAGTATAAAGAAGGGACTTTTCTTAGACATTATGAAAAAAGACAGGCACTCTTGATTTGGAGACACTGAGGTCTATTCAATCTATGATGTCTCCAGAAGTCAGTGGCAGAGAGTCCCCAATGTGCTGTTCACCCAGCTGCTGGGGTTTCAAACTCTGTTTACCGTGGATTTGGAGGTGCTTAGCTCTGAACACTTCTAGATTCAGAGGAGATCAGGAGATGGCAAGGATCCATCCTGTAGTGACCTGAATTGTTTCTGGATGCACAGGGGAGACAGATGAGTGCTAGGGAGGGGTAGTAGGGAGTTTCTTGGTCACATGCTACTACAGTCATCTGCATCACTTCTCCAGAATTTAGAAAGCAGACTCCGATGTATGGCAGAGACTGGGCCCCTAGGCACACAACAAGCCCAAAGCACCCACCTAAGTCACCCTGTGGGTTTTACATGGACTTTTCTTCACATATAATTAAAAAAAAAAAAAATACCAAGAAATACTGTTACTAGAGGTTGGAACCATAATTCATGGTCAATCCTGTGGGGAAATGTCACTATCTTAAGCTGGATACACACTATCCAACTTTTTTGGTTAGATTTCCTTCAGATTTACCTTTTCTATGTAGTGCAAGGCCCTGCCAGATTGCATACAAATTGAAAGTGTTTAGGTTTGACCTCATATTATATGGTTTTGGTAAATCTAAAGGAAAAAGTCTTCAGAAAATCTTATAGTGTGTATGGCCCATTAGACTCTAATAGATGTAAGAATTAGGGATGGGCTCAGGCGGGTTTGGATCCTAATCTCAACCCACCTGAGCAATTGCACCAGGAAGCCGTCACTGCACACCGCCAATCATGAGCAGCCTAGTCAGGGCGTGTGTATGTGCAGCTGCGGGCTGGGAAATGCCTAACTGCCTATGGTGAGCATTGACGGCTTCCTGGCGGGATTGCTCAGGTGGATTGGGAAGAAGATCCGAACACACCTGAGCCCATCCCTAGTAAGAATCAACTGACCAGCACACGCCCAAAAAAAATCAGATTAAGGCCCCTTTCACACAGGCGAACCATTCAGATTCGCCTGTCAGTTTTTTTGGTGGATCTGAACGGTCCCCCCCCATGCATTCCTATGGGGCATTGGATGTCAACGGAGACATGTCCGCTGACATTCGATCCGATCGGATCCATCAAATCTGGACGGATGGAAACCCTATTTTCCATCCGTCCAGCGCATCGGATGGGATCGGATGAGAACGGACCGAAGGTCCGATTTCCCCCATAGAGATGCATGGGGAACTGACAGCTGTGTCTCCGCACACAGCACGGAGACACAGCTGTCATCCTCCTGCTCAGTGGGGGATCGGCGGATCGATCCCCCGCTGAGAAAAACGGAGTCCGTCCGACGGACAGTGTGTGGGAAAGAGCCCTTAATGCTGAACTCCAGGTAAACTACTAAATACAGAGTTAAGCCACCATTCACATTGACTGCGGCTTTGAAATCGTGTGGCTTCACCCGAAATCGCACAATTTAAAAGCGGCATCTCAGTGCGACTTTGGGTGTGACTTTGAAGATATCTGTGAGGCTTCCTACACAGATGTCTATTTAGGTCCCATCCAAAATGTATGTACTACATTTTCAAATAGGTGCAGCACTGCAAAGTCGGTGTCCCCAGGATTTGAACGGTGGAATGCGAAGACAAGTCGCTCCAATGTGAATGGGGGCTAAATTACATACACTCGAGCTCTTTTAGCTGCCAAAGGAGTTATAATTCTGTCTGGCCACTTCTGGGATTTACACTGCTCCACCACAGCAAACCAGTTTGGTGACCTTACAGCCTTGAGACCTACCTACCCCTCAGACTGCGATTGGATGGTAAAGGTGCAGAAGTAGACTGATGAGGTCATTACTCTGCTCTTCCTCCTATCAGCGGGTTTCTTGTCAGTCCATGGGCATGTAGCATACATTTTTATGTATGATTTTTTAATAAAGGCTTTACGGTATCACACTATTAGCCTCTTTTCTGCCCTATATGACCCTCCCGCCCCTTTCACATTATAGATTGGCCGAAGCCCACTCACGGACCATCGGATATATTACCGCCCCAAAGTAGAGGACCACAGGTTTCCGAATTCCTTCTGGGATGCCTATATACTACGGACCCCCAAGGATGACCCCCGGTATCCCCCCATAGCAGAAGGGAGATAGGAGCCTACAGAGCGACCCCTGCTTGCACCTAATACCCGTAATACCCCTGTGTGGGGTGGGTATATCTTGTTAGTAGGACATTTACCTTAGGGGTCACTCAGCACCTCACCAGTTACCCACCACGGGGTCACCCTAAGATCAGAAGCAGAATCCAGAGACAAGCCAAAGTCGGGGCAGGTAGCAGACAAACGCAGGTCAGAAGTAAGCCGGATTAGGATAAGAGGTCAACACAGGAATCAGGAACAACACACAGAAGCTGCAGACCAAAGAGCAATGAGCCCTTACTAAAGCCTGCTTGGTGCCAGTATTAGTGACAGGTGCACATGTTGGTTCACGAGTGGGCATTTGCGTGCCTATGCCCACGACTATGCACATCTGCCCAGCCAGTTGCTGCGCCAAGAAACTTCATCTGAACTATGGACATGTGGAAGAAAAAATGGAGGCATAATATGCATAATGGACTTTGATGTTACCATAAACGCTGGACATAAACGGGGAATACCAATTTTATGTATAAAAATATAAATGTATTAAATCACCATAAAATCATTTGTTATTTTACATATAGGCAAATCATATAAAAAAATGTACATCACATCTGAAGAAGCTCTATAATAATACCATGGATTGAATATCAAAGAACAGTATAGTAAGTGCAGTGAACACCATCCTAGTAGATTATGCCCTAACTCCCATATCCACCAGGGGGGGCTTTTGTTTGATGTGTGCCTGCTTGCACCTGCCTTGTATCCTGCTCTGCCCTGGGTAAGGCTGTGATGGGCATCATGTATGTGTGGGAATTGCACCTTTGCTGTATTGTATGCCGCTCATTTGAATAAAAAACTTTGTGTTTTTTTCTTTCAAAATTAGATGCCGAACCAAGCTCTTTTAAAAAAGATTTCTTAAAGCCTCTGAGGAAGCAGTTAGACCCCCACAAAACATGTTGGGCATAATCTACTAGGATGATGTTCATTGCGGTTACTATACGGTCCTTCTTATTCCATCCGTGGTATTACTATAGAGCTTTTTCAGACGTGATATACATTTTCTATATTATTTGCTTATATGTATGTGGTTTTCACAAATGATTTTATGGTGATTTAATGAATTTATATTTTTATAAATAAAATTGGAATTCCCCGTTTCCTACGTCTAGCGTTTATGGTACCATCAAAGTCCATTATGCCTCCATTTTTTCTTCCACATATATAGATTAGGACGAAGGTACCCTTTTATATTGACACCCTGTAATTCAAATGAACTATGGACATACCTTTCCTGACAGTTGTCCAGGTACCTTGTCACTGGTATGCTCTGGGAATACTGAAGAACTAGGACCTTGGTAAATATACAGTGCCTTGCGAAAGTATTCGGCCCCCTTGAACTTTGCGAACTTTTGCCACATTTTAGGCTTCAAGCATAAAGATATAAAACTAATTTTTTGTGAAGAATCAACAACAAGCGGGACACAATCATGAAGTGGAACGAAATTTATTGGATATTTCAAATTTTTAACAAATAAAAAACTGAAAAATTGGGCGTGCAAAATTGTATATATAAGGCTGAACTGAAGCCACAAATTGATAGTGAGAGGCTCCAATGGCAAGCTGGAGGTAACGCTGGTGTGCAGGAAAGATGGGTATGTAGAGATATGCATCTTTGATTTTCACCAAGAAATTCCTCTGGTGCAGAAAGGCAATATCCAACCACTGGAACAAAATTCCTGAACTTGTGTGCTGGAGAAATACTTTCAGGGCCTTGAGGTTGTGGATAAGGTGAATGCCTCCTTAGGGTTTGGGAATCGAGAAAAAGGTCAAGGTTATAGGAGATGACTATTTCTACTGAGGATGGGAAGATGGGATTCAAAAACAATCAGTTTCATTTTCCAACCTGCTCAGGCATCTAGGATATAACAGGTTGCTATGGTTGCTATGGCAGTAAAAAGTTCACCTTTTTACAATTTCACATTTGTGTATATTATTATTTTTTTTAGTCTTGGTGGTTTTTCTTACCTCTTTGTTACATGATTATTTTTTAGATATTTTCACCTATATAAACATATTCAAAAGTCCAAGAAAAGAAGAGCAAAACAAGGACCGAAGTCCTTTCCAACCCTCTCAGCGCTTATGTAAATGCAACCCCAAATGCAAAGTGGCTACTCCCCACTGATGGATGAATATGCTAATCGATTAAAATATCTAATATTCAAATATTCAAACACAGCTGCTGCTATAAAATCAATAATATCTAAAAAAAGGTGCTTACATAAACAAAAGCCCATATATGCACTAGCAGCGCTAATGTGCCTTTATTTCCAAGAGCGGCGAATATATTATAAAAGTATATACATTAGGCTGGTCATGTAAACAAAGGTATTAAAAAGTCTCTTTCTCCAATGGAACAAGGTGGAAATGGTGTAGAATAGACCCAGGATATCTCCTTCAATTTGCCAATATAACCACCAAGAGCCTACACCACACCGCCGTGCTCCCCCCCAGGTAGTAAACACGTACCCTTGTTGCAAAGGTCATACGCTTTGAACCAAAACCAGTGATCCTCCAACGTCCAATGGTGATCCACCTTTCGATCCTGATACTCCTTACCAGACAGGAATCAGCGCCTCTCCATATCCTCAATGGAAGTCGCCTGCTCCTCCCGCCGTATACACTGTCTCCACTGTATCGCAAGGTCTGGGTGCCTCTGCTTCCGACGTCCCGGCTTACGGCAGTCTCGGCGGTGTGACGTAGGACCCTATTCAAAAGTCCAAAATGGTATTTTAGACATTTTTACTACAGATAAAAAGTGTAAGCTTAAAACACGAACGCTGTGTTCTGCATGTTTTTTTTTTCCCTCCATCAGTTTGCGAACATTTAAAAGGAGACAATGGCATCAGAAGCGCTGACATGTTTTGAATATGATGGTCATGCTACAATGAAAGACGTTCTATCTTCGCAGCACTAGAAAGCTTTAATCCTAATGGGATAAAGCAAAATATTGTCACACGCAAGTATAACATTTCAAATCAAAATGAGTCTGTCGCCTTTCTGCTCCGTAGAAATGCTGTAAAATAAAAAGATTTGAGGATGCTTTTCTTGGAATCGGTGTCATGATGGTGTTTTTAAAAGGACATCTGGGATGAGAAAGAACTATTTGATCTCAATCCTTTAAAAGTTCCACTTGTAACAGATAAGAAATTGTTTCAATTTACAATTGGAAAATCATGTTCACTGAGCCGTGTGGTCAACAAAGAGGAGACCGAAATTGGTATTTCTGAAGTATTGACCTGCTGCTGTTCTGAGCATTAACAGCAACTGAACTGGCCACAGAACCAGAACCCTTTTGTAATTTAGAAGACTGCAACCTGTGCTATTAAAAAAAATGAAAAAGCACTATTTTAATGTTTCTATGTAACAGTCTATTGTGTGTCTGTTTTCTTTGGTGACCTACTGGTTTTGCACAGCATGTCCCTGCTAAGTATACCAGGTTGTCATGAGCCACTTACCTCCAGAGACATACGTATGCCTCGTTTCCACTGAGCGGTACAGTTCAGAACGGTACACCTTGATCAGGCTTGCGTTTCCAATGCCAACAGTACCCCAGCTCAACAGTACCTCAACAGTGTAGCGCCACCCTGTTGGTAAGGTACTAATGGGCTTGGTCCCCCAACGAAAGGGTTCAAAAAAGTGGTACGGTACGGTTCGGAATTAGGGTACCATTCACAACCTTTGACAATGGAAACTGCAAAATTGCGTACCGTACCGAACACCATTAGATATTATACACTTATAGTCAGCTCTAAATGATGATTCACTTCTGTGTAAGCCCCACCCTTTGTGTCATGTGAACATTTCAGTAAAATATTTTGTTAGAACGCCTTATTGGAGGCAGCATTGGGCTCTGTCATGTGCCGACATGCTTTTCACCCGTACAGAACAGCAAACAAGAGAAAGAAGAGGCGGTTTCATGTTTCCATAACTATATTGATTCTCCTGAAGATTCCCCTCATGCCAAACAAATCTGTAAAATTTCTAAAGAGTGTCACAGATACCTATTAACCACTTAAAGGGTAACTTCACGCTAGTGGGGAAAAAAAACAGCAAATAAAGAAAAAACAATACAGTGTATACAATTGCGACACAAGTCATATTGTAATTGAATTTTATTAAAAATGACCTTTCCTTTTCAATCTGCAGCTGTTGTCATTTTCTGAAAATGCAATGCAATATGGCTGCCTGGAGCTGTTCTGTACACAGAATGTATACTGACCAGACACCAGAAACATCATTTCCTGCTTTTGTGATTGGCTCACCAATTTTCCAAGAAGTCTGCCTAAGATACAAGTTATGGGTCATACACAATATAAGATTTTCTGAAGACTTTTTAGATTTACCAAAAACAGATAATATGAGGTCAAACCTAAACACTTTCAATTTGTATGCAATCTGGCAGGCCCTTGCACTACATAGAAAAGGTAAATCTGAAGGAAAAAGTCTTCATAAAATCTTATAGTGTGTATGGCCCTTTAGATTTCAGGCATCCCCTGCATCAAAAATGTCATTTTGGTGAGGTACTCCCAATAGGAATAGTGCACTGATGGGCACTGATGGGAACTGATGAGGCAGCACTGATGGGCACTTATAAGCTGCACTGATGGGCACTAATGGGCACTGATGAAGAGGCACTGAGGAGGCTGCACTGAGGAGGCGGCACTGATGGGCACTCATAGGAGGTACTGATGGCCACAGATGGGAACTGATGAGGCAGTACTGATGGACACTGATAAGATGCATTGATGGGCACTAATCTAATGGGAACTGATGAGGAGACACTGACAAGGCTGCACTGATGAGGCAGCACTGATGGGCACTGATAGGCTGCACTGATAAGCACTTATGAGGCTGCAGTGATGTGCACTGATTGACACTGATGAGGCTGCAAAGATGAGGCGGCACTGATGTGCACTGATGGGACCTGATGAGACACACAGATGAACACTGATAAGCTGCATGAATGGGCACTGATAAGGAGGCACTGATGAGGCTGCCCTGATAGGCAACACTGATGGGGCTGCACTGATGATCAGTTCCCTGATTATCAGTATATATAATGTACTCACTGTGCCCTGACAGATAATCTCTCCTTTCCTCCTTTCCTCACACACTGTCTCTGTGTGAGGAATGGAGAGCCGATAACCGGCATATCTGTTTACATGTGAGAGCTGTGATTGGGCCCAGCTGAATACATGGTAAAGGGCCACTGTGATGGACTCTGTGTTCCACTATGTCCAAGGCACACATCGTTCACAGAGCGTGCCTGATGCACGCCCCAGGTGGTATGCGGGAGGATGTCTGTGGATGTCCACCCAGAACTGGAGGCCTGCACTGCAGCCCTTTATCGGCTATAGCGCAGGCGTACAGTGGTTAAAAAGTCTTGCAGTAGTGCTGAAAATGGAAGAATTTGCAACAAATTCATATACAGTACTGTGTAATAGTTTTAACCAGGTGTGAAAAAAAAAATGCTGTATATTAAGAATGCTTTCAGAAATAGAAGTGTAAATAGATTATTTTTACCAGTTAACAATATGGAAAGCAAATGAACAGAAGAGAAATCCAAATCAAATCAATATTGGCCGTGACCACCCTTTGCTTTCAAAACAGCATCAATTTTTCCAACTCGTCTAGGTACACTTGAACACTGTTTTTGAAGAAACTCGGCAGGTAGGTTGTTCCAAACATCTTGGAGAACTAAGTACAGATCTTCTGTGGATATAGGCTTCCTTAAAACCTTCTGTCTCTTCATGTAATCCCAGACAGACTTCATGATATTGAGATCAGGGCTCTGTGGGGGCCAAACCATCACTTCCAAGACTCCTTATCCTTCTTTACACTGAAGATAGTTCTTTAATGACATTGGCTGAATGTTTGGGGTCATTGTCCCGCTGCAGGATACATTTAGGGCAAATCACAGGCCTCCCTGATGGTATGGAATGACGGATAAATATCTACCTGTATTTCCCCCACACATAGGAATATTAATAAAAATTTTGCATAGGTTTAATGAATTTGGCACAAGGCTTCTGACTAATCCATGCCACCAGAAATGTGTCACAAATGCCTTATTGGATGCCCCTATTGCATATTGAAGCTCAACAAGTATAAACATGTTTACAGAGTCAGCAGTGTTTGAGAGAACAAGGATTTTCCAGCAGAGATACCATAAAAAATAAAAAATATGTTATGATGTATGGTAGCATTTTTAACTAAGGCTGATGTCACTGACGCTGGCAATAGTAAAATGTGTAAAATGTGCAAAGTGAACGCTCACCTGCTTGTTTATGTTGTTCCCCCACTGGCTGGATCGGCAGGGTGCCATTCCCTGTTTGCTGAAAACTCTGCAGAATGTATGAGAGCAAGGTCTCATTCAATTTGATCAATAGCATATAGGATGTAATGCTCAAATGGTATTGACAGCAGTAAAGCATGCCTGAGACAGGGACCCACCAGTGCAAGTATGTTTGTCCTGCACTTTTATTCAGCAAGGCAGCAAACTGTCTCTATGCAAGAAAGATTTTTACAGCAAGTCTAAAACAAAACATCTGCATGTCCGAACTATTAACAAACCTCAGGTCAGCTTCTGACCAACAGTTTGTCCAAATTGCCCCCTACTGGGTTCCCCAAAAAAAAGCAGGCAGTCCTTGTGAAGCACCCTCTAGTGTAGTGTGCTAGAAGTGTAAAGTGTAGGTAAATTGTTTGGCTTGGCTGGAAGCCAAGCCTGTTGTAAATCTTGGTCAGGGTGAGTGACTCAGCGAGGCTGGATGACTCATCAGACAGCATCTCTGGTACCTCCCGCTACTTGGTGGAACTTTGGAGAAACTTACAGAAGAATGGGAGGGAGGTTGAGAGGAGCTTCCGGGAGTATTGATGATGGCCCAGCCAATCCCTAGCCAAATGGGCTGGCAGGGGGAGGGCATCTCTTAAATAACCGGAGTCAGCCCAGCAGGGGCAGTGTGGTGTCGGGTGGAAGATTGGAGATGGAGTGCTGAGGAGGCTTTCGAAGGCCCTTGACGGTGCCCCTAGTCTGAGAGGGAGTGACCTTGGTCCTGGGGCTCAGGTGCTGAAGGGATCCTCTACAAAACACAGAGGAAGCCTGTCCTGGATGCACAGAAGCAGGTGTGAGGACAGCAGGAGAGAGTCAGCACGTCCAGGTTCTCCAGGGAGAAGTCAGCCGAAAAGGCTGGTAAGTGTACAGTCTGGCTGCACTGTGGGAAGTAGCTAGGAGGGCTAGTGAGAGAAGCAGCTTCAGCCAGTCAGGCTGGAAGTGCCTGAAGAGGTGGTGCTGGGATCAGTAGCCACAAGGATGGAAGCTGGACGCTGTCGTTTCTACACAACTAAGGGACCCGCAGTCCCTGCCTGTAAAGGGCTTTTGCTTGATCTGGCTGAGTGCCTTGCCAGATACCTCCAACAGTGTTCCAGCTGGATCTGTGTGATATTTCTGCAAGAAAGTGATGTGCTAGAGAAAGCAAAGTACAGTAAAACCTTGGATTGCGAGCATAATTAGTTCTGGAAACATGCTTGTAATCCAAAGCACTCTTATATCAAAGCAAATTTCCCCATAAGAAATAATGGAAACTCAGATGATTCGTTCCACAAGTCCTTCGGTTTATAGTCTATATACAAAGATTATAGCAATGCGATAGGTTGTGTAACCATAAAATGTCCATCCACAATATGCAGCCTTCCCAAGGGGAATAGAAGCAAAATCCAGCAGAGCTACAGTATATAAAAGAGATTAGAGGAGCCTCTTCTGAACCACCGGCTCTCACCACTGTCAGTCTGCAATCCTGACCGGGAAGAATAGCCTGCAGTAGAGTGATCTGAAAGTGAGGCTTTGAATCACTCGTGGAGTGCAGCGGGGAAGGGATGATGAAGATGGCTGTGCAGAGGATGGTCTATGTGGACAGCTTTACCCCAGATGCCTGCGTTCTTAGATGTGCCTGTTTTAATCATCAACCATGTGAGTTGCTAAATATTGTACCTTCATTAAATGTAACCATATTGCTACACTTTAGAGGCTCCTCTCTTCTTTTTTATACATGACGCTACTTGTATATCAAGACATCGCTTGTATATCAACTTAAAATTTATTTAAAAATTTTGCTTGTCTTGCAAAGAGCTCTTAAACCAAGTTACTCTCAAACCAAGGTTTTACTGTACATAGTTGTAGTGTCCCTGAAGAAGTTTGTTTCAGTCAAGTGGGAATCCCATAATTATCCCCGACCAAATTCAATAACCCTAATAAAAAAATAAAAAAAACAAAGCTGCTGGACTGTTTGCTGACTCTAGTGTGCCTGTGGAATTTGGTATGCCGATTCTTATTCACCAGTGGCTCCTACGGGGGATGCGCTACGCTTGTTTTTTTAGTGTTTTCTCAGCAGTCATTCTTTCCACCCAGCAGCAGGCTCCCACAGCAGAGAGAGGGAGAAACAGCCATGAGAATAAGACACATATAATAAAGCACATATATAAAGGCCTATATAAAGGTCTGCAAACACCTGAGACTAATAATGAGGTCTGGCTACCAGGATTGATATGGACATGGGATTAGAGGCTTTATCTCACTCAAATCTCTACAAAGCTGCAGGACCCAGAACATTACTTTTTAAGATTATGAGAAAACAAAACATCTGTGTTTTCCACAAAAAATATGAGAATGCAGATAAATAGTACTTGCACATCATTTAACCAATTACGATCTAGAGTACATGTGACTTACTATGGTGATTCTAATATCTTATTATGGTCAGAAGCACTGTACAAATGTCTATAAGCTAGCTTAACAAGATACAGTAAGTTATTTAAGCACAATAAGGCCTTGTTCACACAGGGGGTAAAAATGGACAGCTTGGCTGCATTTCTAAAGCCAAACACATGCCACCGCTGGGGCAAATTTATCTGAGCTTGCCGAGTTTGTCAGGCAGGCAGTATTGCCTGTCAACTTTACCCACTGTGGTCAATGAGACCACAGCACAACCATAATCCTGATAGTTGGCTTGCGATTGTGGTGCATTCGTTCCATGGAAATTATATTTAAAAAAACAGGCATTAAGGGGTGGCAATATTGCCTCCTAAATGCCTAAAGGTTGCTGTTCTATCACCCTCCGAAAAGTGAGAAAAAATAATCTGAAATCTTCCTTTTTTCAGCATCTAAAACATAAAAAAAAAATTGTACACTTGGGGTTTTAAGAACAGCTTTCTTCACAGGTATACAATGGAAGTGTTGCGCTAAACCACATTAATGAACATGTGTAAATAATGAAAGTCCAAATGTAAACAGTCTTTTACATAGACCAGCCTTTTTCAACCAGGGTGCCGTGGCACCCTGGTGTGCCTCCTGGGTTCTTCAGGGGTGCCTTGGCAAAATGGCAACAAATTGCCACAGATTTTTACTTTGTAGAATTACAACTATGGGCACTGTGCTGGTCAGGCCACTGGCACCCTGATAACTCTGGGCACTGTGCTGGTCAAGCCACTGGCACCTTGGTAACCCTGGGCACTGTGCTGGTCAAGCCACTGGCACCCTGATAACCCTGGGCACTGTGTAGGTCAAGCCACTGGCACCCTGATAACCCTGGGCACTGTGCAGGTCCAGCCACTGGCACCCTGACAACCCTGGGCACTGTGCAGGTCAAGTCACTGGCACCCTGACAACCAGTGACATCACTGGATGATAAGGAGAAGGACTGGTGCTTTCACAGCATACCTATTTATTCCTCTTCATCCCTTCTCCATCAGCACTGGGGTCACATTAGCAAATAAAAGAAGAGAAACTGAGGGAGAAGAGAAACCCTAGAATACTAGTCCGTACAAGTTTTGCTATAGTGGAGGAATAAATCACTTCTAATATTGGATGGCCCACGTGTATGGATGTTGCTGCGTTATGTAAAACTATTAGTTTAGGTTTTTTTTTTACATTTTAGAATGGGGTGCCTCGAGATTGTGCAGAATTGTTAAGGGTGCCACAACTGAAAAAAGGTTGAGAAACACTGACATAGACCAAAGATTCAAACGAGATGATACTACGTGAAGAAACTCTTGCGCTTTAAGATCAGATGCAAAACCTCCACCAAGTGAAATCACTACCACCACCAATAAAGATGTACTCTTACCAAAGAGCTTGGACCCTCTATAATGGAAGGTCACATAGGCTTAAGATGTTAACTTCCTGGGCATGACCAGTGAGCGGGGTAACCTGTGTAAAGGACTGGGTCAGGTGTTCCTCAGCACAGGGAGCATTGAGATGAGTGTATACAAAGAAAGCTTTTGATGGTAGCTCATGTGACAGCCTGCTAATTAAATGGCCATACTGCATTGTTAGAACCTTGAGAACTGGATGAGGTTCATGAAACCTTCTTCCGAGTTAGGAGTGCCAAGCTGAATCAGCCTGTGCCGGGTTATATTAAAGGACGAGATCTTAAAGGTTCTTCGTAAGAAGATTTTAATCATCCTGGGGTCTGCCTGGAGCTGATTTCTCTGTTTCCCACCTATGTTAAAGAGCTAGAGATAACATCTTAAGCCTATGTGACCTTCAATAATAGAGGGTCCAGGCTCTTTGGTAAGTGTCCACCTTTATTCATGGTGGTGGTGATTTCACTTGGTGGAAGTTTTGCATCTGATCCTAAAGTGCAAGAGTTTCTTCACGTAGTATCATCTCATTTGAATCTTTGGTCTATGTAAAAGACTGTTTACATTTGGACTTTCATTATTTACACATTCTCATTTATGTGGTTTAGCGAAACGCTTCCATTGTATATTTTTTTATTATTGTGATAATAATCACTTAACCTCCCTGGCGGTATGATTCTTTTGGATTTTAAGTGCTGAAAGCGGTACCATTATTTTGCATATTATTCTTGTGAATGAGCAGCCCAAACCAACTGTATAGATTTATTATATATATTATATATATATATATATGTATGTATACATATATTATGTATATATATATATATATATATATATATATATATATATATATATATATATATATATATATATAATGTATACAGTTGGTTTGGGCTGCTCATTCACAAGAATTACGTATATATATATATATATATATATACGTGTGTTTATATATATATATACACGTGTGTTTATATATATATATATATATATATATATATATATATATATATACATATATTTACATAAATAGTACAGTAAAACTGCAGGAAAGGGCACTGGGGGGCAATGAGATGTGATTTTATTTTATTTTGAATAGTATCAGTGTGTTTGGTGTGTTTTACATTTGAATTTGCCTGCCGGTTCCACCCCCCGGCGGACGTCACGTCCCCGGAGACGGAAGCCGGGGCTCGCAGACAATCGGGAGGAAGAACCGCCGACGCATACCGCCCGCATTCTTCCTAGCGGTACCCCGAGGGTGGCTCGGGGTTACCGCTTTTGGCTCTAAAATCTAACCCCGAGTCACGCTCGGGAATACCGCTAGGAAGGTTAAGTGGTGCAGCTTAATTTTATATATTTTCATTTTTATTCCATTTTTATTCCTAATATCTGTCCTTTATCATGAGCGCAATATTGATTTGTTTATTTATTTATTTATTTTTGTTTTTATTTCCTCCACATGTACCCCAACCCTGAGACATTCCCATACTGTATGTTATGCTTCTTTTTTTTTTTTTTTTTTTTTTAGAACACCATTTTTGATGTCTTCTTGCCAATCGTGTGACATACAAGCTCCTTTTCTTCTTCTTCTTCAATCTTATTCAGAAGTGAGCAGTTCCCAAAGACACAGACAGTGGTGCTGATGACATCTGCTCTGCTTTCTGTACAATATAAACACACTATGAAGGAAGCCGGGGTGGCACCCTTTCAGAGGGATGGAGCCATGACACCCTTCATTGTTATAATGTCCTCAGTTTTCTGGGTTGAATAACTCTGGATGTGGACACCTTCAGTGGTGTATTTAGGTTTTGTGCTGCCCTAGGCCTGACTAAACTTGTGCACCCCCTAATTTAAATATGACCCACCCCTTCCTGTAAAGGCCACACCCCTTCCTGCTTATGAGGCACACTGTCATCTGTAAACCACAGACCACGACCACAGTCTATCAGTACCCATCAGCATAGCTTCATCAGTTCCCATAAGTTCAGCCTCATCAGTGCAGCCTTATCAGTGCCGCCTCTTTACTGCCCATCAGTGGTCACCAGTGCAGCCCCATGAGTGCCCATTAGTACAGCCTTATGTCATGGGATTAGTAAGATTACTCTTTTAAGTTATTTGGACTTGTGTTTGCTGCCACTGATTGTAATTATAGGATTATTTCACATATGTGTATAATAAATAGAAAGTCCATAGTCATTATACAAATAATGAAATATTTTTTCTGCTGCCCCCCTGCAAAGTGCCGCCGTAGGCCTGGGCCTTGTTGGCCTAGGCCACGATACAGCATTGGACACCTTATAGAGAAAAAGGAAGCACTGCAGCGGAAAATTTCAGATTGAAGGTAAGTGTTCCAGCCTGAGCTGCTTTTTTTTTTTCTTAACTGGATAGAAACTCTAATAAAAAATAAAAAAATGCACAGATTTGAGCTTAGGAAAGTTCTACACCAGGTTTTTTTTAGAAACGATGTCAATGTATATCTGTTGACTTTTTGATATTTTTATACATTTGGATCTTTTTTAACCACTTAAGCCCCGGAAGATTTTACCCCCTTCCTGACCAGGGCCTATTTTGCGATTCGGCCCTGCGTGAATTTAACGGACAATTGCGCGGTCGTGTGACGCTGTACCCAAATGAAATTGACGTCCTTTTTTTCCCACAAACAGAGCTTTCTTTTGGTGGTATTTGATCACCTGTGGGATTTTTTGATCATGCGCTATAAACAAAAAAAGAGCGACAATTTTGCAAAAATAACAATATTTTTCACATTTTTGTATATGAAATTCCCCCCCAAAAAAATTAAAAAATCAAATTTTTTTAACATTTTAGGCCAATTTGTTTTCTGCTACATATGTTTGGTAAAAAAAAAAATCACAAAAAGCATATTTTGATTGGTTTGCGCAAAAGTTATTGCGTTTACTAACTAAGGGAAAGATTTTTGTCATTTTTATTGTTTTTTTTTAACGAATAATGGCGGCGATCTGCGTTTTTTTTTGCTGGACTGCGATATTGCGGCGGACAGATTGGACCCTTGACTGACATTTTTGACACTTTTGGGGTTACCAGTGACATTACTACAGTAATCAGTGCTATATATATGCACTGTTACTGTAAAAATGACACTGGGAGGGAAGGGGTTAACTTTATTGGAGAGGGAGGGGTTAAGTGTGTCCCTAGGGGCGTCCTAACTGTGATTGGATGTGGCTGTGTGTGTAACAGCAGAGATCAACGGTCCTACATAGCAGGACCGTATGATCTGTGCTGTTACACAGGGGAGAATGACAGGCGGCTTTGTTTACATTAGCCGTCTGCCTTTCTCCCCTACGTCACTTTGCCTGTGAGGGGCTGACTGCCGCCGTATATAGTCGAGCGTCAGTCGGCAAGTGGTTAAAATAACACGTGTTATTACTTCTGGAGGTTTACAGTACATGAAATGCCACCTATGTACTTTTTTTGTCTCTGAAAGTTCTACATTAGTTCAGTGGAAGGCTTTTGGTTCCATTTAGCTAAGCTCACAAAACCCTTTTAGATTATACCTTCTTGTTATGAGTCTGCTAATTATGACATGACCTGAGAAAGGCTATAGGTATACACTTTAGGTGTAAGGGTCCAGAGAGCCTCTAATTTACATTTTATTAGTTCCCCTGTAGGCATCTGGCAGGACAATACAAGGTTGTTTCAAAGCCCCTCATCTTGTTTCATTGATTAGACTGGAGTTCTTCAATGCTTTTTACAAAAAAAAATAAGTTAATGGAATTTCACTGCACTTTTGAAATTACGTCTAAATTATAGCAGCGCTAATTGGCAGCAAATTACATTTTCAAATTTGACTTTATTTTGGAGTGGATTGGATTTCACATCAACAGAACAGGCAATGCTCTGCCAGTAATTATTTGTGTAATTATAAAAGCTTTCATACAACTTTTAATCATAATCCGTAATCGTGTACAGTCAGCTGTGTCTGCTCCATAATTCTGTATAGGATTAGCTACCAAAGAATGAAACCAGGAGTTTTATTAATAGGGCAGGGGGGAGAAAATAAGAGCAAGTAAAGAATTATTTAGAAATCTATAGGTTCCTGACTGAGTAACTAAGTGTAGTCACATACAGCCAGCCAATATGTTGTTGAGTCAACTGCATAAAGTTCAACTCCGGTCAATGCAGAAGCAGTGATCCTTCATTGTACATGAGGATGTTGAGGGCCCTCTCACATTCTGGAGCTGCAGTGGATAGAAGAATAGTGCAAGAATAAGGTAGGTATTCCCCTACTTACCACAACCACCTATACTGGGCTGGCTGTGGCCACTCTAATCCCATCAACCTGGTTTATCTTGTAACTGACTTTATATCAAGCAGTCAGTCAGCAATGGTTTCCACTTCAGCGCCTAAAACAGGAGAGGAGATTAAGGGGAGATATGATCAACATGTACAAATACATAAGGGGTCCATATAGTGAACTTGATGTTGAGTTATTTTCTTTAACCACTTGCCGACCGCCGTAAGTACATATACTGCGGCGGTCAGCCCCTCACAGGCAAAGTGACGTAGGGGTACGTCACTAGCCTGTGAGGCTCTGGGGAGCGAGCGTGCGCCGCCAGAGGCGCGCTCCTGCGCGGTCACGGACCCCCCTGCGCGTGTGACCGGCGGACCCCATGTCCGTCCATGGCCGGGTGGAGAGGGAGAAAGGCAGGCGGCTGATGTAAACAAGCCGCCTGTCATTCTCCCCTGTGTAGAAACAGTGATCATACGGTTCTACTATGTAGGACCATTGATCACTGTTCCTACAGCTCAAGCCACAGCCAATCACAGTTAGAATCACGCCCCTAGGGACACACACCACCCCTCCCTCTCAAAAAAAGTTAACCCCTTCACTACCAGTGTCATTTTACAGTAACAGTGCATAGTGCATATGTATAGCACTGATTACTGTAGAAATGTCACTGGTAACCCCAAAAGTGTCAAAAATGTCAGTCAAGGGTCCAATCTGTCCGCCCCAATGTCGCAGTTCCGCAAAAAAAATTGCAGATCGCCGCCATTACGCGTTAAAAAAAAAAACAACAAAAATGACAAAAATCGTTCCCTTTGTTAGTAAACGCGATAACTTTTGCGCAAACCAATCAAAATACGCTTTTTGCGATTTTTTTTTTACCAAACATATGTAGCATAAAACAAATTGGCCCAAAATGTTAAAAAAATTAGATTTTTAAATTTTTTTGGGGAATTTCATATAAAAAAAATGAGAAAAATATTGTTATTTTTGCAAAATTGTCACTCTTTTTTTGTTTATAGCGCAAGATCAAAAAATAGCACAGGTGATCAAATACCACCAAAGGAAAACTCTGTTTGTGGGAAAAAAAGGACCTCAAATTCGTTTAGGTACAGCGTCGCACGACCGCGCAATTGTCCGTTAAAGTCACGCAGTGCCGAATCGCAAAATACCCCCTGGTCAGGAAGGGGGTAAAATCTTCCGGGGCTTAAGTGGTTAAGGTCATCACAGAGGACAGGGGGGCACTCTTTATGTCTAGAGGAAAAGAGATTCCGTCTCCAAATACAGAAAGGTTTTTTCACTGTAAGAGCTGTTAAAATGTGGAATAGACTCCCTCCAGAGGTAGTTCTGGATAGCTCAGTAGATTGCTTTAAAGCGGTAGTATCCCGCTTTTTTACACTTTTACCTACAGGTAAGCCTATAATAAGACTTACCTGTAGGTACAAATATTATCTCCTAAACCGGCATGGTTTAGGAGATATTTACAGTGCATGCGAGAGGCGCATGCGCTCTGAAGGTCCGGGGGGACCTTCAATCTATTTGCCGGGAGCTTGCCGGATAATCACTCCCGCGCGCATGCGCGGGAGTGACGTCATCGCGGCTCCGGCCAATCATCACGCCGGAGCCGTCTCTTCCAGCCAATCACCGCGCCGGAGCCACCGAACCCGGAAGAGACGGCGAGGGATCATGGCAGCGCCCGCAGCGATGTCCGGGGGTCCGTGTCGGGGCTTCGTTCTAAGGTAAGTAATACATAATGAGCTAGTATGCGATGCATACTAGCTCATTATGCCTTTGTCTTGCAGGTTTTTTTTTTTTTTTTTGAACTTTGGGTTTACAACCGCTTTAAAGAAGGCCTGAATTCTTTCCTAGGTGTACATAATATAACTGGGTACTAATATTTGGGTACTAATAATAGTCCACAAAAAATCAAGTGGGAATAAAAGTTCATAAAGAGTCCACACACATATGAATGAATGTTGGGCACGCTTGACTGATCTCTGTAATAGGGGTCTGTCAGATCCGGTAAGAGGCTTGGACACCTGGTGTTTGCTGGTGGTGGCTTCTGGATTCACAGTTTACTTTTTACTCTGTCTGAACCACATTTACCTTGGATTTCCCATTCATTCATATGTGTGTGGACTCTTTATGAACTTTTATTCCCACTTGATTTTTTGTGGATTATACATACAAAAAGCGCTGCATGTTATTCAAGCTTATCTATATCCACATTTCAGGATTGGTGCAAGCTGCTTTTTCCCGTTGACATAGGGTTTGTTTATTTAGTGCAGTATTTTACCTTTATTACTAATATTTATAGGTAAAGTTGATCCAGGGAATAAAGAAAAAAAGTCTCCAGATGCAACACCTTTAGGCTGCATTCACATGTCAGCTTATAATCGCGGGCAGAACCGCCGCGGTTCCGCCCGCGATTCGGAGATTTATTGCAAATCGCGGGACGCCTAGCGTTGCCCGTTGATTTGCAATAGCCCCCCAAACGCCGAGCGATGTTGCCGCGATTTACGCCCGCCGAATCGCGGCAACATCGCGCAAACAAAATCGCGGGACGCAATACGCTCCAAAGAAGCTCTTGTACTTTTTTGGAGTGTATTGCGTCCCGCGATTTTATTTGCGCGATGTTGCCGCGATTCGGCGGGCGTAAATCGCGGCAACATCGCTCGGCGTTTGGGGGGCTATTGCAAATCAACGGGCATCGCTAGGCGTCCCGCGATTTGCAATAAATCTCCGAATCGCGGGCGGAACCGCGGCGGTTCTGCCCGCGATTATAAGCTGACATGTGAATGCAGCCTTATTGTGTATAAAAAACTCATACAGCAACGTGGAGATCAAGTACAGTTTCTGCTGCCACGTTGCTGTATGAGTTTTTTATACACAATAAAGGTGTTGCATCTGGAGTGCGGCCATCCAGGATATTTTTGCTTTACTTGCTACACAAGGCAGAGCCAGCACCCAGACTTGCAGGGTGGAGGTGTATATTGGAGAGAGGACACCTGAAGTGGTATCTATGCAATTGATCCAGGGAATATCGGGGGATCAGGAAGGATTTTTCTCCCTACTGTAGCAAGTTGGATCATGCTTTGCTGGAGTTTTTTGGCCTTCTTCTGGATCAAATGTGTGTATGGGATTGTATGGCTGTGTTTTCTTTTTTTTTTTTTTTTTTTATTGGTTGAACTAGATAGACTTGTGTCTTTTTTCAAACTATGTAAGTATGTAAAACAGATACTGTACCTGACAGAGGGATTGTGCAGATTCGTATATGGAACTGTCACACGTGAATCATACAACATGTACACTCACCGGCCACTTTATTAGGTACACTTTGCTAGTCCCGGGTTGGACCCCCTTTTGCCTTCAGAACTGTCCTAATTCTTTGTGGCATAGATTCAGAAAGGTGTTGAAAACATTCCTCAGAGATTTTGGTTTTTATTGAAATGATAGCATTATGCAGTTGCTGTAGAATTTCCCATTCCACCACATCCCAAAGGTGCTCTATTGGAGTGAGATCTGGTGACTGTGGAGGCCATTGGAGTGCAGTGACCTCATTGTCATGTTGAAGAAACCAGTGGTGAGATGATTTGAGCTTTGTGACATGGTGCATTATCCTGCTGGAAGGAGCCATCAGAAGATGGGTACACTGTAGTCATAAAGGGATGGACATGGTCAGCAACAATACTCAGGTAGGCCTTGGTGTTTAAATGATGCTCAAATTGTAACAAAGGGGGCTAAAGTGGGCCAAGGAAATATCCCCCACACCATTACACCACCACCGCCAGCCTGAACCATTGATACAAGGCAGGATGGATCCATGCTTTCATGTTGCTTACGCCAAATTCTGACCCTACCATCTGAATTTTGCAGCTGAAATGGAGACTCATCAGATCATGCAATGTTTTTCCAATCTTCCATTGTCCAATTTTTGTGAGCCTGTGTGAATTGTAGCTTCAGTTTCCT
Source organism: Pelophylax lessonae (assembly GCF_965119305.1). Lineage (NCBI taxonomy): Eukaryota > Metazoa > Chordata > Amphibia > Anura > Ranidae > Pelophylax > Pelophylax lessonae. The sequence goes on along the minus strand of NC_138769.1, from coordinate 674,592,698 downwards.
GCCCTTAGCTGACAGGGGTGGCACCCTGCTTCAAGGTTGGATGTGTTGTGCATTCAGAGATGGTATTATGCTAACCTTGGTTGTAATAAATAGTTATTTGAGTTACTGTTGCTTTTCTATCATCTTGAACCAGTCTACCCATTCTCCTCTAACCTCTGACATTAACAAGGAATTTTCATCCACACAACTGCGGCTCACTGGATATTTTCTCTTTTTCAGACCATCCTCCTTAACCACTTCAATACAAGGCAATTTTACCCCCTTCCTGCCCAGGCCAATTTTCAGCTTTCAGCACTATCGCACTTTGAATGACAATTGCACAGTTATGGCCTCTATACCCATACACCCATATACATTTTTTATCTTTTTTTCCCCCACAAATAGAGCTTTCATTTGCTGGTATTTGATCACCACTGGCTTGTTTTTTTTTTTGCGCTACAAATAAAAAAAAGACCAAAAATTTGGGAAAAAAAAAAGTTTGACTTTATTTTTGTTATAACATTTTGTAAATAAGTATGTTTTTCCCTTCACTGATGGGCACTGATTAGGCAGCACTGATGAGGCAGCACAGATGAGGTGGCACTGATGAGGAGGCACTAATATGCAGCATGATGGGCACTGATAGGCGGCACTGATATGCAGCACTGATGGGCACTGATAGGCGACACTGATGGGCACTGATAGGTTGCACTAATGGACAGTGAAAGGCAGCACTGATGGGCAGAAATAATGGGCACTGATGGACGGCAATGACGGGTACTGATAGACACTGATGGGTGGCACTGACGGGCAATGATGGTAACTGATGGGAGGCACTATTAGACAGCACTGATGGGGAGGCACTGACAGGCATTAATGAAGGGCACTGATTGGCATTATTTATGGGTACAGGTGGGCACTGTTTGGCATCCTTTATGGGTACAGGTGGGCATTGTTTGGCATCTTTATGGGTACAGGTGGGCATCGCTGATGGGTCTGCACTGATAATCAAAGCGCTGATTATCAGCGCAGACCCCTCTGTCAGGAAAGCCGCTGATTGGCTCTCCTCTACCCGAGCCTTGTCAGCGCGAATGGAGGAAAGCCGATACACGGCACTTCCTGGTTACCATGTGATCAGCTGTTTTGGACACAGCTGATCATGTGGTGAAGGGCCTACGTCATAGGCTCTTTACCTAGATCGGTGATGCGGTGTGCCGGATTGACACACCACACCACTGATTGCCGCACTGTGTGCCCCCCGGGCGCGTACAAGCGGCTTATGCTGCTAGACGTCATATGACGCCCAGTCAGGATAATACAACCACCCTGTGGCCTGTCATTTTTCAATACGGCAGGTGGGAAGTGGTTAAACCCTAGAGATGGTTGTGTGTGAAAGTTCCAGTACATCAGCAGTTTGTGAAAAACTCAGATCAGCCCGTCTGGCACCAAAAACTATGTCACGTTCAAAGTCACTTAGTTCCCCTTTCTTCCCCATTCTTATATTCGGTCTGAATCGTTTTCACCATGGCTAGATGCCTGAATGCATTGAGTTGCTGCCATGTGATTGGCTGATTAGCAATTAGTCTCACCAAACAATTGACAATGGGGGTAAATTAATAATGTGGGTGGGTACTCATTTAGATCAGGAGGGCTCTAATAAAAAGTGTTGCTTACCCACAAGCTTCTTCCTGCTGGTTTCAGTAGTGACAACCAGTTCCTCAATGCCACTCTTTACCTATGGTTGTGTCACCTGCACCCTCCCCTATGTCATCATATACAATGCAGGACCAGTGTGTAGATGATGACTTCAGGGGCTCACTGACATTCCAGGGCAGGAGAAAAGAAGACCATAGCTTGAAGTAAGGTAAGCTTTCCTCTATATTAGGGCCACCTGGACCAAACGAGCAATTATAGCATGCATATACAGGGGAACACCCATATTTATTCTTTTTTTAAGCAGACTGGATTTAGTGCACTATCCTTTGCTGCTCCCTCCCTGTGCTAAACATCTATCTAATTCAATATATTTATCTAAATTGCAACTTTGGAAAAAACTTTGCTGCGTGGACCACACACAGGCAACATCATTTAGAACAGGACTTGTTTCCATGACAACAGAAATGCTATCCAATGCCTCATCTCTAACCCTATTCAAAAATTTTAAGGTATTAATCAAAAAGCAAAATCAATTACCTGTGAATTGATTTTAATAATACTGTGGTTTGGAAATGAAAAAAAAAAAACTTTTGCCAAGTACATTTGGAAGAGTGAGTGGCAGTCCTGCAGCACGGTGGCAAGGGCAGAATGATGTGGTACTGTGAGAGTATAGGTTTACAAGTAGGTAAAAGCTGAACTTCAGGCAGATAAACAACACAATGAATGAAATAATGTATAATTATATATTATAAACAAATCAAATGTCTGTTAAATACAACTAGTATAAAGCCAGTTATAGTGCCTTACCACCAATGTGGGGGGTAGAGGTGACAGCTGCAAGCACATGTGCTGACAAGGAACTTGCTGACAGGAGGAGAGAACAGAAAGATGACCTCATCAATCTGTTGCTGCTTCATCATTCTCCAGTCAAAGGCTAGGGGGGAGTGACCAGGCTGTATTGATGTAGTTACAGTAGAGAAAAGTCAGGTCACCAGGTGTGGTTGGGTTGTATAAATTCAACAAATGGTTGGACAGAAATACAAATCCTGTGGTGGGTTAAACTGCTGCCATATATTTTATGTAGGGTGGTTTAGCTGTTTAAATTGATTTTAGCTTTAAAGGCATTATACAATTTCAAATGTTTTTTTGTGTTTTTTTAACTAGGTATTAGTGAAGTTGTATTGTGCTGTTTGTTTGCCGTATCTTGTAATGATAGGTTTTTATGTTATGATTGCAGTTAGTGGTGTCATTGCTGACTGATTCCCCCATGGCCATGTATTCCTACAGCTAACCTGCCCCTTTTCACCAAAAGGGACAAGACAACTTCTTGTTCTGGGTTATAAAGCATTCAGCGGATGCATTACCATCTGTTCTGTGTTGCATTACAAATGTGGGAGTGCTGATGTAAAAAAAAAATGTTTTTTCCACCTGCATGGAGTGAACTCTCTGTGTGGCTGTGCATGCTCTGCCTGCTTGTGTCTGTGTCATATCTAATTACTTTGTAGCTCTCACCTGCCCCAACACACACCTGAGAGTCCTGGGTTTGTGGGATATACTAGTTTCTATACAAGATATGTTAATTACACACTACAGACAGAGGTCATGCTTTAACCTGTGCATTGCCATTCCAAACAACTCATATTTATATAAAAACATAAACCTGTGACAATACTATAGGCTAGGTATACAGGGCAACAAATGACGCAATGAAGCTACACAAAATTACATCAATGATCTTCAGGTAAAAAAAAAAAAAAAAAAACAAGGTTCAGGTAGGAAAATGATATTTATAATAACTTTACCCCCTTCCTGACCAGGGGGTATTTTGCGATTCGGCACTGCGTGATTTTAACGGACAATTGCGCGGTCGTGCGACGCTGTATCTAAACGAATTTGGCGTCCTTTTTTTCCCACAAACAGAGCTTTCTTTTGGTGGTATTTGATCACCTGTGCGATTTTTTGATCACACGCTATAAACAAAAAAAGAGTGTAAATTTTGCAAAAATAGCAATATTTTTCACATTTTTTTATATGAAATTCCCCCCCAAAAAAATGTAAAAATCAAAATTTTTTAACATTTTCGGCCAATTTGTTTTATGCTACATATGTTTGGCAAAAAAAATCGCAAAAAGTGTATTTGATTGGTTTGCGCAAAAGTTATCGCGTTTACTAACAAAGGGAAAGATTTTTGTCATTTTTGTTGTGTTTTTTTAACGCGTAATGGCGGCGATCTGCAATTTTTTTGCGGTACTGCGACATTGCGGCGGACAGATCGGACCCTTGACTGACATTTTTGCCACTTTTGGGGTTACCAGTGACATTTCTACAGTAATCAGTGCTATACATATGCACTGTTACTGTAAAAATACACTGGCAGTGAAGGGGTTAACTTTTTTTGAAAGGGAGGGGCTATGTGTGTCCCTAGGGGCGTGCTTTCTACTGTGATTGGCTGTGGCTTCAGATGTATGAAGAGTGATCAACGGTTCTACATAGTAGAACCGTATGATCATCCTTCATACACAGGGGAGAATGACAGGCAGCTTAATGTGTTTATGATCCCTAAAGCAGGTGTAAAAATGTCTTCCTCTTTAACTCTGTCCCTTGCAGTAAATATTTTCCTCCTCCAGATGGCCTGTTGAATGACAATAAAGACTGAGGACATCCAGTACATGAATGGAGTCATTGACCAGCACCCAGGCAGGACTGGGACAAGGGGTGGACAGGAGGGACAGCTGTACTGGGCACTGTGGTATCATATGAGGTGGGGGGGGGCACCACAAGGAGATTGGGAGGGGGTTTGTGATGGAAGCGAGAATTCCGGGGGTGGCGAGGGTAAGTATTGTTCTAGGAAGAAAAGTTTACGGGGGCTAAGAGTGGTGATTTAGGAGGATCTGTATTGGGTGCACTGCCACCACTGCCAGAGCTAACATCTTCACCCGATCTTTCTTCCAGGGTTGCTCTCTCCAGCTGTTTGAATGGCCATGCCCTGATGATGTCACTCATGTACACAGAAGTCACACGATTGCAGAGCTAATGGGCATTGGCTAGTGATGCCACAGGCTGCCGTCGCATTGAATATCTTCTAAAGGGAGCACGTTTAGAAGAAGTTCACAGTACCTATAGGTAAGCTTACTTGTAGGTCCAAGTTTAAAAAAAAAAAAAAAAAAGTTTTACTACCACGTTAACTCACACTGAAGAAGCACTTAATAGCCAGGACAGGAGCATGCAATCCAAAATGTGGCTTTAAATCACTGCTTCTGGGCATATCGTCTGCTATGGCTATTGTTGCACATATGGTAGGAGAGGGCAGGTAAGGATAGCACACTAAAAGTGCACTTTTCCTTTGATATGTAAACTTACTAAATATACACTTGATTTTCAGCCTAGGTTTCAAAGAAGAATGGGATAGGAGGAAAAAAATGACACTGAGACTGCAATTACTTGAAGTAACAAGGTATTGTCTATGCAGTTCCATCTTAATTAAAGTAAGAAAGAAAAGCGCAAAGAAAAAAAAAATATATATAAAACATTGATGATGAATAGCTCTGTTCGGCAATATCTGCTCTACAAAAGCAACTGTTTTAATATAATGCAAATATTACTGGCTGATTATGTTAAAATATTGCTTGCATTCATTGTAAAAAATTCATTAATTAATGTGAAGCTGAGAAATCCATTTTGGCCATATTCGCTTGATGAAGAAAATCCAATCAACCACTTTGTTAGCATAAATGGGAGTTGCATTTTGGTAAGTGTGACAAATGCTTGATTGTAGCATTGATTAAGAGGAGAAGTATACAGAGCAATATGACAAATAAATATTTTACTAGCAAAACACAAGCAACTTTATGTTGCATGGTGTCTGAGCAAATGGAGAGTGGGGTACACATAAAAGAGGACTGGGAACCTGAAACCTGGGGGGGGGGGGGACACCCACAACCAACTAGCTCTTCCGTAGTCAGAGGCGGCTGTTTAATTAGGCAGCCGCCTAATGCCTCGCGGCCTCCTAATTTGCTTAACACATTACCCCAGTTTTGAGGGACAGGGGATCTTAACGCTGCTGTGCTCAGGCAGCATTAAGAGCCCTCTCTCCCTTAAAGCGGAGTTCCACCCAAAAATTAAACTTACCTCCATCTTCGTGCCCGGGGTCACCTGAAAAACAAATGGATAATCGCAATTTTTTTTTTTACTTACTTGGTTTAGAAGAAAATATACTTACCTTACTTCCTCTTCCTCCCCTCGGCAGCCACGGCGATTCATCACTTCCTGGCTTGCAATGATTCCTGGGATGTTGAACATCATCGCTCCCAGGAATCAATCCGCCTGCACCGGCCCCGACGTCAGTTCCGGTGCAGTCGCCGTCATACCTTGCTAAACAGCTTCTGGACATGCCCAGAAGCTGTGCAGGGATGACGCTGCGGCACCGGAAGTGACAGCGGGGCCGGTGCAGTGCATCGTGGGACCGAAGAAGACGGAAGAGGACGCAGAAGAGGATCGCGCTGGCTTCAAACTGCCCACACCTGAGATTCCAGCGCTGGACAATACTTTTTTAAGGTAAGTATTTCTTCTAAAAGGTAAGTGCAACCTGGGACAGATCAGAGGCTAGCCATTGTGAAATGTACTAGCCCTGACTGTCCCGGGAGTATTTGTATTAAAAAAAGTATTCCCAGGGTGGAACCACGCTTTAAGCGGGCCGAACAGCTGATTTGCAGCGTGACAGAACTATCAGGGTTGCAAAGGTCGCACTTGCAACCCTGATAGTTCTGTCACGCTGCAAATCAGCTGTTTGGCCCGCTTAAAGCGTAGTTCCACCCTGGGAATACTTTTTTTAATAAAAATACCCCCAGGACAGTCAGGGCTAGTGACAAGCTTATGACACCTTTTAATACATATATGGGGTACTGCTGAGCTTTTGGGCAACTCTGATTGGGTTTTCCTGGATTTCCACCATTTTTTTGTCTTAGTATGCATCTACTCCCCATAATTCAGGTTTCACAGGCCTTGGCTTCGGACTTGATGGATCGTTCCTATAGCCCACTCATTCCTCGGCTTTCTCCTCTCCTCTTTCCTTCTCTCCTTCTTTCTTCTCCCTCTCTTCTGTCTCCATTCTCCCTCCATCGCTTGGTTAACCATTGTGCCTCTTGGACTCCTAGATAAACCCTTAACAGGTCCATTGCTGTTTATAGCTTGTTAGTTTAATCTCCTGCATGTGGCATGCAGATGGCCCTTGGATCCAAATACATCATGATGTTTTTTGTATTTTCTGTATGTTATTCACATGCCTTACTTTGATTACGGATATGACTGAATGCACATGATATTCTGGAGTTATCACCTGTTATTCTTGATTCTTATACCTTTTTACTGTACTTCTGGTAAACCTTAAAAAAAAAAAAACATTTTCAACCTAAAGTGTCCTTAAAGTGTACTAATCCCAGGACCCTGTATTCACTATATCTGGTCTTCCACAGTACTCAGAACACGAACATGCAATTATTTTACTAAATATAAACTGCCAAATACCTTTTCTCATCAACAGTATATAGCAGTCTTTTGACTTCTATGAGTGTCTGATTAAAGCTTGGAGGAGTTTTCATTCTACTCTGACTGTCCTATGAGGCTGCAGATCGCCTGACCCTCTGTCTTGACAGTGCTGAATAGCCCTGTGCTGATCATATGCACCCACCCAAGAAAAAAAACCAAAAAAAAAACTCCCTAGCAATACACACCAAACTGAGCATGTGCAGAGTGCCCCCAAGACTGTTTTTTTATCAGGAGATGGATTGAGGACTGTGGAAGAAGGGGAGGATCAGAGAAGACAGGATCAAACAGCATTTTTACACAATGCAGAGGATTAACCCCTTACGTTCCACAGCGAGTATAACAAGCATTCTTTACTGCATATACAGATTGGAGATGGGCAGAGTTCATCAAGCTTTAACCCCCTAAAAAGTGAGGGGGTTCGCCAAGTTCCATTACTATCACATGAAGGAACAGCTCTTGGCCGCAGATAGGGATAAAGAAGCCCTAAACTACCAAGGACATAATTATCAAATATTTGCCGACCTGTCTCCTCTTACCAATAATAAACTTTGAGCACTGAAACCCCTGCTTCCAATACTGCAACAACAACAAATCTCTTATCAGTGGGGGATTCCCCTTTTCTGTACGTTCCATGTCCCAAGGTGTCAAACATGCTTGTCATTCAGCTGAAGACCTACAAGACCTACGGCTGTCGGATTCCCCACAGGGCACTGAGAACCCACGCTGCAGATCAGCGTCATGCTCCCTGGACAAACCATCTAATTCTTCTGGGAAACAAGTTTGTCATAACTCATACAAACGTGGTGGTTTTATCTCCCCAGTTCAAGATCCTGAAGATTCCATGAGCTGACAGGTTTATCCAAAATCTATTACGCCCTAGTGTGTGGTTGAAAATGCATACCTTCACACAGTGGCGTAGCGTGGGGGGTGCAGGGGGGGCTGGTGCCGGGTGCAACATCTGCGGGGGGGGGGGGGGGCGCATCCGCAGAATCACTCTGTCTGTCTGACTCTGACATACACAGTTCACACACTGTCTGTGGCTGCCTTCATCTTTAGGTTGGGAGATGTCCAGCGTGGCCGCCCTATGGCTGAAAATGGCGGGTCAGGGCGGGGCTGGACTGTGCCTCACCTGTCCATTGGTGTAGGGTGGGGTGGCGTTGCAAGCCAAGCCCCACCTATGCCGCCTCTCCTCACTGCTCAGTCAGTTTAGTAGCGAGTGGGTCAGCAGCCTGGCGCTGTCACAGTGGGTTTTTTTTTTTTAATCACCTGATTAAAGCCAGAGGCTCTAATAGGCTTCAAAAAAGGGTGGACCCTGGGGGCAGAGCAGTACGCCCTGAGCCCACCCATTGTGTGACAATAGCGAATTAAAATTTGCTATTGTCACACAGATCCTCCTCCTGGCCAATCAGGAAGCAGGTCCGAGACCCGCTTCCTGATTGGCCGAAAGGCAAACTCATGCCATTGGCTGAGGAGGAGGGGGAGGACTCGAGGAGACGCCGGGAACTGAGGAGAAGCCGCCGCTGCAGGTAAATCTCTCTGCATTGAAAGGGGGCACGCTGGTCATTCTGCATTGAAATGGGGCACGCTGGTCATTCTGCATTGAATGGGGGCACGCTGGTCATTCTGCATTGAATGGGGGCACGCTGGTCTCTCTGCATTGAAAGGGGGCACAATGGTCTCTCTGCATTGAAAGGGGGCACGCTGGTCATTCTGCATTGAATGGGGGCACGCTGGTCTCTCTGCATTGAAAGGGGGCACGCTGGTCATTCTGTTTGAAAGGGGGCATGCTGGTTTCTCTGCATTGAAAGGGGGCACACTGGTCATTCTGCATTGAAAGGGGGCATGCTGGTCATTCTGCATTGAAAGGGGGCACGCTGGTCATTCTGCATTGAAAGGGGGCACACTGGTCTCTGTGCATTGAAAGGGGGCACGCTGGTCTCTCTGCATTGAGTGGGGGCACGCTGGTCATTCTGCATTGAACGCTGGCACGCTGGTCTCTCTGCATTGAAAGGGGGCACGCTGGTCATTTAAACTTGTATTTAGATGCATTTTACTTTAATTACATCAGTATTTTCATAACAAACAATACACGTGCTTGGGGGGTAAGGGTTTCTTTAACTAACCTAGTGGAAGAGAGTCGAGTGCTAAAATCCTGCGGGTTAGGGGGCGCAAATTATTTTGCCCCGGGTGCTGACAACCCACGCTACGCCACTGCCTTCACAGGTCACCCAGACAACTAGTCTCAGGAATGACTTTAAGGTCCTCATCTTACCCACAAGTATGGATAACTGTTTAGGTTTATGGTTTATACCCCTTATCTCTGACTGTTTTGACAAGAGGAATCGATGCAACCCGCCATTTACATGTGGGCTATGCCTTTGGGAACTGTCAACCTCCTTCTTCAAATCGAGAAAGGCAAAACACTGCCACTCAGTTCCCTTTTTTTTTGCCTTATCTGGGGATTACCCATAGTTGCTCCTACGTAACTTGTATTAACACTAATGTATTATTCTCTTCATAGCATACCTCTTTCCGATTTCATTCAAATGTCAATGCCCTTCATTTTATCCCCTGATCCGCTCTACCCAGTCTAGGTTCCCTTAACAGGGCCCCAATCTGGAGTACTGGGATCAGCGGGTGTCACTCGGGCACAATGCCTCCTCTTGTATGATATTAAAGTTGTTTTTCAATTAGGGGTTTTCTGTACCCTCCTAGGATGTCCCGTGCATACCCAAATGCTGCCCTCGGCGGTCTCCCCTTAATATGGGACTCATGGCCCATTTTTCCCTTGGTGGGAGATTTTTCTCTCCTCCCAACGGACATGTTACATTTTTGTTTATGTTTATGTACAAGTTTCACATCTTGCAATTATCGTTCACAACATCTGTCTCTTTTTCAGTCTGTCTGCTTTCCTCTCCATCCACCTCTGCTTATTCTTCTCTCCCTGAATATAGATCCCCTAGGATAGATCCTAAATTGTTCAGGGACACTAAACACTATACATTGAAAACCTAAAGCCCCATGGCCCCCTTAAATATTTTATCATTGAATGTTCAGGGACTCAATAACCCACATAAATCTACCAAAGCCTTCCACACGTTTGCCTCCCTGAAGGCTCACATTTTGTGCCTTCAAGAGACACACTTTGCTGTCTAATCCATACTTAAATATTTCAGCCCAAGATATCCACAAGTCTACACAGCCTCTGCCCCCTACAAACAACGTAAAGTGCTAGTAGCTTTCCACCGCACAACCCTATTCACAGTTTTAAATGAGATCAAAAACCCTGAAGGGCGATATCTGATCCTCACAGGCCATCTTTTAGACTCAGCTGTTACAATTGTCATACTACGCCCCTAGAAAGAGACCCACGTCCTTTCCCTCACACCTGCTCCAGTTGTTTGACTCCCATATAATAGGCACAGTAATGATTTGTAGTGACTAAAGCCAAGTCCTCTCTCCTTTCCTGGAAAAATCCCAAGCCTTACCATCAAGGAGCCCCAATAAACTTTCGTTTTCGCAACTAATCGTTGCACTAGCAGACTCCTGGCGGGAAACTAATCCGACCAAACGGCGATATACATATTACTCTCACCCCATAATACTTTTACACATATTGACAATGTGTTCCTAACCATAGGTATGTTGCCTGAAATTTTACCATCTATGATCATCCCTGTCACATGATCTGACCACAGCGCAGTATGTACCACTATAGCATCTACTATGCCTAAAGCGCATGATCCCACCTGGTGTCTCAATGACTCTTTAATAAAAAAACCCAGCCCATTGGCTGGGAATCGCACGAGCCCTCTCAGAATACCTAGAACACAACTCGACCCCTGACATATCACCGCTTACTCTGTGGAAAGCGCATAAACTGATACTACAAGGTGTCTGTCTGCGACAAATGGCACTCTTTAAACGTGAACGCAAAGCCCTCGGTAGTAAGCCAGAAGCAAACTTTAATTCATGCTACACAGCGTTTCAAAATGATCCTTCCACAACTCAGAAAGCCAACCTAGACAAGGCCAGTCTAGAATTTGACTTGTTCCTCACGGAATCAGCTGACAAAACCCTACGGAGGGCCCATCACAATTACTATATCAAATCCAACAAACCAGACACCCCTATGGCACGAATGCTTAAATAACTTTGCAATTCATATAAACCCATTGTTTCCCCATGCTGGGCACTAGAGGGAACAAAGCCCAATGCAAACCCTGTTAATGAATCTCCCATGATTGCAAAAGTTATATAGCCAGCACTTGGCCTCAGTAAGAATGGATGTTGGTTTGAAACCTAAGGGTAGTCACACTAAATATTTATTTCATTGTGATTTTCGTCTGTTCGCTCACTTAGCATTTTGTAAATTGATAAAAATAAACAATTAAACTATAATAAAAAAATTAATAAATATATTTTTAAAATCATTCTTATATCACAGCATTTCTTCACACCTGCCTAAAACTTTAGCACAGTGCTGTATATATACAGCATATATAATATAATAATATTAATGTGGTGTAGTCTTTACATAAATTACCATTCAGACTGGCAGAGGCAAGGACAGCACTAGGGCCATGCACATGTGCTGGTAGGGAACATACAGTACTAACATAAGGAAAGAGCAGAGCTGATGATTTATCAGTGTGCTGTTGTTGCTTCTTCACTGTCTAATCATTAATTCTGGGTAGGGATGTAACACTGCTGTAATGCCTAAAGCTGAACCCCAGGCTACTGTAGTGCACCCCCTAAGGAGCAATAACCACTTGCTAGAGGGTGCTACACTACTATAAAAGAAACAACATAAAGGAGAAGTACAGCCAAAACTCATTTGGCTGTATTTTCCCTGTGGATCTCAGGAGTGCAGTACGTTCTCACAGATCCGGTCCAGGCTCTGGAAAGGTCGGAATCTGCCCACATGCCTGGACCGGCACCCGGCCCAGCCTTTCAGTGAGCCGCTGAGAGCCTGAGCTGCCCACTCCCGCCCCCTCCATAGCCCAGCACTCCAGTGAGCTAGGAAGGGAGCAGAGCAGAGAGCAAATGACTGACAGTCACCAGCTCTTTGTTCAGGGAGCTGTGAGAACTGAGTGATCGGCGGCGTTTGATCACTCAGTTCTCAGCCTCAGAGCCGGGATACTTACCTAGGTAAGTATGATTCTTGAAAAAACCCAATTTCCATACTTCTCTTTTAATGCAGCTCTGCATTCCATAATACCTATTTAAATGTTTGTTTTAGGCCCCTTTCACACTTGTGCTACCTAAAAGCCGCGCAATTTTACCGCAAATTTACGGCAGTTTTTTTTTTCTGGAGTTTTTTTGACTGGAATTGAAGCAATGGCTATGTCTATGGACTTCAAAACGCATCAAAGTCGGACCAAAGTATTGGCGGGACTACTTTGAAGTTGTTGCAACTTGAAGTCGCACAGATACGAACGGTACTCATTGGAAATCATGGAATACGACATGTCATACGACTTTGTAGTTCCAAATCGCAGGACAAGTCGCACAAGTGTGAACCGGCCCTAAATGCAAGTACCTACCTTTGACTTGGCATCAGTCTACTATATAGCAGAACTCAGACTGGAGGAAGGCGAAACAGCACAAGGAGCCAATCAGCTGTCCTGCAGTGCATGAGCATGCTCATAGGAGGAGAGAGCAGACTGACAGAAAGCTGAGCTCATCATCTTTCACTGTGCAATCACAGGCTGGGGTAGTAGGGGGGGGAAATCTCAAGATGTTTCTGTACTGAAACAGACAAAAATCTGTTTCCTCCCCAGCCAGATAGAGCAGTGCTGTGCTGCAGTAATGTACAATGCTTAGAACTGAATGTACAAAAATGCAAATCCTTTGGCATGTATTTCATCTGTGCATTTAGCTGTTTGCCTGGAGTATTCTGACCTTTCTTATCCTAGTTTCTCTGCAATAATGACTAAAAGAAATAGCAATTAGGTTGGGTAAATAAATCAGCTCTCTCATTCATTGTTAGTTAATGATCACTTATTCACGATTGCTGCAAAGGAATACTCTCACCTCGAATCATTACCATTTTTTTAACAGCTGGTCCTTATGTTTTTACTGATAAGCCTTCTCCAGAATAAATATTTTGTTGTTTTGTCATGTCATTTTAATAACTGGAAATGATCTGTCAAATTACATATGCAAATGTTGAACAATAAAGGGAAAGAAAAAGAGCTAAAGCACGGCAAATAAAATCCAATCACGGCTGTATCATCTGAAGTTCCATCCCCGTTCAAAGAGATTCCGATTAATTCTTTTACCAGCATTGGGACATCTTTCACAGTCCATTAAATAAGTTTAGTAAATCCTATTGTAATGTAAATAAACTATTAAGAGCTGGAAAATATGGCTTTCTTGATTCACAACTGAAAATAATTACATTTTCACTCTAATAACATCATTAAATTTAACCAGTTGCAAAGCCTCAAGAACAGTCTATTAAATCCAACACCATTCATGTATTTTGTGCGAGTGCTGCCGCTTTTGCCAGCGTGTTTCAAATGCTTGTGTTTGTAAGATATGAAAGCACGGGCGGCAGATTGCTGAGAGTTAAAGCTGGAATTTTGGCTAAGCAAATATTCTCTAAATACAAAAGACATTGTTTTTTTCAATGCTTGAATTTTGGAATGCCTTATGTATTTCTTCCAGGCCTGTGCAGAAATCCTAATAGATAAAAATTCAGCGCAACTGTATAAAATAATATAATAGAAAGCTGCTATGCACTAAAGGATCAATAAACCAAAAGTCCCAATAACAAATATATAACAAAAAGTGCAGCGCTATCAAATATGGATTATGAAGAAGATATCGAGGAGAGCAGTCCACAGGTGAAAATTATGGTGAAGCATGCACAAGATATAAACATTCAGTGCTCTTCAATGTGCTGGTAATCCTCCACCCAGTCTCATTAGCCTCTCACCTCACACTTAGCCCCTGTGTCACCAGACGGGCTAGTAAGACAAACTTTCTCCAAGGATATCACCAATATAGATCAGATCAGTATTCCTCTTCATCAGAAGATAAGACTCACAGGTAACAGATCACAGGTCCATAAAGCGGGTCACAGGTCCAAAGAAAAAAAAGGTCCGGACATAGTGCATTACCGCAATAAATTACTTTATTGAACATAGCATAAAATCATAAAAATTACCTTGTAAAGCACTATACAAGTGCATGTGATGAGCAGATTGTATTACACACAGCGGTCTCGACCGCAATGGATGGCGGGTGACGTCACCGGCCCCTCCCCCTTCGCACGCGTTACGTCCCACTGCACGGGACTTCCTCAGCTGAGCTCCCGTGCAGTGGGATGTAACGCGTGCGAAGGGGGAGGGGCCGGTGACGTCACCCGCCATCCATTGCGGTCGAGACCGCTGTGTGTAATACAATCTGCTCATCACATGCACTTGTATAGTGCTTTGCAAGGTAATTTTTATGATTTTATGCTATGTTCAATAAAGTAATTTATTGCGGTAATGCACTATGTCCGGACCTTTGTTTTCCTATGGACCTGTGACCCGCTTTATGGACCTGTGATCTGTTACCTGTGAGTCTTATCTTCTGATGAAGAGGAATACTGATCTGATCTATATTGGTGATATCCTTGGAGAAAGTTTGTCTTACTAGCCCGTCTGGTGACACAGGGGCTAAGTGTGAGGTGAGAGGCTAATGAGACTGGGTGGAGGATTACCAGCACATTGAAGAGCACTGAATGTTTATATCTTGTGCATGCTTCACCATAATTTTCACCTGTGGACTGCTCTCCTCGATATCTTCTTCATAATCCATATTTGATAGCGCTGCACTTTTTGTTATATAATTGTTATATATCTGTGCAGAAATCCAGCATAAAACAACTGTACTTTTCCTTTGTCCTGTAATGAAGACCAATTACTGCTGCTCCCTCTCCTTCTTTAGGATGACTGGTCTTATAGCCACCCCTTGCAATCTTCAGGTGGCCTGTAGTGGGTGGACCTGTTGCCCATCCAGCTATCACTGCTAATTTTATAAGGTTATCATTGTTGGGTTTACCTGTAAATATCATGCTCTTGGATTTACAGTGAGATAAGAGGACAGCAAAGGAATAGGCTTCAGTATGTTGGTAGGCCCCTAGCTGGCTACAGTTCTCAACACTCTGCTAGGGAGCCCAGCATAGTTCAGAACCTAACACTTCAGCCCACAACTGCCTCACAGCCCACTCAGACTACATTGTCCGCCATTGATGAGTAGAAACCCTTATGCTACAAACCGCCCTCATCCAACAAAGCACTGACCCATATATGATTGGAAGTACTCGCTTTGCAGGGCCCATCCAGCCAAACACTTGAGGGCCCATGTCACACAGGGGTCCAGGTGACTAGGTGTGTTTTCCGTAGATGGATCAGCTCTTCACCACCAGGAGGGTAACTTCTTTCCCTGATCAACACCACTCATGTAGAGGGGGTCTGCTCTTTAGCATCAAAAAGGTAACTTCTTTCCCTAAACACCACCAATCCCATAGAGGGGTCTCTTCTTTAGCATTGAAAAGGTAACTTCTTTCCCTAAACACCACCACTCCCGTAGAGGGGTCTCTTCTTTAGCATCAAAAAGGTAACTTCTTTCCCTTATTATCATCACTCCCATAGTGGGAGCATCAGAAAGTTAACTTCTTTTCTGACCTCCACCACTCCTTACCCGACTAAGTTTATACCACGTACCTTGTCCACCAACCTTCTTCTGGTGTATCATGAGTTGTAACCGTCCAGCTGCCTGTGGCCCAACCTACAAACTTCCATTTAGGTATCAAGCACCCTATTAAATAACATCACTGAAGCAAAGTTCAGTTTTTATTGCTTAAATAAAGAGCATAACTTCCTAACATTTGGAAAGATGAATAAGTTATTTAATGTTTTCAGTCCAATAAACCTGTATCTTCTGGTACAGTATAAAGTCCGTGTTCCCTTAACAGCTTGTCTACCTGGGCAATTTTTTCATTTTTTGCACACGTTAATATTTGCATTTTCTGCCAGAAATTAGAGTAAATCCTCTAAAAGCTATATACTTTCTGAAAGCAGAAAACCTGAAGAATAACATGGAGGTAGTTGCAATGTTCTATGTTATACAATATTTGTGCAGTTATTATTATTAAACACATATTTTCAGAAAAAAAAAAACATTAACCACTTTAACTCCAGCCACTGTGCTGCTACTGCGGCACAGTGGCTCGTTCCCGTCCAGCGACCTACGTCGCTGGACTCCTCCCCCTGTAGGCGGCACTCGCGCCCCGCCAGAGGCGCGTTCCCGCTGTTTTCAGTCGGGGAATCGAGTGAGGAGATCCGCCCGCCTGTGTAAACAGAGCGGGCGGATCTCCTAAGTGACAGGGACTGACAGATCGGAGTGTTCAGCATAGCTGAACATCCGATCTGTCCTTCTGTCACATAGTCACCTCCCCCCCACACGTCAGTAAGCACCAGGCATACATTAACCCCTCCCTCTCCAATAAAATTAACCCCTTTACTGCCAGTGTCATTTTTACAGTAACAGTGCATATATATAGCACTGATTACTGCAGTAATGTCACTGGTACCCCCAAAAGTGTCAAAAATGTCAGTCAAGGGTCCGATCTGTCCATCGCAATGTCGCAGTCCCGCAAAAAAAATCGCAGATCGCCGCCATTACGCGTTAAAAAAAAACACCAAAAATGACAGAAATCTTTCCCGTAGTTAGTAAACGCAATAACTTTTGCGCAAACCAATCAAAATACGCTTATCGTGATTTTTTTTTTACCAAACATAGGTAGCAGAAAACAAATTGGCCAAAAATTTTAAAAAAATTTGATTTTTAAATTTTTTTTGGGGGGAATTTCATATAAAAAAATGTTAAAAATATTGTTATTTTTTCAAAATAAACGCTCTTTTTTTGTTTATAGCGCAAAAAGTAAAAAGCGCACAGGTGATCAAATACCACCAAAAGAAAGCTCTGTTTGTGGGAAAAAAAGGACGAAAATTTCGTTTGGGTACGGCATCGCACGACCGCGCAATTGTCAGTTAAAGTCGCACAGCGCCGAATCGCAAAAAGTGGCCTGGACGTAAGACAGCAAAATCCTCCGGTGGTAAAGTGGTTAAAATTCATTTTAGTGCAAAGAAATAAACAATCAAAGATGGCGTTGCCTCAAGTAAATAGATACTAAACATGTCAAGTTTTAAATTTATGCATGCCTGTGGAATTGTTAAAAACTTTGGTACCCAAATTTCTCCATAGGAAAAACTTTAAACACCTTTACATGTCATCAGTTTAAAATTAAATGTGAACTAAGGCCCTAAAATCATTGCTCTCCTTCTGACATTTACGATGATACCTGTCAGGTACATGGTGGTAACCATTAGGATAAGATGTGCAGTCTGGCTAATGCATAGACGTGCACATTCCTATGAGCATAAAAGATGGATAGCATATAATTTGTTGCTCCCACATACATTATTGCTCGCATGTACGAGCATGTGCACGCGTAGACTTGCCTGCAAATCCACTGCCAACAAGCAGCCTATTTAAACTTGAACTCTGCACTAGCTCTTTGGCTGAATGGTCTTCAGTCTTGTTCCCGTTATTGTGTTCTTGATATGCATTTTGATCCTGTTGCTGAATCAGTTTCCTCTTTGACCTTGACTATTTGGCTCCTTTGACTCTTGGATTATCCTTGTCTGCTCATGTTTGCTATCTGGCTTGGATTACTAATAATGCTTTAGTCTAATCTGTACCTACCTGCCTCATTGTTTCTGACTTTTGCCTGTGCCTGACTCTTATTCTGCTCGTGTCCTGGTGTCCTTCTACTGGGCCTTACCAAGTGTGGGACCTGACTCCCCATGGAATTTGGCGTCCCCATGGTGCATTGTGAGTTGTACCTCTGCTTATCAGATACCAGAGCTCCCAAGTTCCTGCTCACAGTGTTAACACCTTGGCACTTATGCCTTTTCTTTGCCCCTGCAAACCCTTTCTCAAAATGCAGCGTTGCTCGGACAGGAACTATGCAAGGGGCCACCCTCGTCATCTCAGGCTCTGCATACAGGTGTAGCATCCTCCTAGGTAGGAGCTAGTGAGAAAGTATAGTTTGAGCTCTGTCTGCTTACCAGAAGAGCTGCAGGTAAATCTATATTGTTCTCTGCCTACCAGAGAGCAGGATCTGTTAGTGAGTTCTGC
This sequence comes from Pelophylax lessonae, assembly GCF_965119305.1. NCBI lineage: Eukaryota > Metazoa > Chordata > Amphibia > Anura > Ranidae > Pelophylax > Pelophylax lessonae. Next base: position 674,574,320 of record NC_138769.1, on the reverse strand, counting down.
TCGTTGTGTTCAGGATGCAGCTTATTCTGTCTAGAGAGTGTTTCACACTGGTCCAATAAAGAGGCATGTTGGACAGTGGAAGGAAACCTGATAAATGGGTGCATGGGCTTTGATACAGTCCTGATGATTGGCAGAGGGAAAGTGCCTTGGTGCATGTTGGGATACTGTATAAAAGCCAGGAGCACATGTGCTCGAGGTCTTTCCTCTGGGTAGCAAAGTCCTGGAGGGAGGGAGGCGGCTGCCTTCTCCTCTGTAGAGGTGCCATGCAGCCTCAGGGAGTCCTTCTGAGGGCCTGGAGAGTAGTAGTGAGGAACTGAAACCAGAGGTCCAGAGAAGCTGACTCAGAGGGGAGACACTGGAGGATCTGCCTCTGCAGTTCAGTGAGTACCGTACCTTGTGTCAAGGGGCCTGACATGAGGGGAGCCACCTCTGTTCCTAGGATAGAGAGTGGACGGTTGTCAGTTGAAAGGGGATGCTAGTGAGAGTGTCCTGAAGATAAGTTATCATCCACCAAGGCATCTTGTCAGAGAGAAAAGAGAGCAAGAGACTTAACCCTTTCTACACTTGTGGCAGTGTGGATTAACAGCCTGGCTGTTCCTAATTGATATGAAAGTATTGACGATAGAAGTCCTCAACCAATGTGAATAGTTCAGTGTGAGTATCCCACTTTTCCCTTCTCTTATCCCAATTACAAAAAAACAACAAAAAACCAACACCCCTAGACTGTTCATTTGTGTGACGAGCCATTAGAAGCAAGGAGGGATCCAGGGACTTTATCTAAAGGTAACCGTGCGCTGTTAATCAGGAGAGCCCGTCAAGACACTATTCAGCAGGCCCTGCGGGGACAGTGCTACACAGGTATGTGACAATACCTCACATTTGTGATGTTAATAATGTTTACATAAACATGTTTCCCTACGCTATGCTTTTTATATGGGGTGTCTGCAGGGGTGACAGGGGTACTTTACATTTTTTTAAATTATTTTTATAGTTGTTTTTTTACTTTTATTGTCATCACAAGGGGTGCTAACAAGCCTTCTCTGTGATAGCATGGGAAGGTGATAGGTCCTCTTTATGGAAACATATTTTGGTCTATTAGAACCCCAATGTCTTCCCTGTCCTCCAATGCAACTATTAAAGCACAGATCGCTCTGCAATAGCTTCATCCTCTGCTACACTAGCCGAGGAATGACAGCTGCGACCCCAGAAGTGACATAATATACATTGCTTCCAGGGTCAGTAGTTTCAGGAGGGAACTGATGTTCCCAAAGTTCCTCCTGCTTACTCCAAGGAAGCTGTGTCCCACAGTCCCGGTCTTCCCTGTGGAATGGGAGAGCCCAGGAAACACCAATTATGTCTTTACCATATCTTAAAGCTGTAATAGTAAATAAATGAAGCTGCACTGATCCAGTAAGTAACAGCAAGCAAGTATGAAAAAAAAAATACTCAAAATAGGTACAATAAATACACTGAATAATAAATATAAATTGACTTGAAGTGCTAGAGAGGTCAAAGCTGGCAGTGCTAAACTAGAAAATATTGTAATTAAAGTGCCTCCAGTGCCAAGAAAAATAGTGATATAGAATTCATTTAAGGGCCCCTCACATATTTCCATATCTTAAAGTTGGTAGCATGCTCCCAGCTTACAGTTTAACCACTTTGTCTATCATGACGTTTATAAACATACCTTGATAGATAAGTGGTTAAGGTCACAGCTGGAATCTTAAGGCCCATAACTAAGCACATGAGGGGAAGCCAAAACTGTTCCCTTAACCCTCTGCTAAATTCTTCCTGTCCAAGGTACACAGCAGCTCCAACAACCTCCTCATACAGGGATCCTGCCAGAATGGCAGGGACAACAGGTCACTTCCTTAGCTAGGGAATAAGTTGGGCCCTTCCTACAAGTAACAATGTAAAAACCATGAAAAAATGAAATGCCAGCTTTGGCTGTGGCCCATAAAAATAAAACTTCTAATCTCATTGCTAATATTCTCAATACATCTTCCATATAGAAACAACTCTTAAGATTATAAAGCTTGTTAAAGTGTATCCTCAGAACAAAAATGTTAATGATTGTAGCTTACAAGTCCTTAAAGAATAAGCTCACCCATATTTAGGGTGTAACATGTAACCTGTTCCAAGCACCCCCCTTCCCTGTGACAACTAACAGGGGATCCTCTCCCCCACAGCCACTGTCACATTTCAAAGTTGGCACAGTTGTGTGGGGGCGGAGAGATTCATTCACAGCAAGCTGTGAATGAGAAAACTATAACTCCCATCTTCCACCGTAGCAAACGGCTTGTAGTCCTCAATGAACTGTGAGTGCCTGGATGAGCACCTTCATAGTGCATTTACAAGCCCAGCAGCTTTCACACTGACAGCTCATACAAAGGTACAGTCAGAAATCAGTAGGACTTCTCTGCAGGAGCCTGACATTGCGTCTGCAATCCACTGACCATGGGTGCAATTCTTTGCAAGCTCCTTGGGCGAAAAAAAAAAAGTTAACACTGCAGAGTACACATGACACAGGATGGGACTGGATTACTTGAAGGATCAACAGCTATTTTTTTTGCACTTGTTGATCAAACAAACCAAAAGAGAGGACATAACAGTTCATTGTTGAGGCCCTTTCAGTTCTTGGCATCCTGGTGCAGTTCGTTAATTGACATGGGTTAACATGCTTTTTTAGTGTGTTAAATTGCATTGCATTAAGGGAGTCCATTCAAATGAATGGGCTGGCAATGTAGCAAATGCATAAAACAAAGGATATGCCCCATTTTTGGTAATGCAGCGCACCATAATGCACAGTAGTGTTGTGCTGTAATGTATGTGTGTTGGAGCTGCATCATCGAATTGCCCAGAAAAGATGTCTATGGATTAGGTTCCTTAGGGTTTATTATTATTATTATTATTATTATACAGGATTTATATAGCGCCAACAGTTTGCTCAGCGCTTTACAATGTGAGGGAAGACAATACAGTTACAATACAGTTCAAAACAGGAGTAACTAGAGGGCCCTGCTCGTTAGAGCTTACAATCTAGAAGGGAGGGTCAAGTGAAACAAAAGGCAATAACCGTGGGGGATGGGTTGATGGAGAAAATGGAGGTACATTTGTTAGGTGTTGGTAGGATAGGCTTCTCTATAAAGGAGGGTTTTCAGAGATTGCCTAAAAGCTAATAGAGTAGGAGATAATCAGACAGATAAGGGTAAGGAGTTCCATAGGATTGGAGAGGCTCTGGTAAAGTCCTGGAGGCGAGCATGGGAGGAGGTGACGAGGGGGCTAGAGAGCAGGAGGTTTTGAGAGGAACGAAGAGAGCGATTAGGTTGGTATTTTGAGACAAGGCTGGTGATGTAGCTAGGGGCTAAGCTGTGGATTGCTTTATAAGATGTTGTAAGTATTTTGAATTTAATTTGTTGGGTGAGCGGAAGCCAGTGGAGGGCTTGACAGAAAGGAGCAGCGGACACTGAGCGATTGGTATGGTGGATGAGTCTGGCGGCAGCATTCATGATGGATTGAAGGGGGGATAGCCTGTGTAGAGGTATGCCAACAAGAAGGGAATTGCAGTAGTTGAGGCGCGAGATGACCATAGAGTGAACTAGGAGTTTTGTTGTGTCTTTGGTTAGAAAGGGGCGTATTTTGGAGATGTTGCGGAGGCTGAGGCGGCAAGATTTGGACAGCGATTGGATGTGGGGTTTGAAGGAGAGTTCAGAGTCCAGGACAACATCTAAGACCTTGGCATGCGGGGATGGGCTGATAGTAATGCCATTGATATTGACGGAGAAGTCAGGGGAAGGGGCACGTGGTGGAGGAAAAATTATATGCTCGGTTTTGGATGGATTGAGTTTGAGGAAGTGGTGAGACATCCAGACCGATATATCTGATAGTAAATTAGTGATACGTGAGGAGACTGAGGGAAAGAGCTGAGGGGTGGATAGATAGATTTGGACATCGTCAGCGTAGAGATGGTATTGGAAGCCGTGGGAGGCTATATTTACATACACCTTTAGGGCCTAGCACACTAGCCGCTGTGGCTGGTGTGCGATGAGATGCTGTGGGATGGCTGCAGTGCCGATTTGCAGATTGCAGTGCATAATACGTATAAATGTGAAAAAAAAAAAACATTTCTGTGCTATCCCTGTATTAACCACCTATTACTCAACTCTGTGTACTATAGGAAGCAGCTAGCACCACTATGCATCCAACCGCCTGTACAAAATGCAATAAATATATATAGTCATATATATAGTCACAAAAAAGTGCAGCGCTCTCCTTCAATAAAGTGCATTCAAATTATGGTGCATAAATAGATATCTGAAAACAGTGTAAAAAATCATCTTTGTATAATAAATTAATTAATAACATGAGTCCATCTTTTCTTTTAAATATATATACAATCCATCAATAAATGATTGTCTCTGATCACCACAGTGCCCTTCAACCCACCTATGGGTGTCTTCTCACCTGCTTGAATGGACCTCCCTAATTAAAGGAGGTCTATATGCACTTTGCAGTGTTATAAGTGGCACCACTCCCACTGACCGTACACTCCAAATCTGTGGTTCTCAGCAGCTCTCAGCGTGGTTTCAATCATATAGGAGGCAAGAGGAAGGAACCATAGTGCAAATCGCTAATGAAAAGCATTTATTTCCATATAAAAATCCACTCACATTTCAGAAGTAAAAAAACAAGCATTTCACAATACAATCCTCTCCATACACAGCTCAACCTAGTCCCAGCATGATTATGTCACCGCCCACATCACGCGTAGCGCCCAATGGGCTTGAGAAAATGCAAGTGTTTTTTTGATGCATTTTGCTTTTTTTTTTTTTTCACTTCACCACACTGGTTGCCTAGAAGTGGGCCGAGAAGCCAGTCGCCGCTTCCTAAACAGCCAATGAGTTATCAGGTGTCAGTGGGGTTCCAAGCTGACGGCTGAATGTAAAAAAAAAAATCCCTTCAGAGCTGGTACGGAGGGGGACCCCACGGCAAAAAAAAAAATGGTGTGGGGTCCCCACAAAATCTATACCAGACCCTTATCCGAGCATGCAGCTTGGCAGGTCAGGAAAGGGAGGGGACGAGTGAGGGCCTCCCTCCTGAACCATTTTAGGCCACATGCCCTCAACATGGGGGGGTGCTTTGCCTTCTGTTTTTTTCTCTGCCCCTCCACCCCAATGCATCTTGTCGTCATGTGGATGGGGACAAAGGCCTCTTCCCCCCAACCCTGGGCTGTAGTTGTGGGCACAGCCCTCCTGTTACGTCATCAACCGGTGCATGCTGGGCTGCCGACATCAAAGGGGGGGGGGGGTGGTGTCACCAGGTGAGATTGCGGGGTGGCCCCACCCCTTAGCTATTTAAGAAATGTTGTGGAGAAGGCAGACCTTGGAAGCGTTTGTCACAAACAGAGCTTTTTTTTGTGTTCGGTGGTGTGGCGGGCGTCGTGATTGGCGATGGATCTACATCGGGGGATATTGTTCTTTAATAAAGGACTTGCCAAAAACTCTTTCACTGCCTTTATTCGCTTTAACACTTTTTTGGTGCATGGGTAGGGGTACTATGTACCCCTTCCTTATTCACATGAGGGGGCGAGATCTGGGGACCCTTTGTTAAAGGGGGCTTCTAGATTCCAAAAAGCCCTCCCCCCCACATGCCCCCACAACCCTGAAGAAGCTCCACCTGCCCCAAAGCACCCCCCCATGTTGAGTGCATGTGGCTGGTATGGTTCAGGAGGTGGGCGCTCGCTCGTCCCCTCCCCATTCCTGACCTGATTTTGGGGGGGGACCCTACAGCATTTTTTTCCTGATTTGTTTTTGCCAGCAAGTCTTTTTTCTACATTCAGCTGTCATGGGGGAACCCCACTGGTAGCTGATGACTCATCGAATAGTGGTGCTAGCTGCTTCCTGGACCGCTGCTTAGCAACCAGCTACATACAGTGTGTTTAAGGAGAAAAAAAATGCAAAACGCATGTAAAATGCATGCAAAAACACATCAAAAACACTGGTTTAAAAACACAAAACTTGCCTGAAACCAGCAACTGCATCAATGTGAACCTAGGCTTAAGTCATGGAAACAATTTGTATGCATCAAGCTGTAAAATTCATAGATTTTTTTTTCTTTATATATGAAAAGAACAGATAAGTAGAGATCATGTTAAACTTATACCTGTTATCATTCAGCATAATAAGAATGCCTTATTATTATAACCTACAATTTAAGATCATTATCTATTTTGCATTTTTTTAACACACAATAAATTGAAGCTTGGAAGCGCTCCTTAGCGAATAATAAAATGTTTAGTGACTAATGATATGCAGTATTAAGCTGCATAACACTGTCGCAAACATGTCATGTTTGTATTAAATGGCTAATAGGCCATTTTGCACAGCAGAGTTTGAGCGTAATGGCAAAGCGCTCATGAAGCAAATACCACCCAGACACAATTTGCTCCAATATCTGAATTAGCCTAATGAGCCTATTATTGGATTTCTCACTTAAGTGTGACAACTTGTACATTAATAATCATAATTGTAATAATGATGATTATTTCATATATTTGGTTTTATTTTTTAACAGAGTTAAGCATGAGATGCCACATGGGGGGGAAATAAGTAGGAAACACATAAAAGGTTTTATGGAGATTGGTTCAGTTAAGCTGTAATCATAAAGCCATATTAGATCTAGTGATCCTGCATTGTCTACCCCAGCAGTTTAATATTTACCCAGATGCTGTCTTAACCTCACCACACTCATTACAATCTGACCAAACAATCTATGTACTGTACAATTAACTTTAGATATACCAAAACTATGTAATATGAGGATCCACCTAATCTACCTGTATACAATCTTGCAGACCCTTGCACTGCATACTTGATGTTAGTTCTAGCAAAGATTGTACAATTAAAATGTAACATGTGTGATGAGCCTTAACCACTTCAGCCCCGGAAGGTTTTACCCCCTTCCTGACCAGGCCACTTTTTTCCACTTGGCACTGCGTGAATTTACCTGACAATTGTGTGGACATGCAATGCTGTACTCAATTGAAATGTATGTCCTTTTTCCCCCCACAAACAGAGCTTACTTTTGGTGGTATTTGATCACATCTGCGCTTTTTATTTTTTGCGATATTAATAAAAAAAGAGCAAAAATTTTGCGAAAAATTGACATTTTCTACTTTGTCTTTTAAAAAAATATCCAATATATTAAATGTTTTCATATATTTAGGCCAAAATATTATTAGCTACATGTCTTTGACAAAAAAAATCTCAATAAGCGTATTTTTATTGGTTTGTGCAAAGTTATAGCGTCTACAAACTATGGTGTAAATACTGGAATTTACGCAGCTTTTACTTTCTGACTGCCTATCTCACTTCTTGAAGTGCTAAAATGGCAGGGCAGTACAACCCCCCCCCCCCCCAAATTATCACTTTTTGGAAACTATACTTCTTAAGGAATGTCCTGAGAGGCATTTGAGCCCATTGAAAATTTCATTTTTTTGTCATGGGTGTTTAAAAAACGACTAAAAAAAAAAATGTTTTTTTTTTTACAAAAAGTTGTCATTGAAATGATATATTTTTCACGCATGCCATAGGTATATGTGTAATTAAACCCCAAAATACATTCTGCTGCTTCTCCTGAGTACAGGGATACCACATGTGTAAGACATTTTGGGAGCCTAGCTGTGTACGGGACCCCCAAAAACCAATCACTGCCTTCATAATTTCAAAGGGCGTAAATTGCTCATTGCACTTTCTCACTACCTTTCACAGTTTCTGAGGCCCTGAAATGTCAAGATAGCACAACCCCCCCCCCCCCCCAAATGACCCCATTTTGCAAAGTAGACACTCCAAGCTATTTGCTGAAAGGCATGGTGAGTCCATGGAAAATGTTATATTTTGGCACAAGTTTTGTGAAAATGACCCTTTTTTTTTAAACACAAAGTTGTCACTAAAAGCTAAATTGCTCACACATGCCATGGGTATATGTGGAATGACACCCCGAAATACATTCTGCTATTTCTTCTGAGTACAGAGATACCACATATGTGAGACTTTTAGGGAGTCTAGCTGTATACGGAAACACCAAAAACCAATCAATTATATTTTGCCACAAGTTTTGGAAAAATTATTATGTTTTTTTAAAACACAAAGTTGTCACTAAAAGATAAATTGCTCACACATGCCATGGGTATATGTAGAATGACACCCCGAAATACATTCTGCTGCTTCTCCTGAGTATGGGGATACCCCATGTGTGAGACTTTTTGGCAGTGTAGCCACGTACAGGACCCCGAAATCCAATCACCACCTTCAGGCTTTCTGAGGACGTACATTGTTGATTTCACTCCTCACTACCTATCACAGTTTCGGAGGCCACGAAATGCCAAGACAGCATAACCCCCCCCCCCCCAAATGACCCCTTTTCGAAAAGTAGACACCCTAAGCTATTTGCTGAGAGTGTTTTGCAGCTCTCACTTTTTGTCACAAAGTTTTGAAAATTGAAAAAATATGCATTTTCCTTTTTTTTCTTCATTTTCCAAAATAAATGAGAGCTGCAATATATTCACCATGGGGTGTGACGGTGGCGGGTATCAGACCCCTGGCCTTCTCATCCAACTCATGACCAAAGACCAGGCAATCTCACACACTGCCGTCACTTGCGTAACAATGCCACTCTCAGCTGCACCCGACACACAGATTGTCCAGCTTGTGGGACCACAATCTAGATGCCAGCAGGCTGAGAGCGATTGTCACCGGGCTAATTAAACAATTAACCCTTTCTCTGCCACCACCGCTACGTTAAAATGAGCCCAGCGGACGCTCGTAATTTTAGAAATACCAATTATGACTTTAGAATAATCATCTGTAACACACACTGTCACCTCAGACAGGAATGTTCAGGGGATTTATTCTATACCAGTGATGGCGAACCTTTTTGAGCCCGAGTGCCCAAACTGCAGCGGAAAACCAACTTTTTTGTTTCAAAGTGCCAACACTGCAATTAAACCTGAATATCGAGGTTTTTAATTAGAAAAATAAACAACTCTTACAGTTGTCCTAACATCTGCGGTCTTAAAAGTAAAAGTAAAACACAATAACAGAGTTTTTAATGTTAGTTTTTTATTGAAAAGAAAAAAACATCAGCACATGGTCACAGTCACAGAAAACCAAAGGGGTTAATCTGTCTTTTTTCTCTGACCCCCAGGGGGGTGTCACCAGAAGTACTTGACCAATAAACACTGGGGCCATGGGCGGCCCCGGAAGCTTAGCAAAATGCCAAGACACCTCCCGCTTAGACAGATTACTAACAGAACTCATATCTCAAAATATGTAATGGTTACATTCTTGGAACTGATATTTTATTGTCTGGCATTAAATTTATTATCCACAGACACTAAACACGGGTTATCTCCGAATCTCTGACCCGTAAGGCATCTGATCGCTAGTTTGTCTTCCCTAGAATCGCATGTAATCGTGTTTGATCTTAATTCGATAAGTATTTTATTTGGCATTCAAATATATAATTTCTAGAGACATATCTTGGTTGTGTGTAAAGTTATGATTTTGTGGGTAACTGTGTCCGAATAACAGAGCTCTGGCCCTGAAGAGACATATCGGCTACGAGGTCTGTCTGCTGTTTAGATAAGAGTTGTTTGAAGCCTTGCATACTAATGCAAAAGGGACCCAGGGGGTAATTAACACTGCAAAAAAGGAGCTGGGGTGAGGGGCTGGTAAAGGAATGACCTTTTTGGTTTTGAAAACTGTCAGCTGAGCTCTGAAACACAAAATGGTTGCTTTCGTATCCCAGCACAGGATATTCAGTGTATGATACCATTACATGGGGTGTCTACTTTTCGAAAAGGGGTCATTTGGGGGGGGGCAGTGATTCATTTTCGGGGTCCTGTAAGCGGCTAGACTGCCAAAAAGTCTCACACATGGGGTATCCCCATACTCAGGAGAAGCGGTAGAATGTATTTTGGCATGTCATTTCAAATATATTCATGGCATGTGTGAGCAATTTATCACTTTGTGACAACTTTGTGTAAAAAAAAAAGGATTAAAATAAAATAAAAAAATTATTTTCCCAAAACATGTGGCAAAATATAGAATATTCCATGGACTCACCATGCCTCTCAGCAAAATAGCTCTACTTTGCAAAATGGGGTTATATGAGGGGGGGGGGTGTGCTATCTTGAAATTTCAGAGCCTCCGAAACTGTGACAGGTAATGAGGAAGTAAAATAAGCCATTTACGCCCTTAGAAAACCTGAAGGTGGTGATTGGATTTCGGGGTTCCATACACAGCTAGGCTCCCAAAAAGTCTCACATGTGGTATCCCTGTACTCAGGAGAAGCAGCAGAATGTATTTTGGGGTGTCATGTCACATATACCCATGGCATGTGTGAGCAATATATCATTTAGTGAAACTGTGTAAAAAAAAAAACAAAAAAAAAAAACAAATTGTCATCTTCCCGAAACTTAGGGCAAAATATGAAATACTCCATGGACTCAATATGCCTCTCAGCAAATAGCTTTGGGTGTCTACTTTCCAAAAAGGGGTCATTTGGGGGGTGTTTGAACTGTCCTGGCATTTTATGCTCAATCTTACCACACATCACCCACTCTTCTAACCACTTGAAAACCAAGCCTTTTCTGTGACTTTTTGTTTACATGAAAAACATTTTTTTTACTAGAAAAGTACTTTGAACCCCCAAACATTATATATTTTTTTAAAGCAGAGGCCCTACAAAACAAGATGGTGGATGTTGCAAATTTTTTTGTCACATGGTATTTGCGCACAGATTTTCCAAACGCAATGTTTGCGAAAAAAATATATTTTTTTAATATAATGCACAAAACACGATATATTTCCTAATTTACAAGAGGATCTTATGCCGATTACATAGATACCAAACATGACATGCTTTAAAATTGTGCACGTCCGTGCAGCGGCAACAAACTACGTACATTTATTTTTTACAAAAAATCATTGGCCTGGATCTGATGACTGATCGGTTCTGTACCGAATGAGACCATCGCAGGGACCAGGGGCACGCGGGAGCGTGCCCCAGAACCCTTGGAGTGAGTGACGTAGAGCTACGTCGATTCACCCAGGAGCAGCTGCCTGCCGCAGTTAATCTGCGGCGGGCGGTCGTAAAGGGGTTTGTTACCTATTTGCAACCCCATATGTGGGAGGATATCCATCCCTTTCACATGATATGATATTGTACTTTGTAACTTCTGCTTTTTCCTTTGACCTAAAAAAATTCAATTGAAAACGACATGAAAACGACAAAAAAGAAAAAAAGAAATGTTGGGCCTGTAAAAGCATCCTTCTTCATATCAGCAGTAAGTTTCCTAATCTGCAACATATTTGGCTAACTCTTTTGATGTCCAGATTTGAGGATATGAGCATTCTTTGTGATTTCCATCCACTAACTCGTGCAGAGCACAGTAAAATGGCCATATAGCATACCCATACACACTTTCAACTCCCACCATTGCCCTTACATAGCACAATATTTGCAGGAGATGGGAGGGAAGGAGACAGTGTTTTTGAAATGGCCCCAAAAAGCCCCAACATTAAATTTCTCATAATTTATTTTGTATATTTTTTCTGATGTTTTCTGGACAGTCACATGATGTGCAGCATCCAGCTTTGCTTGCTCTCTCCCTAATGTTGCACGGAGAGTTGCTAATGTAATGACGTCAATGTCATCATCATACGAAAGTGGGGATCGAAAGTTTGGGCACCCCAGGTAAAAATTTGTATTAATGTGCATAAAGAAGCCAAGGAAAGATGGAAAAATCTCCAAAAGGCATCAAATTACAGATTAGACATTCTTATAATATGTCAACAAAAGTTAGATTTTATTTCCATCATTGACACTTTCAAAATTACAGAAAACAAAAAAAGGCGTCTGCAAAGGTTTGGGCACCCTGCAGAATTTATAGCATGCACTGCCCCTTTTGCAAGGCTTAGACCTGCCAGTGTCATGGATTGTTCTCAATCATCGTCTGGGAAGACCAGGTGATGTCAATCTCAAAGGTTTTAAATGCCCAGACTCATCTGACCTTGCCCCAACAATCAGCACCATGGGATCTTCTAAGCAGTTGTCTAGAAAACTGAAACTGAAAATAGTTGACGCTCACAAAGCTGGAGAAGGCTATAAGAAGATAGCAAAGCGTTTTTAGATGTCAATATCCTCTGTTCCGAATGTAATTAAGAAATGGCAGTCATCAGGAACAGTGGAAGTTAAAGCAAGATCTGGAAGACCAAGAAAAATATCAGACAGAACAGTTCGCAGGATTGTGAGAAAAACAATTCAAAACCCACGTTTGACTGCATGATCCCTCCAGAAAGATCTGGCAGACACTGGAGTTGTGGTACACTATTCCACTATAAAGAGATACTTGTATAAATATGGTCTTCATGGAAGAGTCATCAGATGAAAACCTCTTCTACGTCCTCACCACAAAAATCAGTGTTTGAACTTTGCAAATGAACATATGAACAGAAATCTCAAAGAACTGGAAGACTTTTGTAAGGAAGAATGGGCAAAGATACCTCAAACAAGAATTGAAAGACTCTTGGCTGGCTATAAAAAGCGTTTACAAGCTGTGATACTTGCCAAAGGGGGCAGTACAAGATATTAACTCTGCAGGGTGCCTAAACTTTTGCAGACGCCATTTTTTTGTTTTCTGTTATTTTGAAAGTGTGAATGATGAAAATAAAATCTAACTTTTGTGTTGACATATTATAAGAATGTCTAATCTGTAATGTGATGCCTTTTGGAGTTTTTTCCATCTTTCCTTGGCTTCTTTATGCACATTAATACAAATTTTTACGTGAGATGCCCAAACTTTCGATCACCACTGTATAAGTTCGATGTGCATTGATGGTGCTCTCCCAAGGCCATTATGCCCTGCACAGGAACTATCTATATTCCACCCATGACAGGCGTGGCAATGGATGACAACTCCAGAGAGGATATATATTGGAGCCAGAGCTTTATTTTTACATCATCTTGGGAATGCATTTAAAAAAAATTACTTGGCTTTAATAATGAGTAGCAAATAATTGTTTGAAAAAGCAAACTCAATGTTGCAGTCATAATTCTAACAGCATATCCATAGGGGTTTTTATTTTTGCTTATAATGTAAAAATGGTTGCTATGAATAATTATCCTGCTTCTATTTGTAAGTAAAATCAAAGGTATATGGCAATATGTACATCAATGAGACAATTTAGCATTAGATGTTAATAAAGCATTGTTTGTTGATATACAATACTGTAAGTATGTTTTTAGATGGCTTTATGCTGGGGATAATATAAAATGACCTCAAGGCCTAAACAACATTGCAGAGTTATTTCATGCTGTTGCATGATTTAACCATTTGTTGGCAACTGGCTCTTGTGCAAACCATTGATCTCAATGTGCCACATATGACCTCATTTCCAGAGGTGAAATTGCTCAGTGGCATGAGTGTAATCTTGCCTATGTACATTTGCCCTGGAGCACCCATTAGGAGTATTGGCAAACATACAGCAGGTTTCTGGGGATATATGAGCACTCCTAGCAGTTCCCTAGACTTATAGTATATTTCTAAGTGTACTGGGTCTCTAGAAATTCCAAACTTCCTTTATCAGCAACAAATTTTTGCAGAATGTAAATCTTGAGAAAACCCACATGAAAACCATTGCAATATTTAGTGCAAGATGCTTGTCAAGAAGCTAATAGCTGTGTGCATGTGCAAGCATGCATCGGGAGGACTTTTGCCAGTAGCTGCGTGCACTCACATGTCGGTGAATCTGTATACGACCATGTGGGACACGTGTGCACATTGGCGCATGCCCGCGCACACAAAAATCCAGGAATGGAATGGTGCCAAACTGCCTATTTAAAGAAAGTATTGATGTCAGGTAATTGGTGGATGTTCTTCCACTTCTCTGTGATCCATGCTTCTGTGTTTTTGATCTTGCTGACTGATCTCCCATTGCTGACCCAGCTCGCTCCCGACACTGCTCTGTAAATTATGAATACTGACCTCGATTCTCTCTTGGTGTGCTTTAGGGTGTTTTTGATTGTAAGTGCTGGGTCAAGGTTTATTTAAACTCCAAACTTCTCCTTTAACGTTTTAATTCAGACTTAGACCTTTTGGGGCATAAGCTTTATGAAGAGGTTGTGCCTTAAAGCAGTACTAAAGGCTGAGCATTTGTTATCTTAATACAGTCACAACATTAGGGTAAAACACACCCCAGTAAAACCCTCCCTCATCCCCAAATACTTACCTGCTGTCCTTGCCACCATAGCCAGGTCCCTCATGATCTATGCCACCCCCCCAAAACTTCCTTGTTGTAGGAGAAAGGTGAAAGATTGACTCCAGCAACTGTTTGTCAAGATGAATGCTCACAGCCCTTGCTGGAAGTGCTCACTGACAGGCGTCTTCTTTGCAACTGGCTAGGCAGGTAGACAACCTAAAACAGGTTGGGAAGGGGGCAATGGTTTTGGGACAATCTGTGCATATATAAATGGTGTTGTTTCAAGAAAGCAGATTAAACAAATTGTTTAAATTGTCTAAACTAATGCAAGTCTGTACTTCCTCAATTAAAATGTAAAAAGGTGGGTTTAGTATCACTTTAATTTTCATCCACTCCATGAAAATATTTTCTGGCAGACAAACATAAACTTGCAGAGACTCCTTGCCCCAAAGAGAAAACTATTAAATGAATCTTAGTCCTTTGCAGCGCCATCTGTTATTACCTCGGTTTAAAACGGGCAGGTGCTGAGCTCACTGCTGAAAGAAACATATTATTTTAGAATTTTACAAAGCTTAGAGCAGGTCCGTGAACAAGATAGATATGAAGTAGACAGCTGCAGTACTAGAGCTGTTAAATCTTTGCTTTACAGAATAAGCTGCACAAATATTTGTATCAAACACTAACTCGGTGGGCATGTCTTTTTTCAACCTGCCTAATTAACTATGTAAAAAACAATGTTGCATGCACTTTTGATGCCATTAATTTCTCAAAGTTCTATAGCTCTGTTAAAGCACACACATTTCAAAGGTTAAAATTAAAATACTGGTGGACGCTGTCCAGAGCTTTTGTTTTTCCTCTTGACATTATATGAGTTCAGTGTACCACAGTGGTGTAACTACATCCGATTTATTGTCCCCCCATATCACCTTTCTTGTTTACAATTGAATAATTGATGAGACCTACATGATGGCCAAAGCTCAGGCATATCAGGAGAGCACCATCTCCACTATCTAAACGTATGCCAGAATCTCCTTAGGCAACTGGAGATAAAGAGATACCTCTTTAACGTATGTTTCCTATATAATTACGATAATGCAAGAAAATTCTGTGTATGGGCCATCAATGTTTCCATTACTTTAGTAGGTGGGATGCAAGGGATACAATGTTCTGTGTAGTTTATCCTATGGAGAGGTGATTTGGTATCTCTGGATACATTCATGGGTACTCTAAATGCCAATGATAAGGGCATCGAACTCAAATACGTGGCCAGTGAGATAGAAATCAATTTCTTAGATCTACGCATTAGAGTTGAAGGTAATCAACTGATCACTTCCACACATTTCAAGGAAACTGACCGTAATGGTTACATCCAACATTTGGATAGTTGCCACCATCACCCGTGGCTCAAGGGGGTGCCCAAGAGCCAATTCAGGCGTATTAGGAGGAACTGTTCTAAATTGGAAGATTATTGGGTGGAAGCTGATCTGTTGAAGGGACGTTTTATTTCTAAAGGCTACAGTTTGGAGGAACTGGATTCAATCGCCCAGGATGTGGGTTCTATGGATCGGGGACATATTTTGGACCCGACGTCTAGGCCCCTGAATCCTGATGAACCTTCCAAGACTCCCAAAGCCCCACCTAAGTTCACATTCTTTACCAGTTACTCTTCCCAACACTTTATGGTAAAGAGGCTTTTGAGGAAGCATTGGGGCATCCTCAAAAGCGATAGGGTTTTGGGGCCACTCTTACCTGAGACGCCTGCGGTTACCTATAGGGGTTTGCCCCCTTTGAGACTATCGATTGCACCCAACATTGTGGATCCCCCCTGGAAGCCAATTCCATTTTTCCAGATGAATGGTTTCTACCCATGTAGTTTTTCTTCTAATGTCATTGGGAAATCCTATGAGGTAGAGCATTTTGCCACTTGTGCAACTAAGAATGTTGTGTATCATATTACTTGCCCATGTGGCCTGCATTATGTAGGCCGCACCATCCGTCCTTTTCATATACGGATGAATGAACATGTGGCCAACATCAGAAAGGGCTTTCCTAAGCATTCTTTATCGAAACATTTTGATCTGAAACATGATAAGGATCCCAGTGGCACCTCTTTTATGATTATAGATGTATTACAGCCGCATTGGAGGGGTTGCCATATTAGGAGGGAGGTATCAAAGCTTGAGACCAAATGGATCTACCTACTCAAGGTATACAGGCCGTTCGGTTTGAACATTGAGTGGGATGTTAATACCTTCATTAACAAAAGCTGAGTTTTGCCCATTCAACACGGTCCTGTTACCTACCTAATTGCTCTCCTGTTTTTGAGCCTCAGTACATATATCTATATATTTTTTTATATTTTTTATATATTTTTTATATATATCTTTTATATATATATTTTTTTTAGCTAATATCCATTTATGCTGTGACCTTGGTTTTAGTCTTAGGTATTTATGGATTATATGATTTTATCTTGCTGTCTAGAATTCATTAGGGCTCCTCTATGTGCATTTATGTTATTTCAGTATTCATAGATTTTTTTAATTGATTTTATGTATTTTTGATTGTCATTTCACATGTTTATATTGTATATTTAATATTTGTGTATATGTGCCTGCTGTGTTGCAATGGTTCGCGTTTGGCGCTCCGGATTTTTGGATGTGACGCTATATATACCAAATTGAATGCTATATTGATTGACAGCCTTTTTGACCTGGACCACATGTTTCTATTGGTTAATGGATACATGGATTGGTTCCTTTTGGAAAAAATAAGCGCAGCGGTTCGGGTCGCTAATTGTAATATTTCCAGGCTAAACACTGTTTGCGCTCCGGTTGGAGCGCTTAGGTCACTTCCTGTGTGAGTGGACACGCCGAAAGTTCCAGCTGTGTGATATCGCCCGTTTTTTCATTCACTATTTATAGGGGTGTGATGCAGACGCTGGCTACGCCCCCTTGACAACGTCGTAATGACGAAACGCTTTGGGAGGAGCTAATCCAGCGTCACCTCGTCATACCCGGAAACCGGAATTCGGCCATCTTTTTGGTGGATCCAAGAAGATCGCTTTTGCCTCAAGTCTCTGGTGCATTACAGCAATCACATGCCTGTTTTTTCGATCTGTGGGTGAGTGTAATTCCTATTTTTAGCAATAAACTTGTGTTTTTGGCGGTATCACGCTATGGGCTTGTCCCGTTTTCTTACTATTCCCCACTACATATTGCCTTCATGAGAGATTTTCCATCAAGTTTGGAGGGGAGCCTGTGTCGGTGCATATCTTGTGGCTGGACCTCACCGGAGCTGTCACGCTGGGAGTAGGCTGTAATAGTCCTTAACTACTCGCTGCGCATTGCCTATTTCTCTCTGGTAAGAGACTCTGTGTGGTGGATGGGATCACAAGCTGTTTTGTCATCGTAACGTTCACCTGGGTGGAAGCTTTCCATCTTATTATCTCATGACATGAACTTTATTTACACTTCTGTTGGATTTCTAACCTTAGAGTGGACTGTACAGCGTTGTATCTTCAACTCTACGATCTTGATTGATCAGTGCCATTCACTTCCAACTATAAGGTTCTGTTAGATTGTTGTTAGGTATGTGAAAATATTGGCCAGGTATTTTCTGTCTATTTTAGCGCGACTCCCTTTGTTTTCTATTGCTTTTTATACTTACCAGGAGTTTAGGAGTTCGCTGCTTTATAAGGGCACAGGTATTATTTCTCTTTTTTATATTTGTGTAGTTTACTCCTTGTGCCTCTGAAAAAGGAAAATTATGTTTTTGTTCTTGGGAGGTAGTAAATTCCTAATGAGTTCAGAAGTCCTTAGCGTGGATCCCCCAGAACAAGAGGTAAGTAGAAATCTTCCAATGGGCACCTGTTCTAAGTTCAACTGTCTGGGATGGAAGTTTCCCGTTTCCCATGGCTGATTGTCGGCACTTGCCTTACGGTTCCCTTCCCTGCAAGCGTTGCGACGCAGGCGGGTGGAACCGGCAGCAAATTCAAAAGTGTAAATACACAAATGAGATAATACAAAGCTGTGATCCTAACGGATTACACTGTATCATGCCATTTCACCACAGGATTGCACCTGGTGACTTTTCCAGTGCCCTGTCTGTGCTTTTCCAGCGCTTTGTGACTGGAAAATAGAAAACGACCATGGCGTCCAAAAATCTTTCTTTTTGCGCAAAAGTGCTTTTAGACAAACTGGAAAACAGCATCAGCGAAACGGAGTTACTTGAACAACTGAGCAATAGCGATTTGTGGGAAAATTCATCATCAGGTACAGAAAGTGATGACAGCGACAATTCCGATGTCTCTTTCTGGCACATAGCTTGTGGAATTTGGGAAGTATATCAAATGATTCTTCAGAATTTCCAATGGAGCGATGTGCCAGAAAGAGACACCAGAATCGTCGCTGTCGTCGCTTTCCATACCTGATGACAAATTTTCTCACGAATCGCTATTGCTCAGTTCTTCAAGTAACTCAGTTTCGCTGTCGCTGTTTTCCAGTTCGTCTAAAAGTGCTTTTGCGCAAAAAGAACACTTTTTGGACGCCATGGTCGTTCTCTATTTTCCAGGCACAAAGAACTGGAAAAGCACAGGCAGAGCACTGGAAAAGTCACCAGGTACAATCCTGTGGTGAAATGGCATGATACAGTGTAATCCGTTAGGATCACGACTTTGTATCATGTCATTTAGTGTATTTACATTTTTTAAATTGCCGCCGGTTCAACCCCATGCGTCGCAACGCTCGCAGGGAAGGGAATCGGAAGACAGCTGCTGGCATCGGCCAAGCACACAGCAGGAGGACAGTGGGAGGAGGAGGGGGGGGGGGAGGACGGCGGGGGAGGACGGCAGAGTATCTTAGGGGAAGGTGAGTTTTAAAATGTATAACAACAGATTTCTATGCAAAACAATGTCTCGCTTTTAACACAGAAATCTGGACATAATTAGACCGCCAGGGAGGTTAAGCTGTGCCTGCGCATTTGTTTTATACGGTGAGCTTGGGTAGCCTGGAGAGAATGGAAGATCTGGTGCCACAGGTGCACAAAGTACACTTGGAATATTTGACACCTCTTGTAATGGTGCTATGACTGCAGAAAAAGATTCCAGAAAGACACAAATATGACAGTGAACTAAGAGAAAGATTTTTTTTTTTAATTAAGCCCTTTGTTATAAGAAAGACCTTCCCAATTTCCTGTCTTTTTTTTTCTACACCACCCTCGACATTTGGTGAAATCTTACACTCTAAATATGACTGGTTGTAATAACTCCTATTTCAAAAGCAAGACACGTATTGTAAAATTAAAAAAATATATATTTTTAAAATGTGATTTGAATGTCCTCTTTCTTTAGCATGCCACTGACAAACACTGCCAACAATGTGAGTCTCATTGATTTAAATGTATTATTTATTTTGATGACTTTTGTCTGGTTTAAGAAATAAATACAGTCACATTTACCACATAGAAATCCATTGGTCAAGACGTCTTACAATTTATTGCTTTACTACAGGGATACAGCTTTAATAAAACAAAGTGTCCCTAATAACAAAAGGAGTGATACTATTCAAAGTTGCTACATCTAAGAATCTAAAGACACATATAATAAATAATATATAATTTTTAAATATTGCTGTTCTTACTATTTGCATACAAAGCTTAGAAATTGTATTAATTGTATACTAGTCAGCCCTGCCCCTAAAATCTCTGTTCCTGGATAGTAGGTACCGTCTCCAGCCACAGACAGTATTGCGGAGGCCTAGTTGAAGCCAGCAACAGCCAGTGCAGAGTGAAGCAAACTTTTTTCATCTGAATTGAATTTTTTTTTTCATCTTTTTGTAAATGCCATAACCTGCATCTTGAAAGAAAGTCAGACATTTAAAATACTTCTGCCGAAGACTGAACATTGCTAGGTACCTGCTATTACCTTTTTTATCTGGAAAAACCCTCCTCTATAATCCTGAGTTTTCAGAGCATCTTCTCCAGTAAGAATACCTCTAGTAAACACTAAAAGGCTCTCATAGGGCAGGGTCATGATAGGTGGGCAGAGGCCCTGATAGGACTCAAATGAAATAACAGAGAAAGACCCCTACATGACATTGAAGTAAACAGATTGTACACAAATAGTAGTGTAAAATGACAATTAAGTGGCTTCTCGGGTAACTCTGTTTTGACTGGTCCATCATGATGTCAACAGAAATTGTAGAACATTGTTCACGTATATATTTCGTCTTTGGTTGCCAAAATAATATACCAGCCCTAATTTGTTTTTAAATAATGTTTAATAAAATTTTGTATTTGAGATTTTACATCACGTAATTGTCATTTCCACTACTATTTATATACTATCTGTATACTTGGGTCTTCAAAGTACCGTAGGGAGGTCTTTTTATGCTATTTCATTATTTCTTTGGGCTGATGGGCTAATCCTTTTCAGACCATACCTTTAGTCTCAGTAAATTTGACAGGCTTTATATGGCCTTTAAATCATCTTTATGAATCTGTACTCAAAAATCTTTCCCTATCTGAGTCCACAGTGAACATACCAGTTCCAGGCAAAACATATACCATTTCTTATGTATATCCCATCACTGTCTGTCCCAAAAATAGTGGTCTCCATGGCATATAGAAAGAGTGAATCTACCTAACGGAGACAGACAGCAATAACAACTTGAGAATCCATCCCTTCCCCACTATATCAAAAACATTACAAAAGGGTTAGACTTTAGATTTGCATTAAACTAACCAAGTCGCAAGAATTAAATATCTGGGCCTTAAACAGCCTGTAAAAAAAGAAGTTGAGTACTTACCTGTGTGGCGGGAAGTGAGGTTATTCTTTGCTTTCTTCCCAATCTCTGAGTGCTGATAAAGAAAAAAAGACTAAAAAAAAAATAAAAAATCCCCTGTTGGACAGGTTAAGAACTTATTTTACGGGTTGCCTCAGGCCCAAAGCCCTTTCAATTTCTAGCAGACACAACCTTGTTTTTTTTTGGTCAGAAAAGGCTTGTAGGGTAGCTTTGCGATTTAAATCCATTGAATTCTTGGCCCAGCCTTTAAAGCTTTTTTCACAGCAATTTTAGGATAGGTTCAGGGATAGTTATGAGTGTATTCTAGATAAACTAGTGAGAACGAGCAGGATCTGCTACTACTGCAGATGCTAAAAACAGACAAGAAATTACAGAACAATAACAGAACTTTCTATTTAATGCAGGTACATCCTAAGCTCCTAGTGTTGTCACAGGAAGATGCATAAAGTACACAGGTTTGGGTGCCCAAAATATCCCCACATTTTTATAAGTTTGAAATAAATAAGTGTTTTGCCTGCCCATCACCTTTTCAGAATCAAATCCAGCATAGAAAACCATGCAATCCAAGGGATGGGTTTTCTGGAAATATGAAGAATCTTTTGCTTGATTTTCATTGATTATTTTAGCTATATAACCCACATCTAACCAATTGCAGGCCCCATGACCTAAATAACCAATAAATGATAGGCTGGTTCAGCGATTCAGTAGTTTAGAGGTTGTTCTCTTGTCATATGTTTGGTAAAGGAAGCCTGTCAAGCGTAAAACATGCTTAGCTTTCATTCTGAAATTGATAGTTTTCATTGTGAATCTCTTGCATCAATGTACAGATATTAAAGCTAGTGGGTAAACAATGGCAGTCCCTGTAGTTTTCTCATGACAAATTTACACTAAAGTCCTAAATGTGATCTCTTGGATTAGGAAGCTTATATCCGATTGTCAGTCTGCAATGAAGGACATTCTATAAGTCAACACAAAACAAAGAACAAAAAAAAAAAAAAAACACTACATCTAAAAGGACCTTTAAAAACTGACACTATACTGGATAATCTGTAAAACATACAGTACATCTAAACACAAAATGAGTACATCGAACCGTCAATACATGTGGTCATGTGACTGCTCTGTTCACATGTTGGGTAGTATAGTTCAGCTGAACATTTCGCAATGGGATCACTGGACATCCTACAGTCAGGTGATGTTTGAGATTTCCTAAAAGGCCTTCAATGTATCTAATTTTGTTTTTTACGGTGAATGCTTTCAAACTCCTGCAAGTTAACAAAGAACAATGAAGGAAAATCAGAAAATACATGTACATACATTTAATACATTTTATATGATCTATTAACAAGATTGAAATCAGAAATTCAGAAATTGTAATCAAAACAAAAAACTCTGAGGTAGAGAAATATATATATATATATATATATATTTATATACAGTATACTGTAATGGGGTAGACTCAGCTGTAGTAGAAACAGATAATTATAGTAGAGCCAAACAGCTGTCCTGCTGCATGGTACCCACAGTGGGTTGCTCACTTGGCATGGGTGCCATTTAGAGAACGTTTTTCATGAAGTGCAGAGGTAGGTGGTGATGTCAAAGTCTCCACCTTGTCCAATCATAGAACACTTTGGATTCCTTGAGAATGGAAACCGGAAGACAGAGAGGATCACTGTAGTAGTGGTGACTACTACAGTGATTATCCCCTTCACAGAGTTAGCCAGGTATGGAATATGCATACTATTATTGGTCCAAACTTAACCAATGTAACTATGCAAAAAAAAAAAAACATACCTGGGATCATTGTACATACTATTTTTAACCTTTTATCTTCTAAAGTTTGTATTATTTCATACTGGTGTGTATCTGTACATAGTAATAAATGTGCGGTATGTAATGACAAGGGATGCTGAGGTGTGCTGGAGGGTCTACTAATCATGGCTGCTGGGGTATCTATTGTTGCTGGAGAGGATCCTTTTTGCATGGTGATCTATTGTTGCTGAGGAGATCTGTTGTTGCTATTTGCTGGGGTGTGCTTATGTTTCCTGGGGGTCAATTGTTGCTGTAAGGGATCTGCTGTTGTAGGAGGAGTGTATTGATGCTTGCTGCTGGGAGATCTGTTGTTGCTGCTCATTGTCTATTGTTGCTGGGGTGGTATTTTTCTGCAGGGGTCTATTGTTGCTGGGGGAAATCTGTTTCTGCTTTTCTTGTTAACAAATTCCATACAAATTACTTAGCACCACAAAATGATACTTGGCTCTGTATTCTCTAAAAGGGGTGGTACTGAGAGGTGCGTGGAATCAAGAAATGGTGCTGGGTAGGGGGCAGAGACAAAAATTGACTCAGAAAGAGAGAGTTCCTGCACCTATTCTCTGAGAGAAAAAAAAGCCCTGCTGATGGTTATTGCTATATGCTGGCTACAGTGTTTTTTTGCCTGCAATTTCTTTGCTTAAATTAATCTCCCAGGAAGGGAATCCCCTCTGCTTACAAATTGTTCTGTTCTGGATACAAGCACTGCCGACAAACCCACTTTTCCACTTAGAAAAGGTTCTGGTTCTCCTAATTACCTGCAGGTTTAGTGCCAAAGACTTCTTGGGGGAAAAAAAAACATTTTCTATAACTCCTCTAAAAGAGGGCTAGCTATTATTATATTTAAAGTGGGATGTGCTCAGTGGTAAACCATGCCAAAACAGGGACACCTAGATATACTGTATATTTTGCCTTCTGTACCTCTCTATGTATCCCTGGTTTACACAGTACATTATCTTTTCTTGCTTTATAAATGAATCCCTGGATCTTTCCACTCCAATGATATAAGTGGTAAATACCTTCCCCTGCCATGGAACAGCAATGGAGTGTAATAGTTGACCAGTGGCTTTCTCATTGCATGTTCCCGAGATGGACCTGACATCAGTATTAAAACACAGTGTAAGTACAGTTAAGAGACATCTGTCACCCAGGATGTGTCTGAACAAGGACCTTCCTGGCGCGATTATCAGGTATTCTTTTAACCACTTTACCACCGGAGGATTTTCCTGCTTTACGTCCAGGCCACTTTTTGCGATTCGGCACTGTGCGACTTTAACTGAAAATTGTGCGGTCATGCAACGCCGTACCCAAACGAAATTGACGTCCTTTTTTCCCACAAACAGAGCTTTCTTTTGGTGGTATTTGATCACCTCTGCGCCTTTTTTTTTTATTATCGCCTTTTTGCGATATTAATAAAAAAAAGCGACAATTTTGAAAAAATAACAACATTTTACTACTTTGACAGTTAAAAAATATCCAATATATTAAATTTTTGTCATATATTTAGGCCAAAATGTATTTAGCTACATGTCTTTGACAAAAAAATTCTCAATGAGCATATTTTTAACCGCTTGAGGACCAGAAGATTTTACCCCATTACTGACCAGGCCATATTTTGTGATTCGGCACTGCGTTAATTTAATGGACAATTGCGCGGTCGTGCGATCCTGTACCCAAAATAAATTGACGTCCTTTTTTTCCCCACAATTAGAGCTTTCTTTTGGTGGTATTTGATCACCTGTGCGATTTTTACTTTTTGCGCTATAAACAAAAAAAGAGCGACAATTTTGAAAAAATAACAATATTTTTCACATTTTTTTATATGAAAATCCCCCCCCAAAAAATGTAAAAATCTAATTTTTTAAACAGTTTAGGCCAATTTGTTTTCTGCTACATATTTTTGGTAAAAAAAAAATCGAAATAAGCGTATTTTGATTGGTTTGCGCAAAAGTTATCGCAGCTACTAACTACGGGAAATTTATGTCATTTTTATTGTTTTTTTTTTAAACTAGTAATGGCGGCGATCTGCGATTTTATTTGCGGGACTGCGACATTGCGGCGGCATTACTACAGTAATCAGTGACATAGATATGCACTGTTACTGTAAAAATTACACTGGCACTGAAGGGGTTAACTTTTATTGGTGATCAAGGGGTTAATGTATGCCTGGTGCTTACAGACATGTGTGGGGAGAGGGGACTGTGTGACGCAGGCACAGATCCAGGGTTCAGCTATGCTGAATCCTGCAATCTGTCCCTGCCTGTCACTTAGGAGATCCGCCCGCATTGTTTACACAAGCGGGCGGATCTCCACACTCGATCCCCGATGATCGGGGAAGAGCGGCGATTACCGCCGCTCCTCCCCTGGCCCGAATCCCGCTGTGACTGAATACAGCGGGAGCGAGCCTCTGGCGGCGCCCGCACGCCGCCCACAAGGGAAGGAGCCCAGCGACGTAGGTCTACGTCGCTGGATGATAACGATCCACTTTGCCGCAGTAGGCTCAACGTGAGCGGTCGGCAAGTGGTTAATGAAATTAGCTGATTTATTAGGATTGAAAACAACCTTTGGAAATACATTGCCATATTAAGCTTATGTGAAAGTTTAGTGAATTGGTTTAGATCTACTTTAACTATGAAAAAGTCTAGCATATTTCAGTACAGTGGCACAAAGCCATGCATATTAAAACTCACTGTACCTTCTTCATAGAATCTCCGTGATGCTTTTGGATGTATTTCAGAAAGGTCACTGTCCATTGCAATGTTGTGGTTTTATCCGTCCCCGCGGTACAAAAAGGAACCAACGCATTCAGCTTATCACAGCACACCCGTATTTTGCGCCTGGTGAAAAAAAGGGAGCTAGTAACCTTTCAAAACTTTCCCAACAAATACAATACAGTAATGTTAGCCATACACTAGTAGATTTTCAAATGAACGTTCACATGAAGAAGGAACATAGGAACATTTGTATGGAAGTTATCAGTACAGTACCTTTGATTACTTTTTTTTAAATCAAGTGCTTGTTTATTCAAGTATATAAAGGGTACAGCATACAAGTTCATATCGCTACAGAATATCGGAGGGAACAATGATACGATCCGTTTCACATGTAACTTATAAAAGTGAGAACTGTATACTGTTACACCAGACAGTTACAATATAACAATACTTAAGCAATAAAAACAACCTGGAGTGAGTTATGAACATTTCAGCAGCTAGAAATATCTAAACCATTAAGTCATGGGTAAGAACCTTTGGTATACAAATCAGTGAAGAGGTGTCATCTGCATCTGAGACCATTTGGAATGACAGTATGGGTCAAGGCCAATGTAATATAGTATGTTAGACAACATACATAATAAAGTTGTGATAAACATTGCAGTGTGTGTTGAGGGGGCTAAACCAGGGGTATCCAGCCAGCATTGCCATATGTTCATCATTTTTTTTTTTTTTGGAAGAATTTCTATGCTTATAGGTGTTTTTCTCTCGTATGAGGATGGAATTCACCTGGTTAATCCATTTCTTGCAGGAAGGGGAAGAGGACAGCCAAAAGAATGCTATAAGTTTTCTGGCAAGGTACAAAAGCCAGGTATGGGCTATGTAAAGAGCTGGGGTATACATTTCTTCATCTAATGCACCAAGAAGACATATCAGAGGGTAAAGTGAAAGTTGCACAGCATAGGTTTAACAGTGACCACATCCCTCCAGTACCTTACTAATGTAGGACATTTCCATAACATATACAGTATCTCACAAACGTGAGTACACCCCTCACATTTTTGTAAATATTTTATTATATCTTTTCATGTGAGAACACTAAAGAAATGACACTTTGCTATAATGTAAAGTAGTGAGAGCACAGCTTGTATAACAGTGCAAATTTGCTGTCCCCTCAAAATAACTCAACACAAAAAAAAAAATAACTCAACACACAGCCATTATTGTCTAAACCACTGGCAACAAAAGTGAGTACACTCCTAAGTGACAATGTCCAAATTGGGCCCAATTAGCCATTTTCCCTCCCTGGTGTCATGTGACTCATTAGTGTTACAAGGTCTCAGGTGTGAATAGGGAGCAGCTGTGTTAAATTTAGTGTTATCACTCTCACTCTCTCATACTGATCACTGGAAGTTCAACATGTCACATCTTGGCAAAGAACTCTCTGAGAATCTGGAAAAAAGAACTGTTGCTCTACATAAAGATGGCCTAGGCTATAAGAAGATTGCGAAGACCCTGAAACTGAGCTGCAGCATGGTGGCCAAGACCATACAGCGGTTTAACAGGACAGGTTCCACTCAGGACAGGTCTCGCCATGGTCAACCAAAGGAGTTAAGTGCATGTTCTCAGCATCATATCCAGAGGTTGTCTTTGGGAAATAGACGTTTGAGTGCTGCCAGCATTGCTATAGAGGTTGAAGGGGAGGGGGGTCAGCCTGTCAGAGTTCAGACCATAAACCGCACACTGCATCCATATGGTCTGCATGGCTGTCATCCCAGAAGGAAGCCTCTTTCAAAGATGATGCAGAAGAAAGCCTGCAAACAGTTTACTGAAGACAAACAGACTAAGGACATGGATTACTGGAACCAGGTGATAAATGATAAACATATTTCATTCAGATGGTGTCAAGTGTGTCTGGCAGCAACCAGGTGAGGAGTACAAAGACAAGCGTGTCTTGCCTACAGTCAAGCATGGTGGTGGGAGTGTCATGGTCTGGGGCTGCATGAGTGCTGCCGGCACTGGGGAGCTACAGCTCATTGAGGGAATAATGAATGGCAACATGTACTGTGACAATCTGAAGCAGAGCATGATGCCTTTCCTTCGAAGACTGGGCAACAGGGCAGTATTCCAACATGATAACCACCCCAAACACACCTCCAAGACGACCACTGCCTTGCTAAAGAAGCTGAGGTTGAAGGTGATGGACTGGCCAAGCATGTCTCCAGACCTAAACCCTATTGAGCATCTGTGGGGCATCCTCAAATGGAAGGTGGAGGAGCACAAGGTCTCTAACATCCACCAGCTTTGTGATGTTGCCATGGAGGAGTGGAAGAGGACACCAGTGGCAAGCTGTTAAGCTCTGGTGAACTCCATGCCCAAGAGGGTTAAGGCATTGCTGGAAAATAATGTTGGCCACACAAAATATTGACACGTTGGGCCCATTTTTGACGTTTTCACTTAGGGGTGTACTCACTTTTGTTGCCAGCGGTTTAGACACTAATAGCAGTGTGTTGAGTTATTTTAAGGGGACAGCAAATTTACACTGTTATAGAAGCTGTACACTCACTACTTTACATTGTAGCAAAGTGTCATTTCTTCAGCGTTGTCACATGAAAAGATTTAATAAAATATTTACAAAAATGTGAGGGGTGTACTCACTTTTGTGAGATATGGTATCTATCTATCTATCTATCTATCTATCTATCTATCTATCTATCTATCTATCTATCTATCTATCTATCTATCTATATATATATATATATATATATATAGTCATGAATATGAGCATTACACTTGGGACAAAGCAGGTCTGGCCTACCCTATGCAAAAAGTTGTGCTGGCTTCCTATAGGTAGAGTGTTGAATAAAAAGGTGTGATAGTTTTTGGCAGAGACCAACAACATTTAATGACTTTGCAAATGTTGTTTAAAATAACTTAAAAATTCCCTTTGCTTTTATCATTTTTTTTTTGGAACGGATGGACTTTACCAAGCGAAAACCACACACTTTGTTGGAAATGTGTTTGTTCAAGAGAAATGTTTCCCTTCCCCACTAACGATTATAAAATCTAACTAACGTTCTTATTATGAACATTTTTTAACAAAATTTTAGTGTATGACCAGGTTATGACAAGACAGTGAAGTCTTCCACTTTGGATACAGTATTCAGCATTCATCTTCTTCCTTTATGATGAAATAGGCTCCTGCATAATGATAACTGTAGCTGCTCATGAGGCTGCTATGAGGCCTGGTGGATATGAAGGTCTGCAGCCATCAGAGTTTGTAAAGAACTATCCACCTGCTCAATTCATTGTTCCCTACGGCTTACAAAAAGCTGGCATTGAAAGATATAAATTTATTCCTGAGCCTTGATCCACCTGCCACAGTCAGCCTAATTCCAACAGGCTGCCATGGATAAGGAGAGGGGCGTACTGGTGATGCGAGACACAGATGGGTAAGGAAATCAGAGGCAACAGACATACATGATGTGACTGTGCTCGGTTTTAATCTGGTTCCCAATGGTATCAGCTATTAGTAGTGTGCTATAGGAGTTACTGGCCACCAACACTTATAGAGGCTCATCTAAGGGATGATGTACTAAAGACTATTATCAGGTATACAAAAAACTGTAGGTAACGGGCACCCAATGAAAAAGCCACTGTGGTAAAGGAAAGTCACTACTACGTTGGTAGTCTGGAGGCCCATTTCCTATGGGGCCACGTGTCCATTTCCAGCACTGCTCTCAGAATGGCCATTGACCATTGTGCTCAAAGACTAATGTTCAAGTTCCCATGGAATGCTCACCTAGACAAAGCAGTTTGTGTTACCCCAACCCTGACAAGAATTTAGCTGTGAGCATATCCACTAGGTTCACTATAAACATATACAGTATACTGTATATACATGCAATTCCTATCATGAGCATTCAGCTTGCATTTGAGATACTTGAACTTCATCTGGGCTGCCTCAGACTTTTATCTGAGCTGCTTTTACTGTCCCTTTGACATACAATAAATGGGGTAAAAAGCAGCTCTAGCACATCCATGTATCTAGCATGTATCAACCATGTACTCAGCACAAATTAATGGAATAAGCAATAAATAACATTTAAGAATAAGAAACACATAGCTTTTTCCAAATCAGTCAATAACAGCAGCAATGGATTCCAAAGAATGACAGCTAGAAGAAAGGATACCAGTGCCGAAATGCGCCTGCAGTCACTACTTTAAAAAAAAAAATGCCCTTTTCATTGGGTGTTTATGTAAAGCACATCTAAAGCCAAATCTCTTTAGTTTTGGGTGGAGTAGTGAGAGGAATGCTTGTCAGGTTTTTATTCCTGTCTATGTCTCTACTTAGGAGAGCCACCTTCTCAGTTTATCATGGTGACCATTGTCAGAAGGATGGAAAATTTTACTAATGTCACTGAAACTGGAATAGTGGGGGAGTCCTATGATAAGGATCCTATTCTGGTGAAAACTGTACAAGAGGGGATTTCATCCCACTTTGATGAGAGATTCTGTCATCTGTCATTATGTCTGCAGGACAGCAAGCTAAAGAAAAACTCTGCAATGATTTGCAGATGGGAAAAAAAAAAACTGACAGTGATTTTAAAAAGCTTTGGCTGTAGATAAACTTTAAATTTGAAATCCCCTTCCAGTACCAGATCTTGCTTACAGCAGACTGAGCAGGGAGCCTCACCTTCGTTCTCTTTCCAAGAGGTTCTTTTTTGCTTTGCTCTGGGATTGTGTAATAGACTTGTTGCTCAGTTCTGATTCACCGTTATACTGTTCAGATGACCATGCTACCCCCTTTGTTTCTTCGATGGTCCGCTCATTCTTTAAATTCTGAAGATCACTCAGGACATTCTGTTTCATGCCAGTGTCTACCTGTTCATGGGAGCTTTGGCTGCCTTCATTAATCACTTGCTTTCCTAAAGTATCTGTGAAAGAAAGGCAATGTTGGTAAGCGTGTTAACATTTCTAATAGCACTGGCTGTACAAATAATCAGGTATTTTAAATATTAATCAGGTTGACTGTTGCCCAATACAAATGTTTTATACTCAAATGTGGAACAGTATCTCAATTTTTTCCAACCAAAAGAAAGCCAGAAATAGATACTATAGCAAAGGCACTCTGGAGACCCGTTGACAGCCTTATCCAGAGTAGGCCTTTGCAGTTTAAAATGTAAACAAACACTCTGTCTCCAAATGTCTCTGAATCCTTCCCCAGAGCCCTTAAGAGCCGGTTCACACTATTACGACTTGCCAGGCGACTTGGTCAGCCTGGCAAGTCGCGCACCGTCGGGTCCATTGAGTAGTACAGGACCGGTTCTAATAGGAGCGACACAAGTCGCTCCGACTTAGAAAAAGGGTCCTGTACTACTTCGGGGCGACCTGGAGGAAACTTGCATAGACATTCATTAGATGAAG
Organism: Pelophylax lessonae; assembly: GCF_965119305.1. Taxonomy (NCBI): domain Eukaryota; kingdom Metazoa; phylum Chordata; class Amphibia; order Anura; family Ranidae; genus Pelophylax; species Pelophylax lessonae. Next base: position 674,543,306 of record NC_138769.1, on the reverse strand, counting down.
TCCGTGCAAGTCGCGCCGAAGTCACGGTGCACGCGACTTCACAGGTCGCCCCGAAGTCAGAGCGACCTAATGTGGGGACTAATTCAAACTGTTACAGTGTTTCACTGTTGCTCCTTCCTTTTCACAGCAGAAGCAAATGCCTAATGTAGTCTCTGTGTTGGAGCTTACAAAGGTTTGATTAAGTCATACTCTCTGTCAAGAGATAGTGTTCAGGCCGGACAGTTGGCCGCAGTTGCAAGAACTACATCATGGGTGTGGGTGGTGGTCAAAGGTTTCCCATACCCAGAGGCAGTGGCGGCTGATGCATGATAATTTGGGTGGGGGGGGCGGCAAAACCTCCACCCCCCCCCCTCAGCGGGATGGCTGGCGTATACACCCCCCCCAGCGGGACGGATGGATGGCAAATACACCACCCCCCACCCAGCGGGACAGATGGCCGGCCGGACAGCCAGCATTCTTACCTCCTCTGGCCGTGCATCTCCTCCCTCTTCCTGGCCACTAAAATCGCTTCTCTTTTCAGCCAATCAGGAAAGGGGGTCTCACTGCCCGCTTCCTGATTGGCTGGGAGGAGTATCAGTGTGATAATAGCAAATATTAATTTGCTATTGTCATACAACTGGGTGGGCTCAGAGCGCAGTGCTCTGCGCCCTGAGCCCACCCTTTTTTGAAGCCTATTAGAGCCTCTGGCTCTAATCAGGTGCTTAAAAAAAACAAAAAAACAACCCTATTGGAATCCATGCATCCGTCGCCCTGCATGTAGATTAGGGGGCCGGATGCATGGATAGGGGGGCAGCGCCCCTGCACCTCCAATGGACAGGCCGCAACTGCCCAGATGCACAGAGTATATTGCAGAGACTGCCATGAAGGAGGGAGCTGCAGGATAGCACTGCAAAGGCAAGTATAAACCGATCAGCAATAACCTTATGACCCAATATTGAGTAGGTCCCCCTGCTGCTGCCAAAACAGCCCTGGCCTGTCAAGGCATGGACACCACTAGACCTCTTAAGGTATGCTGAGGTATCTGGCACCAAGATGTCAGTAGCAAATCATTTAAAGTGTTACTAAACCCAGGATCCTGCATTCACTATATCTGGTCTCCCACAGAACACAGAACATGGAAATGCAACTATTTTAGTAAATATAAACTGCTAAATATATTTGCTGAAACTGCTAAACCGTTTCTTATCAGCAGTATATAGCAGTCTTGTGACTTCTATGAGTAGGAGTTTTCATTCTGCACTGACTGTCCTATCAGGATGCAGAACCCCTGACTCTCTATCTGGACAGTACTGATCACATGCATCCTCTAACAAAAAATAAATAAATAAATACAATTCTCTAGCAATACACCTCAAACTGAGCATGTGCAGCCTGTCCCCTGGCTCTGTGTTATCAGGAAATACAGTATATTGGGGACAGTGGAAGTAGGAAGTAGGATAGGATTAGAGGAGACAGGATCAAATAGCCTTTTTACACAAGAGAATTAACCCCTTAGGTTCCACTTAGTAAGTATAACATGCATGCTTTACTGCATATGCATATACAGACTGAGTTTACTGTTTTGGGTTTAGTAACACTTTAAGTCCTGCAAATTTGTGAGGTGGGGCGTCCATGGATCAGACTTGTTTTTCCAGCACATCCCACATATGCTTGACTAGACCTGAGATCTGGAGAAGCTGGAGACCACATCAACACCTCAAATTCCTTGTTGGGTTTCCCAAATCATTCTTGAACCATTTGTGCAATGTGGCAGGGTGCATTATCCTGCTGAAAGAGGCCACTGCCACCAGGGAATACCATTTTCATGAAGGGATGTACTTGGTCAGCAACAAGATATAGGTACGTGGTACAGGTCAAAGTATCAGCCACATGAATGGCAGGGCCCAAGGTTTCCCACAGAACATGGCCCAAAGCACCACACTGCCTCTGCCGGGTTGCCTTCTTCTAATACTGCATCCTTGTGCCATCTCTTCCCCAGGTAAGCGATGCACATACACCCAGCCATCCGCATGATGTAAAAGAAAACAAATTTTCAGAAAATCATGCCACTTTCTTCCATTGCTCCGTTGTCTAGTTCTGATGCTCACGCGTTCATTGTAGGTGCTTTTGGCTGTGGACATGGGTCAACATGGGTATCTTGACCGGTCTGCGGCTATGTAGCCCTATATACAACAAACTGTGATGCCCATGTTTTCCACTCTCAACATATCAAATTCATGGACAGCATGTTTACTTGCTTTCTACTATATTCCACTGCTTCCTATTATATCCCACCGATTTTCAGATGCCATTGTAACAAGATATTCAAAGTTATTTACTTAAATTGTCAATGGTCATAACGTTACGTCTGATCAGTGTAAGTGGGTCACTCCTGAATGGACCAAATGAAAGTCTCTTTAATTTCCTAATCAAATTTGCCTATGTCAACTGATAAACCCTAGTCTGGAACCTACAAGCAAAGTACAACTTTCAGCCAATACTGCATATCTTGCAATGATAAACTACTTCCCTTCCCATCTATAAACCATAGTAGTTACAGTCTGATGGTAGTCTGCATCATCCTTGCTAAAAAGAACAAGTCATAACTGGGATTATGCAAGAATATTCCATTTATTTTAAAAGATTATAATTATGCAATAATACCTATGGAAGATTTATTAAGTTTTACTTAAATTGTCTGAGCCTGACAGAGGTCAGTGGTCATCTGAAGTGATGACTGATGCTACCTTGTCAACCACCTGTACAATGTCTTCCAGCTTAATATTTATGTAGGTGCACCTAAGCCTAGGCTATGGACATTAACAGCAGGTTTTAAAGTAACAAAATAGCAATGGCTACAATGCATACCTTCAATCCACAGCTATCTCCTCCTGCTATACTTCTTTGACACTTCAAAACCCTGCAGTCTTCTGGGTTAAATAATGCCCAGTGTCATCTAACCCACTTCTTGTGAGCCCAGGACATTATGGACACGCCTCTTGAGATGCATACTCAATCCAGACTGGACTCATGCTTACAGTACTCCTGGACAGCATAATGCTTATTAGAGACCATTGACCACTACCATCAGGGAACAAAAGGAAGGACATCAGTGGACCAGCCAAGAGACTAAAACAAATCTGGGATTTTTGGAGGAGGATATGTAAGAAGGGATTTAAAGTATTTGCATTTAAAAACTAGCAGTAAAAGGGCTTTAAAACTCCTCACTGACCTCTGTAGCTGCAGGTACTCTGGAGAAATTATTTTTCAAAGCCCACAACAGACACACTAAAATTAGGTTCCAGTTGGTTGGCTAACTGCTTACAGCACCTGCTGATTGTTTATATTATAAGCAGAGTTGTATAAAGTACTCGAAACCCATACTTGAGTAAAAGTACAAGTGCTCGATCAAAAAGTGACTTGAGTAGAAGTACTAAAGTATTCAACATTTTTTGTACTTAAGTATTGCAAGTAGTTTTTTTGAAAATGTTGCTACTCAAGTACTGAAAGTAAAAGTACCAGTAGTTTCGAAAAAAAAAAATTGCTACTCAAGTACTGAAAGTAAAAGTACAAGTACTGTGTTATGTAGTTATTAAAGAAAGAAGTCAAAAGTTTGAACATCATATTGTTTTTTGTTATTTCAAATGCAGCTTTTATTTATGCATACAGTAGCATTTATTTTCGTATGCGCTGATAATACACGTGTTTTGAGCTTCATGAAACCTGCCATCTACGGTTCTGGCAGTGGTAATTTTTATAATTGTAACGAGTAACTATGCAGCACAAAAAAAAAATATCGGAGTAGTAGTATTGAAATCATCGAAAAAATGTAGTGAAGTAAAAGTGGAAGTAGGAGAAAAAAATTCTACCCTAGGAAAGTACAGATACCGCCTTTCGGTACTTAAGTACAGTAGTGAAGTAGTTCTACTTAGTTACTATACATCTCTGATGTTCCATCTGATATAAGCCCCTACACTGCACACAATGGACTAGAGAACTGCTCCCAGTCTTTTTTTTTTTTTTTTTTTGTTTATATTGCAAGAAATAAAAAACCCAGTGGTGGTGAAATACCACCAAAAAGAAAGCTCTATTTGTTGGAAAAAAATGTATAAAAATGGCATTTGGGTACAGTGTTGCATTACTGCGTGATTGCCAGTTGAAGTAGTGCAGTGCTGAATAGCAAAAAATAGCCTGGTCATGAAGGGGGTAAGACCCCGTTCACACTGGGGCGACCTGTCAGGCGACCTGGTCGCCTGACAAGTCATCGTGGGGGCCTGCCATAGAGCAGCACAGGACCTGTTCTAATAGGAGCGACACAAGTCGCTCCGACTTAGAAAAAGGGTCCGGAGCTTCTTTGGGGCGACCTGGAGCGACCTGCATTGACTTCAATGATATGAAGTCCCTGCCGGCCGCTCCGAGGTCGCGGTGCGAGCTGCGCACCGCGACTTCACAGGTCACAGGTCGCCCTGGCAAGTCGGGTCGCCCCAGTGTGAACGGGGTCTAAAACTTTCCAGAGCTCAAGTTAAAACTGCATGTGACATATAGACTTTTTTACTAGATCATTTATTGGACTTTGCGAGCTGTATAGATTTTGGACTGGTTTCTGTTGGCACATTTTATTACCCCTTTACTAGTGTAGGTGGTAAAATTGGGGTTTGTTACACCATATAGCACTTTTTTCTAAGCACCTTAAGATTGCATGTATTTATTATTATTGGTTATATCAATTGGGAACTTATTGTTCATGTATGTTACCCATCACATATAATCTTTTGCACCAGTCACTTTCAACATTCTTGAAGGCACGTTAACACTTTGCACTTGCGTATTTGCACTAATTTGATGTTTAGGATTATATTTTTGTATTGGTGTATTTATATTATATTATTGCACATATTAATGTCAGCACTTAGACACTTTACACATTTTTAATCACTAGAGTTTTTACCACACTATATCTAAAGCCATATAGGCAGCGCCACCATCCCTACTTTTTTTCACATCCATTGTATAGTCTCCGGACTATCATTCAGGGAGGCTGCAGCCTATTTTTAGATATATCTCATATTTAATTTATACCTATACATTTTACTTACACACTGAGTGTTCACCCATCCACATAGTCCGTGGCGCGGAAGTCTTATTTTTCTCAAGTTAAAAAATGTTTTAATACGTTTTAAAATATAACAAATATAATTTATATATATATATTTTTTTTAAAGTGTGCATGTAATATATATATATATATATACTATATTACCAAAAGTATTGGGACACCTGCCTTTACACGCACATGAACTTTAATGGAATCCCAGTCCTGGTCCGTAAAGTTCAATATTGAGTTGCCCCCCCCTGCAGCTATAACAGCTTCAACTCTTCTGGAAAGGCTGTCCACAAGGTTTAGGAGTGTGTCTATGGGAATATTTGACCATTCTTCCAGAAGCGCATTTGTAAGGTCAGTCACTGATGTGGACGAGAAGGCCTGGCTCTCAGTCTCCGTTCTCATTTATCCCAAAGGTGTTCTATCGGGTTGAGGTCAGAAGTTAGGACTCTGTGCAGGCCAGTCAAGTTCCTCCCCCCCAAACTCACTCATCCATGTCTTTATGGACCTTGTTTTTGCACTGGTGCGCAGTCATGTTGGAATAGGAAGGGGCCATCCCCAAACTGTTCCCAATAAGGTGAAAGCATGAAATTGTCCAAAACGTCTTGGTATGCTGACGCCTTAGGAGTTCCCTTCACTGGAACTAAGGGGCCAAGCCCAACCCCTGCAAAACCACCCCACACCATAATCCCTCCCCCCCCCCCCCAAGTGCACAAAGCAAGGTCCATAAATACATGGATGAGTGAGTTTTGGGTGGTGTAACTTGACTGGTCTGCACATAGTCCTGACCTCAACCTGATAGAATACCTTTGGGATGAATTAGAGTGGAGACTGCGAGCCAGGCCTTCTTGTCCAACATCAGTGCCTGACCTCACAAATGTGCTTCTGGAAGAATGGTCAAACATTCCCATAGACACACTCCTAAACCTTGTGGACAGCCTAAGGCCCCTTTCACATGGGCAGAGCAATCAGGTCTGCCTAAAAAACTGACAGGCGGACCTGATCGGTCAGCCCGTGTGAAAGGGGCCTTAGACTGCTTGTCAGACCATCCATTGCCCTCTATGGAGCGTTGGTGTCAATGGACATGTGTCCGTTGATGCCTGCTGACAGCCAATCCTATCTGCTAAAAACAGACAGATGGGGGATCCATTCCCCATCTATCTGGCGGATTGGATGACAGTTGAATGTAAACGGACAGGCAGTCCGTTTACAACAGATCGCTCATAGAGGACAGCAGGCTGCGTCTGTGTCTGCTCTGCATAAGCGGACAAGTACAAGCAAGGTAGACTCCTGGCAGAGCCCGCCCTATGTGAAAAGGGCCCTATACTGGCCAACACACAAGCTAATTTTGTTTCAGTTTTTTCCTGTTAACTCTATCCATAAAGGTAAAAAAAACCTTCTGCAAGCAACTTCTCTGCCCCCCCCCCCCCACCACCAGTCCACCCTTATACTTACCAAGCCATGCTCTGTGTGTCTTATAGACACAGAGAATGGGGATCAGGGCGAGCATGCTAGTGGGCCCCCATAGCAAGTGGCGTGTTATGGGGGCACAGCGGGGAGAAGAGGAGCACTGGCTGGGGACCTGAGAAGAGAAGGATCGGGGCTTCTCTGTGCAAAAGCATCTCACAGAGCAGGTAAGTATAACATATTTGCTTTTTAAATTTAAAAATAACCTTTTGAATCACTTTAACCACTTGCCGACTGCCACACGACTATTTACGTCGGCAGTCAGCCCCTCACAGGCAGAGTGACGTAGATCTATGTCGCTAGCCTGTGAGGGTCTAGGGAGCGAGCGCGCGCCCCCGGAGGCGCGCTCCCGCGTGGTCACGGACCCCCCCGCGCGCGTGATAGGCGGACCCGATGTCACTCGGCGATCGTCGCTGCAGAGGGAGAAAGGCAGGCGGCTGATGTAAACAAGCCGCCTGTCATTCTCCCCTGTGTAGAAACAGTGATCACACGGTTTTACTATGTAGGACCGTTGATCACTGTTTCTACAGCTCAAGCCACAGCCAATCACAGTTAGAATCACGCCCCTAGGGACACACATAACCCCTCCCTCTCAAAAAAAAGTTAACCCCTTCACTGCCAGTGTATTTTTACAGTAACAGTGCATATGTATAGCACTGATTACTGTAGAAATGTCACTGGTAACCCCAAAAGTGTCAAAAATGTCAGTCAAGGGTTCGATCTGTCCGCCGCAATGTCGCAGTACCGCAAAAAAATCGCAGATCGCCGCCATTACGCGTTAAAAAAAAATGACAAAAATCTTTCCCTTAGTTAGTAAATGCGATAACTTTTGCGCAAACCAATCAAAATACGCTTTTTGCGATTTTTTTTTTTTTTACAAAACATATGTAGCATAAAGCAAATTGGCTGAAAATGTTAAAAAATTTTGATTTTTACCTTTTTTTTTTTGGAGAATTTCATATAAAAAAATGTGAAAAATATTGCTATTTTTGCAAAATTGACGCTCTTTTTTTGTTTATAGCGCATGATCAAAAAATCACACAGGTGATCAAATACCATCAAAAGAAAGCTCTGTTTGTGGGAAAAAAAGGACGTCAAATTAGTTTAGGTGCAGCGTCGCACGACCGCGCAATTGTACATTAAAGTCACGCAGTGCCGAATCGCAAAATAGGCCCTGGTCAGGAAGGGGGTAAAATCTTCTGGGGCTTAAGTGGTTAAATGTACCAAAACTTAGTAAGGTGAGAGTCCACCTGCCCAGGGAAGCACAGTGACTTATGGGCTATACATGCTATAAGATTTTATGAAGACTTTTTCCTTCAGACTTACCAAAATCATATAATATGATGTCAAACCTAAACACTTTCAATTGGTATGCAATCTGGCAGGCCCCTGCACTACATAGAAAAGGTAAATCTGAAGGAAAAAGTCTTCAGAAAATCTTATAGTGTGTAAGGCCCTTTAGTGGTCAGAGCTTCTGCTTGATAGCATTAGGGTACTAAGAATTCCAACCACAACACCTGCATGGAGTTTGCATGTTCTCCTTGTGCTTGCTTGGGTTTCCTCAGGGTACTCTGGGTTCATCCCACACTCCAAAGACATGCTCCAAGGTTAAAAGGCTCTTGTCTAAATTACCTCTAGTATAATGAATGTGAGTTAAGGATCTTAGATTGTAAGCTCCTTTAGGACAATGTGTACAATCTCCTTTAAATAATACAGTATATAAAGAACTGTGTAAATTGTCAGTGCTATGACTAAATTAAATTATATAAATAAATGAAAAGCTCTCTTTAGATTGTCAGCACTGTAAAAAGAAAACAATCCAAATAGGCCGGCCCTTGTGCTAAATAGTTGTTGGTAGGTCTAAAAGAAATTATAGAATTAAATTGTAATGTGTAAGGGCTCTTTCACACTAAGGAGTCCGTCGGCAGACTCAGTTTTTCTCAGCGGGGGATCGATCTGCCAATCGCCCACTGAGCAGGAGGATGACAGCTGTGTCTCTGCGCTGTGTGCAGAGACACAGCTGTCAGTTCCCCATGCATCTCTATGGGGGAATCGGATGCGAATGGACCGTCTGTACATTCTCATCCGATCCGCTGGACGGATGAAAATAGGGTTTCCATCCGTCCAGATTTGACGGATCGGATGGGATGTCAGCGGACATGTCTCCGCTGACATCTGATGCCCCATAGAGATGCATGGGGTGACCGTTCAGATCCGCCAAAAAAATGACAGGCGTATCTGAACGGTCCGCTTGGGTGAAAGGGGCCTTAGGCTACTTTTTAAATTGCAAATATATACCTCCTGCTGTTTTTAAGAATAATACTGCTCTGTCTATGATACTCATTTCCTCTTCAGCAGCCTACTCTGTGATCAAGCGCCAGTCTTCTTGGTTAAGTGCGGGTTCACACTACTGCGGGTGAGCTGATCGCATGTAATTCGGAGCGCACTGCTCCTTCATTACATGCGATCTCCTGTGCGGATGCGAATTCAGCCATACACTTTGTATAGCTGAAATTCGCACTGCACCCGCACAAAACACAGACAGGACCCTTTTTTTCAGCCGCATCAGGATTGGATCGCACAGTGGTTCACACTTGTGTGATCCGATCCTGTGCGAACTGTCAGATCGCACTGCGATATGCGATCAAACTTGGGGTGTTGTTAACATTTAACCACTTTACCACCGCCCACAGTAATATTACTGCGGCAGAGTGGCTCGTTATCGTCTGACGACGTAGTACGTCGTCAGACACTCCCCCTTCTGGGCGGCGCTTGCGCGCCGCCGGAGGCTCGCTCCCGCTGTTTTCGGTCACAGCGGGAGTCGGGCCAGGGGAGGAGCAGCGGCGATCGCCGCAGCTCTGCCCCGATCGTCGGGGATCTAGTGTGGAGATCCGCCCGCCTGTGTAAACACAAGCGGGCGGATCTCCCAAGTGACAGGGAGTGACAGATCGGAGTGTTCAGCATAGCTGGACATCCGATCTATCCCTGTCTCACACAGTCACCTCCCCCCCCCCACACGTCAGTAAGCACCAGGCATACATTAACCCCTCCCTCTCCAATAAAATTAACCCCTTCCCTGCCAGTGTCATTTTTACAGTAACAGTGCATATTTATAGCACTGATTACTGCAGTAATGTCACTGGTAACCCCAAAAGTGTCAAAAATGTCAGTCAAGAGTCTGATCTGTCCGCCGCAATGTCGCAGTACCGCAAAAAAAATCGCAGATCGCCGCCATTACGCGTTAAAAAAAAAAACACCAAAAATGACAGAAATCTTTCCCTTTGTTAGTAAACGCAATAACTTTTGCGCAAACCAATCAAAATACGCTTATTGTGATTTTTTTTACCAAACATGGGTAGCAGAAAACAAATTGGCCAAAAATTTAAAAAAAAATAGTTTTTTACATCTTTTTTTTGTTTATAGCGCAAAAAGTAAAAATCGCACAGGTGATCACATACCACCAAAAGAAAGCTCTGTTTGTGGGAAAAAAAAGGACGTAAATTTCGTTTCGGTACGGCGCCGCACGACCGCGCAATTGTCAGTTAAAGTCGCACAGCGCCGAATCGCAAAAAGTGGCCTGGACGTAAGACAGCAAAATCCTCCGGTGGTAAAGTGGTTAATTGACACCCCCTGCGTATCGCATATGGCAGTGTGAACTGCCTCTTGTGCGGATGCGATGCGGGAACAGGCAGCCTTCCCGCATCGCACAAGTGTGAACCGGCACTCAATGATGTCTAGCTAAAAAAAGTTTATCAACACTGCAATTATCACCAACCAGAAAGGTGGGGAAACATTTTAAAGGAAATCCATAAAGAGACAATGCATTGACTGTCATGGTTGACCTCTTATATTAAAAATAAAAATGATCCAAAAGCTTCCCTATTTTTTTGGGGTCACAGACCAGAAGTATTGATTTTAGACCCCTTTTACACAAGCCGTTGATTTTAGACCCTTCATTCTCCTCTATAGGCAGTCAGATGTAAATGGACTTTGTGTCCATTTACACCCAGCTACCTCTGATCCGGCAAAAACAAATGGAAGGGGATCCATTCCCTTCCATCTGGCCCGATGTGATCAAAGGGCATTCTGATGTAAACTAACAGCTGGTCGGCTTACATCGGACTTCCCATAGAGCCGAGCACTCTGTGTCATCCAGCCACTCTGCTCAGCTCAGCAGGGAATCAGTGGACGGATCCCCGGCTGACAAAAACCGGATCTGGCTCATGCGAAAAGGGCCTTAATCTGACTTTCCTTGCTGCATGGTTATCCTTTGTTAGTGACTCACAAGGTTTAAAACAGACAGGCAACTAACATTTTCAGAAAGGGGTCAGCTTTCAGTAACTTTAAGCCAAGTATGTACTGTATAAGTAAATTCCTGACTTATCACAATATACAGCAGCTTATTTATTCAAAAAAGCACCCAACTTTAACATTTTATAGTGCTATCCTTAAAGTGGAGTTCTGGCCTCAAAAACCACTTTGGGCCATCCGCTTGCTGACAATAACAGAAAAAGAAATGGATAGTCCCCATTTTTTTTTTTTTTGTTTACTTACCTTGTTATTGAAAAAAATATACTTACCTATCTTCCACTTCCTCCCTCTGCTGCCACAGCCCGCGCCATCACTTCCTCTTTGCATTGACTCCTGGGAGCTGAACGTCATCGCTCCCAGGAATCAATGCACCTGCACCGGCCCCACTCGTCACTTCCGGTGCAGGTGCATCATTCCCTGCTAAACAGCTTCTGGGCATGCCCAGAAGCTGTGCAGGGATGACGCGCCTGCCCCGGAAGTGACGAGTGGGGCCGGTGCAGGGCATTCTGGGACTGAAGAGGACACGGAAGAGGACACCAAAGACGACGCTCTGGCTTCAGCTACCCACACCTGAGATGGCAGGGCTGGTCAAGACATTTTCAAGGTAAGTATTTCTTCTAAAAGGTAAGTGCAACCCAGGACAGTTCAGAGGCTATTCATTATGAAATGCACTAGCCCTGACTGTCTCGGGGGTATTTTTATCTAAAAAACGTTTCCGAGGCCGGAACTCCGCTTTATGTTCCAGTCCAGTAACTTTGCCTAGACTAATGCCCCATACACACGTGCAGATTATCTGAAGACTTTTGTCTGCAGACTTACCAAAACCATATAATATGAGGTCAAACCTAAACACTTTCAATTTGTATGCAATCCGGCAGGCCCTTGCACTACATAGAAAAGGTAAATCTGAAGACAAAAGTCTTCAGATAATCTGCACGTGTGTACGGGGCATTAGATGATGTCATCAGTGTGCTTCAGGCAGTAGAAAGCACTGCCCCATTCTTCCCTCCCCCATGGATCAGACTGTACATTGTAACTTTGTAGCACGTCACCAAATGAGAGGCTGCAGAAGGAGGCTGACATTTGTAAACATTTCTTCAGTCTTCACAAAAGAATCGGGGGCTACACGAACCTAGCTTGTAAGGCCGAACTAAACAACACACCTCAGGAAATACCGCCATGGCTAACAGAAGATAGACTTAAAACTAAACTAGAGAAACTTAACATAAATAAATCCCCGGGACCGGATGGCTTGCACCCGAGGGTTCTTAAAGAGCTCAGCCAGGTGATTGCCAGACCATTATTCTTGATCTTTAAGGATAGTTTACAGACGGGTATGGTGCCAGCTGATTGGAAAAAAGCCAACGTGGTACCAATATTTAAAAAGGGGCCGAGATGTATCCCGGGTAACTATAGGCCAGTCAGCCTAACATCTGTAGTCTGCAAGATTTTGGAGGGGATGTTAAGGGACCACATACAAGACTTTAGTAATGAAAACTGTATTATTAGTAGTAATCAGCATGGATTCATGAAAAATAATTCTTGCCAAACCAATCTATTAACCTTCTATGATGAAGTGAGCTGCCATCTAGATAAAGGAAAGCCTGTGGATGTGGTGTATCTGAACTTTGCAAAGGCCTTTGACACCGTTCCCCACAAACGCTTACTGTACAAACTAAGGAAGGTAGGTATGGACCATAAGGTGAGTACCTGGATAGAGAACTGGCTTCAGGGGAGAGTCCAGAGGGTGATGATTAATGGGGAGTACTCGGATTGGGCGGATGTGGAAAGTGGGGTCCCCCAGGGTTCTGTCCTTGGACCAATCCTGTTTAATTTATTCATAAATGATCTAGAGGAGGGGATATCGAGTAAAATCTCAGTATTTGCGGATGATACTAAACTAAGCTTGCCAATATCTTCTGGGCAGGATGTGGAAACCTTACAAGCGGACCTGAACAAAATAACGGGGTGGGCAACTACATGGCAGATGAGGTTTAATGCTGAAAAATGTAAAGTAATACACTTGGGGGCCAGAAACCAGAAAGCAAAAAGACTTGGGGGTACTGGTAGACAACAGGCTTGGCAGTGGCATGCAATGCCAAGCCGCTGCAAGCAAAGCCAACAGAATACTGGGATGTATAAAAAAGGGGATTCACTCCAGAAATAAATAAATTATTCTCCCGCTCTACAAGACTCTGGTCTGGCCACATCTGGAGTATGCTGTCCAGTTCTGGGCACCGGTCCTCAGGAAGGATGTGCTGGAATTGGAAAGAGTCCAGAGAAGGGCAACAAAAATAATTAGGGGAATGGAGGACATCAGCTATGAGGAAAGACTACAAGCACTGAACCTATTCTCTCTGGAGAAGAGACGATTGAGGGGGGATATGATATCAATGTACAAATACTGTACTGGCGACCCGAGCACAAGGAACAATCTATTCAGAAAAAGGGAATACAATAAGACACGTGGCCACTCACTAAAACTAGAGGAAAGGCGGTTTAACCTTAAAATGCGTAAGGGGTTCTTCACTGTAAGAGCGGTAAGGATGTGGAATTCTCTTCCACAAGCAGTCGTATAAGCAGGGAGCATCGATAGTTTAAAAAAACTATTAGATGGGTACCTTAGAGACCACAACATACAGGGGTACACAATGTACGGTTAAAAGCAAACAAACACTCAGATCATAGGTTGAACTGGATGGACTGATGTCTTTTTTCAACCTCACTAACTATGTAACTATGTAACTATGTAAACATAACCAACAATTGCACAGGCAACAGGATTTAAATGCCGTGTCATCCCTGAGCCAACTGCTCAGTCCAAGAAGTAGATGCCAGACATGGGAGTAAGTCACACATGTGCAAGTCACAAGCAAGTCTCAAGTCTTAACCTTCCAGTCTCAAGCAAGTCCCAAGTTAATGTGGCGAAAAGCAAGCAAGTCAAGTCGAGTCATTTATTTTGGTCAAGTCACAAATCAAGTCAAAATACTAATCTACCCCAATTTTCACCTTTAAATCAGTTAAGTCAGTGGTCAGGAAAGGTTTTGTTTTATTTTCAACATTAACAAAACTGCTTAGTGTTTTTTCTTTGCATACTTTGAATGCCCAAACAGCTCAAAGTCCTTTGTCCGGTCATGTTTCAACACCACAGTCACTAAAAACATGTTAAGTATTTCCATTGTTAAACAGCCAGTGTCCTAAAAATCAGAACACACTGAGGTGTTTTAAGTGAGTGTGGTGTCAGAAACATAACAGGAACATTAATTTTTCTTTAAAACATCTTGAGAAAATGCAAATATTTAATAACTTAAAAAAGTAAAGTCATTTCGAGTCATATGTCTCAAGTCAAAGTCAAGTCTCAAGTCATGAATACCAAGTCAAAGTCAAGTCGAGTCTTTTATTAATTTTAGTCAAGCAAGTCTCAAGTCCTCAAACTGGTAACTTAAGTCAAGTCATTTGACTCAAGTCCCCCACCTCTGGTAGGTGCTGACCCTGGAAAAAGCCTGAACAAAAATGGCTCTGTCCATCTGGAGAGTAAAGCAGATGAAGGCATTGTCAGGGAAGAAGGTAGGGTACTGTAACCATTGTGAAAGAAAGTGTTGCATTTGTACATTACGTAGCATGCATACAGGTAACATGCACAAATATAATATATCTGATACTAGTTCTACATTCATGTAATACTTCTGTATAGTCCCCCTAGGATGCACATAGCATTGGCTCTCACCTTCAATTTTACTGCAGAACTGCTTGGGTACCAGTTTACTCTGTGAGCCAAATCTCAGCTTCGCAGATTGCCATTCCTGCTGGTAACAGAATGAGAAGTCTCCGGAAAGTGACGTGTCCTGGAGCTTGGTTTCCTCCTGCACGGGGGTCGAGCATCCGTAGTGTTCAGCCGCACTTCCCTGGAGCAAGGTAAAGAGAGAGCCAAGGTTGATCTTCTAAAAGCCAGACCAAAACTGGCAACTAATCAAAAGACTTGTTTTTTGTCCCCAGGGAATTTAGAAAAGAAGTAAAAAAGTTTACAGCTCACCCTTGTTCCGCAGACCTTCCAGTCCTAGGTGTGCACGTAACCCAGGCCTCTCTCAGCAAGATGCAATATTGCAAAAGAGCATGCAGCACAATATTATGCTCCTGATTAGTGTTGAGCGAACACGGACTGTATTATTCGTGTTCGTACCGAATAATTGGATTTTTTGTACCCGAACACGGACACGGACACTTTACTGTATGTTCGGGTAAAAATCCGTGTTCGGTCGTTTTATTTCCGGGTTTTGCATGCTTTGGCGCTCTTTTCATGGCGGGCTTTCAACAGCCAATCAACAATCGTTTAACTGGTGTGCCTTAAGCCATCCCAGCCATGCCTGCAAATGTCTCAGTAGCTGTGATTGGCCGTCTGAAGCATGTGACCAAGTCTTTATAAGTTCGAGGCAGCCGCAGCGGCGTCATTATGCTGCTTAGATTCAGGGACAGAGCACACATCAACGTGCTGGCTGCTGATTAGGGAAAGATAGGCAGGAAAAAACCATTTGTGTCCGGATAGAATTGAGGGACAGGTCGGAGTGTTTAGGCAGGGCGAGTTGTAGGCATTTTAGGGATAGAGTCTGCTGAATTATAGGGTCAGTGTCTTCTACAAACTACAATCGATATTGCTGTGTGGGGGGTGGGGTGAATCTGCACTCAATCCTGATCTACGATCTCTTCTCAATCCTGTTAGGGACAGAGTCTGCTGAATTTTAGGGAAACTGTGTTCTACAAACTACAATCGATATTGCTGTGTGGTGTGGGATTGGAGATAGGCAGGTGTCAGTGATCCACATCCATTTTTCTGTGTGTGAGCTGCAGTGAACACAATCTTTTTGGGCTGCAGTGAACACAATCTTTTTGGGCTGCAGTGAACACAATCTTTTTGGGCTGCAGTGAACACAATCTTTTTGGGCTGCAGTGAACACAATCTTTTTGGGCTGCAGTGAACAAAATCTTTTTGGGGTGCAGTGAACACAATCCTTTTTGGTGTGCAGTGAACACAATCTTTGTGGGGTGCAGTGAACAAAATCCTTTGTGGGGTGCAGTGAACAAAATCCTTTTTGGGGTGCAGTGAACAACATCCTTTTTGGGCTGCAGTGAACACAATCTTTTTGGGCTGCAGTGAACACAATCTTTTTGGGGTGCAGTGAACAAAATCTTTTTGGGGTGCAGTGAACACAATCCTTTTTGGTGTGCAGTGAACACAATCTTTGTGGGGTGCAGTGAACAAAATCCTTTGTGGGGTGCAGTGAACACAATCTTTTTGGGGTGCAGTGAACAAAATCCTTTTTGGGGTGCAGTGAACAACATCCTTTTTGGGGTGCAGTGAACACAATCTTTTTGGGGTGCAGTGAACAAAATCCTTTGTGGGGTGCAGTGAACACAATCTTTTTGGGGTGGAGTGAACAACATCCTTTTTGGGGTGCAGTGAACAAAATCCTTTTTGGGGTGCAGTGAACAAAATCATTTTTGGGGTGCAGTGAACACAATCTTTTTGGGGTGCAGTGAACACAATCTTTGTGGGGTGCAGTGAACACAATCTTTTTGGGGTGGAGTGAACAACATCCTTTTTGGGGTGCAGTGAACAACATCCTTTTTGGGGTGCAGTGAACACAATCTTTTTGGGGTGCAGTGAACACAATCTTTGTGGGGTACAGTGAACAGAATCTTTGTGGGGTGCAGTGAACACAATCTTTGGGGGGTACAGTGAACACAATCTTTGTGAGGTGCAGTGAACACAATCTTTGTGGGGTGCAGTGAACACAATCATTGTGGGGTGCAGTGAACTCAATCTTTGTGGGGTACAGTGAACACAATCTCATACTTCTGAAGGTTTGAGGGTGCTGCCTGTTCCATACTCCCCCTACTCCTCATCTAGCCTTTTAGGGGTACAAACAATAGTAATTGGGGCCTAGTGTGGTTGTGTACGTGTGATATACATACACTTTTTTGGGATCATATTTTCTATTCCGCTATTTAATCAAAAACCTTTGGGGATCAGTTAAATTGGGGGATAGTCTGTGTTGGTACGTGTGAGAGAGATCCACCTTTCCAAGTTGTTGGGGTTCATCTCATACTTCTGAAGGTTTGAGGGTGCTGCCTGTTCCATACTCCCCCTACTCCTAGCCTTTTAGGGGTACAAACAATAGTAATTGGGGCCTAGTGTGGTTGTGTACGTGTGATATACATACACTTTTTTGGGATCATATTTTCTATTCCGCTATTTAATCAAAAACCTTTGGGGATCAGTTAAATTGGGGGATAGTCTGTGTTGGTACGTGTGAGAGAGATCCACCTTTCCAAGTTGTTGGGGTTCATCTCATACTTCTGAAGGTTTGAGGGTGCTGCCTGTTCCATACTCCCCCTACTCCTAGCCTTTTAGGGGTACAAACAATAGTAATTGGGGCCTAGTGTGGTTGTGTACGTGTGATATACATACACTTTTTTGGGATCATATTTTCTATTCCGCTATTTAATCAAAAACCTTTGGGGATCAGTTAAATTGGGGGATAGTCTGTGTTGGTACGTGTGAGAGAGATCCACCTTTCCAAGTTGTTGGGGTTCATCTCATACTTCTGAAGGTTTGAGGGTGCTGCCTGTTCCATACTCCCCCCTACTCCTAGCCTTTTAGGGGTACAAACAATAGTAATTGGGGCCTAGTGTGGTTGTGTACGTGTGATATACATACACTTTTTTGGGATCATATTTTCTATTCCGCTATTTAATCAAAAACCTTTGGGGATCAGTTAAATTGGGGGATAGTCTGTGTTGGTACGTGTGAGAGAGATCCACCTTTCCAAGTTGTTGGGGTTCATCTCATACTTCTGAAGGTTTGAGGGTGCTGCCTGTTCCATACTCCCCCTACTCCTAGCCTTTTAGGGGTACAAACAATAGTAATTGGGGCCTAGTGTGGTTGTGTACGTGTGATATACATACACTTTTTTGGGATCATATTTTCTATTCCGCTATTTAATCAAAAACCTTTGGGGATCAGTTAAATTGGGGGATAGTCTGTGTTGGTACGTGTGAGAGAGATCCACCTTTCCAAGTTGTTGGGGTTCATCTCATACTTCTGAAGGTTTGAGGGTGCTGCCTGTTCCATACTCCCCCTACTCCTAGCCTTTTAGGGGTACAAACAATAGTAATTGGGGCCTAGTGTGGTTGTGTACGTGTGATATACATACACTTTTTTGGGATCATATTTTCTATTCCGCTATTTAATCAAAAACCTTTGGGGATCAGTTAAATTGGGGGATAGTCTGTGTTGGTACGTGTGAGAGAGATCCACCTTTCCAAGTTGTTGGGGTTCATCTCATACTTCTGAAGGTTTGAGGGTGCTGCCTGTTCCATACTCCCCCTACTCCTAGCCTTTTAGGGGTACAAACAATAGTAATTGGGGCCTAGTGTGGTTGTGTACGTGTGATATACATACACTTTTTTGGGATCATATTTTCTATTCCGCTATTTAATCAAAAACCTTTGGGGATCAGTTAAATTGGGGGATAGTCTGTGTTGGTACGTGTGAGAGAGATCCACCTTTCCAAGTTGTTGGGGTTCATCTCATACTTCTGAAGGTTTGAGGGTGCTGCCTGTTCCATACTCCCCCTACTCCTAGCCTTTTAGGGGTACAAACAATAGTAATTGGGGCCTAGTGTGGTTGTGTACGTGTGATATACATACACTTTTTTGGGATCATATTTTCTATTCCGCTATTTAATCAAAAACCTTTGGGGATCAGTTAAATTGGGGGATAGTCTGTGTTGGTACGTGTGAGAGAGATCCACCTTTCCAAGTTGTTGGGGTTCATCTCATACTTCTGAAGGTTTGAGGGTGCTGCCTGTTCCATACTCCCCCTACTCCTAGCCTTTTAGGGGTACAAACAATAGTAATTGGGGCCTAGTGTGGTTGTGTACGTGTGATATACATACACTTTTTTGGGATCATATTTTCTATTCCGCTATTTAATCAAAAACCTTTGGGGATCAGTTAAATTGGGGGATAGTCTGTGTTGGTACGTGTGAGAGAGATCCACCTTTCCAAGTTGTTGGGGTTCATCTCATACTTCTGAAGGTTTGAGGGTGCTGCCTGTTCCATACTCCCCCTACTCCTAGCCTTTTAGGGGTACAAACAATAGTAATTGGGGCCTAGTGTGGTTGTGTACGTGTGATATACATACACTTTTTTGGGATCATATTTTCTATTCCGCTATTTAATCAAAAACCTTTGGGGATCAGTTAAATTGGGGGATAGTCTGTGTTGGTACGTGTGAGAGAGATCCACCTTTCCAAGTTGTTGGGGTTCATCTCATACTTCTGAAGGTTTGAGGGTGCTGCCTGTTCCATACTCCCCCTACTCCTAGCCTTTTAGGGGTACAAACAATAGTAATTGGGGCCTAGTGTGGTTGTGTACGTGTGATATACATACACTTTTTTGGGATCATATTTTCTATTCCGCTATTTAATCAAAAACCTTTGGGGATCAGTTAAATTGGGGGATAGTCTGTGTTGGTACGTGTGAGAGAGATCCACCTTTCCAAGTTGTTGGGGTTCATCTCATACTTCTGAAGGTTTGAGGGTGCTGCCTGTTCCATACTCCCCCTACTCCTAGCCTTTTAGGGGTACAAACAATAGTAATTGGGGCCTAGTGTGGTTGTGTACGTGTGATATACATACACTTTTTTGGGATCATATTTTCTATTCCGCTATTTAATCAAAAACCTTTGGGGATCAGTTAAATTGGGGGATAGTCTGTGTTGGTACGTGTGAGAGAGATCCACCTTTCCAAGTTGTTGGGGTTCATCTCATACTTCTGAAGGTTTGAGGGTGCTGCCTGTTCCATACTCCCCCTACTCCTAGCCTTTTAGGGGTACAAACAATAGTAATTGGGGCCTAGTGTGGTTGTGTACGTGTGATATACATACACTTTTTTTGGATCATATTTTCTATTCCGCTATTTAATCAAAAACCTTTGGGGATCAGTTAAATTGGGGGATAGTCTGTGTTGGTACGTGTGAGAGAGATCCACCTTTCCAAGTTGTTGGGGTTCATCTCATACTTCTGAAGGTTTGAGGGTGCTGCCTGTTCCATACTCCCCCTACTCCTCATCTAGCCTTTTAGGGGTACAAACAATAGTAATTGGGGCCCAGTGTGGTTGTGTACGTGTGATATACATACACTTTTTTGGGATCATATTTTCTATTCCGCTATTTAATCAAAAACCTTTGGGGATCAGTTAAATTGGGGGATAGTCTGTGTCGGTACGTGTGAGAGAGATCCACCTTTCCAAGTTGTTGGGGTTCATCTCATACTTCTGAAGGTTTGAGGGTGCTGCCTGTTCCATACCCCCCCTACTCCTCATCTAGCCTTTTAGGGGTACAAACAATAGTAATTGGGGCCTAGTGTGGTTGTGTACGTGCGAGATACATACACTTTTTTTGATCATATTTCCTATTCCGCTATTCAATAAAAACCTTTGAGGATCAATTGAATTGCGGGATAGTCTGTGTCGGTACGTGTGAGAGAGATCCACCTTTCCAAGTTGTTGGGGTTCATCTCATACTTCTGAAGGTTTGAGGGTGCTGCCTGTTCCATACTCCCCCTACTCCTCATCTAGCCTTTTAGGGGTACAAACAATAGTAATTGGGGCCTAGTGTGGTTGTGTACGTGTGATATACATACACTTTTTTTGGATCATATTTTCTATTCCGCTATTTAATCAAAAACCTTTGGGGATCAGTTAAATTGGGGGATAGTCTGTGTTGGTACGTGTGAGAGAGATCCACCTTTCCAAGTTGTTGGGGTTCATCTCATACTTCTGAAGGTTTGAGGGTGCTGCCTGTTCCATACTCCCCCTACTCCTCATCTAGCCTTTTAGGGGTACAAACAATAGTAATTGGGGCCCAGTGTGGTTGTGTACGTGTGATATACATACACTTTTTTGGGATCATATTTTCTATTCCGCTATTTAATCAAAAACCTTTGGGGATCAGTTAAATTGGGGGATAGTCTGTGTCGGTACGTGTGAGAGAGATCCACCTTTCCAAGTTGTTGGGGTTCATCTCATACTTCTGAAGGTTTGAGGGTGCTGCCTGTTCCATACCCCCCCTACTCCTCATCTAGCCTTTTAGGGGTACAAACAATAGTAATTGGGGCCTAGTGTGGTTGTGTACGTGCGAGATACATACACTTTTTTTGATCATATTTCCTATTCCGCTATTCAATAAAAACCTTTGAGGATCAATTGAATTGCGGGATAGTCTGTGTCGGTACGTGTGAGAGAGATCCACCTTTCCAAGTTGTTGGGGTTCATCTCATACTTCTGAAGGTTTGAGGGTGCTGCCTGTTCCATACTCCCCCTACTCCTCATCTAGCCTTTTAGGGGTACAAACAATAGTAATTGGGGCCCAGTGTGGTTGTGTACGTGTGATATACATACACTTTTTTTGGATCATATTTTCTATTCCGCTATTTAATCAAAAACCTTTGGGGATCAGTTAAATTGGGGGATAGTCTGTGTCGGTACGTGTGAGAGAGATCCACCTTTCCAAGTTGTTGGGGTTCATCTCATACTTCTGAAGGTTTGAGGGTGCTGCCTGTTCCATACCCCCCCTACTCCTCATCTAGCCTTTTAGGGGTACAAACAATAGTAATTGGGGCCTAGTGTGGTTGTGTACGTGCGAGATACATACACTTTTTTTGATCATATTTCCTATTCCGCTATTCAATAAAAACCTTTGAGGATCAATTGAATTGCGGGATAGTCTGTGTCGGTACGTGTGAGAGAGATCCACCTTTCCAAGTTGTTGGGGTTCATCTCATACTTCTGAAGGTTTGAGGGTGCTGCCTGTTCCATACTCCCCCTACTCCTCATCTAGCCTTTTAGGGGTACAAACAATAGTAATTGGGGCCTAGTGTGGTTGTGTACGTGTGATATACATACACTTTTTTTGGATCATATTTTCTATTCCGCTATTTAATCAAAAACCTTTGGGGATCAGTTAAATTGGGGGATAGTCTGTGTTGGTACGTGTGAGAGAGATCCACCTTTCCAAGTTGTTGGGGTTCATCTCATACTTCTGAAGGTTTGAGGGTGCTGCCTGTTCCATACTCCCCCTACTCCTCATCTAGCCTTTTAGGGGTACAAACAATAGTAATTGGGGCCCAGTGTGGTTGTGTACGTGTGATATACATACACTTTTTTGGGATCATATTTTCTATTCCGCTATTTAATCAAAAACCTTTGGGGATCAGTTAAATTGGGGGATAGTCTGTGTCGGTACGTGTGAGAGAGATCCACCTTTCCAAGTTGTTGGGGTTCATCTCATACTTCTGAAGGTTTGAGGGTGCTGCCTGTTCCATACCCCCCCTACTCCTCATCTAGCCTTTTAGGGGTACAAACAATAGTAATTGGGGCCTAGTGTGGTTGTATACGTGCGAGATACATACACTTTTTTTGATCATATTTCCTATTCCGCTATTCAATAAAAACCTTTGAGGATCAATTGAATTGCGGGATAGTCTGTGTCGGTACGTGTGAGAGAGATCCACCTTTCCAAGTTGTTGGGGTTCATCTCATACTTCTGAAGGTTTGAGGGTGCTGCCTGTTCCATACTCCCCCTACTCCTCATCTAGCCTTTTAGGGGTACAAACAATAGTAATTGGGGCCTAGTGTGGTTGTGTACGTGTGATATACATACACTTTTTTTGGATCATATTTTCTATTCCGCTATTTAATCAAAAACCTTTGGGGATCAGTTAAATTGGGGGATAGTCTGTGTTGGTACGTGTGAGAGAGATCCACCTTTCCAAGTTGTTGGGGTTCATCTCATACTTCTGAAGGTTTGAGGGTGCTGCCTGTTCCATACTCCCCCTACTCCTCATCTAGCCTTTTAGGGGTACAAACAATAGTAATTGGGGCCCAGTGTGGTTGTGTACGTGTGATATACATACACTTTTTTGGGATCATATTTTCTATTCCGCTATTTAATCAAAAACCTTTGGGGATCAGTTAAATTGGGGGATAGTCTGTGTCGGTACGTGTGAGAGAGATCCACCTTTCCAAGTTGTTGGGGTTCATCTCATACTTCTGAAGGTTTGAGGGTGCTGCCTGTTCCATACCCCCCCTACTCCTCATCTAGCCTTTTAGGGGTACAAACAATAGTAATTGGGGCCCAGTGTGGTTGTGTACGTGTGATATACATACACTTTTTTTGGATCATATTTTCTATTCCGCTATTTAATCAAAAACCTTTGGGGATCAGTTAAATTGGGGGATAGTCTGTGTCGGTACGTGTGAGAGAGATCCACCTTTCCAAGTTGTTGGGGTTCATCTCATACTTCTGAAGGTTTGAGGGTGCTGCCTGTTCCATACCCCCCCTACTCCTCATCTAGCCTTTTAGGGGTACAAACAATAGTAATTGGGGCCTAGTGTGGTTGTGTACGTGCGAGATACATACACTTTTTTTGATCATATTTCCTATTCCGCTATTCAATAAAAACCTTTGAGGATCAATTGAATTGCGGGATAGTCTGTGTCGGTACGTGTGAGAGAGATCCACCTTTCCAAGTTGTTGGGGTTCATCTCATACTTCTGAAGGTTTGAGGGTGCTGCCTGTTCCATACTCCCCCTACTCCTCATCTAGCCTTTTAGGGGTACAAACAATAGTAATTGGGGCCCAGTGTGGTTGTGTACGTGTGATATACATACACTTTTTTTGGATCATATTTTCTATTCCGCTATTTAATTTAACTGGGCCTCCATGCGAGACCTGTGTGCCTTGTTGCGCTGTTTTGAGTACTCCACCAACATGGCCAGTGGCAATGACGCCGTTCTCAGCTTAACTATCCCACTTCTATGCCTCCTTGAAAAAACAATTCGGGCGATGATGGAAGAGGATGTGGCACAGGATGAGGAGGAGGAGGAGGATGAAGAGGTAACATTTCCAAGGCTTTCAGGGCAGTCATTCGCAAGGGGCTCCGAGGGTGGGTTCCTGCACACGCAAACGCCAGGGACGCAATTGTCCAGCAGGGGCACAGTTCTGGAGGATGAGGAGGATGAGGAGGAGGAGGAGCTGGAGGAGGAGATGGAACCATGTTCACAGCAGGGTGGCACCCAGGCCAGCTCATGGCCATCACTGGTGCGTGGCTGGGGGGATACAGAGGACACGGACGATACACCTCCCACAGAGGACAGCCTTTCGTTGCCTCTGGGCAGCCTGGCACACATGAGCGATTACATGCTGCAGTGTCTCCACAACGACCGCCGAGTTGCCCACATTCTAACTTGTGCTGATTACTGGGTGGCCACGCTGCTGGATCCCCGTTACAAGGACAACGTACCGTCCTTAATTCACTCACTGGAGCGCGATCGCAAGATGCGCGAGTACAAGCGCACGCTGGTAGACGCCATGCTGCTGGCATTCCCATCTGACAGCGGGGCCACAGTGGAAGCACAAGGCAGAGGAGGAGGAGGAGGAGGTCGCCAACGCAACCAGGGCACCGCCAGCACCTCAGAAGGCAGGGTTAGCATGGCCGAAATGTGGAAAAGCTTTGTCAGCACGCCACAACAAACAGCAGCACCAGCAGCTCAGATGGAACGTCTTAGCAGGAGGCAGCATTTTACCAACATGGTGGAGCAGTATGTGTGCACACGCCTACATGTAGTGAATGACGGGTCTGCCCCCTTCAACTTCTGGGTCTCCAAATTGGGCACATGGCTTGAGCTTGCCCTTTACGCCTTGGAGGTGCTGGCGTGCCCTGCAGCCAGTGTATTATCTGAACGGGTATTTAGCACGGCTGGGGGCGTTATAACAGACAAGCGCAGCCGCCTGTCCAGAGACAATGTGGACAAGCTCACGTTCATTAAAATGAACCAGGCATGGATCCCACGGGACTTTTCCGTACCTTATGCAGAATAGCAATGGATACCGACCTTACCCACCCATTGTTCCATTTTTGCTCTTTCTCACTCTTTTGGGGTGTACCCTCATTTAAAATTTTTGAAAAGAAGCAGTGTTGGCTACCTCGTCCTCCTCCTCAGGGCCAGATTAATGTAGGGGCTATTGGAGCTGCAGCTCCAGGCCCCTACCTTTTATATAGGCCCCGGGTTGGCCATATTCACTGTTACCGCTCTTCTGTCACTTGTAAACACAGAAGTCTGGCTTCTATGCTCGCTTCCCCAGGCAGCACCCTCAGAACCTCCCCACACAGCGTGAAGGCCGGACAAGGAGGGACAGTTGGCGATGCATGGATGTGTTTATGGGCTTCAGAGACAGCATCCCATGTTGAATTAGGCATGCATGGCTGCACCCTTCCTCCTCTGGGTGCATGGCAAGGCACGGCCCTTAAGGCCCTTCAAAATCCTCAGCACCAAGCCCATGATGCTGTTAATCCGGCCCTGGTCCTCCTCCACCGCCGCTTCCACCTACACCGCCCATAGGTGTGCGCAGCCTATTGCATTAAGGTGTGCACCCCAAAGTTGAAATACACATGCATGTGTTTGCCAGCAGGGAGAGTAATGTATCGGGGCCATGTACCTGTAGGCAAGGAGAAATAGAGCAGAGCAGGTCCCAGGGAGATCTTTCCCATCTCCTCACTGGCAATGCTATGTGCCCTAGGTGATTAGGGTGTGCCCAGGCACACCCAGCACACCCTGTGCGCACGCCTATGTCACCGCCACATCCACCACCACCTCAACCTCCCTCCTACTCCATATGGGCCTCGTCCTTCAGAGATGAAGAAGAACATTGTTTTATTTTTCTGTTTTTTTTTTGTTGTTTTAAGTTATTTCCCTATCCACATTTGTTTGCAGAGCACTTGCCATGCTCTTAATTACGTTTTGCTGCCATTTGCAGCACTCTAGCCCTTTCCTTTGGTGTTTTAGAGCCATTTTAGTGCCTTAAAGTTCGGGTCCCCATTGACTTCAATGGGGTTCGGTGTCCGGGAAAAGTTCGGTAAAAGTCCGGGACACGGACCCGGACTTTTTTTTAAAGTTCGGCCGAACCCGTCGAACACGGACATCTAGGTGTTCGCTCAACCCTACTCCTGATATTCTCCCTAATATAACAGCACTTTAAAAAGCAACCCACTGATGCGTTTCTGCCTCATTTAGACTTAGTTGGCCATGTTAAGCAGAAACATGTCAGTGGGTTGCTTTTTAAAGTGCTCTTATAATAAAGAGAAGATTTGGAGGCCAATGCTGTACTGAATACTCATTGTAACAAATTAGAAAAGAAACCTGATTGGTTAGTGCTGGCAACATCTCTACTGACACAACCGGGGGGGGGGGGGGGGGGGCACTGCAAAGGCTGATCACCTGTGCGTGGGAGGATCCATTGTTAGTGGACATTCTGTTGCAGGCACTCGGGAACTGAAGAGTCCTTGTGTCGGTTGAATCTTCAGTGGTGCATTTGTGGTGTTGGGTTTTCATGTGTGAGAATGGGTGGTGGATGAGGGTCACCGGGCTAGCAGACAAAAACAAAAAAACATTTAGACAACCAAACATAAAAGCTGAACTGAAGCAATACTACTACATGAAAAAATCACAGTGCAGCGCTTTAAAATAATATAAATGGATGAAACAACAAATGTGATGTATTCAGTAATAGGGATCGACGGATTATCTGCAAGGCCAATATATCGAGGGCCGATATTGACTTTTGCCGATATATCTGTATCGGCCCCGGAAATGGCCGATATTCCAAATATTGCTCATTTGAGGGTAAAATGATGTCACATAGCATAATTCCGTTTACAAATGTTATTGAATATGCCACTCACATATGTACAACTTAAAGATATAAGCAATGAAGGAATGTCATGACATCACTTCTGGGTACTGGCGACCAGATTAAAAAAAATGACAGCATTCAACATTTTTTAAATGTACGAAAATATCAGTCAATATCTGCCGATATCGATATGCATTGGCCAAAATACCGTTATCGGCAACGAAAAATCAATATCGGTCAATCACTATTCAGTACAGTAGTAATTAAAGTCCCAAGAGGATAAGGGTGCTCATGCGGACATATAAATAAACAAGAAGTGCTCCACAGTGCGAATCCTCCACCAGCCACACTAGCTCCTCACCTCCAGGTTTGACCCCTGTGTTACCAGACGGGTCAAACAAGCTAAATCCTGGGAAAGGTTTGCAATGGTGTTCACAGCAGGGACACTCTATTGACAGACCTGGATTCCTCAGTCAGGACGATCCATAACATCATTTGGGGAAAGGCAAAATGCAGCACATAGTGTGTATTGTACTAAAAGGGCTATATTTGATAAGTATATAAATATAAAATTACCAAAATGGCACTGAGCCCAGTGCATGGTAAACAGCGTTGTTACAATGTAAGCTCCAAGATGGATGGTGGGTGACGTCATCAACTCCTCCTCCCTCTGTATGTGTTACGTCCCCAAATCCGGGACTTCATCAGCGGATATGAGGGAGGAGGACGCAACCCGATATAAAGGGTTGAGTACTTAATGGAGCACTGCCCAAAAACACTACGCCAGAGGCAGACACAGCCAGCAGGAAAGGTACCGCCTACAGTAGTCAAGGCAACGACGGACGCTTCATATTAAAACGAGCACAGCGAACAATTAGCAGGACAGTGATAGACTCTAAAGCCCAGAGTGCACTTCCCGTCATTGCAAAAGCATTTCAATTACTTAGATGATGACTACAAGACTGTCTATCAGATTCATATTTATGCCCCTGCACTGGCTGAGATTTGAACCATCTATGGCCTGCTTAGCTATTCTTAAAAATGTCCACCTCCCCCTCCTACCTATCCTGCCTAACCTGTAAAAAAAAAAAAAGATACATGTTCTTACCTATTTTTCATCCACTCTGGTCTGGTCATGTTATCCTGCAGATCCGATTCAGGGAGTGTTTGACAACAGCTGGGAATTTGAGGAGCTGTTATGTCATTCATAGGCTCCTGTAGCCCAGTTATTGTCAAAGCTCCCTCATCTCCCCTGCAGCAGCTGTCTGCTGACACAAGGGAGATGGAGCTGTGGGATCATGTGACTGTACCGGAGCGGATTCAAAATTGGTAAGTAAACAGATCTTTTTTTATGCAGGTTAGGTCAGATCGGTAGGAGGAGGGAGAGGGAACATTTTTGGGAATAGGCATTTCTTCCACTTTTAGGGCCCGTTCACACTGGAGCATTTTATAGTTTGTAGCTCGAAAACGCTCAACGAGAAAAAAAAATAATGTTTTTAATGGCCCTTGTTCACAACTCAAAAAAGTAAATGAGCTACTTTTCAGGCAGAATTGAGCATTCTTGTCCCCAAAGACTTCAATAAAAAATGCCTAAAAAGCATGACATGAGCTTTTTCAAAGCGTTTTGTTGCAAGTTTTCTTCTCAAACAGAGGCTTTCTGCCCCTTTTTCAGCACCACTCCACACTTTTTTATTGAAAAATGCCAGAAAAGACCCTGACAGAAGCTGCAAAAAGGTGCAATTCTGCTCCAAAAAAAACACTCAAAAACGCTTGAAAACAATGCTTAAAAATTTGATGCTTAGATCTGAATGTAGCCTTGGGGATGGGCTTATACAGGGGCTAAGAGTGCTGGCAGGGGACCTGAGAAGAGAAGATATGGGGCTGCTCTGTGCAAAACCACTGCACAAAGTAGGTGTGACATGTTAGCTATTAAAAAAAAACCTACATTATGCTATCACATAGTGGACATATTAACCCCCTGGTCATAGCAATAAAATTCAGTTGAAAAAATGATATAAAGGGGTGGGGGGTACTGCGCTTCTGGGAAATGTTAAGATAAGTCGATCAATAAATAAATAAAACTTAAATATGTGATAAAAGAATGTGCATAGGTATAGAAAAAGATCCCTCACAAAAGTGGGGAAAATAAATAATATTAATATATAAGATAGTAGGGTATATTCAGTGTAAACAATCCATATATAGATAATAAAAATAAGTAATCAAATCATCATAAAAAACATTTCAACAAAGATTAAAAGAACTCACATTTGTTGCTCAAATCGTGCGCATACAATAAGAGGGAAGATCGCGGTCCTCACTTCCGCGCACCTACGTCACTTCCGGTCTAGCGTCCCTACGCATTACGCCACTTCCGCTCATGTGGCTTCTTCAGGGGTTTCCCCTGAGGAAGCCACGTGAGCGGAAGTGGCGTAACACGTTTTAATCTTTGAGAGAAGAAGCACCCCACGATTTGTTCACGGTGTTAGGTCAACACCATTTTTTGATACTTTGTTGATTTGGATACATCATTGGACTATTAATTTTAACTTTGTGAATCTCTTTGGTCACCAGTGACGTTTTTAATGAACTGAGTGATCTTATGCACAATTTGTCTAAAGCACTGAGCACTTTACCCGTCACTTGATTTATTTAAATTTTAAGATTAGAGTATTGCATTATTTATTTAAATTATGAACTACACCTATTCACTTTACAACTAATGTTTTTTATGAGGATTTGATTACTTATTTTTATTATCTATATATGGATTGCTTACACTGAATATACCCTACTATCTTATATATTAATATTATTTATTTTCCCCACTTTTGTGAGGGATCTTTTTCTATACCTATGCACATTCTTTTATCACATATTTGAGTTTTATTTATTTATTGATCGACTTATCTTTTTTAATCAAGATTTTTATTGGAGTTCACCAAACGTAACAAAAACTTGATCGTGAAAGCAAAGTTTAACAAACATATGATAAACATCAGACAAGATGAGTCACAGAACATATAAACTTATTGAGGTGACCACTCATATCTTAGGATCATACAGCAAAAATACCAGTACGAATAACTCTTTTATAGTTAATGAACTCAGTGTGAGGGAAGAGGGGAGAGTAGATAGGGGTGGAGCATGGGGGGGGGGCAGGAAAAGATGTGAGGAGTAAGGGAAGGGAAGGGGGTGGAGAGGGGGGGGGGGGTGGGAGAGGGGGGAGGGAAGACAAGGTGCAAGATCATTATCCTTAAAAGTACAACAAAATCTGTAGGCGTGAACAATTGCTGAGTCAGAATGCTACAAGCAGCCACACTTTAGAAGGACGCTCAAAGTATGGCGACCCACGGGGGTGCCGCTGGTTGAATATGTGGTGAGGGGGACGATAGATGATGGTGATGATAGGAAAGATGCTCGAGTTCTCATAGTAATGGTAAAAGGGAGGGGTCAGTTAGGGCAGCAGAGTTTTTCCATCTGAGATGAAAGGCTTTAGGGTTGGGATGGGGGAGACAGAGTCAATCCTAATAGTTCCGTGTTGCGCAGGGATAGAAGATCAGAAAGGAGTTCCGCCATGGTGGGCGGAGACGTATCCAGCCAGCATCGGAGAATAACTCTGCGGGCAACCATAAAACATGTAATCAGCCAGCGTTGGTTTTGGGTGAAGAGGAGACGCTGTTGTCGGGATAGTGAGGAGGTTAGGGAGTCCAAATGGCCAAAGAGCAAACCATAGATATTTTTTGGGAGCAGGAGACCCAGTGAACGTGAGATGTGACGAAGGAGACGGTCCCAGAAGGTGGAGATTGATGGGCATAGCCATAGCTTGTGGAGAAGGGAAGGGTGAGAAGCCTTGCAGAGAGTACAGAAGTGGTGTTGAGTATCTTGGGACCATCTGAGATGGGGAATATATGTAACCTGATAATCTGACCCTAGGTCAGAGTTGAGGGCCTTGTTCCATGATCCAGCGATAGATCGGGAGAGACTGGCACTGAATTCCCCGAGCAACGGTTTGTATAATTGTGAGATTTTGTGCCTGCCTTGGGTGATCCAAGTGTCCAAGATTGTACCTTTGATGCGTTGACTTGGGGAGCTGCAGAGGGAGTCCACAAAGCCCAGACATTGACTAATATATAAGTGATGAGATGTAGGAAAACCATATTTGCGAGAGAGGTCAGCGACGGGAAGGGGTCTCCCCGATGCCATGTCAAATAACTGTGAAAACATTGTAATGCCCAGTCCCGACCACGTCTGGAAGGCAGCGGATTGCTGAGCCTGCAGAAACAGGGGATGATGACGGATAGGTAGATAACGAGAGAGGGTTAGAGGGGCCCCCATCCGTTTCCTCACCTCCCTCCAAGCCAGTACCGTGGCTCTGATGAGTACATTGTGGCGTAAAGAGGAAGGGAGATCCCTGAAACCGCAGTGCAGCAAGGCGACCAAATTATACGGAGCGACCATTTGCGTCTCCAGATTAAGGTTGGTATACCTCGATTTGGCCTCTATCCAGTCCAGACAGTCCCGTAGAAGGCAGGAAATATTATACAGTCTAGTGTTAGGGAGGTCGATACCTCCCTCTCGTTTAGTGAGGTGGAGCTTACTTAAAGCAATGCAAGGGCGTCTACCCTTCCATAGAAAGGTATTCAGAGATTTATCTAACCTTTTGACATCCGCATGTTTGAGGAGGAGAGGGATGGTCTGGAGGGGGTAGAGTAATTTCGGGAAGCTTGACATTTTATACAAATGGCACCTACCAAATAGCGACAGGGGGAGGTTGGCCCAATTATGCAGTTCTGCAACAATTTTATCTATTACTGGAGTAAAGTTGAGATGATAAAGCGATCGACTTATCTTAACATTTCCCAGAAGCGCAGTACCCCCCACCCCTTTATATCAGCTTTTTACTGCATGGTTTTCAGTACTGGTACATGCAGCATTAGGGAAAAGTTTGTTTAGATTGTACATTCCCCCAGACAGCGCTTGACTCACCCCATATAATTTATAAATCAGTTGAAAAAATGTTTTAAGAAAATAATATTTAATAAAAAAGATGAAAAAACACACTTTTGTTTGTGCGCCCCCTGCCCCCCACATTCACACACATAGGAATTTTTTGGGTGCACGAGAATTTGAAAAGACATTTTGGGTACTGTCCTGTACATTAGAGTGAGAACAATATTTCTAAATGAATGAGCTTGTAAAGGCTTTAAAAGTCTTTCCTATGGGTAATTTATTTTGCCGTTGTTTTCTTTGCCATTTCATCGGGGGCCTGCAATTTTTAGGTCTGACATATTTATTTATCAATTTCTGCTACACAACCTCATATTTTATATTTTACAAAAAAATGGGTAATATATTATTTTTGTGTGCAATCAAATGTATTTGAATGTAAATCTGAAAACACAGATTTGATAAACAGTAGCACAACCATTGTGTGACATAAAATAATTGCAACCACCATGATTTCACATTCAAAACAATAATACATTTGTGAGCAATTAAAATATATTAATGACTTACTCATTTGAGAAGTGCCGTCTCTTCTGACTCTCGGATTCCTCAGACTTGAGCATGTTAAATCTGTCTTCTAGACGTACACGAACAGAGGTCCTCAATCTGGAAGTACCCACCTGGTTTTCCTTATTGGATCCAGTGGTGCTGCCATCAGTCCTCACCTGCAAATTGACCACCCCCGAGGAATCTTCTCCAGTCTTATTTGGAGCTTTGTTAGCTGCGTTGCTGCTAATTACAGGCAGGCTAGATTCACCAAGCATTATCATCTTGATCTCAACGCCTTCCTTAGACTGAGGATCTATTTGGGAATACGGGACCTGCTGAAGTTGGGTAAACTCGGCTTTGGACATCTCCACCACTTCAGGTCTGAAAAGGCAATTTGTATGTCCTGCTCACTGGATGCCGCTGCCTCCCCTGAACTTGCTGACCTGGAGGAAGATACAGAGTCTGATGACAATGTCTGAGAGATGGAAGTCTTAAGGTGTGCATACACTGAACCAAACAGCTGTAAATGACAATGGCAATGACATATCAACACAGATAAAAGCTTAAAGCAGTTTTAAACCCAAAGCCAAAAATGTAATATAATGCATGTTGCCAATCATTAGATGTGGTGGCTGCATTTGTTTTATTTTTAAGGCTGTTTTCCCTTTGATTTGGCATGTAACACACCTCCAGTATTAGAGTACCTCCACTCTGGATGAAGGAGCACAGGGGGCACCTTTGGACAGCAGCACTGTCAGTCTGGGGGAATGGAGCGTTAGATGTACTAACAGATTTAAATGCACTAACAAACTGAAGCCAAACTCCAGCTCAGGCTTTATAATCAGTTACAACAAGTTTTTTTTCCTTTTGGAATAAAGGTTTTACATGAATGAATAAAAGCTGATCTCATCATGGTGGTTGAGGCTTTAAAGGAGCTATTGTTAATTGTTTCTGTTGATTCGCCAATAAATGTAAAATGACCCAAGAAAAGTAAGGGCCCAATCACACTATGCGTGGTCACTGTGTTATCAGCACCTTATCAATGCCAATCACTGCAAGGGTTTGTGATGTAAAGACGCTGAACCTTATGTAGATGCATTTTAACAGGATGGGTGAATTGTGGTCCTAGAGGCTGCTCACCAACAACTGTGGGGACCCCTAGAAAGTTTGTTGAAGTTTTGAAAGGTTGGGATCGCCACACCAGCTTGTACAGACTTTTAAACATATTTTTCCAATCCAAGTGCCTGCATCATCCTGTTTTTAGCCCTGATGAAGGTTGAATGCTGAGCCCCTGAAACACAGTGGCTGTTACACAAAAAAAATCCTTTAAAAAGCCTGTACAAGCTGGTCTGGCACTCCCATCCTTTCAAAACTTCAACAAGTCACTGCAAGGGGACAGAAAAAGCAGTTGTTTCCTAGGTGCCCCTTTCACACCACAAGGCTGCTCTCATTTGCAGTGAATCGGAAGGCACCAAGTCACTGCACCGCATTGTGGAAAATTTAATGGAGTGTAACTTTGCACTTTTTCAATAAAGTTAAAAAAAAAACGAAACATAAGAAGGAAAATGAACTGACACACTGAAATGGCGCACTTCACTGTCCCCCTCCCTGCTCGGCAAAACAAACAGCCGCAGCGTGAACGGTCCCTAAATGCAAGTGACTAACTAAATGCCTGAGATCTGGAATATTTTTTGTTCTGGTGGGCATCATCAGCACGTGCAACCATAAGTTATTCCCCCAGACTGAGTTGCTCTATCCTTCTATACCCACTTTAGGCTCCAAACACACTTGTGCGATTTGCCGTGCAACTTTGGACATCAAGTCACACCCCATTATTTTTGATATTACTCATTCAAGTCGGTGCGACCTAAAGACTCAGTGACTTTGTAAAGGTGCCTGCACTACTTTGGTGTGACTTTTGATGCAACTTAGATCCATTGAGTGTAATGTCGGATCAAAATCGCGCTCTGAAGTCGCATTTGAAACCGTGTGACTTTGGAAACATGCTAATGTGAATGGAGCCTTATTCCCCGTTCACATCTGTGCGATTAGTCGTGCTTCAGCCATCGCATGCATGATAAGAGGAATCCCATTATTATCTATTAGATAGGGCCTGTTCACACTAATGTAATTCCCTTCCAATCAGCTTGGAAAAAGGTTGTAGGCGCTTCTTTAGGTGCAGCATACCGTGCCTTGGTCCTATAGACTTTGATGGGAAAAAGGCATAAAAGGTTCATCAAAAATGCAATCATACTACCCAGTGCCATCTTAAGAGCGTTAAAGGGCCCGGGGCAATGCAGTGCACTGGGGCCCTGCCTACACAACCACCCACAAGAATAAAAATGCAAATTATCGATAAGGCGATATTTATTGGTACAGCAGTGCCAGGGTAATGACAGCTGCTAAATTCGGCGGCTGGGTCCGGTGAACACACACACGGACAGGAGTCAGACTCGACTGTCCTGTGTGTGCCTATTCCCATGGAGGTGGACAGGCATTCCTGCAGTTGTGGGCTCCCCCACCATGGTCCAAGTGGCCTGACAGCAGCACAGGGCCGACAGGCGCTTGCCACCAGGGGATCGGGACTAATGCTTGGCTGGGGCTGGACAAGTGGGGCCCCCGGGCAACTGCCCAGCGTGCCCATTCGATAAGATGGCCCTGATACTACCCGCACACTAAAATGGAACGCAGTTTAGTGTGTGGGCAGCTGTCAGTTTTGGCTGCAGTGACCTGCAATGAGGGGGCGGTGTGATGGCCATTTCAGCGCACCACACAGTTCCCCTTTTTTTTTTCTCAACTACATAATGACATTTCATTCATGTCACCACTCAGCAGAGATGTGCATTGCTGTGTGTTGACATGCAGTGCCATCCAGTGCTCACTGCAATGTACATCCAGGCTGAGTTGAAGTGTGAACAGGGCACATGGAAAACAATTGTCTTCTATGTGCTCTAGCGGCATCTGCCCTTCTTCCAGTGCGGAATAAAATGCCAGTCGCTGCACTATGTGTGAACCTATCCTTAGTAGAGATAGGCCTGTGTAAGGTCATCTATGGGAAGAGCAGCAATGTAGCAACCAGTCAGAAGGCAAGAGCTGAGGGCGGTTTTCTGGTTGCCCTGGGTTACGGCTCTCTGTTGCAGTATATTGGTTTGTTGGGTTCAGGCTGAGAAATGGAAGGTGGAGGCTGCTGCTGGCACTGTACTCTCATGACTATCCTTCATTCTACGTCTCAGACATCATCTCTTACATCAAAAATGACATTAGAATTCTCCAGTGTTATCTGTGACCAGTTTATATTTACCTGCTTATTTGGCTTTCCTTAGATCAGTGATTTTTAACCTTTTTTCAGTCAAGGCACCCTTTAGAACCACGCACAATCCCAGGACACCCCAGTCTAAAGGCTTGTAAACACCAGGAGGTGCATTTGAGCACAGTGGTGTCACATTGGGTTGGTGTCACCTGGTTTTGTAAAAACATTGTGTCACCCCCCTCCCAGGCTAGTAAAACATTGTGTTGTCATACCCCCCTCCCACTACCTCCCTAACACTTCTACCAGCCCTATACCCACCTCTCCTCCACATACCCATTCTACCATCCCCATTACCCACCTCTACTTTTCACATACCCATTCTGCTGCCCCAATACCCACTCCCTCCTCTCCACATACCCCATCAACTGCCCCTATACCCACCCCCTGCTCTCCACATACCCATCCAACTGCCCCTATACCCACCCCCTCCTCTCCACATACCCCTTCAACTGCCCCTATACCCACCCCCTCCTCTCCACATACCCCCTCTACTACCCATATATCCCACCTCTCCTTTTCACATACCCATTCTGCTGCCCCAGTACCCACCCTCTCCTCTCCACATACCCCATCAACTGCCCCTATACCCACCCTCTCCTCTCCACATACCCCTTCAGCTGCCCATATATCCCCCTTTCCGCTCCGGTAAATTATGTGGTTGGATCGGCGGGCCAACACCAGAGGGGTGACACCCTAACATCTGATGGTGTCACCCCTCTGGCCGGTGTCATCCAGATGTGGTCCACACCCCCATAGTGACACTGCTGTCTGAGTGCATGTGTTTTTTTTGCACATTGGTACCATGTGTTTTAGCAGGCTCAAAAGTATGCACATTTGCTAGATGGGTGGGGATGTCATTAACAATTAATGGCACCCACGCGTGTCTACAAACGGCGGCACATTTTTGTGTGGTACAGGAATACAAGCCCTAAATTGTAGCGTTCAGTGGTCTGTAGGTTGTAAACTCCCCTCTCCCCCAATTCCCCTCCTAGCGCAAACCTCCCTAAATCCCCCCTAAAAGAATAGCACCCCCAGATCTCCCTCCCAGAACAAACCCCCAAATCCCCCTTCCTAGAATACCACCTCCCAACCCTCCCATCAAAATCACTCTCCCAGCACAACCCCCCCCCCCCCAAATCCACCAAATCCACCCTCCTAGCACAACCCCCCTCCTGATCCCAAATCCCCCACCTAACAAAACCCCTCTCATAGCCCTATCTTTCTAGCACAAATTATATCCCTATCCCTAATGCTCTCTCCATCCTGTAGCACAGTAGCCAACAAGATTGCCATGGCACCCCTGAGAACTCATCACAGCACCCCAGTTGAGAAACACTGCTTTAGAGATGAACCAACAATCTCCTGCACCCAAAATCGATTTTTACACCAGGAGATGTTTTTTGTTTTTCCTGTTTTAGGCTCCATTCACACCTCAGCGTAGCGATTTACAGTACTATTGTTTTTTCGGGAATTTTTGTAAGCATTTTACAGCTTAAGGCATTTTGTTTAGCCAATAGAAAGCACTAAAGGGAGGAGAGAGGGAGGAAATTAAGGGTGGAGAGCTGCTATTTGAGCAGAAAACGCTCAACGTTTCTATTGAAGTCTATAGGGCCAAAAATGCTTGTAATCTGCCAAAAAGAAAGCTCATTAAATTTTTAAATTTTTACAGTAACAGGCGTTTTGCTTCAAGCAACAGAACATTTCTATGTGAACAGGGGCCATTGAAATGAATGGGATTTTGCTTGTTGAGTGTTTTAGAGCTACAAGCTTCAATCAGAAAACCGCTCAATTGTGAAGGTTTGATCACACTATATGAGTCAATCTGTATTTTTCTGAACCCAGGTCAACGCTAGGCCACACAGGGAGCAATTGTGTTTTGAGCACACCCCAACGCATCAGCAACGCGTGGTGCGCAAAGATACAGGTAATCAGGAGACCTGTCTTCACCGGTGTGACGATTGATCCATGGTGCCCATGCACCGCTGTACTGCTGACTTACTATCATCTCCGCGTGAGTGAGTTTTATACATTCCAAGAAAAAAATTGGAAGATTTGAATTACTAACCTATATGCGGCTTGCACTGTGCTCTTCCTTCCCCTCTTACTTTTTTTTAATTATTGCTGAAGCGCCCCCCCCAGGCTTTTTAGTAACAGCATCTGCATTTTAGATGTAAACAAGGATAAAATTTCCTGCCGCAGCATTACCTTAACCTCCCTGGCGGTATGATTATGTCAGGAATTATGTACCAAAAGTGGTACAATTTTTTTCATGGAAATTTGGCGTTATGTATTATAGGCCTACAATTCTTAGTAATTACTGACTTAAACCTGACCAAAACATGACTCTAGTAGACATCCCAGATGTGATAAATTTGAAACACAAACGCATGAATTATAATCGAATCAATAATATAATTTTTTTATATAATATATAATATATATAATAAAATTATATTATTGATTAGATTATAATTAATGCGTTATATATTATATATATATATATATATATATATATATATATATATATATATGTATATATATACACACACACACATATATATATATATATTATATAACGCATGAATTATAGTCAAATCAATAATATAATTTTATATATATATATATATATTATATATATATATATATATATATACGTGTATATAGGTATATATATATATATATATATATATATATATATATAATATAAAATGTGTTATGTGTTTGTGTTTTGTGCAACGTTTTTTTTTTTTTTTGAATTTCCCTCCCTAGTTCCGCTCCCATGCAGCATTGCTGCTGCAGGGAACGGAACTAGGAAGTCATCTGACCGACAGACGAGCGACGGGACTCTCGGCTGGCGGTCACAGCAATGAGAGATCATCGCTGGATCGCCAGGAGAAGGTAAGAGACACCGCTGCGCTCTCTGCACATCCACCCCGAGCGTGACTCGGGGATACTGATCCTTACCTAAAAAACTCCACCCCGAGTCACGCTCGGGATTACCGCCCAGGAGGTTAAAGCGGAGTTCCCGGCCTATTTTTCAACTTTGCATTTTCTGTTAGCATTAAATAACCTGAAAAAGAATTGGATAGTTATTTTTTTTTTTTTTTTCACTTACAATATTTTTTCAGAAAATTAACTTACCTTCCTTCCACTTCCTCCTCCTGCGGCCGCGGCCCCCAACGTCACTTCCTCCTTTGCATTGACTGCTGGGAGATGAGCGTCATCGATCCCAGGAGTCAATGCGCCTGCACTGGTGTCACTCGTCACTTCCGGTGCCGAACAGCTTCTGGGCATGCGCAGAACCAGCTGTGGGATGACGCGCCTGCCCCAGAAGTGACGAGCAGTGCATTCTGGGTCTCCCACATCACAGAAGAGGACACGAAGAGGGACGCTCCGGCTTCAGCTGCCCACAGCGGAGATGGCAGCGCTGGACAAGACATTTTCAAGGTAAGTTTTTCTTCATACAGGTAAGTTAAACAGGGGACAGTTCAGAGGCTATCGTTGCTTAAATGCACTAGCCCTGACTGTTCTAGGGGTAGCTTTTGTTAAAAAAAATTTTTAGGGTGGAACTCCGCTTTAACTGTGTGAATTAAGGGTAACCAAAGTAAGTAGAACACCCCTTGACAACTATATTCACCGTCACCCCTAGTGTAATTCCTGGGGCGCGATCCTCTAGGCTACATCTTCATTTTAGGCCCCCTTCACACTGATCCGTTTTCCTTGCAATGACATCCAGGCGACAGTACTGACGCTGCGCACTCGGTGCACATGTATATCCTCATGTGTATGGGGTGTTTTATAACCTTTTTTTAGCTTTTCAGACTCATAGATACAGATATGCTGCATTTTTCAACAGTTAGGCCTCATGCACACTGGACGTTATAAAAACGCCAGTAGCTTTGTAGTGAGTTTTTCAGCGTTTTTTAGTGTTTTTTGGCATTAGCGTTTTTGGGCATTTTTAGCTAAAAATCACCTCTCTGCTATTTTAGTAACTCTGACTTTCCCAAAAAGCAATGCTTGCCAGAATTGCATCGCATGGGTGTTCACACTCATGTGGTAAGATTTAGGTGTGGGGAAAAAAGGGTCCTACAACTTTTTGGTGCAAATGTGGACCCTTTTTTCCCCGCATCAAAATCGCATTGCATGGGTGTGAACAGGGGCTGACTGGAAAATTTCGGCCTAGGGGGCAAGTACAATTCAGAGGCCCATGGTGCATCGACTCCCCACTCTCCCTCTTCCCGCTCTCCTTCTGCCCCTATTCCAGGCTGAAGCTCCGCTCCAGGTACTCTCTAACCACTGGCCAGCAGGAGGCGGTTGGGGGAAAGCTGGGACAGCTTGGTTAGGGCTGGCCAGGGGAGAGTCTCCAGTGGGGCATGGAACTGGCTTCTGCTCAGACACAGTTTACACCATCTATGCTGGGGGAGGGGCTGCACTCTGTATGTCAGCAATGGGGACTTTTTACTTCTCTTCACCAAGAATCATTTAGGCATGTCTGTGGCAGAAGCGGTGCAGCCTTTTTACAGGGCATCAGAGCGGCCCAGGGGGCAATTCCCCCCTGACCCCTGGCCCAGTCCTCCCCTGGGTGTGAACAACCATGCGATTCTGTCAAGCTCACTGCATTTTGCAATCTGTTTCGGGTTGTTGTTCATGGAACATTAAGCCCCCGTTCACATCGGGCAGATTTGACATGCGATTTGACATGTCAAAATCGCATGCCAAATCAGAGCCTATTGCCGGCAATGTCACTGTCCGAATTGATGCAACCCTGACTTTTTGGCGCCGCACAGATTCCCAAAATCTGTGCGGTGTACTGATAGAGTACAGGTGTGTGTACTGATAGAGTACACACACCTGTACTCTATCAGTGTCCACTATCAAGTAGATATAGGAGGAGTCCTTTGTAGTGCATTAGCACATCTCTCCCAGCAAGGAGTGTTGTCTCCAAGGGTTAGAGAGGCTGGATTCACCCCTTTTTTATGGATAGTGTAGGACCCACTGATAATGGGGTACTTTGACGCAGTGGTGGGCTTGAGCACGATATGGCCATATGGTGGGACTAAATCCCCATTTGTATTTATGGATTGTCTCCATATTTGATAGTCATTTCTTTTGCATGTGTATGTTCCATGAACGACACCCCAAAACAGAACCCAGGCTTAAAAAAAGAAATGGAATCAAAAGCGTCACAAAAACGCCAGTTAGCAGTGTTTTTGGCATTTATCAGCGTTTATTGACTTTAGAGCGTTTTTACAGCTGAAAAACGCCACTCAAAACCCACTAATTTTCGTTTCATTTTTACAGCCAGAAACTGCCCCTGCCAAAAAACTGCTGATAACAGCCTGTGTGTGCATGGACACATAGGATAACATGCTGGGGAGTTTACTGGCTGTAGAAAAAAAACATCTAATGCCAAAAACAGCCGCTGTAAAAACGTCCCGTGTGCAAGAGGCCTAAAACTCATCACACCGCATGCCACTGCTTTGCAGTTCAGCCATGGTGCATAAAATTTAAAGGCATTGTTCACCTTTACAGAAAAACTGCCTATGCAGATAAGGGGCGTCTGTAGATAAAAACAAACTGCAACTTTGACTAAAAAATGTAATAAAGCTCTTGAAATAGGTGTAGGCCATATATGTCCCTTATGAAGCCTGACTGGAAAACTCCAAGGGTGTTGTTAAGACACCCCCAGCTGTTACTGCTCACCTCCGCCATCACAGGAGTGACTTCTCAATCGCTGAGCTCAGAGCTACTGC
This sequence comes from Pelophylax lessonae, assembly GCF_965119305.1. Lineage (NCBI taxonomy): Eukaryota > Metazoa > Chordata > Amphibia > Anura > Ranidae > Pelophylax > Pelophylax lessonae. The sequence goes on along the minus strand of NC_138769.1, from coordinate 674,502,132 downwards.
ATCAGAGGAGAGAAAGTGAATGTGAGGGGGTTTAATCAGAGAAAGAGCTCGCTCCTTTGATGGTGAAGGGGAACAGTAATAGCTAGGCCTCTCTTAGCAACATCCTTAGCAACGTACTGGGAGTTTTCCTGTCAGGGTTATGAGGTATGTAAATGTCTTACACTTATAGCAAGGGCATTATTCAGTTGTGGTCGGAGCTGCACAGTGTTTTTTATCTACAGACGCCCCTTATCTGCATAGGCATTTTTTTGGTAAAGGTGAACTAACACTTTAACTGATTGCTGACCGTTTACTGTACATATACAGTGGCCCTCCTGTGTAGAATCGCGTACAATCTGCACTCCCAGGTCTGGAGCACACACTCGTGTCCCGCCGGCAACCTGCTCCCGCTGTTAATGGACACAGTGGGAGCCAATCAGTGGGTCCAGCAGACTCAATGTCTACCGTGACTTGCCGATCATTCAGGAGAGAAGCAGAACGGCGGTCTTCCTATGTAAACAAGGCAGATCGCCGTTCTGTAAGAAGGGAAGGTAGTAATTCTGTGTTTCTGCAAAGCAAGAACATGGATCTTTGCCTTTCCATAGTACAAGAACCTCCCGCACAGTTAGTAATCACTCCTTAGGCACACATTTAACCCTTTGATAGCCCCTGATGTTAACCCCTTCCCTGCCAGTGTCATTAGTACAGTGACAGTACATATTTTTAGCACTGATCACTGTATTAGTGCCACTGGTCCCCAAAAAAGTGTCAAAAGAATCCCTTAGTGTCGGTTCACATTTCTGCGATGCGGGAACGCTGCAAATATACAGCATGTTCCCGCATTGCATCCGCAGCACAGGACATTCACACTGCCATATGCAATATGCTGGGGGTGTCAATTCAAAGTTAAGGACACCCCCAGATCAGATGCGATCTGAAAGTTCGCACAGAATCAGATCGCACTAGTGTGAACCACCATGCGATCCGATTCTGCTGCGGACCAAAAAAAAGGGTCCTGTGCGTGTTTCAGTGTGACTGCGGTGCGAATTCAGCCATACAAACTGTGTGGCTGAGTTTGCACCGCACAAACATCGCATGTAATTTTAGGAGCAGTGCGCTCCGAATTACATGCGATCTCTGTGATCGCACAAATGTGAACCGGCACTTAGTGTCCGATTTGTCCACCGCAATGTCGCAGTGCTGCTATAAGTTGCTGATCACCGGTATTACTAGTAAAAAAAAATAAATAAAAAATAAATAAAAAATCAATAAATATATTCCATTGTTTGTAGATGATATAACATTTGCGCAAACCAATCAATATGCACTTATTGGGATTTTTTTTTTTATCACAAATATGTAGCAGAATACATATTGGCCTAAATTTATGAAGAAATTCGATTTTTGAATTTTTTTTTTTTTATTGGAAGTGTTTTACAGCAGAAAGTAAAAAGCATTGTTTTTTTTTTTTTTAATTGCCATTTTTGTGTATAGCGCAAACATTTAAAAACGCAGAGATGATCAAATATCACCAAAAGAAAGCTCTATTCGTGGGCATAAAAGGACAATAATTTTATTTGGGTACAGTGTCGCACGACCGCACAATTGTCAGTTAAAGTAACGCAGTGATGTATCTTAAAAAAATGGCCTGGTCATGAAAGGGGGCAAAACCTTCTGGTTGTAGCGGCACGAAACCCTCCTCTCCTTTACAGCCGACCTAGGCCTTGTTCTCACAAGACACACTAAAGCATATGGTGCCCCCTTTTTGCCGGTACACAATGGACAGCCGTCTACACAGTAAAACACTGCGCACCGATGTGAATGAGGCCTAACAATCGCTCTTGTAGCCTTCGTCTCTGCATTTTATTACGCACATATCTCTACAGCAATCAAATTCAGTAAAATGAATAGAAACGTAAAGGTGATTTCTCCCCTCTAACTAATCGCCAGCATTAAAAAAATAAATCCAAATGTCCTTTTTACTCACCTAACTGATATGACGCTCCAGTCGCTAGACTTCTCTTCTGTTTACATTACTCGGGGTCCTTATTTAGGTGTCCACGTCACTGCCTGCGTGGCACGGTTGCCCAGTGGTGGGGTCCTCTAGGGATCCAGAAAAGGAGTCAGCAGCAGTGGCATATATGCAGCACCTGGAAACAGTCCCCGCAAGGGACCCATATGGCAGATTTTGGTGCATACATCTGACCTCACAAAGTAAAAAAAAAAAAAAACATGCAGGATGAGGGGGTTAGGCTCCATTCACATGTAGGCGTTTTGGGGCGTTTTTGGGGAGTTTTTCTGCTCTAGGATCAGCTCTCAAAACGCCCAACAAGACAAATCCTATTCATTTCAATGGCCCCTGTTTCACATCTGAGCGTTTTGACGCTGTGAGCAAAACGCCCAACGCTTACAAAAGTACATGAGCTTCTTTTTGGGCAGATTACAGGCGTTTTCCATTGGTCTCTATTCAATCTAAAAGCGCCTGCACAAAAAACGCCTGTAAATTGCGGTAAAAAACGCGCAAAAACGATACGCTCAGGTGTGAATGTAGCCTTAAGGATGGTGGGGGGTCATGTCTTGCCCACAGACAGATATTAACCACTTTTTCTAACACTTTTTGTTTTCAAGTTTAAATCAGTATTTTTTACTAGAAAATTACTTAGAACCCCCAAACATTATACATTTTTTTTTTTTTTTTTAGCAGAGACCCTAAGGAATAAAATAGCAATCGCTGCAATTTTTTATGTCACATGGTTTTTGAGAAAAAATACATTTAGATGAATAAAAAAAAAAGAAAACAAAGCACAATATTTACCCAACTTTTTTTCTTTTAAATATGAAAGATAATGTTACGCTGAGTAAGTAAATAGCTTACATGTCACACGTTACATTTGCGCACACTCGTGGAATGGCGACAAACTTGAAAATCTCCATAAGCAACTCTTAAAATGCCTTTACAGGTAACCTGTTTATAGTTACAGAGGAGGTCCAGCATTAGAATTATTGCTCTCGCTCTAACGTTCGCGGTCATACCTCACATGTGTTGTGTGAACACCGTTTTACATATGCATGCGTGACTTGCATATGTGTTCGCTTTTACTGAGGAGGGATAGGGGGCAATTTAATTTTTTTTTTTTTTTTTTTTATTTTACTTTTTATTTTTATCACTTTTATTCCTATTGCCACAAATGTAAACATCCCTTGAAATAACAATAAGTATGACAGGTCCTTTTTTATGGAGAAATCTAGGGTCAAAAAGACCCCAAATCTCATCTTTAGCTTTAAAAGCAAAATAAATAAAAAATAAAAATGTTTTTAAACTTTTGCTTTAAAAAAAACAAAAAAAATAATTTACTTTCAGCCTGGACCAAAAGTAAAGTCATCACGTTGCACCGGTCCTCCAAGGCCATAGAACCTATGGGAGCAGCCGGCCACACCGCCAGATCCTTTCTCGGGAGAACGGGCGGAAACAGTAAACCAAAGAAACACTGGTGAGCGGTGGTTTGGGGCGTCCCCTGAGCTCATGAGCCACTCGGAACGCTTTCATGAGAAAGCCAGCCGCTACAAAAAACAATTCTGGGGTTATGGCTGATATAATTTGACGGATAGGATCGGATGTCAGCAGACATGTCTCCACTGACATTCGATGCCCCATAGAGATAGATGCATGGGGCATCCGTTCAGATACGCCTGAAAAACGGACAGGCGGATCTGAATGGTCCGCCTGTGTGAAAGGGGCCTTAGGCTTACCTCCCAACTTTTTAACATGGGAACAAGGGACACCGATTACTGTATATTCAAATACATATTAATGAATTAAAAAAAAAAAAAAAAAACAATATTTAGCCCAATTGTTTTGTACAATATGTAAAATGATGTTATACCGAGTAAATAGATACCTAACATGTCACATTTTAAAATTGCGCATTTTTGTGGAATTGCGACAAACTACAGTACTTAAAAATATCCATAGGCAATGATTTAAACACCTTTACAGGTTACCTGGTTATAGTTACAGAGGGGGTCTAGATCTAGAATTATTGTTCTCGCTCTAACATTTGCTGGGATACCTCACAAGTGTGTTGCGAACACCGTTTACATATGCGTGCGTGACTTGCGTATGCGCTCACTTCTGCGCGTAAGCACGGAGGGAAAGGGGCACTTTATTTATTTTTTCCTTATTTTTTTAACTTTTACATTTTTTTTTTTTTTGTCCCTTTCATTTTGTTTTTATCACTTTTATTCCTATTACCAGGAATGTAAACATCCCTTGAAATAGATACATTTTTAAGATGGGAATGAAGGACACCTATTAGGAAAAGTATGTAGGTATAGGACACACCCCATGCCACATCCCCCTAAAGGAGAATTATACAAAAAAAAAAATAATAATAATAATTAAACATACAAGTGTTTTTTTTTTTGCTATTCCTTTATATTAGCTTTTGAAACTTACAAATGCAGCAATTTAGAAATTAAATAAAAGGTTTGGCACTGGGAAACACTTTTTAAAAGATATAAATTGCATTTTATATACAACTATATACCGTAGATCAAACCAAAATGAGGGGCAAATGAGGAGGGACAGAGGGACTTTCTTCTAAATCAGGGACAGTCCCTCGAAGCAGGGACAATTGGGGCTATGCAGTTAGGAACTGCACATATTCAAAAGTAGCCATTTAGGAACTGCACACATTCTACAAGGAGGCAGTATGGGGCTGCATACGTCCTAAAGGAGACAGTTAGGGCTTGCACCGTGTTATAAAAGAGACAGGAACTGTAGACATTATACAGGAGACACGTAGGGACTGTTCACATCCTAAAGGAGGGAATTATGAACTGTACACATTTTACAGGAGACAGTTAGGGACTGCACACATTCTTCAAGGAGATAGAAAAGGACTGCGCCCATCATAATTCCACATTAGACAGAGTTTGAACACATTCTACAGGTGACAGTTAGGGACTGTACACATTCTAAAGGAGGCATTCAGCAACTGTGCATATCCTACAGGAGACAGTAATATTACAGGAGACAGTTAGGTACTGCACATATATTACAGGAGACAGTAAGGTACGGCACAAATGTTACAGGACACAATTAGATACTACACATATGTTACAGGAGACAGTAAGGTACTACACATATGTTAAAGGAGACACTTGGGTACTACACATATATTACAGGAGACAGTTAGGTACTACACATATATTACAGGAGACAGTTACTGTAGGTACTACACCTATGTTACAGGAGACACTTGGGTACTGTACATATATTGCAGGAGTCAGTTAGGTACTACACATATATTACAGGAGACAGTTAGGTACTACATATATATTACAGGAGACACTTGGATACTACACATATATTACAGGAGACAGTTAAGTACTACATATATATTACAGGAGACAGTTAGGTACTACACATATATTACAGGAGACAGTTAGGTACTACATATATATTACAGGAGACACTTGGGTACTACACATATATTACAGGAGACCGTTAGTTACTACTCATATATTACAGGAGACACTTGGGTACTGCACACATATTACAGGAGACCGTTAGTTACTACACATATATTACAGGAGATACTTGGGTACTGCACATATATTACAGGAGACAGTTAGGTACTACACATATATTACAGGAGATACTTGGGTACTGCACACATATTACAGGAGACCGTTAGTTACTACACATATATTACAGGAGATACTTGGGTACTGCACATATATTACAGGAGACAGTTAGGTACTACACATATATTACAGGAGATACTTGGGTACTGCACATATATTACAGGAGACAGTTAGGTACTACACATATATTACAGGAGATACTTGGGTACTGCACATATATTACAGGAGATACTTGGGTACTGCACATATATTACAGGAGACAGTTAGGTACTACACATATATTACAGGAGACAGTTAGGTACTACACATATATTACAGGAGACACTTTGGGTACTACACATATATTACAGGAGACAGTTAGGTACTACACATATATTACAGGAGACAGTTAGGTACTACACATATATTACAGGAGACACTTGGGTACTGCACACATATTACAGGAGACAGTTAGGTACTACACATATATTACAGGAGACACTTGGGTACTGCGCATATGTTACAGAGATAGTTAGGTACTACACATATATTACAGGAGACAGTTAGGTGCTACACATATATTACAGGAGACACTTGGGTACTACGCATATATTACAGGAGACAGTTAGGTACTACACATATATAACTGGAGACAATTAGGTACTACACATATATTACAGGAGACAGTTAGGTACTACACATATATTATAGGGGACAGTTAGGTACTACACATATATTACAGAAGACAGTTAGGTACTACACATATATTACAGGAGACAGTTAGGTACTACACATATATTATAGGGGACAGTTAGGTACTACACATATATTACAGGAGACACTTGGGTACTACACATATATTACAGGAGACACTTGGGTACTACACATATATTACAGGAGACACTTGGGTACTACACATATATTACAGGAGACAGTTAGGTACTACACATATATTACAGGAGACACTTGGGTACTGCACACATATTACAGGAGACAGTTAGGTACTACACATATATTACAGGAGATACTTGGGTACTGCACATATATTACAGGAGACAGTTAGGTACTACACATATATTACAGGAGATACTTGGGTACTGCACATATATTACAGGAGACAGTTAGGTACTACACATATATTACAGGAGATACTTGGGTACTGCACATATATTACAGGAGACAGTTAGGTACTACACATATATTACAGGAGATACTTGGGTACTGCACATATATTACAGGAGATACTTGGGTACTGCACATATATTACAGGAGACAGTTAGGTACTACACATATATTACAGGAGATACTTGGGTACTGCACATATATTACAGGAGACAGTTAGGTACTACACATATATTACAGGAGACAGTTAGGTACTACACATATATTACAGGAGACACTTTGGGTACTACACATATATTACAGGAGACAGTTAGGTACTACACATATATTACAGGAGACAGTTAGGTACTACACATATATTACAGGAGACACTTGGGTACTGCACACATATTACAGGAGACAGTTAGGTACTACACATATATTACAGGAGACACTTGGGTACTGCGCATATGTTACAGAGATAGTTAGGTACTACACATATATTACAGGAGACAGTTAGGTGCTACACATATATTACAGGAGACACTTGGGTACTACGCATATATTACAGGAGACAGTTAGGTACTACACATATATAACTGGAGACAATTAGGTACTACACATATATTACAGGAGACAGTTAGGTACTACACATATATTATAGGGGACAGTTAGGTACTACACATATATTACAGAAGACAGTTAGGTACTACACATATATTACAGGAGACAGTTAGGTACTACACATATATTATAGGGGACAGTTAGGTACTACACATATATTACAGGAGACACTTGGGTACTACACATATATTACAGGAGACACTTGGGTACTACACATATATTACAGGAGACACTTGGGTACTACACATATATTACAGGAGACAGTTAGGTACTACACATATATTACAGGAGACACTTGGGTACTGCACACATATTACAGGAGACAGTTAGGTACTACACATATATTACAGGAGATACTTGGGTACTGCACATATATTACAGGAGACAGTTAGGTACTACACATATATTACAGGAGATACTTGGGTACTGCACATATATTACAGGAGACAGTTAGGTACTACACATATATTACAGGAGATACTTGGGTACTGCACATATATTACAGGAGACAGTTAGGTACTACACATATATTACAGGAGATACTTGGGTACTGCACATATATTACAGGAGATACTTGGGTACTGCACATATATTACAGGAGACAGTTAGGTACTACACATATATTACAGGAGATACTTGGGTACTGCACATATATTACAGGAGACAGTTAGGTACTACACATATATTACAGGAGACAGTTAGGTACTACACATATATTACAGGAGACACTTTGGGTACTACACATATATTACAGGAGACAGTTAGGTACTACACATATATTACAGGAGACAGTTAGGTACTACACATATATTACAGGAGACACTTGGGTACTGCACACATATTACAGGAGACAGTTAGGTACTACACATATATTACAGGAGACACTTGGGTACTGCGCATATGTTACAGAGATAGTTAGGTACTACACATATATTACAGGAGACAGTTAGGTGCTACACATATATTACAGGAGACACTTGGGTACTACGCATATATTACAGGAGACAGTTAGGTACTACACATATATAACTGGAGACAATTAGGTACTACACATATATTACAGGAGACAGTTAGGTACTACACATATATTATAGGGGACAGTTAGGTACTACACATATATTACAGAAGACAGTTAGGTACTACACATATATTACAGGAGACAGTTAGGTACTACACATATATTATAGGGGACAGTTAGGTACTATACATATATTACAGGAGACACTTGGGTACTACACATATATTACAGGAGACACTTGGGTACTACACATATATTACAGGAGACACTTGGGTACTACACATATATTACAGGAGACAGTTAGGTACTACACATATATTACAGGAGACACTTGGGTACTGCACACATATTACAGGAGACAGTTAGGTACTACACATATATTACAGGAGACAGTTAGGTACTACACATATATTACAGGAGACAGTTAGGTGCTACACATATATTACAGGAGACAGTTAGGTACTACACATATATTATAGGGGACAGTTAGGTACTACACATATATTACAGGAGACAGTTGGGTACTACACATATATTACAGGAGACACTTGGGTACTACACATATATTACAGGAGACACTTGGGTACTGCACATATATTACAGGAGACAGTTAGGTACTACACATATATAACTGGAGACAATTAGGTACTACACATATATTACAGGAGACAGTTAGGTACTACACATATATTATAGGGGACAGTTAGGTACTACACATATATTACAGAAGACAGTTAGGTACTACACATATATTACAGGAGACAGTTAGGTACTACACATATATTATAGGGGACAGTTAGGTACTACACATATATTATAGGGGACAGTTAGGTACTACACATATATTACAGGAGACACTTGGGTACTACACATATATTACAGGAGACACTTGGGTACTACACATATATTACAGGAGACACTTGGGTACTACACATATATTACAGGAGACAGTTAGGTACTACACATATATTACAGGAGACACTTGGGTACTGCACACATATTACAGGAGACAGTTAGGTACTACACATATATTACAGGAGACAGTTAGGTACTACACATATATTACAGGAGACAGTTAGGTGCTACACATATATTACAGGAGACAGTTAGGTACTACACATATATTATAGGGGACAGTTAGGTACTACACATATATTACAGGAGACAGTTGGGTACTACACATATATTACAGGAGACACTTGGGTACTACACATATATTACAGGAGACACTTGGGTACTACACATATATTACAGGAGACAGTTAGGTACTACACATATATTACAGAAGACACTTGGGTACTACACATATATTACAGGAGACAGTTAGGTACTACACATATATTACAGGAGACAGTTAGGTACTACACATATATTACAGGAGACAGTTAGGTGCTACACATATATTACAGGAGACAGTTAGGTACTACACATATATTATAGGGGACAGTTAGGTACTACACATATATTACAGGAGACAGTTGGGTACTACACATATATTACAGGAGACACTTGGGTACTACACATATATTACAGGAGACACTTGGGTACTACACATATATTACAGGAGACAGTTAGGTACTACACATATATTACAGAAGACACTCGGGTACTACACATATATTACAGGAGACAGTTAGGTACTACGCATATATTACAGGAGACACTTGGGTACTGCACACATATTACAGGAGACACTTGGGTACTGCACATACAGTATTTTACAAGGGAAACTAAGGTACTGCACAAATATTACAGGGGAAAGTGAGGTACTGCACATATATTACAGGGGACAGTTATGGTCTGTACTCACGATCCAAAAATCATACGAAAAATACTGTGTTTGAAGCGATCGCACGATAATCTGATCATTAGTGCACAGCTTTCGAGAGCCAATCACGACAGTTCATCCAATATTGTCCAATCAGACAAGCATGACATTTTTTCTTCTATGATACAAGATCGTATGATTTTCATTTAATCAGTACAGTTGTTGTTCGAAAATACAATACAAATATACTACAATGCATTACATCACGTCCGAGTTTTTATTCTGTCGTACGAAGATTTTCATGACTTTATTAACCTCTTCAGTTTTGATCTGAGATTAGCATGCAAAAAACCCAGACGTTCATCCATCCGATATACTCTTCATGTGTATGAGCCATTAGGGACATTCTACAGGAGTCAGTTAGGGACTGCAGACATCCTAAAGAAGGAGTTCTCGCTAACGGGAACACAGACCGCAATAAACACTTGAAGGGAGCGATAACCCCTTCACCACTCTTTATCAAATTAAAAAAGATAAACTAAAAATGTTTGGGCTTTTGATCCAATTTAAAGTACAACTAAAGGCCAAGTTTTTTTTTTTGTTCATTGTAGACTAGGTTATATCAGAGCAAACAGAGAGGGTGAATCTCCCTAATGGGTATGGGCTGTAATGAAAACCTATCCAAAACCTTTTGCCTTTAGTTATATTTAAAGGTGAATAATCTTTGTCCTAGTGAGTTATTAATGTTCTCCCATGTTTGTCACTCTTTCCCTTTTGTGTGTTTTTTTTCTCACTTGGATGGAGGGTGTGAGTCCTCGGGCTTACCCTGAAGTCTAGGGGGAGGATGTGTGTCTCTCAGGTTCCTTCCTCCCCTGCCCCTGGGGGGTCTCTCTTCCGGAGAACCCCTTGACCTAGTATTTGGGTGTGGCTTCGGCTGCCCAGAAGAACGGGGTCTGTCAGGCCTTCTGGCTAGGCAGACCATGTAAAACTTTGTCCCTGTCAGGAGCCTTGTGCCCCGGGTGATCAGGGTAGAAGTCCTACCCTTTCAGGGGGTGGACTAAAAGCACACCCTTAACTGCACTTTTTAGTGCGTGTTCACATGCACGTTTTTTGTTCACTTGCGGGTTTTTTCGTTGAGGTTTTTGCACCACTGCGGAAAATAAAATCTACATCTACAAACAATGGGATGTTTTCATTTATTTATTACTAGTAATGGTGGCGATCCGCGACTTATAGCGGGACTGCAATATTGCGGTGGACATTCTGACACTTTTGACACTTTGTGGGAACCAGTGACACAGTACTAAAAATAAGCACTTTCATTGTACTAATGACACTGGCTGGGAAAGGGTTAACATCAGGGACAATTAAAGGATTAACTGTGTGCCTAGCCAGTGTTTTACTATACTGTGTGAGGGGCCTTTACTAGGGGAAGAGATGTAATTTATTCCCTGGGGAAGTGAGCTGCCAGCAGCACCCATCCACGCCCCCTACCTGCAAGTGTGGAATCACGTGATCCAGTTGCATATACGTCTCTCTGAACATGTTAACAATATGAAACGAGGGTTCAAGGGACACAACCTGTCCAAACATTTTGTCAAACATCATGATAAGAAACTAGTAGGCACACAATTTTTCACCCTAGACAGAGACAGAGAAACTCAGTGGCTTTTTGACATGAAATCTTATGCCCCCTTTGGCTTAAATGTCAATTGGGACATAAATTGTTTTATTAATAATGCCTGAATTGTCTTTCCTTTAGTTTTTTTTATAATGTTTTTATTATAATTTTATTTGGCAGTTTATTTGTCATTTATTGCGGTGTTCCTGCGTCTTTGGTTTCTCCCCGGGGGTTTATATTTAATGTACACTCAATGTATTTTTTAATTATCTTTTTGTTTCTATATACCTCCCATTGTTTAATTACATTGCATGGTATACTTTTATCTCACCACTAGATGGCAGACATATGTATTTGTTCCTGTTTTGGGCTCTGTATTTTCTTTCTTCATTCATTTTTATTAGGAGTGGGTATTGGCCAGCAGTTAAGATGGCATTAGTGCCTATAAATGCTGGCATGCATGATGCCGTGCCGTTTGGACAAACCCCAGAAGACGTAATATGTGACGAAACGCATAGGGCAGGGTCTATGACAGTCACGTCATCACGCAATCTATACCCGATTAGATGGTTCCTTGTTTTGGAGCTGAAAGTACAAGGAGAAGCCCGCAGGAACGCCACAACTTTTTGTTTACATGCCTATTTGTATCTTGGAGCCTGTAAGTGCAATATTTTGTATACCATTAAAGTGTTATCCTTTATCTCACTATGGGAGCGCTTTGTGTTTTATATTTTTTGGGATTCAACTTTATCATCTGAGTGGTTCCCATCTATCACGATCCGTGAGAGGTCCTTCTTGTCATGCTCTATTAGACCACCTATAATCTAGTGGTCTTGCAATCTGGTGGGCAGATTTGAATGTTCCCCTTTATCCTGCAGTCATTTACATCTGTCACACCGGTGGTTCTTACCCTGCTGTTACTACTTCTGTGGATCCAGTGTTTTTACTCACCTCTTTGGACTTTTCAAGCAACATTTCTTCATTTGTTATTGTAGCGCTGCACTCTTTGTCTGTTTAAATGTGTGCCTATACTATAGTGTGTGAGGTGCTTTTACTAGGAGAAGAGATGAAATGTGTTCCCTGGGGAAGGAGGCAGCACGCATCCGTGTCCCCAACCTGGAAGAGTGGAATCACGTGATCCGGCGCACAGCTGCCGCCCTGTAGCAGTAAAACTGCTATAGGGCGGATGGCAAGCTGGTAATGTGTTTGCCCATTCCCTAAAAACAAGCAATAGATTCTTCTTAAATGGATTTAACACTTTTGCTTTTACCTGCCTGGAGTTAGGCTGTAAAATAGTAATATATATTCAGTTTAAGGAATATAGCATGCAGACATATTCTCCATAGATGGAGATCATCTAAACTCCAAGCTAATAAGATCTTAGTCTTGATGTGAACCTTAGACCTTAGAGCTGCTGCCAGCAATGTTGGCTTTTCTTCATGAAGGTTGATTGCTAGCTAGATCATCAAATCATGCTGCAATACAGATGGCAAGCTTCCAGTAATGGAGCTATTTCTTTTGACGCTTTTTATTTCTATGTGTTTGTTTTGAGCCCGACACATAAGAATACATGAAGGAAGAAATATATTGTTGCTCATCCAGAAAGGGTAATAAAGAAAGATAGAACAAAAGTGGGGCTGCTATCCACAGCAAGCAATTTGATTTCCTCTTTACAATTAACCACTCAAAGACTGCAGTACGTACTTTTATGTCGGTACTTAGAGTGGTTATACCGGGATGATGCCAGTATTGTTTTTTCCAGGAGGTGATCAGATTTTTTGTAAAAGTTATCTGAGTAGCTAATTAGACGCTGGATTGCTTTTACAGGTGGCAGGAGGGGTGCCTTTCTGGGCTATGAAGCCGTGGTTACCATAGAATATTTTGAGGGCCAGAAGGTCCCCGATCAGCTTTATTGTATAGGACACCGGAGGCGATGATTGTTTTCATCACTTCCAGTTTCCCCCGGAAGTAAACAGTGCCATTTTGAAAAATTGAAAGCATCTGTTCACATTGATCTTGGTGTGATGAGATGCTTTTGAGGTTGTGGTTATAAAGTGTACCGCCAGATAATGTCTAAACCATAATATTAATATGGGCAATCAAGAGTACAAAGGATTCAAAAATAAAAATAGACATAAATATCAAAACACGATCACATTGCATGAAAAGTGACAAAGTAAATATGGTATCTAAATCACTGAATTAAAAGTGAAAGTCTTAGGTGCAGGTAGTCCATAAAAAGGTGCATTTAATACCAAAGCATAGTCCAAATGCAGAAATTCATAAGAAGCATGAAAGTGATGCCACCATAGTGAACTTGAAGGTTTATATCAAATAGTGTCCAAATGACTGATCCGCCACTATCGAGTGAATTACAAACTCACCGGAACAAATGGCTGCCATTACAGCAGCAAGTCATTTTATAACATAAGTGGAAGTACCGCAGCATGCAACTCCTGCAGACAGCTCTAAAAGGAGTCCAACTGAGAATGATAAGATCTCACCAGGAGCCCAGATAGATTTTCATACTGTGGTAAATGTTCTAATGGTAAAAAAACAGCATAAAACAAAGATAAAAATAACACACATAGACAGCCGCTGGTGACCTGGAATTGCACAGTGGCAAAACGTCAGTGCCAGATGTACCGCCAGAGGTGTTTCGTCCAATAGGACGTTATTTAGACCCATTGATAATGGCCTATTGGATAATGTCCTATTGGATGAAATGCATTTGGTGGGACATTTGTCACTGACATCTTGCCGCTGTGCGATTGTTCATATTAGTAGTATTACTATTAGTATATGGCGCTAAGCTTTATATCGACATGCTTTTAGGTTTGCTATACTACCTATGTGTTAGCTACCCTAAATAATATAGATTTAACACCGTACAGAATTTTGGACAAATTCAAATGCATTTAAGGACAGAGGGGGCCTAATATTTTATCAAAAAATTGGGTATTATATTGTGTTTGTGTGCATTAAAAACACAGTACATTAAATTTTATTTTCCCCCAAAATGTGCATTTAAAAAAAAAACACTGTGCAAATACTATGCAAAGTAAAAAATTGCAAAACTCACTATTTTATTCTCTAGGGCCTCTGCTAAAAAAATATATATATATAACATTTGGGGGCTCTAAGTAAGTTTCTAGCTGGTTTTTACAGGTAAACAAAAAGTGTCAGAAAAGGCCTGGTCTTCAAGTAAGGTTTTTGGCTACTGTGGTCAAGAGCTCAATGCTTTGCTATATTATTCTTCGCCACAAATTTCATAAATTAAAGTTCACAATGTAAATGTTAGGAAACCAAGGAAAGTAGACTTGATGGTAACTGCTAGTTGATGATATAATTTCCTACAATAATAAATAACTTAAAAAAACACATTCACCTCAATCCATAATTGATTCCACAGGGACTGTGAGATGGCGGTTTATGTTGTATAGTTTCAAAATATATTCTTCTGTTCACTCTTCTATACTCCAATGAAAAGATGAAAGTCAAAGTTAGCCATTATGTTGCAAAATTAGACCTAATTAGACAAAATTAGGTTTCATACGGGCGGTGACTGTAGTGCACATCTGCCTGCTCAGCAGGGGATCTCTCCACTTATCCCTGCTGAGCAGGAAGATGACAGGTCCATGTCCGTTCCACTATGCAGAGCAGACACAGACACAGCCCGCTGTTCTCTATGGAGCTGTAAGATGGAAACGGACCACCTGTTCATCTCCATCTGACTGTCAGCTGATCCGATCCGTCGGACAGGTGACGAACGTATCCCAAACTGTCTGTTTTTAGCAGGCTGGATCCATGGACATGTGCCTCTCCATAGAGAACAATGGTTGGTCAGATCATGTCCGTAAGAAAAGCTGACAGGTCCGGCCTGTTCATGCCGCCAAGGTGAAAGCAGCCTAAAATATTTCAAAGGAGTATACAAGCTGGTTTGGGACTCCCATCATTTCAAAGCTTTGGTGAACTCTTCTGGGGGTCTAGCAGGATCGAACAGTTGCTTGTGAGCAGTTCAAAAAAGTACAATTAGAACAGTCTGCATCCCTATTGAAATATTTTCCTCTGTTCCTGTTGTGGTGACAATGTATTTAGTGCGGAAAATCTTGCCATTGGAGGACACGGACAGCTATAAAAACTTAGGAAAGGTTCTACACCTTTCACACTTTATCCAAAGAATATTAAACGCTTTGGCTGGAGTTGAGCTTTAGGCCCGTAGTGGTGAACTTCTTCAGAAGACATTAACATTTCCTGATAAATCCTTCCTTTGTCGGAGTTTGATATAATGCCTAATTGTCTATTACACATGGTTATTCTGCTAGCTAGGGTAGTTAATGGAGAGTCACTGCAGTTTAATGTCTTGGTGGTATAATAACTTAAAACATGTTGTGTACTTTATAGAAAGCAATTTCATTTCTTTTTCCTGGCATGAAGAGGACTATTCATTTTCACAGAATTATACATGCGTTTTTCTTCCTGTTGAAGATCCAATTAAGAAACAAAATCTTTGATGAATTGCGCTATGTACCTTTTAAGATTTACTACACCAATTATTACTGTTTGATTTATATATTAACAACTATGCTTGCAGCTTTTCAAAGCATCAGCATACAAATAAGTCAATATGGTAATGATGAATGCAGAAAACAAGGATAAGAAATGAAATAGAAAAATTTGAATAAGCAGGGAAGAATAGACAGGGAAAAGTGTTAACAATATATAGTGCATGTAAAAGCAAAACTTTTTTTTAAGTTTTGAATAGAGTAATTACAATAGGAATAGCAATAGCTATAGGTAATGGTTAAGACACTTGTCATAGGGAAGTTTCCCTTTAGTTCCTGTCCCAATTACTCTGCTGGAGGGAAGAGGAGATTCCAACTTTTAAAGTTGTCATCAGACTAGGTGTCTCCTTTGGAAAATAAATCCACTCTGTTCATATCACATTTTGTAACAGAGGCAGGCTTACCAGGACCAATAAAGGACCAAAAAAGAGGGTGAGTTTTGTTAGTGAGGACACAGACAAGAATAAATGCCTGAAAGAGGTTCTATCCAATAACAAGGGTCTCGACTTTAGGTATACTCTATGGCTTTGCTTACATTAGCAGTTGGGGTGGGGTGTATGTTATGCTTGGCACTACTGTTCACCGAATATGACCCGTTCACCTGAAAGAGGCCAACTCGTCATATCTGCATGCAGTGGTGGGGGTTTTTATGAGTTAATCAGATGGTGAGGAGGTGACATAACACCTGCTCATTACCTGCAAACACTTTCAGAAGGGCAACCCATCGCTGATTGCTATTCCGAGGGTCAATGCCTGTGTAAACGAGCTCTAAGCCTGGTTGCTTGAAGTAAAACTTGATCAGCTGGAGTCTTTGTTCTTAAACTCACATGACAAGGTTTAGAGGGTGGACAGCAAAATGTTAAATCATAGTTACATAGTAGTTGAGGTTGAATAAAGACAATAGTCCATCCAGTTCAACCTGTATAGGTGGGTGTGGACATATTCATTTCCCATACCCCTGAATGTTTCGATCTTGGAGATGTATGTCCAAGAGTCTTTTAAAAGTAGCCATACTTCCCACAGTTACTACTATTTGTGGAAGAGAGTTCCACAATCTTATTGCCCTTACTGTAAAAAAAAAACCCTTGCGTAGCCTGAGGTTAAATTGATTCGCCTCTAATCGCATTGTATGGCCTCATGTCCTCTTGCACTCCTTGCGACTGAATCATTTTTTTTCTAGCTGAGATCACCGTTGAGGTGTTTGTAAATTGCTATCATGTCTCCTCTCAGGTGTCTCTTCTCTAGAGAGAATAAATTGAGCGCTTGTAAATGCTTCTCATCATTTAGGTCATCCAATCCCCTAATTAGCTTAGTTGCCCTTCTTTGGACTCTTTCCAGTTCCAGCACATCCTTTCTGAGGATTGGCGACCAGAACTGGACAGAATATTCCAGATGTGGCCAGACCAGAGTTTTATAAAGTGGCAGGATTATAGTTTTATCTCTGGAATATATCCCCTTCCTTTGCATCCTAATAATCTGCCATCTTTGGCTGTTGCATCTTGACATCGCATGTCATTGCTTAGTCTATCTCCTACTAAGACTCCCAGATCTTTCTCCATTCTTGATTTCCCCATAGGTTCCCCCCCTAAAGCATATTTTGCGTTTGTTTTTAGTCCCCAAGTGCAATACCTTACATTTCTCCACATTAAACCTCATTTGCCACATAGTTGCCCACTCTGTTATTTTGTTCAGGTCATTTTGTAAGATTTCTGCATCATGATGTGAAGTTATTGCCCTGCTTAATTTTGTGTCAACTGCAAAGACTGAGATTGAGCTAACAATCCCGTCCTCAATGCTATTTATGAATAAATTGAACAAAATTGGTCCCAGGACTGAGCCTTGGAGGACCCCACTTATCACTCCAGATCAGTCTGAGTATGCGTTATTTATTACCACCCTTTGGACACGCCCCTTTAACCACTTTTCTATCCAAGAGCAAGCCTTGTAGTCTAAGCCTGCAGACCTTATTTTGTAAATTAATCGTTTGTGGGGGACTGTATTGAATGCCTTAGCAAAATCCAGATACACCACATCCACAGGTCTCCCCCTATCAGGCTCACAGCTCACCTCCTCGTAGAATGTTAACAGATTGGTCTGACAAGAACGTCCTTTTGAAAACCCATGCTGATTACTGCTGATGATACTGTTGACTTTAGCAAATTCTTGGATATAGTCCCTTATCATCCCTTCCAGTAATTTACATACTATTGGCATCAGGCTGACCAGCCTATAATTGGATATGCCTCTTCCCTTTTTTGAATATTGGTATCATGTTAGCTTTCCTCCAGTCACCTGGTACAGTTCCTGTCAAAATACTATCTGCAAAGATCAGGAACAGTGGTCTAGATATAACCTTACTGAGTTCTTTGAGTACTCTCGGATGCACGCTATCCGGTCCTGGTGATTTATTTGTATTAATGTTATCAAGCCTTTTCATGATTTCACCCTCTGTTAGCCATAGCGGCAAGTCCAGTGAAGTACTGCTAACCATACAGTCATGGTCAGTGTACCCCTCCTTTTCCTGTGTAAAGACTGAGGAGAAGAAAGCATTTAGCACAGTTGCCTTCTCTGTGTCCTCTGTAACCATCCTCCTCTCATCATTAATTATGTGTGCAACATGCTCTGACCTCTTGTTTTTGCTATTGATATATTTAAAGAATTTCTTAGGGTTCCTTTTACTTTCCTCTGCTATATGTCTCTCGAAGTCGATTTTAGCCTTCTGGATTTCATATTTACATTTCTTATTCGATTCCTTGTATTGGTGGAAAGCTGATAAAGTCCCCACAATTTATAACTCTTAAAGGCCATTTTTTCCCCCTAATCAGTTTTTTTACATTACGGTTTAGCCACCCTGGTTTGGCCTTGGCTCTTCAAAATGTATTTCCCATAGGAATGCATTGTGATATGCTTTTATTTAATATGCTCCTAAAGCATTCTGATTTTTCCTCCATGGTCAGTGTTTCTAGGGTTTGGTTCCAGTTTATTTTCTCTATTATTGAGCACAGTTTAGGAAAGGTTGTCTTTCTGAAGTTTAGGGTTCTTATATTCCCCTCTTGCCTTGCTATCTTGTGATTTACGTTAAATGTGATCATCCTGTGATCGCTAGAACCTAAGTTGTCCCGGACTCCTACATCTGTTATTAAATCTGGGTCATTAGTAATTAATAGATCTAACACTGCATTCTTTCTAGTAGGAGAATCCACCAACTGAAACATGTAGTTGTCCTGTAAGATATTCATGAAAAGATGAGCCTTTAGTGAGTGTGCAGTCCCCTCTTCCCAGTCAATGTCGAAATAATTGAAGTCCGACATTGTGAGTACAGACCCCCTAAAGGGATTCTAGAGATAGGTGTTGCTGAACCCCCCCTGGGTGCTAGAAGTCAACTGCTGGGTGTAAGCTAAAGGGGACACTGGTGGGTGTCTTGAAGAGCAGGGTCCTCTCAATCCCTTCTACTAGAAAGGGACTTTGTTCCATTCTGTACAGTCTGCTGCACAGTTCTACCAAGAAAGTTGTCCTCAAGTGTGAATAGTTGAATTTGAGTATCCTACTATACCCCCTTGTCCTATCCAAGTTCCTTAACTGCTGTAGAAAAAAAAAAACACACACACACACTACAACCTCTAGGCTGGTCATTGGAGTTACAAGTTGAACTTGTGCATCTGGTTGTGGTAAATAATGTGTGCCTGGCTGCGGGGCTGAAACAAGGGAAGACCTGGGAAAATACCAGCAGCTCCTACGGGAGTAGTGCTACACATAGGGAAGGATTAAACCCCCTATAATGTTTGTTTTGCTGTCTGTGCCCCTATTCAGAAGATTTCACCTCACTTTCTGTCCCTGTGACAATTGGATTTTGAAAATTTTGGGTTGTCATGGAAACAGGGATTTGTGACAAAGCTTCAGTGGAGACACCTTTTCCTATGATAACTCTTACAGGACTGAATTTCCCTTCCTAGGGGTAGATTTCCTTTCACTTCCTGTTGTCTCCCTCTGTCTGTAAGTATAAGTTCAATGTAAATCAAATGCATGTAACTCAGGGACTGCCTGTATTAGTAATTTATTTATTTCAATTTGTCAATGTACACAGCACTTTACATACAATTAATTCACATTAGTCCCTCACTGTTAGGAGCTTACAATCTAATGTTATTGTTTTGAGTCCTTTAACCACTTTATCTCCGGAAGGTTTTACTGCCATCATGACTGGAGCATTTTTTGCTACTCAGCATTATGCTACTTTAACTCGCAATTGCTCGGTCATATAACACTGTTAATTGACAATTAAATTTTTTATCATTTGTTTTCGCACAAATAAAGCTTTAGTTTGGTGGTATTTGATCACCACTGAGTTTTTTCTTATTGTTTATTATATAAATGAAAAAAGACAGAAAATTTGAAAAAAAAAAAAAAAAAACAATACTTTATACTTTCTGTTATAAAACATGTCCAATAAAATCAAATTTCTTCATAAATTTATGCCAAAATGTATTCTGCTACATGTTTGTGGTAATAAAAAAAAAAAATCCAAAATGTGTATATTAATTAGTTTGAGTGAACATTATAGTGTCTACAAACTATGATGTATACAATATATTTGAAAATTGATCAATCCTGATGTACTGATGTAATTTCTTGAGGTCCTAAAATGCCAGGACAGTAAAAGTACCCCACAAAATTGCCCCTTTTTGAAAACTAGACAGTCTGAGGCATTTATTATGAGGCATGGCAAGTGTTTTAAAGTTGTAATTTTTTTGTCAACATTTATAGGAATATGAACAAATTAAATACATTTTCTTTTTCACATTTTTTTTTACATACTGTCACCAGTGCAGTTCAGCATTTTCATATGACTGGTATGCTGGTATGTGATCAGGGATACTGATGACATAACAGTATGCATGTGGGTATATATGTACCGTGAGTTCTAACATTTTTTAAACGGCCCACTAGGTGGCATTTTTCCCTCTGTATCTGAAGCATTTGGGCAGGTACCAATACCTGTGCAAATGCTTGGTATCAGCACCGATATCGCTATTGGTGCATCCCTAATATATATATATATATATATATATATATATATATATATATATATATATATATATACTGTATATACACACACACACACACACTGTATATATTATCTCCTGCCTTTCAGTCTATCATGAATGATGCTTCTAGACTCATCCATCTTGTGGCTGCTGTTCCTCTTTCCCAATTTAAAATTCAAAATACAAATTACAACATACAAAGCCATCCACAACCCTACGTACAGCTATATCACCAACCTCATCTTGAAATATCACCAAAATGGGTAATTTCTCTCCTATTCTCCAGCTCCCTTGTCTCATTCTCCCATGCTCATCTCCAGGACTTCTCCGGAACCTATCCCATCCTCTGGAATTCTTTTTTCTCGTTCAAACATTTTATTGAAAATCAGAAATAGGTACAACGCAACATGTACAATCGAAGTAGAAGAGGTTACATTCGTACAATTGGTAACAAGGTAAACCGGTGATAGTAACAAAGCAAACCAAGTTAACGCACAGGTTCAAGAACCATGTGGGTGGTGACCCAGAAGGTAGACCCATTCAGCACAGCGAACAACTGGGCACCCCTAAAAGTGAACTTGCTGTGCCCGCGTGTAACTGCGCCGTCGGTGGTCCATATAGCATGCATGAAAGTAATGTCACCAGAAGTCACAATACATGGCCTAGAGCACTGAAGGAAACATGGTAAGGTCAAGAGACCTTAGCAGTGGGACAAAAGGGATACAAACCTAGCAGAAAGGTGAAATGATTGGTGTAAGGAATGTGGGGAGAAGTAACCGCTGTAGGGGGGATTAAAAGACAGAGCATTGTACATATGGCGGGATATAGTTGTAAGAAAGAGGAGTAAGAACAGGGAGGAAGGGGGGAGGCGGGGGAACGAAACGGGGGGAAGGAAGAGGAAAGGTATGGGGGGGGGGAGGTAGGAAGGTGGAGGGGGAAAAGGGGGTCACCGGGGGGGAGCAGGATTACCACTGGTAGATACAAGCATCGTGAAGATGCCGTTCAGGGCAATAAGAGAGAGCTATCAAAGTTCAGGGGAAGAAAGTGATCTACCCATGGTTGCCAAAGTTTGTCAAATTTCTCGACCTTGTCCAGCAGGACAGCTTCAATCTTTGCATGAATCGTGGCATTGGTGATTCTGTGTTTCACTTCGGGAAGAGGCAGTTGGGGGGTTTTCCAAGCATTAGCTATGGTTTGTTTAGCCGCTGTCGTGACTTGTAAAAACAATTTGTGATGACGTTTGGAAACGTCATCTGGTTTCATGTTTAAGAGGACGAGACCGGGGTCAGGTTGGATGTGTGTGTCCATGAGGATAGAGAGAATGCGAAAGATAGCCTTCTAAAATTGTTGGACCACGGAGCATGACCACCAGATATGCATATGAGTGCCCGCATCCTGGCATCCTCAGAAACAGGCCAGAGAGTATGATGGTTGGAATTTAGCAATACGAGCTGGCACAAGGTACCAACACATAAGCACCTTATAATTAGTTTTGGAGGCCACAATATTTTGTGAGGCTGCCTTTGTCGTCTGCCAGATCTTGGACCAGTCCTCGGGGTCAAGTGTAATGCCCAAGTCCCGTACCCAGTTAGTCGCATATGAGGGAAGAGCATGGACTAGGGGTTCAGAAAGTCTAGAGTAAAGCAAGGATATAAGACCTCTGGAATTCTTTAACCCAATCTGTGGGGTGATCTTCTGCTCTGTCTTTTGAGGAAATCCTTGAAAACTCATCTAATCTCCATCTCCTGTGTCTCCCTTTATTTTATAAAGTGCTGTGCAAGCAATATATACATATCTGTGTATATATATATATATATATATATATATATATATATATATATATATATATATATATATATTTCTCTTTCGTTCATTAACGGACACAGCTCCATATCTTCTTTGACCCTTGAATTATGCTGCTCTCATTAGGAGTAGAACACTAGGCGAAAAAGAGTTAAAAGAGTTTGTCTACGCCCATAGGGCAGTCCCAGGAGGTATACTCCCACTTCCTGCTCTAGCTCTTCAGTAATTTAAATATGGGATGAAGCAGTGCTGCGTCAGAGGCACCCCCTTGGGGCCCGCAGTTCCTCAAAAGCGGCAAAGGTATTCCCCTTTTCCTGCCTACTGTGACAAAGTTGTTGTGAATCAGAGGACTTTTTATAAACGCAATATGGAGCGTTTTGATTGATGGTATACCTTGAGTAGTCACTGTTGGGTACGAGGCAGTCCCACCTCTGGGGGACTCTAAGGTTTCCAGGCTGAATAAATTCACCATATTTCTAGTGGAGTTATCTCCGGTTTTAGAAAAAAAATAAAAAATCCTTTTGTCAGGAGAGCCGAGACTTTGGTCTGCCACATGTTTTTCTGTGGTCGGTTCAGTCCTTGGGGCTGGTATTCACCATAGCATTGGTGTCCCTGACTTTCCCAAATGGGCGCAGCTTTTGCGCTGGGATCTGGAAGGGGGGACTGCCTCCACCTGCCTTTGCGGAGCTTGCAGGCTTTTTGGTCCAGGGGTTGCAGTTTGTCTGTGATGCCTCTCTTGATGCGGCTCCCTTAGTGTCCAGGTTGTCCGTGACATCAATATCCTTTGTCGCATGATATGGCGAATATACTGGTCTGTAGACCAGGCTGTCTAGAGGGCCTTGTGTGATCTTCCTTTTGGGGGAATCGTCTGTTTGGAGTCTCCCTGGAAGGACCTCCTCCGGAGGTTCCTTGCGAACCCGGTCTAATATACGGAGAGCAGGTCCTTGCAGAACTTTAGACAATGTCTCTTCTGCCTTAAAGGGGTGCCATTACCTGTGTTTGGGGTGGGGGAGGACATCTTTGCTTCCTCTGAACCGGTGGACCTCCCTGATCAGACAGGTGGGTCCATGATCTTATCAGCCCGGCTACAAGATCGAGTTTTTGATCTTCTACTCTAGTGCGGTTCTCTCCTTGAAACCTGCGTTTATCTCCAGACCGCCTGTGAGGTCACTTCGGGTGGTGCAAAACTTACTACTACAAGGGGTGATTGTTCCGGTCTCATAATCGGAACGTTTGTTTCATGGCTTTTATTTCAAACATGTCCGCAGGTCCTAGGAAGGAAAGTGTAGTATGTCCAATCTTGGAACTCCAGTTCTGAACCATTTTTGTGCGGGTACAGATGTTTTGAATGGAGCCCATCTCATATTGACACTGCTTTGGGACGTCCCACGGGTCAAAGAAGATATTGAGCTGTGTCCCTCAATGAACGAAATAGAAAACTGGATTTTTGCCTTACCATAAAATCCTTTTCTCTGATGTTCAATGACGGACACAGCCCCCGCCCCTCTAATGAGTTGGGGTTTATGGTCTTCTGACACTGTTTGTTACAAAACTGAAGAGCTAGAGCAGGAAGTGGGAGTATACCCCCTGGGACTGCCCTATGGGCATAGTCAGAGATGTATAGTAACTAAATAGAACTACTGTATTTAAGTACCGAAAGGCGGTATCTGTACTTTCCTAGAGTAGAATTTTTTTCTCCTACTTCCACTTTTACTTCACTACATTTTTTCGATGATTTCAATACTTCTACTCCGATATTTTTTTTTTGTGCTGCATAGTTACTCATTACTATTTTAAAAATTACCACTGCCAGAACAGTAGATGGCAGGTTTCATGAAGCTCAAAACATGTGTATTATCAGCGAATACGAAAATAAATGTATGTATAAATAAAAGCTGCATTTGAAATAATAAAAAACAATATGATGTTCAAACTTTTGACTTCTTTCTTTAATAACTACATAACACAGTACTTTTACTTTCAGTACTTGAGTAGCAATTTTTTTTTCAAAACTACTGGTACTTTTACTTTCAGTACTTGAGTAGCAAAATTTAAAAAAAAACTACTTGCAATACTTAAGCACAAAAAATGTTGAATACTTTAGTACTTCTACTCAAGTCACTTTTTGATCGAGCACTTCCACTTCTACTCAAGTCACTTTTTGATCGAGCACTTGTACTTTTACTCAAGTATGGGTTTCGAGTACTTTATACAACTCTGGGCGTAGTCAAACT
The DNA here is from genome assembly GCF_965119305.1 of Pelophylax lessonae. NCBI lineage: Eukaryota > Metazoa > Chordata > Amphibia > Anura > Ranidae > Pelophylax > Pelophylax lessonae. The sequence goes on along the minus strand of NC_138769.1, from coordinate 674,476,746 downwards.
CTTTTAACTCTTTTATGCCTAGTGTCCCACTCCTAATGAGAGCAGCATAACCCAAGGGTCAAAGAAGATGTGGAGCTGTGTCCGTCAATGCACATCAGAGATAAGGATTTTACGGTAAGACAAAAATCCATTTTTATGTATATATATATATATATATATATATATATATATATATATATATATATACAGTATATATATGGCAAATCTAGGTTGCCCCGATCCCTAGTGATTCTTCCAAATTTTCCATATCATCCTTTGTTCAACTCATATGCATTTCTAGCTTTTCTGCTCTGTTTCTTTCTTTTTCTGACTACATTTACTCTCAACTTACTCCAACAAATACCTTTTTGTAGCTAGATCATGTCCTGAGCTTCTCACAGCGACAATTCCACTTCTGCCCCTCCTATACCTACCAGGGGTTCAGAGCACAGCAATGCTCAAAACCTAAGAAGCTGGACCATTCTGAAGCTTATGGCAGAGCTACAGCATAGAGGCATTTCCTTCCTGGCCACAGCTCGGAAAGCAGAGCTGTTTAAATTGTTGTTGTTTCTGCCCCCATCAGTAGCCGGACCTAGCTTAAGAGCAGTTTCTCTTGAGTCCATATCCACAGCACTCACTCATTTACACGTGATGATCAACACCTTATTCGCATCTATCTCTGATATCCAAGCTAGAGTGGAGGTCTTAGAATCCCATCCTGCATTTGCTAAACCAGGGGTAGTAGCAGTTGCAGCGTCAGCAAGCCCAATTACAGGTCCCAATCCCACTGTTTATCCAGAACACTTCATCCCAGCCAACATCAAAAAAGATATTCAAGAGGGCAAGGATGTAAATTTGGCCTCACTCCTCATTTCAGCAATGGATTTTGAGGATAATAAGTCTTATGCTTGCGGGGACATTTCAGTCGTACAGCTATCATAGTTTATTTGCAGCTAAAGCAGCAGCCAAGCTCACGCAGTTCAAGGTCGTTACCAATTGGAGCAGCATAGATATGGAGCTTTTCTGACGCCATTTCGCTGCCTTACCTTCTCCATTCTGCTCTGTATGCCAATCTTACACTCACACGGCTAATTGGTGTTCCAGTTAGTGTTGTATGATGCTTATGTGAATAAAAAAGCTGTGGGATGAACTGGTGAACCTCCCAACAGCTCTAGTGTGTAAAAACTCAAAATCTTAAGAAGATTAAGCATCATACAGCACTATATACCACAAATGGTTAAAAGCCCGGTAATTTATTGTAATTAAAGGTTTTGAATGTTTGAATGTTTTTTTCCCATCTATCTCGCTGCAAAAAGAAAAAAGTTTGAGGAGCTATGCGTCACATCAGCTTTGTGCACAATAAGCAGATGTTGGAGATCGTTCCTTTTTCCTCATTGGCCGCTGTGCCTAAAAAGGAGAAGAGAACATACTCTGCTGACAGCGGAAGTGTCCTCAGTATTAGCATAAACTGCAGCGTCATAGATAAGGGACAGCAGGAAATGAACATAGCGAGCACTTCCGGTGGACATCCAGACCCTCCGGACTGTAAATATATATCATAATAACATTTGGCGACATTTAAAACTCCCTTCATCCCTTTGAGGTTGATATGGTCACATTTACATACAAATATGATCGGTTGCTAGTCCTTAGGAAGGAATGGGAGGGTCCCGAACCCCGGAAGTGCTGGTTAAAGGGCATATTTAAAGGCGGAAGTGATGACGCTGGCCCCACCTCCTATCTCAGTGGATGCCCAATCGGGAGAAACGTCGTTAGAGAGGAGGCGCCGCGTCATCACAACTAGACCTAGGCAGTGGTCCGCACTGCAGGTGGACCCCGCCATACAGCTCCACCTTGAGGGAACTCGCTATAATTGTCTTCATAACTGTAAGTGCAATCACTTGTATTTAATAAAATCTTACTGTTGATAATGCACTATGGCGGTCCCCTATGTTGTGTCCCCTATCATTAAGGTTAACCAGACACAGAAGTCATAGTAGCCTATCAGAGTCCAGGCACTTTTGGCAGGATCGTTTACCATCAAGTTTCTGTTTGGGTCTGTTCCTCTTGGATAGGGTTGAGCGGACACCTAGATGTCCGTGTTCGACGGGTTCGGCCGAACTTTAAAAAAAAGTCCGGGTCCGTGTCCCGGACTTTTACCGAACTTTTCCCGGACACCGAACCCCATTGAAGTCAATGGGGACCCGAACTTTAAGGCACTAAAATGGCTCTAAAACACCAAAGGAAAGGGCTAGAGTGCTGCAAATGGCAGCAAAACGTAATTAAGAGCATGGCAAGTGCTCTGCAAACAAATGTGGATAGGGAAATAACTTAAAACAACAAAAAAAAACAGAAAAATAAAACAATGTTCTTCTTCATCTCTGAAGGACGAGGCCCATATGGAGTAGGAGGGAGGTTGAGGTGGTGGTGGATGTGGCGGTGACATAGGCGTGCGCACAGGGTGTGCTGGGTGTGCCTGGGCACACCCTAATCACCTAGGGCACATAGCATTGCCAGTGAGGAGATGGGAAAGATCTCCCTGGGACCTGCTCTGCTCTATTTCTCCTTGCCTACAGGTACATGGCCCTGATACATTACTCTCCCTGCTGGCAAACACATGCATGTGTATTTCAACTTTGGGGTGCACACCTTAATGCAATAGGCTGCGCACACCTATGGGCGGTGTAGGTGGAAGCGGCGGTGGAGGAGGACCAGGGCCGGATTAACAGCATCATGGGCTTGGTGCTGAGGATTTTGAAGGGCCTTAAGGGCCGTGCCTTGCCATGCACCCAGAGGAGGAAGGGTGCAGCCATGCATGCCTAATTCAACATGGGATGCTGTCTCTGAAGCCCATAAACACATCCATGCATCGCCAACTGTCCCTCCTTGTCCGGCCTTCACGCTGTGTGGGGAGGTTCTGAGGGTGCTGCCTGGGGAAGCGAGCATAGAAGCCAGACTTCTGTGTTTACAAGTGACAGAAGAGCGGTAACAGTGAATATGGCCAACCCGGGGCCTATATAAAAGGTAGGGGCCTGGAGCTGCAGCTCCAATAGCCTCTACATTAATCTGGCCCTGAGGAGGAGGACGAGGTAGCCAACACTGCTTCTTTTCAAAAATTTTAAATGAGGGTACACCCCAAAAGAGTGAGAAAGAGCAAAAATGGAACAATGGGTGGGTAAGGTCGGTATCCATTGCTATTCTGCATAAGGTACGGAAAAGTCCCGTGGGATCCATGCCTGGTTCATTTTAATGAACGTGAGCTTGTCCACATTGTCTCTGGACAGGCGGCTGCGCTTGTCTGTTATAACGCCCCCAGCCGTGCTAAATACCCGTTCAGATAATACACTGGCTGCAGGGCACGCCAGCACCTCCAAGGCGTAAAGGGCAAGCTCAGGCCATGTGCCCAATTTGGAGACCCAGAAGTTGAAGGGGGCAGACCCGTCATTCACTACATGTAGGCGTGTGCACACATACTGCTCCACCATGTTGGTAAAATGCTGCCTCCTGCTAAGACGTTCCATCTGAGCTGCTGGTGCTGCTGTTTGTTGTGGCGTGCTGACAAAGCTTTTCCACATTTCGGCCATGCTAACCCTGCCTTCTGAGGTGCTGGCGGTGCCCTGGTTGCGTTGGCGACCTCCTCCTCCTCCTCCTCTGCCTTGTGCTTCCACTGTGGCCCCGCTGTCAGATGGGAATGCCAGCAGCATGGCGTCTACCAGCGTGCGCTTGTACTCGCGCATCTTGCGATCGCGCTCCAGTGAGTGAATTAAGGACGGTACGTTGTCCTTGTAACGGGGATCCAGCAGCGTGGCCACCCAGTAATCAGCACAAGTTAGAATGTGGGCAACTCGGCGGTCGTTGTGGAGACACTGCAGCATGTAATCGCTCATGTGTGCCAGGCTGCCCAGAGGCAACGAAAGGCTGTCCTCTGTGGGAGGTGTATCGTCCGTGTCCTCTGTATCCCCCCAGCCACGCACCAGTGATGGCCATGAGCTGGCCTGGGTGCCACCCTGCTGTGAACATGGTTCCATCTCCTCCTCCAGCTCCTCCTCCTCCTCATCCTCCTCATCCTCCAGAACTGTGCCCCTGCTGGACAATTGCTTCCCTGGCGTTTGCGTGTGCAGGAACCCACCCTCGGAGCCCCTTGCGAATGACTGCCCTGAAAGCCTTGGAAATGTTACCTCTTCATCCTCCTCCTCCTCCTCATCCTGTGCCACATCCTCTTCCATCATCGCCCGAATTGTTTTTTCAAGGAGGCATAGAAGTGGGATAGTTAAGCTGAGAACGGCGTCATTGCCACTGGCCATGTTGGTGGAGTACTCAAAACAGCGCAACAAGGCACACAGGTCTCGCATGGAGGCCCAGTTATTGGTGGTGAAGTGGTGCTGTTCCGCAGAGCGACTCACGCGTGCGTGCTGCAGCTGAAACTCCACTATGGCCTGCTGCTGCTCGCACAGTCTTTCCAGCATGTGCAAGGTGGAGTTCCACCTTGTGGGCACGTCACATATGAGGCGGTGAGCGGGAAGGCCGAAGTTACGCTGCAGCGCTGCCAGGCGAGCAGCAGCAGGGTGAGAACGCCGAAAGTGCGCACAAACGGCCCGCACTTTCTGCAGCAGCTCTGACATATCGGGGTAGTTTTTAAGGAACCTCTGCACCACCAAATTCAGCACATGCGCCAGGCAAGGGATGTGCGTCAAACCGGCTAGGCCCAGAGCTGCTATGAGATTTTGCCCGTTATCGCACACCACCAGGCCGGGCTTGAGGCTCGCTGGCAGCAACCACTCATTTGTCTGCTGTTCCATGCTCCTCCACAACTCCTGCGCGGTGTGTGGTTTGTCCCCCAAACAGGCAAGTTGTAAAACTGCCTGCTGTCGTTTACCCCTGGCCGTGCTGAAGTTGGTGGTGAAGGTGTTACGCTGTCCGGATGAGGAGGCGGTAGAGGATGAGGAAGCGGAGTAGGAGGAGTTAGGAACAGGAGGCAAACTGAAGCGCCCTGCAATCCTCGGTGGTGGAAGGACATGCGCCAAATTGCTATCCGCCTCAGGCCCATCCGCCACTGCATTTACCCAGTGTGCCGTTAGGGAGATATAACGCCCCTGACCGTGCTTACTGGTCCACGTATCCGTAGTTAGGTGGACCTTGGCACAGATGGCGTTGCGCAGTGCACACCTGATATTTTCCCCCACTTGGTTGTGCAGGGAAGGGATGGCTTGCCTGGAAAAGTAGTGGCGGCTGGGCACGACGTACTGTGGGACAGCCACCGACATAAGGTTTTTAAAACTGTGCGTCTCCACCAGACGGAATGACAGCATTTCAAAGGCCAATAATTTTGAAATGCTGGCATTCAGGGCCAGGGATCGCGGGTGGGTAGGGGGGTACTTCCTCTTCCTCTCAAGTGTTTGGGAGATGGAAAGCTGAACGCTTCCACGGGACATTGTGGAGATGGTTGTTGGTGACCCAGGTGGTGTTGTTGCTGACAGATCGTCTGTTTGCGGGGTGGCAGGTGCCAGTATCACTACAGATGTGGCTGGAGCGGCCGAGACTGCAGCAGAAGAGGAAGCAGGATGAGCCAGAGACGTTTCTTGGTTTTGAAGGTGTGTACTCCACTGCAGCTCGTGCTTTGCACTTAGATGCCTGATCATGCAGGTTGTGCTCAGGTTGAGAAGGTTTATGCCTCGCTTCAAGCTCTGATTGCACAGGGTGCAAACCACTCGTGTCCTGTCATCAGCACATTTTCTAAAGAACTTCCACGCTAGAGAACTCCTTTGAGCTGACTTTGGTGCGCTCGTTCCCTTGCTGCGTTGGGCAGTAGCGGGCGTAGTGTCTAGGGCACGGCCGCTCCGCTTCTGCACCCTGCTCCCTCTTCTGCTGTGCTGGTGGCTCTGTGCGACCACCGCCTCTTCCTCCAAACTACTCAGGTCACCTGCATGACGTTCATTCCATGTGGGGTCGAGGACCTCATCGTCCTCCACATCATCTTCCACCCAGTCTTCACCCCTGCCCTCCTTGTCGGTCTCCACAATGCTGAACGCCGCAGCAGTTGGCACCTGCGTTTCGTCATCATCGGAGACGTGCTGCGATGATCCTTGCATGTACTCATCTTGAGAAATAAGTGGTTGGGCATCGCTGCACTCAATCTCTTCCACTTCTGGGGCAGGGCTAGGTGGATGGCCCTGGGAAACCCTGCTGACAGAGTCCTCAAAAAGAATAAGAGACTGCTGTATGGCTTGGGGCTCAGACTGCTGGCCTGATTTGCAAGGGGGTGAGGTGAAAGACGGTTGGACATTGGCTGCAGGTGCCAACTCTGACCTTTCTGCAGTAGACTGGGTGGGAGACAATGTGAAGGAACTGGAGGCACTGTCAGCAGCAAACCAATCTACTATCGCCTCAACTTGTTCTGGCCTCATCACTTCTAGGGGCGTTTGATGCCCTACCAAATACTGATGCAGGTTCTGTCGCCTACTCACACTTGAGGAAGGTGTTTCACTTGTGCGTGTAGCTGGCACAGATCGACCACGTCCTCTCCTTGCAACAGGAGCTCTACCAGCAGCACCACGACCCAGGCCACGGCCCTTATTTGACGGTCTCCTCATATTTCTGTAATTTAAGATCTTGCCCTAGAAAGGTTTTTATTGAATAGCGGAATAGGAAATATGATCCAAAAAAGTGTATGTATCTCGCACGTACAAAACCACACTAGGCCCCAATTACTATTGTTTCTACCCCTAAAAGGATGGATGAGGAGTAGGAGGAGTATGGAACAGACAGCACCCTCAAATCTTCAGAAGTATGAGATGAACCCCAAAAACTTGGAAAGGTGGATCTCACACGTACCGACACAGACTATCCCGCAATTCAATTGATCCTCAAAGGTTTTTATTGAATAGCGAAATAGGAAATATGATCAAAAAAAGTGTATGTATCTCGCACGTACACAACCACACTAGGCCCCAATTACTATTGTTTGTACCCCTAAAAGGATGGATGAGGAGTAGGAGGAGGAGTATGGAACAGGCAGCACCCTCAAATCTTCAGAAGTATGAGATGAACCCCAAATACTTGGAAAGGTGGATCTCACACGTACCGACACAGACTATCCCGCAATTCAATTGATCCTCAAAGGTTTTTATTGAATAGCGGAATAGGAAATATGATCAAAAAAAGTGTATGTATCTCGCACGTACACAACCACACTAGGCCCCAATTACTATTGTTTGTACCCCTAAAAGGATGGTTGAGCAGTAGGAGCAGGAGTATGGAACAGGCAGCACCCTCAAATCTTCAGAAGTATGAGATGAACCCCAACAACTTGGAAAGGTGGATCTCACACGTACCGACACAGACTATCTCGCAATTGAATTGATCCCCAAAGGTTTTAATTGAATAGCGGAATAGAAAATATGATCAAAAAGAAAGTGTATGTATCTCGCACGTACACCACCACACTAGGCCCCAACTACTATTGTTTGTACCCCTAAAAGGATGGTTGAGCAGTAGGAGGAGGAGTATGGAACAGGCAGCACCCTCAAATCTTCAGTAGTATGAGATGAACCCCAAAAACTTGGAAAGGTGGATCTCTCTCACACGTACCAACACAGACTATCCCCCAATTTAACTGATCCCCAAAGGTTTTTGATTAAATAGCGGAATAGAAAATATGATCCAAAAAAAGTGTATGTATATCACACGTACACAACCACACTAGGCCCCAATTACTATTGTTTGTACCCCTAAAAGGCTAGATGAGGAGTAGGGGGAGTATGGAACAGGCAGCACCCTCAAACCTTCAGAAGTATGAGATGAACCCCAACAACTTGGAAAGGTGGATCTCTCTCACACGTACCAACACAGACTATCCCCCAATTTAACTGATCCCCAAAGGTTTTTGATTAAATAGCGGAATAGAAAATATGATCCAAAAAAAGTGTATGTATATCACACGTACACAACCACACTAGGCCCCAATTACTATTGTTTGTACCCCTAAAAGGCTAGATGAGGAGTAGGGGGGGTATGGAACAGGCAGCACCCTCAAACCTTCAGAAGTATGAGATGAACCCCAACAACTTGGAAAGGTGGATCTCTCTCACACGTACCAACACAGACTATCCCCCAATTTAACTGATCCCCAAAGGTTTTTGATTAAATAGCGGAATAGAAAATATGATCCAAAAAAAGTGTATGTATATCACACGTACACAACCACACTAGGCCCCAATGACTATTGTTTGTACCCCTAAAAGGCTAGATGAGGAGTAGGGGGGGTATGGAACAGGCAGCACCCTCAAACCTTCAGAAGTATGAGATGAACCCCAACAACTTGGAAAGGTGGATCTCTCTCACACGTACCAACACAGACTATCCCCCAATTTAACTGATCCCCAAAGGTTTTTGATTAAATAGCGGAATAGAAAATATGATCCAAAAAAAGTGTATGTATATCACACGTACACAACCACACTAGGCCCCAATTACTATTGTTTGTACCCCTAAAAGGCTAGATGAGGAGTAGGGGGGGTATGGAACAGGCAGCACCCTCAAACCTTCAGAAGTATGAGATGAACCCCAACAACTTGGAAAGGTGGATCTCTCTCACACGTACCAACACAGACTATCCCCCAATTTAACTGATCCCCAAAGGTTTTTGATTAAATAGCGGAATAGAAAATATGATCCAAAAAAAGTGTATGTATATCACACGTACACAACCACACTGGGCCCCAATTACTATTGTTTGTACCCCTAAAAGGCTAGATGAGGAGTAGGGGGAGTATGGAACAGGCAGCACCCTCAAACCTTCAGAAGTATGAGATGAACCCCAACAACTTGGAAAGGTGGATCTCTCTCACACGTACCAACACAGACTATCCCCCAATTTAACTGATCCCCAAAGGTTTTTGATTAAATAGCGGAATAGAAAATATGATCCAAAAAAAGTGTATGTATATCACACGTACACAACCACACTAGGCCCCAATTACTATTGTTTGTACCCCTAAAAGGCTAGATGAGGAGTAGGGGGGGTATGGAACAGGCAGCACCCTCAAACCTTCAGAAGTATGAGATGAACCCCAACAACTTGGAAAGGTGGATCTCTCTCACACGTACCAACACAGACTATCCCCCAATTTAACTGATCCCCAAAGGTTTTTGATTAAATAGCGGAATAGAAAATATGATCCAAAAAAAGTGTATGTATATCACACGTACACAACCACACTAGGCCCCAATGACTATTGTTTGTACCCCTAAAAGTCTAGATGAGGAGTAGGGGGGGTATGGAACAGGCAGCACCCTCAAACCTTCAGAAGTATGAGATGAACCCCAACAACTTGGAAAGGTGGATCTCTCTCACACGTACCAACACAGACTATCCCCCAATTTAACTGATCCCCAAAGGTTTTTGATTAAATAGCGGAATAGAAAATATGATCCAAAAAAAGTGTATGTATATCACACGTACACAACCACACTAGGCCCCAATTACTATTGTTTGTACCCCTAAAAGGCTAGATGAGGAGTAGGGGGGGTATGGAACAGGCAGCACCCTCAAACCTTCAGAAGTATGAGATGAACCCCAACAACTTGGAAAGGTGGATCTCTCTCACACGTACCAACACAGACTATCCCCCAATTTAACTGATCCCCAAAGGTTTTTGATTAAATAGCGGAATAGAAAATATGATCCAAAAAAAGTGTATGTATATCACACGTACACAACCACACTAGGCCCCAATTACTATTGTTTGTACCCCTAAAAGGCTAGATGAGGAGTAGGGGGGGTATGGAACAGGCAGCACCCTCAAACCTTCAGAAGTATGAGATGAACCCCAACAACTTGGAAAGGTGGATCTCTCTCACACGTACCAACACAGACTATCCCCCAATTTAACTGATCCCCAAAGGTTTTTGATTAAATAGCGGAATAGAAAATATGATCCAAAAAAAGTGTATGTATATCACACGTACACAACCACACTGGGCCCCAATTACTATTGTTTGTACCCCTAAAAGGCTAGATGAGGAGTAGGGGGAGTATGGAACAGGCAGCACCCTCAAACCTTCAGAAGTATGAGATGAACCCCAACAACTTGGAAAGGTGGATCTCTCTCACACGTACCAACACAGACTATCCCCCAATTTAACTGATCCCCAAAGGTTTTTGATTAAATAGCGGAATAGAAAATATGATCCAAAAAAAGTGTATGTATATCACACGTACACAACCACACTAGGCCCCAATTACTATTGTTTGTACCCCTAAAAGGCTAGGAGTAGGGGGAGTACTGAACAGGCAGCACCCTCAAACCTTCAGAAGTATGAGATGAACCCCAACAACTTGGAAAGGTGGATCTCTCTCACACGTACCAACACAGACTATCCCCCAATTTAACTGATCCCCAAAGGTTTTTGATTAAATAGCGGAATAGAAAATATGATCCAAAAAAAGTGTATGTATATCACACGTACACAACCACACTGGGCCCCAATTACTATTGTTTGTACCCCTAAAAGGCTAGATGAGGAGTAGGGGGAGTATGGAACAGGCAGCACCCTCAAACCTTCAGAAGTATGAGATGAACCCCAACAACTTGGAAAGGTGGATCTCTCTCACACGTACCAACACAGACTATCCCCCAATTTAACTGATCCCCAAAGGTTTTTGATTAAATAGCGGAATAGAAAATATGATCCAAAAAAAGTGTATGTATATCACACGTACACAACCACACTAGGCCCCAATTACTATTGTTTGTACCCCTAAAAGGCTAGGAGTAGGGGGAGTATGGAACAGGCAGCACCCTCAAACCTTCAGAAGTATGAGATGAACCCCAACAACTTGGAAAGGTGGATCTCTCTCACACGTACCAACACAGACTATCCCCCAATTTAACTGATCCCCAAAGGTTTTTGATTAAATAGCGGAATAGAAAATATGATCCAAAAAAAGTGTATGTATATCACACGTACACAACCACACTGGGCCCCAATTACTATTGTTTGTACCCCTAAAAGGCTAGATGAGGAGTAGGGGGAGTATGGAACAGGCAGCACCCTCAAACCTTCAGAAGTATGAGATGAACCCCAACAACTTGGAAAGGTGGATCTCTCTCACACGTACCAACACAGACTATCCCCCAATTTAACTGATCCCCAAAGGTTTTTGATTAAATAGCGGAATAGAAAATATGATCCAAAAAAAGTGTATGTATATCACACGTACACAACCACACTAGGCCCCAATTACTATTGTTTGTACCCCTAAAAGGCTAGATGAGGAGTAGGGGGGGTATGGAACAGGCAGCACCCTCAAACCTTCAGAAGTATGAGATGAACCCCAACAACTTGGAAAGGTGGATCTCTCTCACACGTACCAACACAGACTATCCCCCAATTTAACTGATCCCCAAAGGTTTTTGATTAAATAGCGGAATAGAAAATATGATCCAAAAAAAGTGTATGTATATCACACGTACACAACCACACTAGGCCCCAATTACTATTGTTTGTACCCCTAAAAGGCTAGGAGTAGGGGGAGTATGGAACAGGCAGCACCCTCAAACCTTCAGAAGTATGAGATGAACCCCAACAACTTGGAAAGGTGGATCTCTCTCACACGTACCAACACAGACTATCCCCCAATTTAACTGATCCCCAAAGGTTTTTGATTAAATAGCGGAATAGAAAATATGATCCAAAAAAAGTGTATGTATATCACACGTACACAACCACACTAGGCCCCAATTACTATTGTTTGTACCCCTAAAAGGCTAGGAGTAGGGGGAGTATGGAACAGGCAGCACCCTCAAACCTTCAGAAGTATGAGATGAACCCCAACAACTTGGAAAGGTGGATCTCTCTCACACGTACCAACACAGACTATCCCCCAATTTAACTGATCCCCAAAGGTTTTTGATTAAATAGCGGAATAGAAAATATGATCCAAAAAAAGTGTATGTATATCACACGTACACAACCACACTAGGCCCCAATTACTATTGTTTGTACCCCTAAAAGGCTAGATGAGGAGTAGGGGGGGTATGGAACAGGCAGCACCCTCAAACATTCAGAAGTATGAGATGAACCCCAACAACTTGGAAAGGTGGATCTCTCTCACACGTACCAACACAGACTATCCCCCAATTTAACTGATCCCCAAAGGTTTTTGATTAAATAGCGGAATAGAAAATATGATCCAAAAAAAGTGTATGTATATCACACGTACACAACCACACTAGGCCCCAATTACTATTGTTTGTACCCCTAAAAGGCTAGGAGTAGGGGGAGTATGGAACAGGCAGCACCCTCAAACCTTCAGAAGTATGAGATGAACCCCAACAACTTGGAAAGGTGGATCTCTCTCACACGTACCAACACAGACTATCCCCCAATTTAACTGATCCCCAAAGGTTTTTGATTAAATAGCGGAATAGAAAATATGATCCAAAAAAAGTGTATGTATATCACACGTACACAACCACACTAGGCCCCAATTACTATTGTTTGTACCCCTAAAAGGCTAGATGAGGAGTAGGGGGAGTATGGAACAGGCAGCACCCTCAAACCTTCAGAAGTATGAGATGAACCCCAACAACTTGGAAAGGTGGATCTCTCTCACACGTACCAACACAGACTATCCCCCAATTTAACTGATCCCCAAAGGTTTTTGATTAAATAGCGGAATAGAAAATATGATCCAAAAAAAGTGTATGTATATCACACGTACACAACCACACTAGGCCCCAATTACTATTGTTTGTACCCCTAAAAGGCTAGATGAGGAGTAGGGGGGGTATGGAACAGGCAGCACCCTCAAACCTTCAGAAGTATGAGATGAACCCCAACAACTTGGAAAGGTGGATCTCTCTCACACGTACCAACACAGACTATCCCCCAATTTAACTGATCCCCAAAGGTTTTTGATTAAATAGCGGAATAGAAAATATGATCCAAAAAAAGTGTATGTATATCACACGTACACAACCACACTAGGCCCCAATTACTATTGTTTGTACCCCTAAAAGGCTAGATGAGGAGTAGGGGGGGTATGGAACAGGCAGCACCCTCAAACCTTCAGAAGTATGAGATGAACCCCAACAACTTGGAAAGGTGGATCTCTCTCACACGTACCAACACAGACTATCCCCCAATTTAACTGATCCCCAAAGGTTTTTGATTAAATAGCGGAATAGAAAATATGATCCAAAAAAAGTGTATGTATATCACACGTACACAACCACACTAGGCCCCAATTACTATTGTTTGTACCCCTAAAAGGCTAGATGAGGAGTAGGGGGGGTATGGAACAGGCAGCACCCTCAAACCTTCAGAAGTATGAGATGAACCCCAACAACTTGGAAAGGTGGATCTCTCTCACACGTACCAACACAGACTATCCCCCAATTTAACTGATCCCCAAAGGTTTTTGATTAAATAGCGGAATAGAAAATATGATCCAAAAAAAGTGTATGTATATCACACGTACACAACCACACTAGGCCCCAATTACTATTGTTTGTACCCCTAAAAGGCTAGATGAGGAGTAGGGGGAGTATGGAACAGGCAGCACCCTCAAACCTTCAGAAGTATGAGATGAACCCCAACAACTTGGAAAGGTGGATCTCTCTCACACGTACCAACACAGACTATCCCCCAATTTAACTGATCCCCAAAGGTTTTTGATTAAATAGCGGAATAGAAAATATGATCCAAAAAAAGTGTATGTATATCACACGTACACAACCACACTGGGCCCCAATTACTATTGTTTGTACCCCTAAAAGGCTAGATGAGGAGTAGGGGGAGTATGGAACAGGCAGCACCCTCAAACCTTCAGAAGTATGAGATGAACCCCAACAACTTGGAAAGGTGGATCTCTCTCACACGTACCAACACAGACTATCCCCCAATTTAACTGATCCCCAAAGGTTTTTGATTAAATAGCGGAATAGAAAATATGATCCAAAAAAAGTGTATGTATATCACACGTACACAACCACACTAGGCCCCAATTACTATTGTTTGTACCCCTAAAAGGCTAGATGAGGAGTAGGGGGGGTATGGAACAGGCAGCACCCTCAAACCTTCAGAAGTATGAGATGAACCCCAACAACTTGGAAAGGTGGATCTCTCTCACACGTACCAACACAGACTATCCCCCAATTTAACTGATCCCCAAAGGTTTTTGATTAAATAGCGGAATAGAAAATATGATCCAAAAAAAGTGTATGTATATCACACGTACACAACCACACTAGGCCCCAATTACTATTGTTTGTACCCCTAAAAGGCTAGGAGTAGGGGGAGTATGGAACAGGCAGCACCCTCAAACCTTCAGAAGTATGAGATGAACCCCAACAACTTGGAAAGGTGGATCTCTCTCACACGTACCAACACAGACTATCCCCCAATTTAACTGATCCCCAAAGGTTTTTGATTAAATAGCGGAATAGAAAATATGATCCAAAAAAAGTGTATGTATATCACACGTACACAACCACACTAGGCCCCAATTACTATTGTTTGTACCCCTAAAAGGCTAGATGAGGAGTATGGGGAGTATGGAACAGGCAGCACCCTCAAATCTTCAGAAGTATGAGATTGTGTTCACTGTACCCCACAAAGATTGAGTTCACTGCACCCCACAATGATTGTGTTCACTGCACCCCACAAAGATTGTGTTCACTGCACCTCACAAAGATTGTGTTCACTGTACCCCCCAAAGATTGTGTTCACTGCACCCCACAAAGATTCTGTTCACTGTACCCCACAAAGATTGTGTTCACTGCACCCTTAAAGGATGTTGTTCACTGCACCCCACAAAGATTGTGTTCACTGCACCCTAAAAGGATGTTGTTCACTGCACCCCAAAAAGATTGTGTTCACTGTACCCCCCCAAAGATTGTGTTCACTGCACCCCACAAAGATTGTGTTCACTGCACCCCAAAAAGATTGTGTTCACTGTACCCCCCAAAGATTGTGTTCACTGCACCCCAAAAAGATTGTGTTCACTGTACCCCCCAAAGATTGTGTTCACTGCACCCCACAAAGATTCTGTTCACTGTACCCCACAAAGATTGTGTTCACTGCACCCCAAAAAGATTGTGTTCACTGTACCCCCCCAAAGATTGTGTTCACTGCACCCCACAAAGATTCTGTTCACTGCACCCCACAAAGGATTTTGTTCACTGCACCCCAAAAAGATTGTGTTCACTGCACCCCAAAAAGGATTTTGATCACTGCACCCCAAAAAGGATGTTGTTCACTGCACCCCAAAAATGATTTTGTTCACTCCACCCCAAAAAGATTGTGTTCACTGCACCCCACAAAGATTGTGTTCACTGCACCCCAAAAAGATTGTGTTCACTGTACCCCCCAAAGATTGTGTTCACTGCACCCCACAAAGATTCTGTTCACTGTACCCCACAAAGATTGTGTTCACTGCACCCCAAAAAGATTGTGTTCACTGCACCCCAAAAAGGATGTTGTTCACTGCACCCCAAAAAGGATGTTGTTCACTCCACCCCAAAAAGATTGTGTTCACTGCACCCCACAAAGATTGTGTTCACTGCACCCCAAAAAGATTGTGTTCACTGCACCCCAAAAATGATTTTGTTCACTGCACCCCAAAAAGGATTTTGTTCACTGCACCCCAAAAAGGATGTTGTTCACTCCACCCCAAAAAGATTGTGTTCACTGCACCCCAAAAAGATTGTGTTCACTGCACCCCACAAAGGATTTTGTTCACTGCACCCCAAAAAGATTGTGTTCACTGCACCCCAAAAAGGATGTTGTTCACTGCACCCCAAAAAGGATTTTGTTCACTGCACCCCAAAAAGATTGTGTTCACTGCACCCCACAAAGGATTTTGTTCACTGCACCCCACAAAGATTGTGTTCACTGCACACCAAAAAGGATTGTGTTCACTGCACCCCAAAAAGATTTTGTTCACTGCACCCCAAAAAGATTGTGTTCACTGCAGCCCAAAAAGATTGTGTTCACTGCAGCCCAAAAAGATTGTGTTCACTGCAGCCCAAAAAGATTGTGTTCACTGCAGCTCACACACAGAAAAATGGATGTGGATCACTGACACCTGCCTATCTCCAATCCCACACCACACAGCAATATCGATTGTAGTTTGTAGAACACAGTTTCCCTAAAATTCAGCAGACTCTGTCCCTAACAGGATTGAGAAGAGATCGTAGATCAGGATTGAGTGCAGATTCACCCCACCCCCCACACAGCAATATCGATTGTAGTTTGTAGAAGACACTGACCCTATAATTCAGCAGACTCTATCCCTAAAATGCCTACAACTCGCCCTGCCTAAACACTCCGACCTGTCCCTCAATTCTATCCGGACACAAATGGTTTTTTCCTGCCTATCTTTCCCTAATCAGCAGCCAGCACATTGATGTGTGCTCTGTCCCTTAGCTATGCAGCAGAATGACGCTGCTGCGGCGGCTGCCTCGAACTTATAAAGACTTGGTCACATGCTTCAGACGGCCAATCACAGCTACTAAGACATTTGCAGGCATGGCTGGGATGGCTTAAGGCACACCAGTTAAACGATTGTTGATTGGCTGTTGAAAGCCCGCCATGAAAAGAGCGCCAAAGCATGCAAAACCCGGAAATAAAACGACCGAACACGGATTTTTACCCGAACATACAGTAAAGTGTCCGTGTCCGTGTTCGGGTAA
This sequence comes from Pelophylax lessonae, assembly GCF_965119305.1. Classification (NCBI taxonomy): domain Eukaryota; kingdom Metazoa; phylum Chordata; class Amphibia; order Anura; family Ranidae; genus Pelophylax; species Pelophylax lessonae. Next base: position 674,460,070 of record NC_138769.1, on the reverse strand, counting down.
AAAAAATCCAATTATTCGGTACGAACACGAATAATACAGTCCGTGTTCGCTCAACACTACTCTTGGACACAAGCAACTACAGAAACCATCCTCGAGCCCAGCAATTCCCGGCAGGATCACTCATCAATATTATTCCAAGCTTCTTGTCTGGCTTATGTCCGGTAAGAGTCCAGGGAGCACGAGTGTGCTAGAGTGCCTTCTGAATTTTTTTTGGGGAATCCCTCCACCTGGTTGCATGACCCCTGGAGCGGTCACATCCGTATATGCCCTTAAAGTTCAACTTTTGGTAAGAGGCTAAGCTGGTGGTGGGACCTTGCACCTTCCAATCACAGTTCACATCTTCCTGAGTTTGAAGTTTATATCACCACATTTTCACCTTTATTTATGGACTTTTAATATGGACGTTTATTGCACATTGGTGATTCACCAGTCACATTTCGGACTATTTTGTTAGCACGATTTGTATTGTTTCCATTATTTATTTCACAATTAGTATATTTTTTACACTATTGTTGTATTTCAATATACACATTTGGGTAGCGCACCTGATTTTTTACACATTCCACATTATTTACTCTAAGGTAGCGGCACACCCTTATCCGAATCAGCGCACTTTCCTACCTAACAACATATTTCAGATGCCTTCAAGCTGTTGCCCATAGATCCATCCTTGTGGCAGTGGCATTGCATTAAATAGAAGGAATTATATTATTTCACCATCAAACTTCGATATAGGTAGTCCCTCAGTCACTCACTTGGATTTTTTCCCAAAGAGCTCATTGTCAGAAGGTCATCCATTACTTGGATGATTTTCTCTTGATCGAGAGGCCTGACAAACCCCCCACAGACTTGCACAGATTAAAAGAAGACTGGTCCCATTTGGGGTGCCGGGACCTGGGGGGTCACCTCCGCGACATTCTATCCATAAATCAATTCATTGCTGCGGTAGGAACCATAATTGCTTCTTTTTCACTGTTCTCCCTTTACGCTACCCTACGATGCTGTTCATTCATGTACGATGTTATTTATACTGCACACTGTGGTTCGATGCGGTAATTTCTTCTCAATTTATAATTTGTTACGATTTGTAATCTGTTTACACGATTTTGTACTGTTATCTTAAGAAAATTTAATAAAAACCAATGAACATAAAAGAAGTCTTGTTAATCTCAACGTGCCTATTGCAGAACATAAAGTAGAAGGTCCTTCACAGTCCATCATCTTTTTAGGCATTTCATTAAACACTTGTTCCATGCAGGCCAGCCTTCTACTTGACAAGTTGACTCCCATTAGGTTAGTTATCCACGCTTTTGCCCGTTCACAGGTTTCTACAAAATAGGAGTTACATTCCTTTTTGGGCATGCTTATTTTGCCGTGAGGATCATTCTTTGGGGTCGATCTTTCATTTCTTGGCTTCTGGCTTTTTTACCTCTGGCTCAGGATCTGGACCAGGTCCTTAGATTAGATCAATCGGCTATCGCTGATCTGGCCATGTAGGATGAGTTCCTAAATAACTGGAACAGCTTATCGATGTTTATTCCGGTAGCTTCTGCTTCTTCTCCCGATGTAGCTACGGAAGCTGTGGCTTCCACTAGATTCACAGCCATTTGTGGCCCCCAATGGTTCACAGATCAATGGCCTCAAGAGATTTTGTGGATCCCTAGGTTTAGTCAGATGTTCTCCATGTTTGAGTTGTATCCCATTGTAGCAACAGCTCAGGTTTGGGATCACACCTGGGTAGGGCAAATGGTTGTTTTCACCACTGACAATCCGGCTACAGCTGAGATTGTCAATAAAGGTAAGTCTAAGTCTTTGGCCATAATGTCCTTTTTGCGCAGACTGGGTCAGCATTTAACGTTCTCGGCTCCTTTATCTCTGGAAAGTACAATATCGCAGCAGATGTATTATCTTGTTTTAACTCTCCATTGTTTTCCAACAGAACCCAGGAGCCAATACAACAGCGTCACCCATCCCACATTGGTCTTGGCTGATTATGAACTAAACAGTCAGTTGTACAATGCCACTTATCTGATCATTCAATCCCTGTCCCGCAATACCTTTAAAGGATATCATACCGCATGGAACACTTTCAGTAGGTTTCAAGTCTCTTACCTCAGGTTGGATGTAGGTAACATTAAATATGTTTTGCCATTTGTGTTGTATTTTCATACGGATTTGGCATTGTCCCATAATACTATCAGGTTGTACCTGGCCGGCATACAACACTTCCTGTCCTTACAAAACCCAGAGAAGCCTTCCCTGTTTGGGTCCCACACGATCAGAGCTATTCTTTATGGCATTCAGAAGTGCCAACCAGTGGCTAGGGCTAAACGGTTACCTGTATCCAGTGCCCTGTTCAGGGATATGTCTGTCATGCTTTCACAGTTACCTTTTGGTTTCCTTCCCAGTCTAGTTATCAAAGCTGTCATTTACTTGGCGTTTTATGGTTTCCTGTACCCCAGCGAGTTTACATATGGAGGCTACGATTCACAGATAATGCATGTGGGCCACCTGTCCCAAAGCCAGTATCATTTTGGGTTACATTCAACAATATCCAAGACGCAGCAGGCTATTTAGTTGTTCCAGACTTTCAAAGAATGGGCCCAGATGCAGTTTTGGACCAGTTGTTGGCTCACTTACCCAATAAATCCAGGGATAGTCCATTGTTACCATTCCCTTCTGGTCCTTTTGGTACTGGTCAGTTCAGTAGACATGTATGTATTCTTCTCGTTAACTTAGGGCTTAAGCAGGGCTGACCCAAGGCATTGTGCTGCCTGGGTCCAAGAATAAAATTTTGCCCCACCCCCCAAAAAAAATCACGCCCAAAAGGCCCGCACTTCAATTATTTTATATAAATATAACATTTTGAAAATATTATATACACTGTTATATTCTTACATAACTCACCACAAGACCGGTCCACCAAACACCCACTGTCCTCAGTCCTCCTATCACTCCTGTGTCTGCCACTGCCCCAGAAGATCCAGCCTGCCCTGCGTGAGATGGAGTGCGCTGATGTCTGATGTCATTGTGCACACCAGGATCACGCGAGGAATGTTCCCCAGAGGAGACGCTGATACTCATCAGTTTGCACTACGGGCGACAGTATGAGATGGGGAATTGACACCCGTAAGGCACCGCAAACCGATGACACACAAAACTGCTGGAAGAGAAATCTTGGGAGGTAAATTGCTGCCCCTCTCTAAGTGCAGCCTGAGTCCAATGGACCCAGTGGGACCCATGGTAGGGCCGGCCCTTGGCTGAACCCCTGTCAGTATTTGGGTCACTCATTCCGCATAAGTGTGGCATCAGCTGCATACAGAAACAGAGTTCTGGCTCATGTCATCAGGAGGTTGGGCAAGTGGAAGTCCTCTTGCTTTGCCCAGTACATTCCAAACCCTCAGGTTGAAATGTCACTAGCATTCGCTAAGTTTGGCCAGTGATGTAAATTGCTCTTCAATAAACATTTATTTTCCTACCCAGTCCAGTACAACAATCTTTAGTTTCTTTATTATTATTATTATTGAGTATGCCCCCTTTTAGGCGTACTGACCAGCTGACCAGAGCACACCTCAGGTCTGTGTCTCATCTGTAAGTCTTTGTTGTTAGTTGTATCTGTGTCTGTCTTGACTCTGATCATAAATATATACTGTATACATACTGGATATAGACACACACACACAAACAATATATGTAATTCAATGACATCTTTTCATTTCTATTCTTTTCTAGTATAAAAGTTCTGCAACTTTGCAGTAAATTGCATTGCCCAGATGAAAGGCAATCAATAGGTTACATAACTGGACATACCATCAATTGGATTGTTGGAACATCTCCATTATCTTAGCTGTTGCTTAGGGAAAATATTCGCTCACATTTTAGTCACACACATTGCACACAAGCAAGGCAATAAATAGGTTAAATGACAGAATATTTCAAGCCGTCTGATTTCAATGACACTTCTATATCCTGAATTTTCTCTCTGAGGAATAGTAGAAAGAAGCTGACAAAGAAAAGGCATTAAAAGATAAAACTCAACTGAAATTCAGCGTATTGTAAGCAAGTAAAAATTGTTTTTTTTTTAATGTTTGTGTTTGCTGTAAGTCTTTTGCTCTGGGGCATTATTTTTAGTCGAAGCCATTCTTTGTTCATTGGCACCAACGCTTTCAAGGGACACAGTTGCCCTTGTAGCAGCTACTTATGTAAATCTATACAACCCACTGGGACTGTGGGGAATGCAATGGCCTGAGAGCGATATCCATTGTTTCAGTTAATGAATAGGAAATTAGTTGGGATCAGATTCAATTTAAGTGAGAAAATTAGACCAATGTACACAAACTGTAAGGCATCCGTTCAGAATTAATTCATAATTAATGCTTTGTTACCATCAGAAATCTTCACAGATTCTTCTGCAATCAAGTCAAACACTCCAGATAATACAGAATGTAATATAGAATGGTTTAAATTAGGCACTCCCCCCTCCTTTCTCAGTTAATATGGTCATGGAATACAGGAGATAAAGGTAGCCAAGAGCAGATGCTAGATTGCTTACACTGCTAGGGTCTGGTGTATAACTCTCACCAGGGACACTTCACGGATTTTATATCTTCTTGCTGTTTATGTGGTTCCTCTTCTTTGCATTGGTTTTTCTCCATGACTCAAAAACAAAGGTTATACTTGAAGATTATTTTTCTTCCACCCTAACATAGAGGTACACCTGAACATTCCGATCTTCTATAATCCTTAACCTGTTAACGTAATTTCATTTTTAAAAAATCTACAGCTTGTTATATAAAATAATGTCTGGTGATCCCCATTAAAGTCCTTGTTCAGGTACTTTCTTTTATAGAGAGATGAGGCTCTTTCCCTGTCTCCCATTTGTTCTTCTGTGTTGTCACCCTCACCCATGTGCTCCCAGATGACATCATAAGAGGCACCTCTTATACAGGCATGTTCCACCATCGCCACTGTCACAAGCTTGCTATCTGCTAGTGATCTGTATCCTGCAAACTATTGTCCTGTTATTATTGCCCGTGACCCTGCTGGATTAACTCTTACCACACCTTAGATTGCTGCCCTGTGCCCCCTGGGCTTATCCCTTAGCTGTATCTTATTGCTGCTTGTGACTCTAATGGATTACCTTTTATTACACCTCAGATTACTGCCTTGCACCCCCTGGGCTTACCCCTTAGCTGTATCTTATTGCTGCTTGTGACCCCACTGGATTACCTCTTTGCACACCTTAGATTGCTGCCCTGTACCTCCTGTGCTTATCTCTTAGCTGTCCCTAATTGTTGCCTGTGACCTCACTAGATTAATTTATTCCACACCACAGATTGCTGCCCAGTGATCCTTGGATTTATTCCTTAGCCATACCTTATTGCTGCTTGTGACCCCATTTGATTATGTTTTACCACACCTCAAATTGTTGCCCAGTGTCCCCTTGACTTACCCTTTTGCTGCACCTTATTGCTGCCCATGACCCACTGGATTATTTCTTACCACACATCAGATTGCTGCCCTTGACCTGCTGGATATAGTCCTTTGCTGCGCCTCATTGCTATCTTTGACTTGCTGGAATAACTCTTAATGCACATCGGATTGCTACAGTGTTACCCTGTGCTGGCTGGACTTATCCCTTTGCTGTACCTTTTTGCTGCCTGTGATCTGCTGCATTACCTCATACGGCCCTTAGACTGCTTCCCTGCATGCCCCTTGGACTAATCCTTTTGTTGTATCGTATAGCTGCCTGCTGCCCTGCGGAATGTACTCTTTTGCTAAATCTCTAACTATTGAACATTAATAAAGAATCTCTTGGCCCCGGGTCCTAAAACTACCCTTCATCTCGACTGCCCACACCTCCATCACAGTCACCACTAGGAAGCCGACCCTTATCAATGACATTCATCTTAAACCAGAGCACAAGCCTGTAAACAGGTAGTGGCTGGAGGAAATTGGAAATACTTAGATGATAGCCAATAATAGGGAAGGGGGGTTCTCTAGATAACCCTGCTCCTCACTGCAAAATGCTGGCTATAGAGCAGCCATTGAGGTTGATTTACTAAAGGCAAATATACTTTGCACTAGAAGCTCTAGATCTAAAGGAAAGCTCTGAAATTAAGGTAAGATCTGCTGATTGCTATCATCCAACCATGTGCAAGCAAAAATGCAGTTTTTTATTTTCCTTGCATGTTCCCCTCAGATCTACAGCAATTGTACTTGCAGAGCACTTGAAGTGCACTCGTGGGTGTACTTCCAGTGCACAGACTACCTTTAGTAAATCATCCACATTGTGTATTAGGGATCATTGATTAGGTAGGGAGGGCTTAGGAACTGTTAGTAAATTTGTTAGGGCAGGTAATGATGGTGGAAGTTTTAGAACCTCCATCAGGTTTTTATTTGTGGTCTGTATTCCTGTTGGAAATATTTCTCCTAACTTCCTGCCCCAACAGGGAGATCTCTCCAATGGTGCTGTTTTGCTTCCAGAAAGATACGGTATTAAGTTGTTTTACCTGCAATATCAGATTTGACCACAATATGGAGCTGGTGGTAAATTTACTCTTTTTGCAGAAACTAGTTCACCTTTAATAAAACTTCCCATCATTTTTCAGTCCAAGGAAAGGAAGCAGATGCATCATGGGAGCTCAGACTCCATTTTAGAGACTGAAAGACAGAACCAGCTATCTGAACACATGTTGGACTATAATTTGCATACGCTTGCATCTCCTAAATGCAACATCGCTGGTGAGAATTACTTATTTGCATTCACAGCCTAGTTTAATTATTGTATTTCTGTATACTTCTTATACTGATTATATGTATTTGTATTTTTTTTTTTTTCTCAATAGTTTCACCCACCCTGTTTTGTGAATAAAGCTTCAAAATGACACTCAGTCTGGCTTATTGCAGAATAGGAGGGTTTAGCTGCATATCGAGCTACACACAGGGAAATGAGTAGCGGGGACAGAACAGGGGCACAGAAAAGATTAAATATACATTTTTAGATGAGTGAGGAAGGTAATGACAGGCTGACAATATTTATATTGCTGTCTGCACCTTCCTCTCCCAAAATGACAAACCCTCATTACTTCTATAGGTCTCACAGAGACTAGAAAGAGGTTAACTATTCCCCATTCTATCCAAACTAAAAAAACATACTGGCTTTAATGTCAGAAGAGGCAGAATAGTTCATTATGGATGAAATGGTCACCTATTTAGAACGTCACTAACATCTGAAACACAGCAATAAATTGTAAAGTATTGTTAACAGGGATTTCTTTGTTTCTAGTTCCATATTTTATATTCTGTATTGTAGCATACTGTTGTTATTTTAGTAATAATGAAAATAGTCATGGACATTTAATTATGTTTACATGCAAATCTCAAATACTTCATAAGAGATGCATTGCCATGTATACCAAGGTAACCTGGCATCGTCCACTGTGGAGCCCGGCTTCTACAATATGAAAATGTTTGATCCTTGGATTTAAGAGAAGGAGTTAAAGAAATTCATTGTAAGAGGTTATTTTCTGTGGCTTCTTAAAACATGTTCCGACATAATAAAAAGAAAGAATGGTATTTCTTCTAGGCAAATAATGAAAGCATGCCATATTTTACAATTTTAGCCTAGGATCTATCGTAGAAATATATAAAACCTGTATAATTTCTTCATTAACATAAATGTTTCACTCTAAATTAAAATAATTTAAGGCCACTGTAGACAGGCTTTGGGATGGGGATAATGGGCAAATGCACTTTGCTTTTGACGTCAGCTTGGGACATTTCTGAGATCATTCAGAATCCATTACAGATGTAACTGACCTGCATTTTACCTGCTTTAGCCATTTTTGCATTCCCATGGGAAACACACACCATCAGGTGTATTTGAAAAAAAATAAAAATGCATAGTAATTTGCCCAGTGAAAGTGCATATATATTAATTTCGTATGAATGGGGCAAATACCAAATAGTATTCGTGTATTTAATGTGCCGGATGAATGTTCTTCGTTGATTTTAAATGGAAAAGACAGCATTTGGCCACTAGATGGCTCTAAGTATTATAGGAAATACTTAAAACCATCTAGTGGCCAAATGTGATATTTTACATTTTAAATCAATGAAAAACATACTTTAGCAAAGGCAATAACATAATAACAGTTGTTTTATTTTTGTTTTGTTTTTTTTGCACAAAACAAATGTACATGCACTTTTACTGGGTGTATTGCCATGCAAATGTATATATAAATCACTCCCAGTGTATTAACACAGGCTCCTAAAGTGACACTCCAGTCATAAATGTTTAAATTTCTTTAGCTTATAGTGTTTAGACACATTTAACTTGACTTGTTCTGTATTTTTATAGTCCATTCATCACTCATCCAAGAGGCTTCCTCAGTTTTAATAAGGGTCGTGATTAGGGTATTAAAGATCATTTGTCAGTTAGCTCGTGGCATGTGAAGACTGCAGGGATAGGGCTCTGTCTGTAAGTCTCAGATCCTGGCTTAATCCTGCGAGCAGAGTGCTTGATCCTGACCCTAACTGCTTGGGCATGTACCGGAGGAACACCACTGGAGGCTTCAGTGATGGTAAAATACGGCCGCCTCTCCCTGAGACGCCGGGTGATCCGCTGGCCCGATTTGCTTGGGGGTGCCAAGATGGCACCGGCAGCCATGTGGAGGGAGATGTATAGCCCCTGCTCGAATGGGCGTTGGACTCTGGACAGCCTGACTCCCCTGTGCTTGAGACCATGAGTCCTAGACCCCAAAGGGCCCGAGGGCACGCAGGGAGAAATCATTGGACAGACTAGATGTCCAGTCAGTGAACACAGGACAGGCACCCATACATTTCTGTCAGACTACGTTGACTGATCACATTGAAGGGGTGAAGATGTTCTCACTCCTGAAGCATGATGTTCAGAAGGTGGGGGAAAGAACAGCTTCTGCAGAAAAATGTATTACATCTCTGGAGGAGGTTGTCAGACCCATGGATACTGAAGTACAGGTGGAAAAAAAGACACTTTCTGAACATACACTGAAAATGGCAGATATGGAAGACCGTATGCGTAGGAATAACATCCAACTGGTGGGATTTCCAGAAGGCGTTGAAGGGAGACACCCTGAGGAGTTCTTGGAGGGATGGCTTAAAACACATCTAGATCCTTCTACTTTTACCAGTATGTTGGCCATTGAGAGGGCCCATCGCATTCCAGCTAGAGGGTTCAGAGTTTAGTGGATATCGGATCTCTATCTATCCTGATTTTTCTGTGGCCATTCAGAAGCAGCAGACCAGCTTTTAGCAAGCAAAGAAACGCCTAAGGGATCTGAGTATGGCCTATACTATGCTTTATCCGGCTAAACTGCAAATCGTGGATAAAGGAAAAGTTAATTCTTTCACAACCCCTACTGATGCTTCCAGATGGCTGGATGCTGGATGGAGGGAATGTAATGGTTCTGTCCTGCTGATGGAGGGAGTGTGATGGTTCTGTTTTGTTTCTCCATTGCTCTGAATCCCCCCTTCTCCCCCTTTTTTTTTCTTTTTTTTTGGGGGGGGGGGGAGGGCTCCTTTGGACTGTTTAATAAGTTCTTCAAAGGGCCAATTCTCCTGTTCATAATTACTTGTGAAGAATGGAGACCTGCAGACCTATGTTCTTTATACTGTATTTTTATTGGAACTTGTCATTCTGTGGAGGTCCCTAATATATCTTTGGTTTGACATTTTTTTCTCTTATCTTCTTTGGTAATTTTTTTGGACTTGGTTCCTTGCGGACATTAGGGCCTGTGAGGCTCTAATTGAGTCTCACCTTTTCTCTGCATCTGTTTTTGGTTATGGGGTCGAAGCACTTGGCAGGTTGGGGCTGGGTGCAGGGTGGGGAGTTATTGAATTTTTTTTTTTTTTTTTTGAGCAATTTCTTTGTATCTGGACAGTGTGTGTACTACATCTAAGATTTTTGATATGCAGTGTTGCGTTTCTCACCTGTTTTGTGATAGCCTATGTCTTGCTGACAATCCTGGGGCTCTGTCTGTTTCCCTTCACTGGAGGTGGTGGAGTGCAGGGTATCTACTATCTGTACCTTGGCTGCTGGAGATGGAGGTAAATTATAGCGTGGTGTCCTGGAATGTACGGAGACTTAATTCTAAATTTAAACAATCCCTGATCTTTGATTATCTCAAGAAGTATAAGCCACATTTAATTCTTCTGCAAGAGACTCATTTGGAGGGCTCCAGGATTCTCTCTCTAAAAAGGGTCCATATTGCTGAGGCCTATCATGCCACTTTTTGCTCATATGCTAGGGGGGTGTCTACATTGGTTACAAAAACACTACCCATAACCATACATGCGGTGAAAACTGACTTGAAGGGCCGATATGTAGTTCTGGTCATCAGAGGGTTTAATAAATTCCTTACATTAGCTAATATATATGTACCTCCTCCCTTCTCGCTCTCTCATCTAGATGATATGTTTCAGGCAACCTATGAGATAGCAGAAGGGAAGATTTTTCTTATGGGGGACTTTAACACGGTGACGGACACGACCATGGATAGGTTGGGGGCACCTTCAAGCGCTCTGGCTCCTCTGGCTGGATGGTTGTCAACTTATGGATTCCAGAATGTTTGGTGTTTCAAGCATGCGGACCTTAAGGAATATTTGTGTTACTCGGAGACGCATAAGTCGCTATCCAGATTAGACACCGTCTTGGCTGAGGGCCTGGATTGAGTTCAGGAGGTTAAATACTTATCCAGAGCGCTTTCAGACCCTTCCTCTATCATGTTTGATCTCAATATGGGGGTTAACGCCGAGTTCCGTCACTGGCGTATGAAAGCCAATTGGTTACAGGAGGAATATGTCAAGATAAAATGCATGCAGGCTATTCTTCATCTTCTGCACTGAAAATGGGACAATTGAGTCCCATCTTCTTCAATGGGAGGCTTTTAAGGCTTCTTTGAGAGGGGTGTTTATGTCAGAGGTGTGTGGCTTCAAACAGCAGTTGGCCTTCTCTGTGAAGGAGAAGGAAACAGTGGTATATTTGGCTAAAGCTGCGTATGGTAGGGAACCAACTCAGAGTAGGCTCTTGGAGTGGCAGAGGAAGACTCGTGACTACCGATCTATCCTGACTGACCAGACGTATATTCGAGTTTAGGGATAATAATAGTGGCTTGCTAGTATACCTGGCCAGACCTGAATATGTCCCTGTTTATATAAGTACCATACGGGACCAATACAAAACACAGGTTAATGACTCGCTGGAGATCTTGCAAGTCTTTACCCAGTTTTATAGGAAGCTGTACGTGTCGTGTGCCTCTTCGGTGTAAGATGCATCGCTGGCCTACTTAGCAGACTTGGAACTTCCTGTACTAACACATAAAGACAGAGAACTGCTTGAAAGGATATTACTATAGAGGAGATTGAGGGAGAAATGTCATCTTTTGCTCCCCGGGGGTCTCCTGGTCTTGATGGTCTACCTTCGGAGTGGTACGGCACATTTAGAGACCTTTTAGCTCCCCGCTTGGGACAGGTCTTTACATCGGCGAGAGAGGATGGTAGATAGCCACCCTCTGTGCGAGAAGCCCTGGCCCTGGTAGTTTTAAACCCTAAAAGTGGGAAGGATCCTAAGGAGTGTGACTCCTACCGCCCGATCCCGCTGATGAATGTTGACACAAAGATTCTTGCTAAGATTCTAGCGGATAGACTTCAGGCTGTTATACTAAAACTTATTAATGCAAATCAAATGGGATTTATGCCAGTCAGATGTGCCCAGATGAATGTGAGGAGACTCTTTGTAAACCTTTCAAACTTCACACGATAACTCCGGGGCAAGGGTAGTGGCTTTGTTAGATACTAAGAAAGCCTTTAACTCGGTGGAGTGGCCCTATCTATTCAGTCATTGGAGTCCTATCGTTTTGGACCCATTTTTGTCTCTTGTGTGAGACTGCTGTATACTGAGCCGATGGTAAGGCTACGGTTAAATGGTTTTATCTCTGAGCCCTTTCCTGTTTTCAGGGGGCAGGGTGCCCATTGTCGCCCCTTCTGTTCATCCTGGCCATAGAGCCCCTAGCTGCAAAATTACGGTAAGTGACTCCTTTTACGGTCTTTGGGTGGGGCAGATGGAGGAACGCGTCTCATTATATGCAGACGATATGCTCCTGTATCTCAAGGACTCACATTCAGCCGCATTTGCTCTGATTCAAGAGTTTGAGGACTATTCTGGCTTCCGCAATAATTGGGTCAAGTCGTCCCTGTTCCCTATTGAGGAGGATGTAATGATTCCTGGGGACTGCCCCATTTCATTGTCTGAATCTTTTAGGTATCTGGGGTTTCAAGTTCAGCTCCATATTTCTAAATTCATGGAGTTTAACTTGCCACCGATAATAGGGGTTTTTTCGTGAGACAGTACATAAATGGCAGACTCTACCACTAACTGTGATAGGGCCAATAAATCCATCTAAAATAATTTGTCTGCCAAAGTTTTTGTACACACTATCCAACTCACCTGTTTTTGTGCCGAAACGAGTCTTCCAGGGTATAGATTCTATCATGGTTGGTTTCCTTTGGGATTCACATCCTCCTAGGTTGTCTATAGCAGTACTGAAATTGGGAGGTCAGGCTCTACCGGATTTGCGCTCCTATTATTTTACCTCTCAACTGATCTTTTTACATTGGAGATTTTTCCCCAGATTTCAAATGCAAACATTTTGTTGGAAGCTGCGGTAGCGACTTCCCAGGAGACCCTTTTAAATATGATTTTTAGGAAGGGAGTCCCGGGTAGGAGGGTTGGCTCAGTGTTGGCATTCCCTGGGAGGATTTTTTCATATATTTATATACTGTATATACCAAAATGTAGGGGATACACCCTTAATGCTTTCTCCAAATAGCCCGCTATGGTACAATAAGTGTCTGGGGGAGTTCTTTAAACAGGGGGATGGATCCATATCGGCCAGTTTTGGGATAAAGTACCGAAATCACATATATCAGAAAGGTAAGCTATGCTCTTTTGACCAGTTACGCGGGCAGTTCGGGATACCCAGGACCTGGCACTTTAGATATGCTTAGCTTCGTCATACGGCCATAGCTTAGTTTGGAAGTGGAGAGGTCCAGGTTAAAAATACCTCTTTGGAGACTACTTTGTTGGACCCTGATCCAGTCAAGAGGATTTCAAGGTATTACCTAGCATTGGGACCCGGGGATCCCAGGTTGATAGCATGAGCAAGGACTAGATGGCTGGCATAACCGGAGTTATGGAAAGAGTTGTGGCAGGAGGTGCTTAACACTTACCTTACCACTGTTATCTCCTCAACAGATAGGATATTTCAGCTTAGGTTCCTTCATCAGATTTATTATACACTGGTAAGGTTGTTCCACATGCATAAGAGAGACTCTGCAACCTGTCATAAATGCCTGGGGGCTGAAGGGACTTTTTCATATGGTATGGGAGTGTACCAAGATAAGGCCCCTGTAATCAATGGTGACACAGTCTGTAGCTGATAAATTTGATCTTCCTAACATATGTTCCCCCTTGCGATGTCTATTGAGAATTTTGGAATAAGAGGAGTTGGATGTATATATATATACCCATCTATTCATTAGAATTTTTATTTTGGGTTACGAAAGCTCATAGCAAGGAGGGGGGTATCTATGGAGAATTGACGTTACGGATGTGGATGAAAGTAATAAATTATGACATTCTGTTATCCTGAATGAAATATAAGGCATGGGGTTCCCTCAAGAAGTTCAGAAAGGTGTGGTTTCGTTGGGTGGACTCTAATGACACTCTTGGAGGAGAGATGGATAATTGAGATGAATACATGGGGGGAGGACTGCTGCATGAGTAACGTGTCTTGATAGGCCCTTAACATGGTTAAGTGCTGCACAGTGATTCACAGGGCTTAGGCTCCCTTGCCCAGTCCGCATCTGCCCAATGTTTATTGTAAATTGTTGGTATATCCAAAGGATGAAGCCTGTTTCCTCTTTGTTCATACAGGATGTTGGGGTTTTTCAAGGGGGAGGGAGGGAGGGAGGGAGGGTAGGGGAAGTTTGGTAGTTATGGTATCATCCTATTTTAGTAATGATGGGATATATATTTTCCTTGCTTTAAAAAAAAAAAAAAAAAACAAGTATCAGACTCTCAGGAATAAGGTTTCTAGTATGAGGCCCCAGATGGGGTCTTCTATGCTTCTGAGGTGCTGGCCCTTTGAATGTCTAACGTCAATATGCTTTGTTTCAAATGTACAACATTTTTGTCTGTGATCCTTATTATCTGATAATAAAAATATTAAAAAAAAAGATAATTTTTCTCCAGTACTGCTTGACCACCACTTCACTACTTACTCATACCTAAGTATCCACACATGACACAAATTGAAGTTTAATGGCCATAGCAGCCTTTTATTAACAAATTGTATAAATAACATATTAACATTCAGTACAGTATGAATGGAGTTCCAAGGTCCTTGTAGACACAAATTGGAATTGAGTAGACAAAGCAGCCATTTATTAAGAAATTGTATACATAAACATAATAATATTCAATGTAGTAAGAATGGTGTCCCAAAGTCCTTGTAGGCATCTCTTAACAGTGTTTCTGTGTAAAACCAAAAGGTAGGCCTCCAGCCGCACACACACATAACCCCAATAATCACACATACAACCTGAACAATCCACAGTTCACTGTCACTGAACAATACAAGATAAAGGGAGCCATACCTAAGACGGGTCCCTACCTACCCTACCGGCTGGGGGCAGTGTTGGCTACCTCATCCTCCTCCTCAGGGCCAGATTAACGTAGGGGCTATTGGAGCTGCAGCTCCAGGCCCCTACCTTTTATATAGGCCCCGGGTTGGCCATATTCACTGTTACCGCTCTTCTGTCACTTGTAAACACAGAAGTCTGGCTTCTATGCTCGCTTCCCCAGGCAGCACCCTCAGAACCTCCCCACACAGCGCGAAGGCCGGACAAGGAGGGACAGTTGCCGATACATGGATGTGTTTATGGGCTTCAGAGACAGCATCCCATGTTGAATTAGGCATGCATGGCTGCACCCTTCCTCCTCTGGGTGCATGGCAAGGCACGGCCCTTAAGGCCCTTCAAAATCCTCAGCACCAAGCCCATGATGCTCTTAATCTGGCCCTGGTCCTCCTCCACCGCCGCTTCCACCTACACCGCCCATAGGTGCGCGCAGCCTATTGCATTAAGGTGTGCACCCCAAAGTTGAAATACACATGCATGTGTTTGCCAGCAGGGAGAGTAATGTATCGGGGCCATGTACCTGTAGGCAAAGAGAAATAGAGCAGAGCAGGTCCGAGGGAGATCTTTCCCATCTCCTCACTGGCAATGCTATGTGCCCTAGGTGATTAGGGTGTGCCCAGGCACACCCGGCACACCCTGTGCGCATGCCTATGTCACCGCCACATCCACCACCACCTCAACCTCCCTCCTACTCCATATGGGCCTCGTCCTTCAGAGATGAAGAAGAACATTGTTTTATTTTTCTGTTTTTTTTTGTTGTTTTAAGTTATTTCCCTATCCACATTTGTTTGCAGAGCACTTGCCATGCTCTTAATTATGTTTTGCTGCCATTTGCAGCACTCTAGCCCTTTCCTTTGGTGTTTTAGAGCCATTTTAGTGCCTTAAAGTTCGGGTCCCCATTGACTTCAATGGGGTTCGGTGTCCGGGAAAAGTTCGGTAAAAGTCCGGGACACGGACCCGGACTTTTTTTTAAAGTTCGGCCGAACCCGTCGAACACGGACATCTAGGTGTCCGCTCAACCCTACATATGACATATTCACACAAAACCCATACCTGTCCCAACAAAATGAAAAATCATACCAAAACTAAGGGAGGGAGCATAGCAAGTTTTTCTGACACCAGCCCTTTTCTGACTGAAGGCTTTCTAGGACCCTCCTACTGACTGTCCTCTGAAGCCAAATCTGTTCTTGCCTGACCCACTAATCCAGTACCTTTGACTCCTATTTACTTTAACCTAGGAAAATAAAGCCTCCTGTGCCAAACCCCTTTTAACCCACTCATGTCGACCCAGGTGTGCCTGGGCACACCCTAATCACCCTGTGTGATGATGATTCCCCCTGCTTCCTGGTTCCCCTCCGTGCCCCCTGCAGTGCTGCCTGCTTCTCTCCTCGTTTCTCCCACCAGCTTGTGTTGGGGATGATTGAACACTGAATGATCAGTATTGCTCCTGTTTTCATTCTTCACTGAAGCATAGTAAACTATTTACTATGCCTCTGTGAATGAACAGAAAGCCGCTGAGCACAGAGCACTTCCTATTTGTTCACTGTCTAGTGCAACTGAGGCTGCCGAGAAAGGGACTGGGTAAGCTCTGTCCCCAGTCCCTTCCTCTCTGTTTAGAGTTAGACCATTGACATTTCACCAAAGCCCCCCAGCGGGCACCCTAATGCAATAGGCTGCAGACATGACCAGTCTCAACATAGAAATGTATTTAAAAAATTAAAATACTCCTAAGGAGACTTCAAGGGAAAGAAGGGGTCATTGGGTGCATGGCCTTGGGCTTTAAGTTAGGTTTTGAGTTTACTGCTAGGTTCAGCAGCTATATTAAATTCAGGAATTGGCTATTTCTTTTTCAGGAGTAACAAAATGATTTCTCAGATATAATAAAGGTGTAACAAAACGTTAATTATGAAAATAAATAGATGCTGCAATTTGTGTCCCCAACACTTAAAATAACCAAAGAGATTTTCTGAAGCCAAAAACATATTACTCAGAAGATCACAATGGGTCACCCATTGGCCGGTTTTCTTCCCAAATTACCTTTCTTTGCCAATACTTTACCTGTTGACACCAGACACCTATAGAAATGTCCAAATTTAGTGCAAAAAAATAAAGTGGCAAAAGAGAGAAGATGGTGACATTTCTGCAGTGACTGCCATTTGAGACGGGCCAAAGAGCACAAATGAAGTGACCTTTTCTGCTCGTTTTCATAGAGCTAAAAAACAAGCATCATATTTTTCACAACGGATTTATTTTTTAGCTTGACATGTTTGGAGCTGATTGAACCTATTTATATCATGGTGTACATGTGTTCTCTAAGACCTGACACAGCTAGTTGTTGAAAGACAAACATTAACTCCCTCACCAGGCCTATAAAGTTAATCAATACAAATATTTCTAAACTGCGCCATAAATAATTAGGTTCCTTTGTATCCCATGCCTCCAGATTTTGGCTGGACCAAAAAAAAAAAAAGCATGGCTGGGAGTGTCACAAATGGTCAAAGTTTATTCAGATATATGATCAATTCACAAATTTATAACACATGTATCATTTGCCATGACAATTATAATTTTCAGCCTGTTGTGAGCTGACTGACATTTCAGAAAATGATAGTTATGGCAAATAATGATCACCGTAGCCCAGTAAGCATATAGAAAGTTATGAGGCTGGATTTTCACAAGTCAAGGGTGTCCCTATTAAGGGTCCTCCCTACCACAATCTGCACTTTATAAACTCTCCCGAAAAAGATGTTTCCATGTACAGTATGTTTTGAATGGCACCCAACACTCTGTACAATAGGTGCAGATGGACCCACATTGTAGTGCACTATAAAGCACATGTAAGTGGAGGTTAGTACTAGGGATCGACCGATTATCGGCAAGGCCGATATATCGAGGGCCGATATTAACTTTTGCCGATATATCTGTATCGGCCCTGGAACTGGCCGATATTGCCAATATTCCAAATATTGCTCATGTAAAAGTAAAATGATGTCACATAGCATTATTCCGTTTACAAATGTTATTGAATATGCCACTCACATATTTACAAATGAAAGATACAAGCAATTCCACATTAGCAGATCTGTTGGCAGATCGGTATCTCTCACCCACTTGCCGTAAGTGACACCCGGGTGATACCGCTCTGTCCGGCATACGATCTCAGAGATCACGTGCGTGGTCACACCAGGTGTGACCACATGATCTCCGATATCGTTATCCTATGCCGGACGGAGCAGTATCACCCTGGTGTCACTTACAGCAAGTGGTTGAGAGATGGATTGGTATCGGGTGGGTGGGAGATGGAGCGGGTGAGAGACAGAGCAGTATTGAGCGGATGTCGAACGGAGTGGTATCACCCGGGTATCACTTACGGCAAGTGGGTGAGAGATACTGATCTGCCAGCAGATCTGCTAATGTGGAATTGCTTATATCTTTAATTTATACATATGTGAGTGGCATATTCAATAACATTTGTAAACTGAATTATGCTATGTGACATAATTTTACCCTTACATGAGCATCACCACCTAATGGTTGGAGGAGGAGAAGACTAGTCTGGCAGCCTGACATAGAATGTACAAATTATTGGCCCATATCGGCCGATACCAATATGCGATGGCCAAAATATAGGTATTGGCAACGAAAAACCGTTATTGGTCCATCCCTAGTTAGTACCCCTTTAAGAAAAACCACCCCCGAGTGGATATTGTGGGTGGGGCTATCATGGACCCCTTTAATCTAGAGCCAGAAGAACCAGGGGTAGACAGTGATGTGAAAAGACTACCCCTAGTATACTTTTCATCTAAGCTTGAACTAATTGGGGTAGATGCGGTACAAGCTTCACTAGAGACCCATGCAGACCTACAAAAAGGAAACAGGAAGTATTGGTTGGCAATCCTATGTTATGGTTGAACTTGAACTGTGCAGAGTTACCGATCTTGAGAGTAAAGAGGCAAAGGCGAAGTGTATTTTGTCAAAGAACAGTACATCATGTTTCTGCAACAACAAAATGGTAAAAAATCCTGAACGTGTGGTCATTACTAATTTCCAAAGGTTGGCCTCAGTCTGGGTGAAAGTAAGTTCCAAGATGGCGGAGTCCCTCCACATTACAGGTGTGTGTACCCTATTTCTTTCCTCTGTCTTGAGGATGGTGGTGGGGGCCCTTGGTCAGCATGGTTATTGCCTTTAGCAATTCAGGGTCCTACTTGCATACATACTGTGCACTCAGATGCAGTGCATTAAAACAAAAACAAAAAGAAAATGGTGAATTCCAGTTTTTGTTCTGCCAGCTGTTCTAAATAAAATGATTTATATTTTCACTTTCCTACTACAGAAAACCAGTTAGAGCAAATTTATTCATCAGGAACTGGACGAAATTTGCTTTGTGAGTGGTTCTTCTACCTGACATTGTGGAAGGCAGAGATGGATCTATTGTGGATAAAAATGTGGTCTAGTAGGTTGACCTTGGGAAGTTAGGGAGGTAGCTGTCTAACAGCTGAATAAAAAAATCAAAGAGGATCTTAGGGTTGAGACAGTTCATTACTCCATATATGTAGCTAATCACTTGGTCTCAGGAGGCTGACATTGATGGGCACAACCAAAAGCCATGGTAGAGATAAGGTCAAAAAGTGTCACACAGAGGGCAGGTTGGAGCCTGGGGTGAGTCCTTTGTTTGAGAGAAAAGGGGTGAAGGCTCTGTGTATTTACCTAAATTGGTATTCTCTTCAAGTTTAATTAATGACCGGTCTCTGGATTTTTTATAGCCCTCTAGGAATTTATCGACCAGGTTGTCAGTCGGAAAGTCCTTCCTTGTTCCAATTTTTTTTAGGGACGTAATGGCAGATAGTTTTATAAAGAAAGAGCTGAATGGTCTCGGATCAGTCTGTTTATCAAGGAAAGCCGAAATCTTTGATTCCTGTCTGGACAAAAAGCCTTCGTATAAACTGCAGATTGTATTAGGTATAGGAAATGGTGGTTTGGTTGCTTGAATTCAGTCGCTAGAACTTGGAAAGATTTAAATTGCCTATGTAATCCCTGTGTAAGCCCGTTCAATCTCCATAGAGAGATGACATCATGTTGCATGCTTTGTGGGAACATTGGGTTGCCATGAATAGACAAAAACCTACTGTAGATATACAGGGAGATGGCCCCAACTTTTTTCGTACTTCCCTCCAGACAGTTATGGTCACATAGTTACATACATAGTTACATAGTTTGTGAGGTTGAAAAAAGACATCAGTTCATCCAGTTCAACCTATGATGTGTGTGTGTGTTAGTACATTGTATACCCCTGTATGTTGTGGTCTTTAAGGTGCCCATCTAATAGTTTTTTGAAACTATCAATGCTCCCTGCTGATACGACTGCTTGTGGAAGTGAATTCCACATCCTTACTGCTCTGACAGTGAAGAACCCCTTACGTATTTTAAGGTTAAACCGTTTTTCCTCTAGTTTTAGTGAGTGGCCATGTGTCTTATTGTATTTCCTTTCTCTAAAAAGTTTGTTCCTTATGCTAGGGTCCTCACCAGTACAGTATTTGTACAGTGATATCATATCCCCCCTCAATGCTTGTAGTCTTTCCTCATAGCCGATGCCCTCCATTGCCCTAATTATTTTTGTTGCCCTTCTCTGGACTCTCTCCAGTTCCAGCACATCCTTCCTGAGGACCGGTGCCCAGAACTGGACAGCATACTCCAGATGTGGCCGGACCAGAGTCTTGTAGAGTGGGAGAATAATCTCTTTATTTCTGGAGTGAATCCCCTTTTTTATACATGCCAGTATTCTGTTGGCTTTGCTTGCAGCGGCTTGGCATTGCATGCCACTGCCAAGCCTGTTGTCCACTAGGACCCCCAGGTCCTTTTCCATCTTAGATTCACCCAGAGGTTTCCCCCCCATTGAGTAGCTTGCTTTCGTGTTTCTAATGCCCAAGTGCATTACTTTACATTTTTCAACATTAAACCTCATCTGCCATGTAGCTGCCCACCCCGTTATTTTGTTCAGGTCCGCTTGTAATATTTCCACATCCTGCACAGAAGATATTGGCATGCTTAGTTTAGTATCATCCGCAAATACAGAGATTGTGCTAGATATCCCCTCCTCTAGATAATTTATGAATAAATTAAACAAGATTGGTCCCAGGACATACCCTTGGGGGACCCCACTTTCCACACCTGCCCAATCCGAGTACTCCCCATTTATCACCACCCTCTTGACTCTCCCCTGGAGCCAGTTCTCTATCCAGGTACTCACCCTATGGTCCATACCTACATTCCTTAGTTTGTACAGTAAGCGTTTGTGGGGAACGGTGACAAAGGCTGATAGATATGCAGATAGATGTGTAGAATTTCAAATGAATATTCTTAGGAAAAGAAGGTTATAAAAAAGTTTCTAAGAACATTTGAAGAGAACGTTCTGGGAATTTCTGTACACATTTTTCCTAAGAATTTTCTGAAGAAATTAAATCCATCTATGGCCAGCTTTAGGTTTACAGGTAACATCCCAGTTTTACATTGACAGTTTGATGTAAGTGGTGCTTATTCATTGCAGTTTAAAAAAAGACTGTGATTTGTAAAAATGTCTATTCATGAGATTTCACCTGCTTCAAGTGGGTTTTGCATTCCCATGGACTTGTGTGGGGATGCAGAACCCTCTTGGAGTGGACAAAAGGGACTCTCTTAGGGACTAAAGTTCAGTTGGGGGAGCATGTCTAATTTAATTGCCACCCCTTTCCCTACTTTCCTGTGGAGTAAAAATGGATCTCTCAAGCAGTAAGCTCACTGATGCTAAGTGTAATGAATATTCAGGCTCAGCCTCAATAAGCAGAGCCCTTGATAAGCAGAGCACCTCTCACATAGGCAGGCACAAAAGTTAGGAGCTCTGCTCAGAGAAGCTGAGCCTGCACTCTCATAAGGCTTCCTATCACTGAGTAGTCTTGTCAATGCTCCTGCCTGTGTAACAGGTGCAGTGGCTGGGCAGGGAGCTCAGTAATTATGAGCCTTTGGTTTTACCAGGCGTAGTGTTAATAAACGCACTGAGGATGGCCTCATGGGAGGCAGGGCCCTGGCGCCAAGCTATCTTTTGAAAACCTGCCACCACCAGTTTCACAGAGGTAAGAACAAGTACCGTATAACATGACCAGAGGCCATTATAATTCAGAAGGCAAGGAATGATTATATGGAAGATGAATGTACTGTATATGTTGATATGAACCACAAAAGGGCTGAGTCTTCTGCCTTGCTTAAATAATATCTGAGTCTTAAATGATCAAGAAGTAAATTCAAGGGAAATTCGTACATGCACTGATTATCAGTAGAACCGGTCTAACAGCCTTTTATAAAGAAAGTCTGCACATTTATGGGCACCTTAAATCACATAAAAAGCATCATTCACAGGTTAAAAAAAACCTGTATTCATTTGAATCTGGAAATATAACATCCCGCCAAGAGGTGCTCTGTAAAAATCGCATTTGTAATGAACTATAAAAAGTGAAAATATTGTCACACGTTTGTACTGGTACCTGGGAACAGAAGGTTGTGGATAATGATTATATGCATGCATTTATCAGCAGAGTGACAGACAGAGAATTGATTTTTATCAAGGTGTTAGCCAAAAAAGCCGGGGGTATTGGTGCAGAGAGATGTTCAGACAGTGCCTCGACTTGAGAGATGATGGAGGTATAAGCGGTGTTATGATAAACTGAATCACGTGTAACAGAGAACACCAGGCATTGAAGAAGAACCCTGATCTACAAAGAAAACTTTTCAAAGGCAGCATTTCTCAACCTTTTTTCAGTTGTGGCACCCTGTAAATCTCGAGGCACCCCAGTTTAAAATGTATACTTAAAGTAGCTCTAAAGTCTGAAGATTTTTTTTTTTTACCTTTATGCATTCTATGCATGAAGCTAATAAAAAACTCTCAGTGTGCAGCTCCTCCTTCAGCCCCCCCAATGCTTACCTGAGTCTGATCTTGATCCGTCGATGTACAGGAGAGCAGCGTCTCTACCTCCTCATTGGCTGAGATGCAGGAACAATCACAGCCAGTAAGGAAGGACTGGGGGCGAGGCTTAGTCATGCCTTATGGACACAGAGAGCGGGTCTCAGGGGCGCGCATTCACAAGTGCCCCAATAGCCAGCGACTTGCTTTGGGAGTACTCAGAAGGGAGGAGGGGCCCAGAGCGCCAGCAGGGACCCGAAAAGAGGAGGATCAGGGCTGCTCTGTGAAAAATCATTGCACAGAGCAGGTAAGTGGGAAATGTTTGTCATTTAAAACAAAAAACCTTTACAAACACTTCAAATGTTACTTATGAATGGGAAACCAGAGCCTGAAATAATGTGCAGAACTGCCTTGATGAAATTACCTTCACTTCAGAAGCCCCACTTGACATCAGAGGTCCTCCTATTATGTCAGAGGTCCCCCCATAACCTCAGAGACCCCCATCACGTCAGATGTCCTGCTTCATGTCAGAGACCCCCCCCCCCCTGATGTCAGAGACCCTCCCTTCATGTCGGAGGGCACCTATTCATGACAGGGTCCAATGATTTCTAATAATAACCCTGTCTAGGGTCTAACATGGTTGGCATATTACCATCATGACACAAAGTGTTTAAGTCCTTTGTGGGTGGAAGATGCAGTTTTAGAACACCCTGGCAGGCTGTACATGGTGTGGACCAAACAAAACTGTTTTAACATATATACAGTATATAAGGTTCCTCATTTCCTTATATGACTATCTACCTTAATTGGCGCTAACTTTACTTCCCACTTCACAGATTTTATTACCAGGGCTGTTAGAAAAAATGAAAACCCACTCATGCCTAGAGACATTTCCCATATGTTCCCTTATCAGTCGCTCACTTCAATGACAATAATGTTACTGGTAGATGGTTAATCCACTTCCTTGCTATTTAAAAGTCCTTTTCATATAAGCCTCTCTCAAACTTCAATGATTTTTCCACAGCCTACGAATCCCACTGTAGGGGGAGGCAGAGAGCACAGCACACACTGTGCTTTCACTTTCCTATATTAGACCAGCTTCTTTGAAGAAGAATATTGAAATGGAAGGAGTACAGACCACTGCAAATCTACAAAGTCCTGGCCATCCCTCTAAACTTTCAGCTCATACAAGGAGAAGACTGATCAGAGATGCAGCCAAGAGGCCCATGATCACTCTGGATGAACTGCAGAGATCTACAGCTGAGGTGGGAGACTCTGTCCATAGGACAACAATCAGTCGTATACTGCACAAATCTGGCCATTATGGAAGAGTGGCAAGAAGAAAGCCATTTCTTAAAGATATCCATAAAAAGTGTTGTTTAAAGTTTGCCGCAAGCCACCTGGGAGACACACCAAACATGTGGAAGAAGGTGCTCTGGTCAGATGAAACCAAAATTAAACTTTTTGGCAACAATGCAAAATGTTATGTTTGGCGTAAAAGCAACACAGCTCATCACCCTGAACACACCACCCCCACTGTCAAACATGGTGGTGGCAGGATCATGGTTTGGGCCTGCTTTTCTTCAGCAGGGACAGGGAAGATGGTTAAAATTAATGGGAAGATGGATGGAGCCAAATACAGGACCATTCTGGAAGAAAACCTGATGGAGTCTGCAAAAGACTTGAGACTAGGACGGAGATTTGTCTTCCAACAAGACAATGATCCAAAACATAAAGCAAAATCTACAATGTAATGGTTCACAAATAAACATATGCAGGTGTTAGAATGGCCAAGTCAAAGTCCAGACCTAAATCCAATCGAGAATCTGTGGAAAGAACTGAAAACTGCTGTTCACAAACACTCTCCATCCAACCTCACTGAGCTCGAGCTGTTTTGCAAGGAGGAATGGGCAAAAATTTCAGTCTCTCGGTGTGCAAAACTGATAGAGACATACCCCAAGTGACTTACAGCTGTAATCGCAGCAAAATGTGGCGCTACAAAGTATTAACTGAAGGGAGCTGAATAATTTTGCATGCCCAATTTTTCAGTTTTTTATTTGTTAAAAAAGTTTGAAATATCCAATAAATTTCGTTCCACTTCATGATTGTGTCCCACTTGTTGTTGATTCTTCAAAAAAAATTACAGTTTTATATCTTTATGTTTGAAGCCTGAAATGTGGCAAAAGGTCGAAAAGTTCAAGGGAGACGAATACTTTCGCAAGGCACTGTACATTCGTATAGTACTTCAAGGTTATATCAATGGATAACAAAGTTATTTTTCTAAGGAATGACCTCTGTATATAATGTCCCAATGTCTAGAGATGTAATGACTTATATTTGCATACATTATCATATTATGCCTAAATGGTATCTATCCTTTTTTGTCATTTGCGTTAATGTTTTGTACTTAAACTGTGTAGTGCACCCGCGCTTTAGTAGTGTACTAAATATTATTAATTTAAAAAAAGAAATGTATATAATAGAGCTGCAGTTTGGAATGGGGTATATAACCTTGATATTATTAAATGTTATTCCAAGTGCTGCTCTTACCAAGAGTATACTGTGCTCAAACACTACATAAATAAATAAGCTAAATCTCAACAATATCTCAACAATACATATTCAAATGTAAACTGTGCTAATAAAGGGCTAATATTTATCAAACAAATCATAAGTCCATAGTGCAAAATAAGCAGTCCATTGTGCAAAAAATCTTGTAAAGTGCTTCTGCAAATAAATTCCTTAATGTGCAGTTTCCGTTCCTCTATGCTCCCCGCCTTCACTACCCACTCACTGAGCCCCGGTTCACATTAGTGCGGTGACAGACATTGCATGTGATACGGAGCGCACTGCTCTGAAAATCACATGCGATGTCTGTGCGATGCGAATTCAGTCATACAGATTGTATGGTTGAATTTGCATCAGATTTGGACACAACTCGCACAGGACCCTTTTTTGGGTCCACAGCATAATCGGATCGCATGGTGGTTCACATCTATGCAATCCAATTCATGTCCGAACGGACAGTTCACACTGTAATATGTGAACTGATCTGGGGGTGTTGTTAACTTTGTATTGACACCCCCAGTGATTTGCATATGACAGTGTGAACTGCTTGCAATTTGAATGTGATGCGGGAACCCGCAGTGGATTTGCAGGATTCCCACATCGCATATATGTGAACCGGCGCTGACTTTCAGAGTCAGAAGCACATCTCACTAGTGGTATCCTCGTATGGTGAATGTCGTCTCTTCTTTCTTATCTCCTCCAATGATATCAACAGATAAACTCGTAGGGTATCATGAAAATATTATAAAGAGATGTCCATGGCGTGATATTGTTTAGACTTTATTAAAATGTATTAAAATCATTACACTCACATTTACAGTCACATTTACCCTAGTCCTGACTCTACGAAGAGCCCAGCAAAGACCTGTCCAATCAGTGTGCCAGTTATTCACAAAACACAAACCCAGGACTGGAGATTTCATCCCTCCCAGGTCTCTGGGCACCAGGCCCCAAACCGGAATTAACCAACCAATAGAAAAAAAACTGAAAAGCCAGTTTCCTCTGATTGATACAAGTCCTGAATGAGAATGCCTGGATGAGAATCCTGAGTCGAATTTTTTTTTTACATTGTAGCGTTGAAACTTTTTATTCAAATAAATATACATTTAGAGCACAGCTGTTCAAAATATACTCAAACTTCTGCTACCATAACTGTAAAACAATTTTTGATTATAATGTATGAGTTTTTGAGAAACCAACCCCCTCTTGCAACATCAGTGATTTGCCAAACACCCGGGATGCATAAAGGCCTTGGCAATTTTAAATATATATTTGTTGAAAGTAAAACACACAAAAAGATCCTGAAGTTTTGAATTCATTGTACATGCCATGATATAACAATACAAGACTCAACATGATAAACACTGCTAGTCTGGCCCAGTCTAATCAACTCAGCATCTGTATTTATGAAATATCCTAACAAGGTATCCATTTAAGTCTAACATGCAGAGAATCACAATGGAAACAGTCAAGCTGAGTTCTCAGAACATGCGTTGACAAAAACATTGTGCTATGTGAAACACATTAAAGCTGATATAATGGGTCTATAAAATAACAGCAAGAATTCATCCACTTGGCTTCGAAATCTGCACCTCCTGTATGTCCTTCCCCTACGCAAACCAAGCTTAGCAGCTATAGAATTGACAAATACATAACCAAAAATATTTTGAACTTCGAAATAACAAGAACAGCCTCCAGCATGCTTCATAGTCATCCTTATTATTATTTTTATACCAACCAGAAGCTTTTGTTAACTGTACAACCGGCTGCCAGAGGTGATGGAGGGAGGTTGGATGGTGCTTGCTTGGCCAACCGCTCTCCTTTGTCTATGGGCAATTTCAGCTTTTCTCTGATTATCAGTATACATCCACAATGTTTATCCGCTGATAGCGTTAAAGCTAAACTCCGGGCACAAAAAGTTTATTTAACTGTTTCATCTCTTACACCTTACACCATACATCACAGATCAGAGCAGTCTATTATTCTTTTCTGCTATGAGCCTGTTTAATCTGCAATAACTTTATCATTACTTAAGAAAGCAAAATAATATCTAGATAGACAGACAGACAGACAGACAGACAGATAGACAGATAGATAGATAGACAGATAGATAGATAGACAGGTAGACAGATAGACAGGTAGACAGATAGATAGATAGATAGATAGATAGATAGATAGATAGATAGATAGATAGATAGATAGATAGATAGATAGATAGATAGATAGATAGATAGATAGATAGATAGATAGATAGATAGATAGATAGATAGATAGATAGATAGATAGATAGATAGATAGATAGATAGAAAGACAGACAGACAGACAGACAGACAGACAGACAGACAGACAGACAGACAGACAGACAGACAGACAGACAGACAGACAGACAGATAGATAGATAGATAGATAGATAGATAGATAGATAGATAGATAGATAGAGGATATTTACTCTATATACACTGTATATTTATTTATATATATATACAGTGGGTACGGAAAGTATTCAGACCCCCTTAAATTTTTCACTCTTTGTTATATTGCAGCCATTTGCTAAAATCATTTAAGTTCATTCTTCTTCCTCATGAATGTACAAATAGCACCCCATACTGACAGAAAAACACAGAATTGTTGACATTGTTGCAGATTTATTAAAAAAGAAAAACTGAAATATCACATGGTCCTAAGTATTCAGACCCTTTGCTGTGACACTCATATATTTAACTCAGGTGCTTTCCATTTCTTCTGATCATCCTTGAGATGGTTCTACACCTTCATTTGAGTCCAGCTGTGTTTGATTATACTGATTGGACTTGATTAGGAAAGCCACACACCTGTCTATATAAGACCTTCCAGATCACAATGCATGTCAGAGCAAATGAGAATCATGAGGTCAAAGGAACTGCCTGAAGAGCTCAGAGACAGAATTGTGGCAAGGCACAGATCTGGCCAAGGTTACAAAAAGATTTCTGCTGCACTTAAGGTTCCTAAGAGCACAGTGGCCTCTATAATCCTCAAATGGAAGACGTTTGGGACGACCAGAACCCTTCCTAGAGCTGGCCGTCCGGCCAAACTGAGCTATCGGGGGAGAAGAGCCTTGGTGAGAGAGGTAAAGAAGAACCCAAAGATCACTGTGACTGAGCTCCAGAGATGCAGTCAGGAGATGGGAGAAAGTTGTAGAAAGTCAACCATCACTGCAGCCCTCCACCAGTCGGGGCTTTATGGCAGAGTGGCCCGACGGAAGCCTCTCCTCAGTGTAAGACACATGAAAGCCCGCATGGAGTTTGCTAAAAAACACCTGAAGGACTCCAAGATGGTGATAAATAAGATTCTCTGGTCTGATGAGACCAAAATAGAACTTTTTGGCCTTAATTCTAAGCGGTATGTGTGGAGAAAACCCGGCACTGCTCATCACCTGTCCAATACAGTCCCAACAGTGAAGCATGGTGGTGGCAGCATCATGCTGTGGGGGTGTTTTTCAGCTGCAGGGACAGGACGACTGGTTGCAATCGAGGGAAAGATGAATGCGGCCAAGTACAGGGATATCCTGGACAAAAACCTTCTCCAGAGTGCTCTGGACCTCAGACTGGGCCGAAGGTTTACCTTCCAACAAGACAATGACCCTAAGCACACAGCTAAAATAACGAAGGAGTGGCTTCACAACAACTCCGTGACTGTTCTTGAATGGCCCAGCCAGAGCCCTGACTTAAACCCAATTGAGCATCTCTGGAGAGACCTAAAAATGGCTGTCCACCAACGTTTACCATCCAACCTGACAGAACTGGAGAGGATCTGCAAGGAGGAATGGCAGAGGATCCCCAAATCCAGGTGTGAAAGACTTGTTGCATCTTTCCCAAAAAGACTCCTGGCTGTATTAGATCAAAAGGGGCTTCTACTAAATACTGAGCAAAGGGTCTGAATTAGGGTTGAGCGGACACCTAGATGTCCGTGTTCGACGGGTTCGGCCGAACTTTAAAAAACAGTCCGGGTCCGTGTCCCGGACTTTTACCAAACTTTTCCCGGACACCGAACCCCATTGAAGTCAATGGGGACCCGAACTTTAAGGCACTAAAATGGCTCTAAAACACCAAAGGAAAGGGCTAGATTTCTGCAAATGGCAGCAAAACGTAATTAAGAGCATGGCAAGTGCTCTGCAAACAAATGTGGATAGGGAAATAACTTAAAACAACAAAAAAAAACAGAAAAATAAAACAATGTTCTTCTTCATCTCTGAAGGACGAGGCCCATATGGAGTAGGAGGGAGGTTGAGGTGGTGGTGGATGTGGCGGTGACATAGGCATGCGCACAGGGTGTGCCGGGTGTGCCTGGGCACACCCTAATCACCTAGGGCACATAGCATTGCCAGTGAGGAGATGGGAAAGATCTCCCTCGGACCTGCTCTGCTCTATTTCTCTTTGCCTACAGGTACATGGCCCCGATACATTACTCTCCCTGCTGGCAAACACATGCATGTGTATTTCAACTTTGGGGTGCACACCTTAATGCAATAGGCTGCGCACACCTATGGGCGGTGTAGGTGGAAGCGGCGGTGGAGGAGGACCAGGGCCGGATTAAGAGCATCATGGGCTTGGTGCTGAGGATTTTGAAGGGCCTTAAGGGCCATGCCTTGCCATGCACCCAGAGGAGGAAGGGTGCAGCCATGCATGCCTAATTCAACATGGGATGCTGTCTCTGAAGCCCATAAACACATCCATGCATCGGCAACTGTCCCTCCTTGTCCGGCCTTCGCGCTGTGTGGGGAGGTTCTGAGGGTGCTGTATGGGGAAGCGAGCATAGAAGCCAGACTTCTGTGTTTACAAGTGACAGAAGAGCGGTAACAGTGAATGGCCAACCCGGGGCCTATATAAAAGGTAGGGGCCTGGAGCTGCAGCTCCAATAGCCCCTATGTTAATCTGGCCCTGAGGAGGAGGACGAGGTAGCCAACACTGCTTCTTTTCACAAATTTTAAATGAGGGTACACCCCAAAAGAGTGAGAAAGAGCAAAAATGGAACAATGGGTGGGTAAGGTCGGTATCCATTGCTATTCTGCATAAGGTACGGAAAAGTCCCGTGGGATCCATGCCTGGTTCATTTTAATGAACGTGAGCTTGTCCACATTGTCTCTGGACAGGCGGCTGTGCTTGTCTGTTATAACGCCCCCAGCCGTGCTAAATACCCGTTCAGATAATACACTCCAAGGCGTAAAGGGCAAGCTCAGGCCATGTGCCCAATTTGGAGACCCAGAAGTTGAAGGGGGCAGACCCCTCATTCACTACATGTAGGCGTGTGCACACATACTGCTCCACCATGTTGGTAAAATGCTGCCTCCTGCTAAGACGTTCCATCTGAGCTGCTGGTGCTGCTGTTTGTTGTGACGTGCTGACAAAGCTTTTCCACATTTCGGCCATGCTAACCCTGCCTTCTGAGGTGCTGGCGGTGCCCTGGTTGCGTTGGCAACCTCCTCCTCCTCTGCCTTGTGCTTCCACTGCGGCCCCGCTGTCAGATGGGAATGCCAGCAGCATGGCGTCTACCAGCGTGCGCTTGTACTCGCGCATCTTGCGATCGCGCTCCAGTGAGTGAATTAAGGACGGTACGTTGTCCTTGTAACGGGGATCCAGCAGCGTGGCCACCCAGTAATCAGCACAAGTTAGAATGTGGGCAACTCGGCGGTCGTTGTGGAGACACTGCAGCATGTAATCGCTCATGTGTGCCAGGCTGCCCAGAGGCAACGAAAGGCTGTCCTCTGTGGGAGGTGTATCGTCCGTGTCCTCTGTATCCCCCCAGCCACGCACCAGTGATGGCCATGAGCTGGCCTGGGTGCCACCCTGCTGTGAACATGGTTCCATCTCCTCCTCCAGCTCCTCCTCCTCCTCCTCATCCTCCAGAACTGTGCCCCTGCTGGACAATTGTGTCCCTGGCGTTTGTGTGTGCAGGAACCCACCCTCGGAGCCACTTGCGAATGACTGCCCTGAAAGCCTTAGAAATGTTACCTCTTCATCCTCCTCCTCCTCCTCATCCTGTGCCACATCCTCTTCCATCATCGCCCGAATTGTTTTTTCAAGGAGGCATAGAAGTGGGATAGTTAAGCTGAGAACGGCGTCATTGCCACTGGCCATGTTGGTGGAGTACTCAAAACAGCGCAACAAGGCACACAGGTCTCGCATGGAGGCCCAGTTATTGGTGGTGAAGTGGTGCTGTTCCGCAGAGCGACTCACGCGTGCGTGCTGCAGCTGAAACTCCACTATGGCCTGCTGCTGCTCGCACAGTCTTTCCAGCATGTGCAAGGTGGAGTTCCACCTTGTGGGCACGTCACATATGAGGCG
Organism: Pelophylax lessonae; assembly: GCF_965119305.1. Classification (NCBI taxonomy): domain Eukaryota; kingdom Metazoa; phylum Chordata; class Amphibia; order Anura; family Ranidae; genus Pelophylax; species Pelophylax lessonae. The sequence goes on along the minus strand of NC_138769.1, from coordinate 674,428,513 downwards.
GTGAGCGGGAAGGCCGAAGTTACGCTGCAGCGCTGCCAGGCGAGCAGCAGCAGGGTGAGAACGCCGAAAGTGCGCACAAACGGCCCGCACTTTCTGCAGCAGCTCTGACATATCGGGGTAGTTTTTAAGGAACCTCTGCACCACCAAATTCAGCACATGCGCCAGGCAAGGGATGTGCGTCAAACCGGCTAGGCCCAGAGCTGCTATGAGATTTCGCCCAGGCCGGGCTTGAGGCTCGCTGGCAGCAACCACTCATTTGTCTGCTGTTCCATGCTCCTCCACAACTCCTGCGCGGTGTGTGGTTTGTCCCCCAAACAGGCAAGTTGTAAAACTGCCTGCTGTCGTTTACCCCTGGCCGTGCTGAAGTTGGTGGTGAAGGTGTTACGCTGTCCGGATGAGGAGGCGGTAGAGGATGAGGAAGCGGAGTAGGAGGAGTTAGGAACAGGAGGCAAACTGAAGCGCCCTGCAATCCTCGGTGGTGGAAGGACATGCGCCAAATTGCTATCCGCCTCAGGCCCATCTGCCACTGCATTTACCCAGTGTGCCGTTAGGGAGATATAACGCCCCTGACCGTGCTTACTGGTCCACGTATCGGTAGTTAGGTGGACCTTGGCACAGATGGCGTTGCGCAGTGCACACCTGATTTTTTCCCCCACTTGGTTGTGCAGGGAAGGGATGGCTTGCCTGGAAAAGTAGTGGCGGCTGGGCACGACGTACTGTGGGACAGCCACCGACATAAGGTTTTTAAAACTGTGCGTCTCCACCAGACGGAATGACAGCATTTCAAAGGCCAATAATTTTGAAATGCTGGCATTCAGGGCCAGGGATCGCGGGTGGGTAGGGGGGTACTTCCTCTTCCTCTCAAGTGTTTGGGAGATGGAAAGCTGAACGCTTCCATGGGACATTGTGGAGATGGTTGTTGGTGACCCAGGTGGTGGTGTTGCTGACAGATCGTCTGTTTGCGGGGTGGCAGGTGCCGGTATCACTACAGATGTGGCTGGAGCGGCCGAGACTGCAGCAGAAGAGGAAGCAGGATGAGCCAGAGACGTTTCTTGGTTTTGAAGGTGTGTACTCCACTGCAGCTCGTGCTTTGCACTTAGATGCCTGATCATGCAGGTTGTGCTCAGGTTGAGAAGGTTTATGCCTCGCTTCAAGCTCTGATTGCACAGGGTGCAAACCACTCGTGTCCTGTCATCAGCACATTTTCTAAAGAACTTCCACGCTAGAGAACTCCTTTGAGCTGACTTTGGTGCGCTCGTTCCCTTGCTGCGTTGGGCAGTAGCGGGCGTAGTGTCTAGGGCACGGCCGCTCCGCTTCTGCACCCTGCTCCCTCTTCTGCTGTGCTGGTGGCTCTGTGCGACCACCGCCTCTTCCTCCAAACTACTCAGGTCACCTGCATGACGTTCATTCCATGTGGGGTCGAGGACCTCATCGTCCTCCACATCATCTTCCACCCAGTCTTTACCCCTGCCCTCCTTGTCGGTCTCCACAATGCTGAACGCCGCAGCAGTTGGCACCTGCGTTTCGTCATCATCGGAGACGTGCTTTGATGATCCTTGCATGTACTCATCTTGAGAAATAAGTGGTTGGGCATCGCTGCACTCAATCTCTTCCACTTCTGGGGCAGGGCTAGGTGGATGGCCCTGGGAAACCCTGCTGACAGAGTCATCAAAAAGAAGAAGAGACTGCTGTATGGCTTGGGGCTCAGACTGCTTGCCTGATTTGCAAGGGGGTGAGGTGAAAGACGGTTGGACATCGGCTGCAGGTGCCAACTGTGACCTTTCTGCAGTAGACTGGGTGGGAGACAATGTGAAGGAACTGGAGGCACTGTCAGCAGCAAACCAATCTACTATCGCCTCCACTTGTTCTGGCCTCATCACTTCTAGGGGCGTATGATGCCCTACCAAATACTGATGCAGGTTCTGTCGCCTACTCACACTTGAGGAAGGTGTTTCACTTGTGCGTGTAGCTGGCACAGATCGACCACGTCCTCTCCTTGCAACAGGAGCTCTACCAGCAGCACCATGACCCAGGCCACGGCCCTTATTTGACGGTCTCCTCATATTTCTGTAATTTAAGATCTTGCCCTAGAAAGGTTTTTATTGAATAGCGGAATAGGAAATATGATCCAAAAAAGTGTATGTATCTCGCACGTACAAAACCACACTAGGCCCCAATTACTATTGTTTCTACCCCTAAAAGGATGGATGAGGAGTAGGAGGAGTATGGAACAGACAGCACCCTCAAATCTTCAGAAGTATGAGATGAACCTCAAAAACTTGGAAAGGTGGATCTCACACGTACCGACACAGACTATCCCGCAATTCAATTGATCCTCAAAGGTTTTTATTGAATAGCGGGATAGGAAATATGATCAAAAAAAGTGTATGTATCTCGCACGTACACAACCACACTAGGCCCCAATTACTATTGTTTGTACCCCTAAAAGGATGGTTGAGCAGTAGGAGCAGGAGTATGGAACAGGCAGCACCCTCAAATCTTCAGAAGTATGAGATGAACCCCAAAAACTTGGAAAGGTGGATCTCACACGTACCGACACAGACTATCACGCAATTTAATTGATCCCCAAAGGTTTTAATTGAATAGCGGAATAGAAAATATGATCAAAAAGAAAGTGTATGTATCTCACACGTACACCACCACACTAGGCCCCAATTACTATTGTTTGTACCCCTAAAAGGATGGTTGAGCAGTAGGAGGAGGAGTATGGAACAGGCAGCACCCTCAAATCTTCAGAAGTATGAGATGAACCCCAAAAACTTGGAAAGGTGGATCTCACACGTACCGACACAGACTATCACGCAATTTAATTGATCCCCAAAGGATTTAATTGAATAGCGGAATAGAAAATATGATCAAAAAGAAAGTGTATGTATCTCACACGTACACCACCACACTAGGCCCCAATTACTATTGTTTGTACCCCTAAAAGGATGGTTGAGCAGTAGGAGGAGGAGTATGGAACAGGCAGCACCCTCAAATCTTCAGAAGTATGAGATGAACCCCAAAAACTTGGAAAGGTGGATCTCACACGTACCGACACAGACTATCACGCAATTTAATTGATCCCCAAAGGTTTTAATTGAATAGCGGAATAGAAAATATGATCAAAAAGAAAGTGTATGTATCTCACACGTACACCACCACACTAGGCCCCAATTACTATTGTTTGTACCCCTAAAAGGATGGTTGAGCAGTAGGAGGAGGAGTATGGAACAGGCAGCACCCTCAAATCTTCAGAAGTATGAGATGAACCCCAAAAACTTGGAAAGGTGGATCTCACACGTACCGACACAGACTATCACGCAATTTAATTGATCCCCAAAGGATTTAATTGAATAGCGGAATAGAAAATATGATCAAAAAGAAAGTGTATGTATCTCACACGTACACCACCACACTAGGCCCCAATTACTATTGTTTGTACCCCTAAAAGGATGGTTGAGCAGTAGGAGGAGGAGTATGGAACAGGCAGCACCCTCAAATCTTCAGAAGTATGAGATGAACCCCAAAAACTTGGAAAGGTGGATCTCACACGTACCGACACAGACTATCACGCAATTTAATTGATCCCCAAAGGATTTAATTGAATAGCGGAATAGAAAATATGATCAAAAAGAAAGTGTATGTATCTCACACGTACACCACCACACTAGGCCCCAATTACTATTGTTTGTACCCCTAAAAGGATGGTTGAGCAGTAGGAGGAGGAGTATGGAACAGGCAGCACCCTCAAATCTTCAGAAGTATGAGATGAACCCCAAAAACTTGGAAAGGTGGATCTCACACGTACCGACACAGACTATCACGCAATTTAATTGATCCCCAAAGGTTTTAATTGAATAGCGGAATAGAAAATATGATCAAAAAGAAAGTGTATGTATCTCACACGTACACCACCACACTAGGCCCCAATTACTATTGTTTGTACCCCTAAAAGGATGGTTGAGCAGTAGGAGGAGGAGTATGGAACAGGCAGCACCCTCAAATCTTCAGAAGTATGAGATGAACCCCAAAAACTTGGAAAGGTGGATCTCACACGTACCGACACAGACTATCACGCAATTTAATTGATCCCCAAAGGTTTTAATTGAATAGCGGAATAGAAAATATGATCAAAAAGAAAGTGTATGTATCTCACACGTACACCACCACACTAGGCCCCAATTACTATTGTTTGTACCCCTAAAAGGATGGTTGAGCAGTAGGAGGAGGAGTATGGAACAGGCAGCACCCTCAAATCTTCAGAAGTATGAGATGAACCCCAAAAACTTGGAAAGGTGGATCTCACACGTACCGACACAGACTATCACGCAATTTAATTGATCCCCAAAGGTTTTAATTGAATAGCGGAATAGAAAATATGATCAAAAAGAAAGTGTATGTATCTCACACGTACACCACCACACTAGGCCCCAATTACTATTGTTTGTACCCCTAAAAGGATGGTTGAGCAGTAGGAGGAGGAGTATGGAACAGGCAGCACCCTCAAATCTTCAGAAGTATGAGATGAACCCCAAAAACTTGGAAAGGTGGATCTCACACGTACCGACACAGACTATCACGCAATTTAATTGATCCCCAAAGGTTTTAATTGAATAGCGGAATAGAAAATATGATCAAAAAGAAAGTGTATGTATCTCACACGTACACCACCACACTAGGCCCCAATTACTATTGTTTGTACCCCTAAAAGGATGGTTGAGCAGTAGGAGGAGGAGTATGGAACAGGCAGCACCCTCAAATCTTCAGAAGTATGAGATTGTGTTCACTGTACCCCACAAAGATTGTGTTCACTGCACCCCACAAAGATTGTGTTCACTGCACCTCAAAAAGGATTTTGTTCACTGCACCCCACAAAGATTGTGTTCACTGCACCCTAAAAGGATTTTGTTCACTGCACCCCAAAAAGATTGTGTTCACTGTACCCCCCAAAGATTGTGTTCACTGCACCCCACAAAGATTCTGTTCCCTGTACCCCACAAAGATTGTGTTCACTGCACCTCACAAAGGATTTTGTTCACTGCACCCCAAAAAGATTGTGTTCACTGCACCCCAAAAAGGATGTTGTTCACTGCACCCCAAAAAGGATTTTGTTCACTGCACCCCAAAAAGATTGTGTTCACTGCACCCCACAAAGATTGTGTTCACTGCACCCCACAAAGGATTTTGTTCACTGCACCCCAAAAAGATTGTGTTCACTGTACCCCCAAAGATTGTGTTCACTGCACCCCACAAAGGATTTTGTTTACTGCACCCCAAAAAGATTGTGTTCACTGTACCCCCCAAAGATTGTGTTCACTGCACCCCACAAAGATTCTGTTCACTGTACCCCACAAAGATTGTGTTCACTGCACCCCACAAAGGATTTTGTTCACTGCACCCCAAAAAGGATGTTGTTCACTGCACCCCAAAAAGGATTTTGTTCACTGCACCCCAAAAAGGATGTTGTTCACTGCACCCCAAAAAGGATTTTGTTCACTGCACCCCAAAAAGATTGTGTTCACTGCACCCCACAAAGATTGTGTTCACTGCACCCCACAAAGGATTTTGTTCACTGCACCCCAAAAAGATTGTGTTCACTGCACCCCAAAAAGGATTTTGTTCACTGCACCCCAAAAAGGATGTTGTTCACTGCACCCCAAAAAGATTGTGTTCACTGCACCCCACAAAGATTGTGTTCACTGCACCCCACAAAGGATTTTGTTCACTGCACCCCAAAAAGATTGTGTTCACTGCACCCCAAAAAGGATGTTGTTCACTGCACCCCAAAAAGGATTTTGTTCACTGCACCCCAAAAAGATTTTGTTCACTGCACCCCAAAAAGGACGTTGTTCACTGCACCCCAAAAAGATTGTGTTCACTGCAGCCCAAAAAGATTGTGTTCACTGCAGCTCACACACAGAAAAATGGATGTGGATCACTGACACCTGCCTATCTCCTATCCCACACCACACAGCAATATCGATTGTAGTTTGTAGAACACAGTTTCCCTAAAATTCAGCAGCAGCAGCCTCTCCCTAACAGGATTGAGAAGAGATCGTAGATCAGGATTGAGTGCAGAGTCACCCCACCCCCCACACAGCAATATCGATTGTACTTTGTAGAAGACACTGACCCTATAATTCAGCAGACTCTATCCCTAAAATGCCTACAACTCGCCCTGAATAAACACTCCGACCTGTCCCTCAATTCTATCCAGACACAAATGGTTTTTTCCTGCCTGTCTTTCCCTAATCAGCAGCCAGCACGTTGATGTGTGCTCTGTCCCTGATCTAAGCAGCAGAATGAAGACTGCGGCTGCCTGGAACTTATAAAGACTTGGTCACATGCTTCAGACGGCCAATCACAGCTACTGAGACATTTGCAGGCATGGCTGGGATGGCTTAAGGCACACCAGTTAAACGATTGTTGATTGGCTGTTGAAAGCCCGCCATGAAAAGAGCGCCAAAGCATGCAAAACCCGGAAATAAAACGACCGAACACGGATTTTTACCCGAACATACAGTAAAGTGTCCGTGTCCGTGTTCGGGTACAAAAAATCCAATTATTCGGTACGAACACGAATAATACAGTCCGTGTTCGCTCAACATTAGTCTGAATACTTAGGACCATGTGATATTTCAGTTTTTCTTTTTTAATAAATCTGCAACAATGTCAACAATTCTGTGTTTTTCTGTCAGTATGGGGTGCTATGTGTACATTCATGAGGAAGAAGAATGAACTTAAATGATTTTAGCAAATGGCTGCAATATAACAAAGAGTGAAAAATTTAAGGGGGTCTGAATACTTTCCGTACCCACTCTATATATATATATATATTACCAAAAGCATTGGGATGCCTGCCTTTACACGCACATGAATTTTAACGGAATCCAAGTCTTAGTCCATAGGATTTGGGGTTCATGTGTACCCTATGTACTATTCTGGTCCTTGTCAATGATGTTGTATGTCTGTTATATGGAGTTATGAATAAATCCATTCATTCTTTCATGCCGGAGTGGGGTCCTTCGTCTTTTGTATATACATACCCTATGTAATAGCATAGTGTAGGTTACAAGTAGTGTTGAGCGAACACGGACTGTATTATTCGTGTTCGTACCGAATAATTGGATTTTTTGTACCCGAACACGGACACGGACACTTTACTGTATGTTCGGGTAAAAATCCGTGTTCGGTCGTTTTATTTCCGGGTTTTGCATGCTTTGGCGCTCTTTTCATGGCGGGCTTTCAACAGCCAATCAACAATCGTTTAACTGGTGTGCCTTAAGCCATCCCAGCCATGCCTGCAAATGTCTCAGTAGCTGTGATTGGCCGTCTGAAGCATGTGACCAAGTCTTTATAAGTTCGAGGCAGCCGCAGCGGCGTCATTATGCTGCTTAGATTCAGGGACAGAGCACACATCAACGTGCTGGCTGCTGATTAGGGAAAGATAGGCAGGAAAAAACCATTTGTGTCCGGATAGAATTGAGGGACAGGTCGGAGTGTTTAGGCAGGGCGAGTTGTAGGCATTTTAGGGATAGAGTCTGCTGAATTATATAGGGTCAGTGTCTTCTACAAACTACAATCGATATTGCTGTGTGGGGGGTGGGGTCTGCACTCAATCCTGATCTACGATCTCTTCTCAATCCTGTTAGGGACAGAGTCTGCTGAATTTTAGGGAAACTGTGTTCTACAAACTACAATCGATATTGCTGTGTGGTGTGGGATTGGAGATAGGCAGGTGTCAGTGATCCACATCCATTTTTCTGTGTGTGAGCTGCAGTGAACACAATCTTTTTGGGCTGCAGTGAACACAATCTTTTTGGGCTGCAGTGAACACAATCTTTTTGGGCTGCAGTGAACACAATCTTTTTGGGCTGCAGTGAACACAATCTTTTTGGGCTGCAGTGAACACAATCTTTTTGGGGTGCAGTGAACAAAATCTTTTTGGGGTGCAGTGAACACAATCCTTTTTGGTGTGCAGTGAACACAATCTTTGTGGGGTGCAGTGAACAAAATCCTTTGTGGGGTGCAGTGAACACAATCTTTTTGGGGTGCAGTGAACAAAATCCTTTTTGGGGTGCAGTGAACAACATCCTTTTTGGGGTGCAGTGAACACAATCTTTTTGGGGTGCAGTGAACAAAATCCTTTGTGGGGTGCAGTGAACACAATCTTTTTGGGGTGCAGTGAACACAATCTTTTTGGGGTGGAGTGAACAACATCCTTTTTGGGGTGCAGTGAACAAAATCCTTTTTGGGGTGCAGTGAACAAAATCATTTTTGGGGTGCAGTGAACACAATCTTTTTGGGGTGCAGTGAACACAATCTTTGTGGGGTGCAGTGAACACAATCTTTTTGGGGTGGAGTGAACAACATCCTTTTTGGGGTGCAGTGAACAACATCCTTTTTGGGGTGCAGTGAACACAATCTTTTTGGGGTGCAGTGAACACAATCTTTGTGGGGTACAGTGAACAGAATCTTTGTGGGGTGCAGTGAACACAATCTTTGGGGGGTACAGTGAACACAATCTTTGTGAGGTGCAGTGAACACAATCTTTGTGGGGTGCAGTGAACACAATCATTGTGGGGTGCAGTGAACTCAATCTTTGTGGGGTACAGTGAACACAATCTCATACTGAAGGTTTGAGGGTGCTGCCTGTTCCATACTCCCCCTACTCCTCATCTAGCCTTTTAGGGGTACAAACAATAGTAATTGGGGCCTAGTGTGGTTGTGTACGTGTGATATACATACACTTTTTTGGGATCATATTTTCTATTCCGCTATTTAATCAAAAACCTTTGGGGATCAGTTAAATTGGGGGATAGTCTGTGTTGGTACGTGTGAGAGAGATCCACCTTTCCAAGTTGTTGGGGTTCATCTCATACTTCTGAAGGTTTGAGGGTGCTGCCTGTTCCATACTCCCCCTACTCCTAGCCTTTTAGGGGTACAAACAATAGTAATTGGGGCCTAGTGTGGTTGTGTACGTGTGATATACATACACTTTTTTGGGATCATATTTTCTATTCCGCTATTTAATCAAAAACCTTTGGGGATCAGTTAAATTGGGGGATAGTCTGTGTTGGTACGTGTGAGAGAGATCCACCTTTCCAAGTTGTTGGGGTTCATCTCATACTTCTGAAGGTTTGAGGGTGCTGCCTGTTCCATACTCCCCCTACTCCTAGCCTTTTAGGGGTACAAACAATAGTAATTGGGGCCTAGTGTGGTTGTGTACGTGTGATATACATACACTTTTTTGGGATCATATTTTCTATTCCGCTATTTAATCAAAAACCTTTGGGGATCAGTTAAATTGGGGGATAGTCTGTGTTGGTACGTGTGAGAGAGATCCACCTTTCCAAGTTGTTGGGGTTCATCTCATACTTCTGAAGGTTTGAGGGTGCTGCCTGTTCCATACTCCCCCTACTCCTAGCCTTTTAGGGGTACAAACAATAGTAATTGGGGCCTAGTGTGGTTGTGTACGTGTGATATACATACACTTTTTTGGGATCATATTTTCTATTCCGCTATTTAATCAAAAACCTTTGGGGATCAGTTAAATTGGGGGATAGTCTGTGTTGGTACGTGTGAGAGAGATCCACCTTTCCAAGTTGTTGGGGTTCATCTCATACTTCTGAAGGTTTGAGGGTGCTGCCTGTTCCATACTCCCCCTACTCCTAGCCTTTTAGGGGTACAAACAATAGTAATTGGGGCCTAGTGTGGTTGTGTACGTGTGATATACATACACTTTTTTGGGATCATATTTTCTATTCCGCTATTTAATCAAAAACCTTTGGGGATCAGTTAAATTGGGGGATAGTCTGTGTTGGTACGTGTGAGAGAGATCCACCTTTCCAAGTTGTTGGGGTTCATCTCATACTTCTGAAGGTTTGAGGGTGCTGCCTGTTCCATACTCCCCCTACTCCTAGCCTTTTAGGGGTACAAACAATAGTAATTGGGGCCTAGTGTGGTTGTGTACGTGTGATATACATACACTTTTTTGGGATCATATTTTCTATTCCGCTATTTAATCAAAAACCTTTGGGGATCAGTTAAATTGGGGGATAGTCTGTGTTGGTACGTGTGAGAGAGATCCACCTTTCCAAGTTGTTGGGGTTCATCTCATACTTCTGAAGGTTTGAGGGTGCTGCCTGTTCCATACTCCCCCTACTCCTAGCCTTTTAGGGGTACAAACAATAGTAATTGGGGCCTAGTGTGGTTGTGTACGTGTGATATACATACACTTTTTTGGGATCATATTTTCTATTCCGCTATTTAATCAAAAACCTTTGGGGATCAGTTAAATTGGGGGATAGTCTGTGTTGGTACGTGTGAGAGAGATCCACCTTTCCAAGTTGTTGGGGTTCATCTCATACTTCTGAAGGTTTGAGGGTGCTGCCTGTTCCATACTCCCCCTACTCCTAGCCTTTTAGGGGTACAAACAATAGTAATTGGGGCCTAGTGTGGTTGTGTACGTGTGATATACATACACTTTTTTGGGATCATATTTTCTATTCCGCTATTTAATCAAAAACCTTTGGGGATCAGTTAAATTGGGGGATAGTCTGTGTTGGTACGTGTGAGAGAGATCCACCTTTCCAAGTTGTTGAGGTTCATCTCATACTTCTGAAGGTTTGAGGGTGCTGCCTGTTCCATACTCCCCCTACTCCTAGCCTTTTAGGGGTACAAACAATAGTAATTGGGGCCTAGTGTGGTTGTGTACGTGTGATATACATACACTTTTTTGGGATCATATTTTCTATTCCGCCATTTAATCAAAAACCTTTGGGGATCAGTTAAATTGGGGGATAGTCTGTGTTGGTACGTGTGAGAGAGATCCACCTTTCCAAGTTGTTGGGGTTCATCTCATACTTCTGAAGGTTTGAGGGTGCTGCCTGTTCCATACTCCCCCTACTCCTAGCCTTTTAGGGGTACAAACAATAGTAATTGGGGCCTAGTGTGGTTGTGTACGTGTGATATACATACACTTTTTTGGGATCATATTTTCTATTCCGCTATTTAATCAAAAACCTTTGGGGATCAGTTAAATTGGGGGATAGTCTGTGTTGGTACGTGTGAGAGAGATCCACCTTTCCAAGTTGTTGAGGTTCATCTCATACTTCTGAAGGTTTGAGGGTGCTGCCTGTTCCATACTCCCCCTACTCCTAGCCTTTTAGGGGTACAAACAATAGTAATTGGGGCCTAGTGTGGTTGTGTACGTGCGAGATACATACACTTTTTTTGATCATATTTCCTATTCCGCTATTCAATAAAAACCTTTGAGGATCAATTGAATTGCGGGATAGTCTGTGTCGGTACGTGTGAGAGAGATCCACCTTTCCAAGTTGTTGGGGTTCATCTCATACTTCTGAAGGTTTGAGGGTGCTGCCTGTTCCATACCCCCCCTACTCCTCATCTAGCCTTTTAGGGGTACAAACAATAGTAATTGGGGCCTAGTGTGGTTGTGTACGTGCGAGATACATACACTTTTTTTGATCATATTTCCTATTCCGCTATTCAATAAAAACCTTTGAGGATCAATTGAATTGCGGGATAGTCTGTGTCGGTACGTGTGAGAGAGATCCACCTTTCCAAGTTGTTGGGGTTCATCTCATACTTCTGAAGGTTTGAGGGTGCTGCCTGTTCCATACCCCCCCTACTCCTCATCTAGCCTTTTAGGGGTACAAACAATAGTAATTGGGGCCTAGTGTGGTTGTGTACGTGCGAGATACATACACTTTTTTTGATCATATTTCCTATTCCGCTATTCAATAAAAACCTTTGAGGATCAATTGAATTGCGGGATAGTCTGTGTCGGTACGTGTGAGAGAGATCCACCTTTCCAAGTTGTTGGGGTTCATCTCATACTTCTGAAGGTTTGAGGGTGCTGCCTGTTCCATACCCCCCCTACTCCTCATCTAGCCTTTTAGGGGTACAAACAATAGTAATTGGGGCCTAGTGTGGTTGTGTACGTGCGAGATACATACACTTTTTTTGATCATATTTCCTATTCCGCTATTCAATAAAAACCTTTGAGGATCAATTGAATTGCGGGATAGTCTGTGTCGGTACGTGTGAGAGAGATCCACCTTTCCAAGTTGTTGGGGTTCATCTCATACTTCTGAAGGTTTGAGGGTGCTGCCTGTTCCATACCCCCCCTACTCCTCATCTAGCCTTTTAGGGGTACAAACAATAGTAATTGGGGCCTAGTGTGGTTGTGTACGTGCGAGATACATACACTTTTTTTGATCATATTTCCTATTCCGCTATTCAATAAAAACCTTTGAGGATCAATTGAATTGCGGGATAGTCTGTGTCGGTACGTGTGAGAGAGATCCACCTTTCCAAGTTGTTGGGGTTCATCTCATACTTCTGAAGGTTTGAGGGTGCTGCCTGTTCCATACCCCCCCTACTCCTCATCTAGCCTTTTAGGGGTACAAACAATAGTAATTGGGGCCTAGTGTGGTTGTGTACGTGCGAGATACATACACTTTTTTTGATCATATTTCCTATTCCGCTATTCAATAAAAACCTTTGAGGATCAATTGAATTGCGGGATAGTCTGTGTCGGTACGTGTGAGAGAGATCCACCTTTCCAAGTTGTTGGGGTTCATCTCATACTTCTGAAGGTTTGAGGGTGCTGCCTGTTCCATACTCCCCCTACTCCTCATCTAGCCTTTTAGGGGTACAAACAATAGTAATTGGGGCCTAGTGTGGTTGTGTACGTGTGATATACATACACTTTTTTTGGATCATATTTTCTATTCCGCTATTCAATAAAAACCTTTCTAGGGCAAGATCTTAAATTACAGAAATATGAGGAGACCGTCAAATAAGGGCCGTGGCCTGGGTCGTGGTGCTGCTGGTAGAGCTCCTGTTGCAAGGAGAGGACATGGTCGATCTGTGCCAGCTACACGCACAAGTGAAACACCTTCCTCAAGTGTGAGTAGGCGACAGAACCTGCATCAGTATTTGGTAGGGCATCAAACGCCCCTAGAAGTGATGAGGCCAGAACAAGTTGAGGCGATAGTAGATTGGTTTGCTGCTGACAGTGCCTCCAGTTCCTTCACATTGTCTCCCACCCAGTCTACTGCAGAAAGGTCAGAGTTGGCACCTGCAGCCAATGTCCAACCGTCTTTCACCTCACCCCCTTGCAAATCAGGCCAGCAGTCTGAGCCCCAAGCCATACAGCAGTCTCTTATTCTTTTTGAGGACTCTGTCAGCAGGGTTTCCCAGGGCCATCCACCTAGCCCTGCCCCAGAAGTGGAAGAGATTGAGTGCAGCGATGCCCAACCACTTATTTCTCAAGATGAGTACATGCAAGGATCATCGCAGCACGTCTCCGATGATGACGAAACGCAGGTGCCAACTGCTGCGGCGTTCAGCATTGTGGAGACCGACAAGGAGGGCAGGGGTGAAGACTGGGTGGAAGATGATGTGGAGGACGATGAGGTCCTCGACCCCACATGGAATGAACGTCATGCAGGTGAACTGAGTAGTTTGGAGGAAGAGGCGGTGGTCGCACAGAGCCACCAGCACAGCAGAAGAGGGAGCAGGGTGCAGAAGCGGAGCGGCCGTGCCCTAGACACTACGCCCGCTACTGCCCAACGCAGCAAGGGAACGAGCGCACCAAAGTCAGCTCAAAGGAGTTCTCTAGCGTGGAAGTTCTTTAGAAAATGTGCTGATGACAGGACACGAGTGGTTTGCACCCTGTGCAATCAGAGCTTGAAGCGAGGCATGAACCTTCTCAACCTGAGCACAACCTGCATGATCAGGCATCTAAGTGCAAAGCACGAGCTGCAGTGGAGTACACACCTTCAAAACCAAGAAACGTCTCTGGCTCATCCTGCTTCCTCTTCTGCTGCAGTCTCGGCCGCTCCAGCCACATCTGTAGTGATACCGGCACCTGCCACCCCGCAAACAGACGATCTGTCAGCAACACCACCACCTGGGTCACCAACAACCATCTCCACAATGTCCCGTGGAAGCGTTCAGCTTTCCATCTCCCAAACACTTGAGAGGAAGAGGAAGTACCCCCCTACCCACCCGCGATCCCTGGCCCTGAATGCCAGCATTTCAAAATTATTGGCCTTTGAAATGCTGTCATTCCGTCTGGTGGAGACGCACAGTTTTAAAAACCTTATGTCGGTGGCTGTCCCACAGTACGTCGTGCCCAGCCGCCACTACTTTTCCAGGCAAGCCATCCCTTCCCTGCACAACCAAGTGGGGGAAAAAATCAGGTGTGCACTGCGCAACGCCATCTGTGCCAAGGTCCACCTAACTACGGATACGTGGACCAGTAAGCACGGTCAGGGGCGTTATATCTCCCTAACGGCACACTGGGTAAATGCAGTGGCGGATGGGCCTGAGGCGGATAGCAATTTGGCGCATGTCCTTCCACCACCGAGGATTGCAGGGCGCTTCAGTTTGCCTCCTGTTCCTAACTCCTCCTACTCCGCTTCCTCATCCTCTACCGCCTCCTCATCCGGACAGCGTAACACCTTCACCACCAACTTCAGCACGGCCAGGGGTAAACGACAGCAGGCAGTTTTACAACTTGCCTGTTTGGGGGACAAACCACACACCGCGCAGGAGTTGTGGAGGAGCATGGAACAGCAGACAAATGAGTGGTTGCTGCCAGCGAGCCTCAAGCCCGGCCTGGTGGTGTGCGATAACGGGCGAAATCTCATAGCAGCTCTGGGCCTAGCCGGTTTGACGCACATCCCTTGCCTGGCGCATGTGCTGAATTTGGTGGTGCAGAGGTTCCTTAAAAACTACCCCGATATGTCAGAGCTGCTGCAGAAAGTGCGGGCCGTTTGTGCGCACTTTCGGCGTTCTCACCCTGCTGCTGCTCGCCTGGCAGCGCTGCAGCGTAACTTCGGCCTTCCCGCTCACCGCCTCATATGTGACGTGCCCACAAGGTGGAACTCCACCTTGCACATGCTGGAAAGACTGTGCGAGCAGCAGCAGGCCATAGTGGAGTTTCAGCTGCAGCACGCACGCGTGAGTCGCTCTGCGGAACAGCACCACTTCACCACCAATAACTGGGCCTCCATGCGAGACCTGTGTGCCTTGTTGCGCTGTTTTGAGTACTCCACCAACATGGCCAGTGGCAATGACGCCGTTCTCAGCTTAACTATCCCACTTCTATGCCTCCTTGAAAAAACAATTCGGGCGATGATGGAAGAGGATGTGGCACAGGATGAGGAGGAGGAGGAGGATGAAGAGGTAACATTTCCAAGGCTTTCAGGGCAGTCATTCGCAAGGGGCTCCGAGGGTGGGTTCCTGCACACGCAAACGCCAGGGACGCAATTGTCCAGCAGGGGCACAGTTCTGGAGGATGAGGAGGATGAGGAGGAGGAGGAGCTGGAGGAGGAGATGGAACCATGTTCACAGCAGGGTGGCACCCAGGCCAGCTCATGGCCATCACTGGTGCGTGGCTGGGGGGATACAGAGGACACGGACCATACACCTCCCACAGAGGACAGCCTTTCGTTGCCTCTGGGCAGCCTGGCACACATGAGCGATTACATGCTGCAGTGTCTCCACAACGACCGCCGAGTTGCCCACATTCTAACTTGTGCTGATTACTGGGTGGCCACGCTGCTGGATCCCCGTTACAAGGACAACGTACCGTCCTTAATTCACTCACTGGAGCGCGATCGCAAGATGCGCGAGTACAAGCGCACGCTGGTAGACGCCATGCTGCTGGCATTCCCATCTGACAGCGGGGCCACAGTGGAAGCACAAGGCAGAGGAGGAGGAGGAGGAGGTCGCCAACGCAACCAGGGCACCGCCAGCACCTCAGAAGGCAGGGTTAGCATGGCCGAAATGTGGAAAAGCTTTGTCAGCACGCCACAACAAACAGCAGCACCAGCAGCTCAGATGGAACGTCTTAGCAGGAGGCAGCATTTTACCAACATGGTGGAGCAGTATGTGTGCACACGCCTACATGTAGTGAATGACGGGTCTGCCCCCTTCAACTTCTGGGTCTCCAAATTGGGCACATGGCCTGAGCTTGCCCTTTACGCCTT
Source organism: Pelophylax lessonae (assembly GCF_965119305.1). NCBI lineage: Eukaryota > Metazoa > Chordata > Amphibia > Anura > Ranidae > Pelophylax > Pelophylax lessonae. The sequence continues at coordinate 674,412,479 of NC_138769.1, read as the reverse complement.
GGAGGTGCTGGCGTGCCCTGCAGCCAGTGTATTATCTGAACGGGTATTTAGCACGGCTGGGGGCGTTATAACAGACAAGCGCAGCCGCCTGTCCAGAGACAATGTGGACAAGCTCACGTTCATTAAAATGAACCAGGCATGGATCCCACGGGACTTTTCCGTACCTTATGCAGAATAGCAATGGATACCGACCTTACCCACCCATTGTTCCATTTTTGCTCTTTCTCACTCTTTTGGGGTGTACCCTCATTTAAAATTTGTGAAAAGAAGCAGTGTTGGCTACCTCGTCCTCCTCCTCAGGGCCAGATTAATGTAGGGGCTATTGGAGCTGCAGCTCCAGGCCCCTACCTTTTATATAGGCCCCGGGTTGGCCATATTCACTGTTACCGCTCTTCTGTCACTTGTAAACACAGAAGTCTGGCTTCTATGCTCGCTTCCCCAGGCAGCACCCTCAGAACCTCCCCACACAGCGTGAAGGCCGGACAAGGAGGGACAGTTGGCGATGCATGGATGTGTTTATGGGCTTCAGAGACAGCATCCCATGTTGAATTAGGCATGCATGGCTGCACCCTTCCTCCTCTGGGTGCATGGCAAGGCACGGCCCTAAGGCCCTTCAAAATCCTCAGCACCAAGCCCATGATGCTGTTAATCCGGCCCTGGTCCTCCTCCACCGCCGCTTCCACCTACACCGCCCATAGGTGTGCGCAGCCTATTGCATTAAGGTGTGCACCCCAAAGTTGAAATACACATGCATGTGTTTGCCAGCAGGGAGAGTAATGTATCGGGGCCATGTACCTGTAGGCAAGGAGAAATAGAGCAGAGCAGGTCCCAGGGAGATCTTTCCCATCTCCTCACTGGCAATGCTATGTGCCCTAGGTGATTAGGGTGTGCCCAGGCACACCCAGCACACCCTGTGCGCACGCCTATGTCACCGCCACATCCACCACCACCTCAACCTCCCTCCTACTCCATATGGGCCTCGTCCTTCAGAGATGAAGAAGAACATTGTTTTATTTTTCTGTTTTTTTTTGTTGTTTTAAGTTATTTCCCTATCCACATTTGTTTGCAGAGCACTTGCCATGCTCTTAATTACGTTTTGCTGCCATTTGCAGCACTCTAGCCCTTTCCTTTGGTGTTTTAGAGCCATTTTAGTGCCTTAAAGTTCGGGTCCCCATTGACTTCAATGGGGTTCGGTGTCCGGGAAAAGTTCGGTAAAAGTCCGGGACACGGACCCGGACTTTTTTTTAAAGTTCGGCCGAACCCGTCGAACACGGACATCTAGGTGTCCGCTCAACCCTAGTTACAAGTTCTCTTTAGGGAGATGTCAAAGGACTTTTAGACCCCTAGTGTCCCCCTGAAATTTTAGACCAGGCATAGATCCGCTTCTTCCCCAGCATCTATAGCTGTCAGCTCTGAACCCGGAAGTTATCAGAACTTAGCGCTTCTAGGCCCATACTTCACATGGGAGAAGTATGTTTACATGCCAGCACTGTCATACTGGACATACTGCATGTTTATAACAAAGGGAATGCTCTCTTTTTTCCAAGTTAGAACCTTAAAGCGGTATTCAACCCAAAAACATTTAAGGTGTGCGGTGCAATTAATTAATATCAAAGGTCTATGTACAGGGTCATTGTATCAAAGGTCTATGTACAGGGTCATTGTATAAAAGGTCTATGTACAGGGTCACAAAGCTGCAGTGACAATGGCAGGAACAACATAACAACATAAGAACAACATAAGTTGTTATGGTTATGTTAGTGACTGGTTGCATTAACCACTTCCCCCTGGGTGGACGTCATATGACGTCGTAAACTTTGCGGGGGTATACCGGGATGATGCCTCTAGCTAGAGGCATCATCCCGGTACCGTTGTTTGAAGCCGACGCTCGGCTTTCCGTCGGTACCGATCGATGCGGCTCGGGAGCTGCTCGATCGTTACCCGGGGGCGGGAGGGGACGTCCCCCCCCCTCCCGCCGCCTTCCGCGGCTTTTACCGGGGCTCCCGTCCCACCGGGAGCCCCGAGCACCCAGCCGGTGCTTCCGCCGGCTGGATGGAGTCCCGGTGAATGCCGGAAACGGCATCAATCGGGTCTCTGATGACGTAACCCGGAGGCGGCGTCCATGACGTCACTTCCGGGTTAGTGTGCTGCAAAACGGCGGCAAATTTGAAAAACGGCTGTATGCAAAAACGCAGTTTTCGGCGTTTTGCATACAGGGAAGTGTAGTGGAGGGATCTAGGGTCTTTTAGACCCTCGATCCCTCCATAAAGTGTACCTGTCACTGCATATTGCTGTCACAAGGGATGTTTACATTGCTTGTGACAGCAATAAAAGTGATCAGATTTTTTTTTTAAAAAAAAAACTGTAATAAAGTTAAAAAAATAAATAAAATAAATGGGAAAAAAAAAATTTAGCCGCCCCGATCACCGTTAGCTCGCACACAAAAAAAAAACGTATACGGAAGTCGAGCCGCAAATGAAATCGCTGTTCAAACCACACATGTGAGATATTGTCGCGATCGCCAGAGCGTGAGCAATAATTTTAAAAAAGAGCTACACTCTAACTCTAAACTGGTAACCGTTAAATAAATTTAAAGTGTCGCCTATTGAGATCTCTATTGACCGTAGTTTGTCGCCATCCCACGGGGGGGAGGGGCGCAATTTTAAACCGTAACATGTTGGGTATCTATTTAGTTTGTTTAGTATTTTTTAAATGCAGTGAAATGTAATTTTTCCCCAAAAAATTGCGTTTTAAAGACCGCTGCGCAAATACCACGTGACAAAAAATATTGCAATGACCGCCATTTTATTCTCCAGAGTCTTTGCTAAAAAAATATATATAATGTTTGGGGGTTCTAAGTAGTTTTCTAGGAAAAAATACTGGTTTTAACTTGTAAACAAAAAGTGTCCGAAATAGGCCTGGTGGGGAAGTGGATAAACACTATATTTTCAAAAGTATTGGGACGCCTGCCTTTAGATGCACATGAACTTTAATGGCATCCCAGTCTTAGTCTGTAGGGTTCAATATTGAGTTGGCCCACCCTTTGCAGCTATAACAGCTTCAACTCTCCTGGGAAGGCTGTACACAAGGTTTTAGGACTTTGTCTATGGGAATGTTTGACTATTCTTCCAGAAGTGCATTTGTTAGGTCAGGCACTGATGTTGGAGAAAAGGCCTGGCTCACAGCCTGCAGTCTAATTCATCCCAAAGGGGTTTTATCGGGTTGAGGTCAGGACGCTGTGCAGGCCAGTCAAGTTCCTTTTTATTTATTTATTTATTTTTTCTTCCCCTTTTTATTTTTTATGCAATGCATACACAAATGTATACAGAAAAAAGTAACAAAACTATAAGAATGCACTGTTTTTCTACATTGATCAGTGTTAGTTAAAACTGTGGATAAAATACATACATTTTATTTGATATTGGGTCATGTTTAAAATTACACTAAAATAAATATTCTGGCACAAAACATTGCAAAGATGTGTACATTTTGTTTTCAATTTTGCAGTACTTAAAAAAAAGAATGAACAGAATAAATAATAATGAAATGGGTAGAAAAAAAATTGGCAGGAAAATAATAGTTAAATGGAGTTAAATATTTTTATTAGGGGGTTAATAAATAGGGACACAATTTAAATTTAAACTATTTTTTATTTTGATTACTTAGCAGGTTGCGTTAACTATAAACATAACATCATGTTTCGGATAAAGCTTTTCCCTTTGATCTTCAGATACTGTACATGAAACAGAGTGAATACAAAAGTAACAATGGTGTGGAATTACTAAAGGCAAATAGACTGTGCACTTTGCAAGTGCAGTTGCACTAATTCTCCACAGAGCTTAGTGAACATAGTAAAGCTCTGCTGATTTCCATCATCCAATCATGTGCTAGCAAAAATGCTGTTTTTAAAATCTCCTTGTACCTGACTGGGAATTCTTTACTAAATTGAAGCTTCACCACATTCGATAAGCTCTGGGGAAAATAAGTGCAACTTCACTTGCAAAGCTCGCAGTCTTTTTGCCTTGAGTTAATCTACCCCAATGTGTCAGATGGTCTGTTTTTGTATAGCAGCAGCTTCTACAGCTGCTGTATTTGCATAGCAACTCCCAGATGTAAAACTCACTGCTGGAACTTGTGGGCAAGCAATAGGCGGGCACAGCCTAGGAACAGAAGGTTCACAAATGGTTAGACTAACATTAACAATTAATGTCAATGTTACTATTGCTCCATAATTAGGATGTAGCACATTTTACAATTACTGGGTTCCTGCACTGCCACCTGGGAGTTGCCCTCAGGACAATTTCTTAATATTTATTCCCAAATTATTACAGGAAAAGTTCATTAAAAATAAATAAATAAATGCACATTTTTTGCAGGTTAAAAATTTGTGCATTTATTATAATTTTTTTGTGAGCCTGTGAAGCATTGCACCAGTGATCAGCAGATCGCTGTTGCCATGCGGGTCTCCTGCAGATCTTTCTGTGTATCTTTGTGCCCCTACACCCTGTACAGGCAAGCAGATACATTGACAGGAAGTATGAATAAACTATCATGGCACTCCACAGCTGCGTGACAGTTCATTTAGAAGTACAAGCAGTGCTGTATTTTGGCCTAGGCCAACAAGGCCCAGGCCTAGGGCGGCACTTTGCAGGGGGGGGCAGCAAAATAGCTGCCCCCACCTCCACCTGAGAGTCTATTGGCCACTGTTTGCTAGAGCCGGCTGGCATCTAGCAACCAGTGACGTCACAGCCGTGACTCCCTAGCCCTGGCCATGATTCAAAGTGGAGGAGGATTTAACTTCCTCCTCCTCTGCACCTAGTGTTCGTGGGGCCCAAAGAGTCCTGCCGGTCCGATGACAGTGTGGTGCAGTGCAACAAAGCAAAATCCACCAATCCACCGCCGACAGCAGCTGCTGCTAAGCTGGGAGATCTTAACACACCGAGCGGGCAGCCGGCCAGCCCTGGAAGCTGGCAAGAACTGTGAGCCTGCGAGGGAGAAGACCTCTACTGCCACGGCGCCACCCTGTCCTAAGCAGCAGTGGGTGCAGCATCCCTGGCGCCTCCCAGAGCCTGCACTCCTTCTCAAACCTTCTCTCCGCTCCCAGCTGGGACATCAACAGGCCGACCGAGGGCCCAAAAGACAAGCACGGGTGGGAGATAGGTGCATCACACACACCTACCCACAGACAGGGGGGAACAGGAGGGACTGGCAGGGACAGGCAGGGCTAGGGGGTCTCCCTCCCCCTCTCTGTCTCTGTCCCCCCTCTCTGTCTCCCCCTGCTCTCTCTCAACCTCCCCCCTTCTCTCTCTCCCCCCACTCTTTCTCACCCCCTCTCTGTCTCACTCCCTCCTCTCTCTCTCCCTCCGCTTTCTCTCACCCTCCCCCCTCTCTCTCTCTCCCCCCACTCTTTCTCACCCCCCTCTCTCTCTCTCACCCTCCTCTCTCTCTCATCCCCCCTCTCTCACCCTCCCTCACCCACCCCCCTCTCTCTCTCTCCCACCCCCCTCTCTCTCTCACCCCCCCTTTCATGAGATCTCAGTGGTTCTTTCTGGGACTTGTAGTCCTTCAATTTTGGAGGGTGTCGCATTCATTAAACAGGAAGGGGTGTGCAAATTTAAATAGAAGGGTGCGCCCAATTTTAGTCTTGCCTAGGGCAGCACAAAACCAAAATACACCACTGAGTACAAGCAGACAGCCGCAAAGGTTGTACAGTGGGGAAAATAAGTATTTGATCCCCTGCAGATTTTGTAAGTTTACCCACTTACAAAGAAATGAAAGGTCTATCATTTTTATCATAAGTGTATTTTAAATGATAGAGACAGAATATCAACCAAAAATCCAGAAAAGACACATGATACAAATGTTATAAATTGAGTTGCAGTTCAGTGAGTAAAATAAGTATTTGATCCCCAAGAAAAACAGGACTTAGCTCTTGGTGGAGAAACTCTTGTTGGCAAGCACAGAGGTAAGATGTTTCTTGTATTTGGTTACCAGGTTTGCACACATCTCAGGAGGGATTTTGGTCCACTCTTCTTAAAGAACTTCTCTAAATCTTAAGGTTTCTTGGCTGTCGCTTGGCAACTCGAAGTTTCAGCTTCCTCCATAAATTGTCTATAGGATTAATGCCTGAAAACTGGCTAGGCCACTCCATGACCTTAACTGGCTTCTTCTTGAGCCAATACTTTGTTGCCTTGGCGGTATGTTTTGGGTCATTGTCATGCTCGAAGACCCACCCGTGACCCATCCTTAGTGTTCTGGGAAGAAGGTTCTCATCCAAGATTTTACAATACATGGCCCGGTCCATTGGCCCCTCAATGTGGAAAAGTCGGTCTATAACGTTAGCAGAGAAACAGCCCCAAAGCATATTGTTTCCATCTCCGTGCTTGACTGTAGGAATGGTGTTCCTAGGGTCATAGTCAGCATTTATTTTCCTCCAAACACAGTGAGTCGAGTTAATGCCAAAGAGCTCAATTATGGTCTCATCTGACCATAGCACTTTCTTCCAATCCTTCTCTTCATCATTTAGATGTTCATAGGCAAACTTTAGACAGGTCTTTACATGTGCCTTCTTGAAGAGGGGGACCTTGCATTTCAATCCATGGCGGAGTATTGTGTTACCAATGGTTTGGTATTGTGTTACCAATAAACAAGCAAAAAATTGGGGGAGCAAACCCTGAACATGTATATCTAAAGCCGGTGCAGCTATGAACCAAGCGACATGTATATTAAAAAAGAATAGCGCACACATGCAAAAGAAATGACTATCAAATATGGAGACAATCCATAAATATTTGATAGTCGTTTCTTTTGCATGTGTGCGCTATTCTTTTTTAATATACATGTCGCTTGGTTCATAGCTGCACCGGCTTTAGATATACATGTTCAGGGTTTGCTCCCCCAATTTTTTGCTTGTTTATTATGTATTCGGTCTGACCAGACTTCTGAGGTTGAGAACCCCACCCCCCACACACACCTGTAGTCCATCAGTGTCCACTATCAAGTAGATATAGGAGAAGTCCCTTGTAGTGCAGTTGCACATCTCTCCCAGCAAGGAGTGTTATCTCCAAGGGTTAGAGAGGCTGGATTCATCCTTTTTTATGGATAGTGTAGGACCCACTGACAATGGGGTACTTTGACGTAGTGGTGGGCTTGAGCATGATATGGACATATGGTGGGACCAAATCCCCATTTTTATTTATGGATTGTGTTACCAATGGTTTGGTGATTGGTGAGCTCAACTGCCTTGAGATCATTCACAAGCTCCTCCCGTGTAGTTCTGGACTGATCCTTACTTTTCTCATGGTCATACTTACCCCATGGGGTGGTATCTTGCATGGAGCTCCAGACCGAGGGTGATTGATGTTGTTATTGTTTTTTTGTATTTCTTCCATTTGCAAATAATTGCTCCAACAGTTGTCTCCTTCTCACGAAGCTTCAATTTATAACATTTGTATCATGTTTTTTTCTGGATTTTCGGTTGATATTTTGTTTCTATCATTTAAAATACACCTATGATAAAAATTAATGCATTCTATGAATTAAGATAAAAAAGTTCTGTGTGCAGCAGCCCCCCTCAGCCCCCCTAATACTTCCCTGAGCCCCATCTTTATCCAACGATGTTACACAGGAGCCTCGGCTGTCCAGGACTCTCCCTCTTCATTGGCTGAGACAGCAGCAGGCGCCATTGGCTCCGGCTGCTGTCAATCAAAGTCAGTCACCTAATGAGAAGAGAGAAGGAGCAGGGCCAAGCCGTGGCTCTGTGTCTGAATGGACACAAGGAGCAGTGGCTCAGCTCGGGTGCCCCTATAGCAAGCTGCTTGCTGTGGGTTCACTCGGGAGGAGAGAAGGGTCAGAAGCACTGAAGAAGGACCTGAGAAGAGGAGGATTGGGGCTGCTGTGGGCAAAACCACTGCACAGAGGAGGTAAGTATAACATGTTTGTTATTTTTTAATTAATAAAATACAAGATTTCAAAATCACTTTAACCACTTGGTGACCAACCGTCACCTATGTATGGCAGTTCGCGGTAATGTGAACCTGGGAGTGCGCCTCCGGCGGCACACGTGCGCCCACTCGCTAGTGGGGAAGCAGATGCACAGGGGCGGCGGCCTCGATTGTCACCGGGCACCCGCGATCGCTCCCCGTGAAGAGAGAACAGCGGTCTGCTTTTGTAAACACAGCAGACCGTTTTTCTCTCGGGAATCAATGCAGAGCTCCTGTGTTTCTCCTATTTAGGAACACAGGTCTCTGTATTGATTCCATAAGCCCATCCCCCTCACAGTTAGAAAACACCCCCGAGGCTCAAATTTAAACCTTTGATCGCCCCTGGGTTAACCCCTTCCCTGCCAGTGTCATTGTTACAGTAACAGTGCATATTTTTAGCACTGATTACTGTAGTAATGTGACTGGTCCCCCCAAAAGTGTCAAAAATGTCAGTTAGGGGTCCGATCTGTCAATGTTGCAGTACCACAAAAAATCGCAGATTGCCACCATTACTAGTAAAAAAAAAAAATAATAATAAAAATTACATAAATCTTTCCCCTAGTTTGTAGATACGATAGCTTTTGTGCAAACCAAAAATACGCTTATTGCTATTTTTTTAACAAAAATATGTAGCAGAAAACAAATTGGCCTAAAATGTTAAAAAAATTAGATTTTTTTCAGGGGAATGTTATATGGCAGAAAGTGAAAAATATTGTTTTTTTTTTCAGAATTTTTGCTATTTTTTTGTTTATAGCGCTAAAATTTAAAATCGCACAGGTGATCAAATACCACCAAAAGAAAGCTATATTTCTGGGGAAAAAAGGACATCAATTGTATTTAGGTACAGCCTCAAACGACCACACAATTGTCTGTTAAAGTAACGCAGTGTTGAATCGCAAAAAATGGCCTGGTCATTAAGGGGGAAAATCTTCCGGTCCTGACTGCAGGCGCACGACTGACGTAGCCCTTCGTCGGTTCACGCAGGAGGGCCAGCCTGCCGCAGTACATATGCGGCGGGGGTCCGGAGGCGGTTAAAGAGCACTTGTACTGTCCTGAATCCTAGCCAAAAAAGACAAGCAAAGGACCATTTCTGTACTGCTCATTTCAGAATTGCTCATCTAATGAGTGATGGGTTGTATTCAAGAAGCAGCTGGACAAACAGAGGATGCACAGATACACAAGACGAATCAAGAGATGGAGAAAGCACAGATCCACAAAATTAAGAGACCAGAAGCAGGGAGATCCTTGCACTGCAGGTCCTCAGGTACAGTTTCCTCTCCAGCAAGGAGAATAGTAGTGGCATCACCAAATCTCATGAGACTAACAGAGATAGCAGCACCTTTGACATACCTCCCAACTTCTGAACTTAAGAATGAGGGACATTTCAGTGAGATAGTGAACTGGGGCACGCAACGCGCTCCGCTGCAAAAAGTAGATGTGACCAAACATAATATTGGGAGGGGTTTAAGGGCCGTGATAAACAACTGCGCACTGGCCATGACCCATTAAAGTGAATGGGGATGCTCTGCAAAGCACTCCTTTTTTTAATTCGTACCACAACATACCACATAGTGCTACAGTACTATGTGGCTTGATGGCTTTAAACACACTGCCATTAACAATAAATGGCACCCATGTTTCTCTAACAAGGGCAGCATGGATGCATGAAGTGTGGAAAATGTGTGTAGAGCGTGCCTTTCCTGCACTGTGTTCCAGTGCAAACCAACTGTTCGGGAGAGAGAGAGGAAAGGATCATTATGGTACATGGAAGGCAGGAAGAAAGGATCACTATCCCAGATAGCAAGCAATTGAGCTACAAGTTTGAAAATGACTTGCTAAGCTATTGCTAGACCTGCCGTGCTTCACAAGTTTATTGCACAATTGCAGCAAGTCCACATTGCATGACTCCAGATCAACTTTCTTTGCAAAACTTTCTGCAAGCCTTGATTCAGTTATGCTGTGCAATAGTCATCCCACCACAGGCGTAACTGTGAGTGAATTTGGAAAAGTGTCAGCTAGAACTTGTGCTTCAAGTGCTCTACAAGTGTACAATTTGCTAGTGTGGATGGTTAGCAAGTTAACAAGACTTACAATTCAACACTGCCACAAGTTTGTGGCAAGTTGTCCTTGCTATTTGGGATAGTATATGGAAGGCAGGAATGAAGCATCACTATGGTACATGGAAGGCAAGAAGGATCACTATGGTATATGGAGGAGAGGAAAGAGGGGGTCACTATGGTACATGAAAGGAAAGAGGGATGACTATTGTACATTGAAGGGAAGAAGGATCACTATGGCACACAGAAAGCAGGAAGGATCACTTTGGAACATGGAAGACAGGAAGGATCACTATGGCACACAGAAGGCAAGAAGGATCACTATGGTAAATTGAAGGCAGGAAGGATCACTATGGCACATGGAAGGCAAGAAGGATCACTATGGCACATGGAAGGCAAGAAAGACCACTATGGCACATGGAAGGCAGGAAGGATCACTATGTTGTATATAAGGCAAGAAGGATCACTTTGGCATGTAGAAGGCAGGAAGGATCACTAAGGTACATGGAAGGCAGGAAGGATCATTATGACACATGGAAGACAGGAAGGATGGATCACTATGGTAAATTGAAGGCAGTATAGAAGGATCAATCTGGTACATGGAAGGCAAGATGAATCACTATATAATGTGGAAGGAAGGATTAGATGGAAGGAAGAGAGAGAGAGAGATGAGAGTTCAGTTACAGACTGTGTTCACTCACCCAAGGCTGGCTTGTCACCAGAGGCTCAGACAGTGACATCAAAAGCATTGTTTCAAAATTCCCAAGCACACAACCCCTTCACAGGCACAACATTGGCTTCACGCCGGGGGCTTTGGGCAGATATAGGGGGACATAGAGAGGAGGTGGAGCAGATCCACACTGCCTCCTCTTCCATTTTTATGGGATGTAGAGCTGATGGGCGAGTGAACAGGTGAGTGGGCGCCAGAGGTAGGGGAACTGTGCTGGCTGGGCACTGAGTGTGTCACCGAGTCTCAGCCTTGCCAGTTGCAGTGCGGCAAGCTCCTGTCAGGTAGATTAGTGGAGTCAAGTGCTGGAAATTGTTCCGGCATTGGGCTCTGCTGCGGGATTCAGCCTAGATTTGCGGGATACCGGGATTTACTTGAAATCTCGTGATGGTCCCAGCGAAGGTATGGTTGGAAGGTATGCCTATTATGATCTTACACCGAAGATTTACAGCTTTTAAGCTACAGAACATTAGTGCCCAGGCACTGTCACATGTGAGGAAGTGCTCTACTATTTTATAGGAAGAATTTAGGGCAATAAGGTTTAATTTTCAGGGAACTGCTTAGCCACAGTCATTTTTAGGTGTTCCCTATGTGTTCACTTTTTGAGTACCGATCCATTTTAAGAGCAAAAATTAGAACAACACATTATTAATCTAAAATGTATGCTTTGAAAAGCACGCTGAATATCGCTTTCACACAGAGGGCAAAACAATCTTTCTCTGCAGCATGCTGGCAGGGGACAGGCTTTTCTGCTCAGGCTGTGGCTGCTTCTAAAGGAAACAAACTGTAAAACTTTGCACATCTTTTGTTTTGCTGCACCTGAACTGTATTCAGGTGATTTAAACTGAAAGTTTAGTTGGGCTTTAATCTGTCAATTTCACTCTTCTACTACACCCACTTAATCAGACCGGTCGGGAGGCAAGGATTGGACCGCAGGAAACCCATACCAACTTACTCACCCACATATCCACAAGTATAGACTAAAGAGGACTTCATATAAAGTCATTCTATACATTAAGATAAAAAACTTCTGTGTGCAGCAGCCCCCCTAACACTTACCTGAGCCCCATCTCAATCCAGCGATGTTGCGTGAAAGCCTCGGCTGTCAGGGACTCTCCCTTCTCATTTGCTGTAAGTGCAGCAGATGACATTGCTCCCGCTGCTGTTGATCAAAGACAGTGGGCCAATGAGGAGAGAGAGGGGGTGAGGCTGACCTGCCGCTTCGTGTCTGAATGGACACACCGAGCTGCGGCTCGGCTAGGGCATCCCCATAGAAAGCTGCTTGCTGTGGGGGCACTCAGCAGGAGGAAGGGGCCAAGAGTGCCCCGAGGGACCTGAGAAGAGGAGGATCGGGGCTGCTCTGTGCAAAACACTGCACAGAGCAGGTAAGTAAAAAATGTTTGTTATTTTTAACCAAAAAAAAAAAAACAAGACTTTAATATCACTTTTACTGACATCTCATCTTTACTAATCACTCCTTAAAGTGGATGTAACCCCTCACATATACACAGTGAAGTGAGCAACCTCAGATGATACACATACGTTTTATTTTTGTATCTGCTGTCTTCAGCTTTCTACGCTGTTTAGAAAGTGAACATCATGTAAGAATTTTTTCTTCCTGTTCCAGCACAGGGTGTGAAGTTTTGGCATACACTTGGTGACAGCTAAATGGAAAAAGGCACCCCCCCCCTCCACATAGGCAGAGGAAGGAAGAACAATGCAGGGCTGTACTGTGAATAGACAAGCTCTCTGTTATTCTATCTCTATGCACCCACCCACCAACACACAAATTTCCAGCTGCTTTTATCTCCTGAGTCTGAGAACTTGTCAGAAGTTATCCATGCTTATAACAGAGGAACGGAGCAGCAGAAAGATACAGGACTTAGGGCTTTGGAGAGAGATAAGTAAATGCTACAGATATATGTGCCTAGGTCAAATTTCATGAAAAGGGTTTACATCCACTTTAAACATCACTGATCTTTACTTTCTGATCTAGCATTCCAATTACCCCCATCCCGATAAATAGCAATGTCTGAGTCTATAGAATTATATTACTTCTCGTGATTGTATTAAATTATATCTAAAACTTGACACTGCCGTAGTAATAATTAAAATTATGTGTGAAAATTACTGATATGTATCACTCTTATATGCTATAGAAACACAATAATACACAATTATTTCAAATCTCAAGAAACATTTTATGCGGGCAGCTCAGTGGCTAAGTTGTTAGTGCTTTTCGCCTAGCAGCACTTGGATTATTGATTCAAATCCCAACCACGCCACTACCTGCCTAGAGTTTGCTTGTTTCCCCTGTGCCTCTATGGGTTCCCCCCACACTCCAAAGACATGCTGGTAGGTTAACTGACTCATGTCTAAATTGTCCCAAGTATATGTACAGAAACAGGTGCATGAATGTGAGTTAGGGGCCTTAGATTGTAAGCTCCTTCAGGGCAGGGACTGATATAAATGTACAATATATATGTGTGTGCTACGTAAATTGACTGTAAGTACCAGTAATACATATGTAGCACTGCCCCCTTGGGAGCTGCTGAGTGTGGATTCCCCTGGGTTACCCATAGCAACAGTCCGTAAAAAGTATCACTTTAAGACTTGGCTCAGACAATGAACAGTCCAGGGGATTTGGTTTTTGTGTTTTATTTTAGAACTTGGATGGGAGAAGGGATGAGTGGGATACTCCAACTTGAACTATGCACAATTTCTGAGGACGCTAATTGTAATGAGTGCGGCAAGGCCACTGCTTCACCTTGCCACTGAAGTGATGTAGAAAATAGGTTCCTGACTGAATTTATCTTCAGGGTCCTGACTTTGCACCCCCTTTCTTACTTCCCATGCATGCTAGCCCCTTGTCCACTGACTCTCCACTGGAGTGGTCCCCTTCCTGGGCAGACCCCTGGCAAGCTTCCCGGTACTCACGGACACTGTTTTTTTCCCTGGGTTGCTCTGTCTTCAGCTCCACTTGTCAGTATCCTGGACCTCCTGGCTCAGCATCACACACTTGGTCCACTAGGCTGTGACCACCTTCCATGCTGACAGGAGGAGAGACAGCTGTCACCCTCCTCCTGGGACCTGGCTTCCCGCCCAAAGACACCCTGTCACATGTGCCCCTGGCTTTTATAGCCTATCCCAGGATGCACCACTCTTGTGCCCTCCCACTGGGACAGCCACAAAAGCCTGTGTGTCACTGGCTGGGTTTCCTCCACTGTCCAACAGGCTCTCCTATTGGATACAGTGGGGACACTCCCTCAGACCAAGTGAATCACACATGGACAGATGTAACAGGCAAAACTACTGCTCAGGCTCCCCTGATAAGCAGATGGAGCAAAACAATGCCTTTACCTTGCACCTACCTAGGAGGGTGCTACACATAAATGTGTATTTTCTTGAGGAAATATATTATTTTATTATCATTTCTCTGGTATTTATTTAAAAATGTTTACTTTTTTTGTACTTGGGATTGTACGTGCTTTGACTTTTTTTTATGTTTTTTTTTTTTATTTTTGTTTTAGCAGTGGTTTATAATCTTTCCCATTTTACCTGTCATGTTTACTTTTTCCATCCTTGTCATGTATTATATTCCCCTAAGAAATATTTTGGCAAAGCACTGCACTTTGAAGATTACATAGTGTTTCTGCTGTTTTACTGGGGATGCTGATTGAGTCTGTTTGAATTTATGCTTTGGACACATTATGCAGCTGAAAAAGAAAGTTCTAAAGGGTCTGCAACTGATTAAAATAGTGGGGAGGTCATTGAGATTCACATCACAAGTCCGACAATAAATTGTCTCATTTTGTCAGAAGGAACATGATTTACATTGCACAGGGTGAGGACCCAAGCGCAACTGATGATCTGAAAATGTTTGTTTCTAAAAACATCTAAAGGTTCAGTTACCTTAAGGGCTAGGTTTACTCACCCGCAGGAAACGGAGTTGGAATAATTTAAAGCTCATTGTTCCTTACGAAACAAATTAATTTTCGGTTACAGTAATGAGAATCCAGAGATTTTGATGAAAACCTTTTAAGAAAGATCGAGACATGAAAAATTAAACTACAGAGCAGGGAGTCTCAGCACAATTTACTTGGAAGGAAGAAGAGAAAGAAAAGGAAAGAAAGAAAGAAAGAAAAAAAGAAAGAAAGAAAGAAAGAAAGAAAGAAAGAAAGAAAGAAAGAAAGAAAGAAAGAAAGAAAGAAAGAAAGAAAGAAAGAAAGGAAAGGAAAGAAAGAAAGGAAAGGAAAGGAAAGAAAGAAAGAGAAAGAAATAAAGGAAACAACGAAAGGAAAGAAAGAAAAGGAAAGAAAGAAAGACATATTATCCACTTGCCGAATTCCCGCCACATATATACTGCGGCAGGCTGGCTCGGCTGCGCAAATCGCCGTACCTGTACCTGTTCTACGGGAGCGGTCCTGGGGGCGAGCCCCTACCCCCACTAGGCAGCGGGGATGCCAATCCACGGGACCGGCGGCACCGATTGCCCCCGGCCACCCGCGATCGCTCCCCGCTGAGAGAGAACAATGGTCAGCTGTTGTAAACACAGCAGACCGTTGTTCTCTCTGAAATGATCACAGAGTGCCTGTGATCCTTCTATTTAGGATCACAGGTCTCTGTGTTGATTCCACAAGTCCCTCCCCCATACAGTTAGAAAACACCCCCCCTTAGGCTCACACTTAACCCTTTGATCACCCCTAGGTTAACCCCTTCCCTGCCAGTGCCATTATTACAGTATCAGTGCATGTTTTTAGCACTGATTACTGTAGTAATGTCACTGGTCCCCCACAAAAGTGTCAAAAATGTCAGTTAGGGGTCCGATCTGTCCGCCGCAAGTCTCACTAAAAATCGCAGATCGCCACCATTACTAGTAAAATAAAATAAAAAATAAAAATGACATAAATCTTTCCCCTAGTTTGTAGATGCGATAACTTTTGCGCAAACCAATCAAAATACGCTTACTGTGATTTTTGTTTACCAAAAATATGTAGCAGAATACAAATTGGCCTAAAATTATGAAAAAATATATTTTTAAATTTTTTTTTTTGGGAATGTTATATAGCAGAAATATTGTTTTTTTTTTTTTTTTTTTTCAGAATTGTCGTATTTTTTTTGTTTATAGCGGAAAAAAAAAAAATTGCACAGGTGATCAAATACCACCAAAAGAAAGCTCTGTTTGTAGAAAAAAAAAATTACATCAATTTTATTTAGGTACAGTGTTGCACGACTGCACAATTGTCTGTTAAAGTAACACAGTGCCGAATTGCAAAAAATGGCCTGGTCATTAAGGGGGCAAATCCTTCCGGTCCAGAAGTGGTTAAAGATGGATTTGTAGCAGTCACCAATGAATAATCCAGACAGGAGGGGCGGCACATGAACCAATCCTCCTGCAGCAACTAAATGTAGGGTAAAAGGAAGAGGAGGAGAAGCAGGCTTTCAGGGGCTGCAGGAAGAAAATGGAGAGGATCGGTTCCAGTATATGTTGCCCCTCCTGTCCAGGTGTAAAACAGGGAGGCCACATGGGCCCCCTGGAGTACGGGCCGGGTTGCAAAGGCAGCTCCTGCAACTCTTATAGCTACACCAGTTAGGTGTGTTACTGTCCAGATCAACAGGTGAAGATAGAGGGGAAAAAAGGCGAAGAAAACAAATGCAGTCACCGCATCTAATGATTGGTAAGCCGCAATATATTACATTTTTGGGTTTGAGTTTAAAAAACACCCTATTTATCCTAAATGCACATAATATAACTGGATACTGATATTTATAGGTTAAGTTTATTCAGGGAATATCTGATTGCTTTTATTGTTTTTTTTTTTTTGCCTTCTTTTGGATCAAATGTAGGTATAGGATTGTAAATATAGAGGTTTTCTATTTGTGTTTTTTTTTTTTCTATGTTGGTTAAATTGGATGGACTTGTGTCTTTTTTTCAACCAGATTAACCAAGTAACTATGTAAAAAATATTTTTGGTATGCTGTGTAAATGGCGATACATAGGAAACATAGAGTGGGGTTTTCTCAAATGTACCTATAAAAGTGGAAATACAGTTTACTTTATAGAGTAAAGTAGTGATGTCAGGAGGTCAGCTTGACAACCATGAAACTATTTTTTCAGCAGGGGAGGTTGGTAATGTTAGCCTATATTATTCTCTTCTGACAGTACTGTCCTGTCAGGTCTGACTTGAGGCAAGAAATCCTCTGCAAAGATGTGTGCTGCCATATTGAGACACAATGTAAAAAATGGCATATTAACTTGGCCCTAAGGAAAAGGTGTGGGGAACGTAAATGCTATACAAAATATTATTTATTTTTTTTTTTTTTAAAGAAACTTTATTAAAGTCAATGTGCGATACATGTAAAAAGAAGGTGTAACATTGTACAATATATTTTAACATTTTCGGGGTCGAAAGCTGAGCAATGGAAGCCATAGCCCCCACAATCCAGATGATCAGGCCTTCTCAACATTTTTACCCAAGAAAACCCTTTGAAATATTTTTCAGGTCTTGGGGAATTATACCTATATTATATAGTATAGTATAGTATAGTATAGTATAGTATAGTATAGTATAGTATAGTATAGTATAGTATAGTATAGCATAGCATAGCAGAGTAGAGTAGAGTAGAGTAGAGTAGAGTAGAGTAGAGTAGAGTAGAGTAGAGTATGCATATAGTATATTATGCAATATCATTGTCACTAAATGTCTGAATATTTTAAATATATGAATAAATATATAATATGACATAAACCCTGAGCAGATTATTTTACACCCTCTTGCTCTGTACAACAGCATTTTTTGCAGCATTTTTAGAAATTAAGTGAATAATAATAGTCAAGAAATGCAGACAGTAAAACATGTGTTTTTTCCCCCCATTTGATTGTAGAAGCACCCCCTTGCACTGGTGGTCATTGTAGGTATGAGATCAATTTGCCTTTTCTCACTGCTCAGTAAATCCTAAACAACCGCAAGAGGAACCCTGGTTGATAAAGGCTGGCCTAGAAATAAATACAATTTCAAGTGTCCAGACAGAAAGCACCATTACCACATTGGCCTAAGAATAGACCTTGTCATAAAGTAGATCTTTTTATAAAGTGGACTTGCCAAAGTGAACCTTAAGTGGACCTTGGTGATAACATTTTCAGAAGATAGATAGGAGTATTTTTGGTGCAACAAGTCAAAAAAGTTTTCATTATACAGTATAGAAGAATGAATGGGAGGCATTAAAAAGATTTATGAAAGCAGCTGCAAAGAAAAACATAGCAAAACACTGAGTTGTTGGGCACAGTAGCCAATCAGTTTGCTTGATTCATTGTAAAGAGAACCTGTGACTGGTTGATGTAAATAGCAGTCCCACTTTGGCTCCAGTTTTGTGTTCCTTTTTAAAGAAATTATCCCTTCTGGATGAGTAAAAAACTCTTCCCTCTTCAAGTATTCTTCATTCTTCAAACTCTCAGTATTGAGACTTTGCAATATATATTGCAGCATGATTTAATGATCTAGTGCATCAAGTGAAGCCAATATTGTTGCAGCAGCTTTGAGATTTGGGGTTTACATCTAGAGCTGTTTAGCTTTGAGGTTATATGTTCTCCATCTGTTAAGAATATTTCAGATCGCTATGCTTACTTTCTTAAATATGAATATACTGTATGTTTAATATGTTACAGTGGGTTTGGCCAAAATGGCTTTTCTACCTTATTAAAAGAGAAGTAAGGGATATTTTTTTTAAATCCTACTTACCTAGGTCCCCCTACTGGCTCTAACACTGAGAACCGAGCAATTAAATATTGCCAAACACTCAGTTCTCAGAGCTCCCTGAGCAGAGAGCTGGTGACTGTCAGTCAGCTGCTCTCTGGTCTTTTTCTCCCCCACCCCCCGCTCACTGGAGCGCTGGGCTGTGGAGGGGGTGGGGGCGGCCGGCTCAGGCTCTCAGTGGCTCACTGAGAGGCTTAGCCTGGTTCCGGCCCAGCCATATAGTCGGAATCATTCCTAAACCTGGATCAGCTCTGTGACATCAGCCAACAGCGGGCTCTAGCCCGCTGTCTGCTGAATATGGGTCCCAAGAGTGCAGAAAGAACTGCACTTCTGTGATCCACAATAGAAGTACAGCCAAACAAGCTTTGGGTCTACTTCTCTTTTAATGTAGTCACTGAATAGTTACTACAGCTCTGTTTCTGCTACCAATTGTTTCTTATTTTTTTTTTTTTTTTCGTATATTTTCTTTTTTCATGTTTTGCAAGAAATACATCAAAAGAAAGTAGAACAAAGAGTTGAATTTGACTAGTGTTCCAGAAATACGTTTTCCAATTAACGCATAGTAAGAACACCTACTGTACTGGAAAAGTTACAGACTTGTTGACGTTCCTTGGGAGTTGTAAAGAAAGACAAGTAGAGTAATTACAATGAGGTTGGGTATATAGACGCTACATTTTAACAATGAAAACGTAAAGCATGCTGTTACATGAGTACACAAAAAGTAATGATTCACTAAAGGTATTAAACTCAATAAATAAATGATACAGAATTACTAAGACAAGTTCTATTTAAAGTTTTTATTTTTATATAGGGATTCCAAAATGCCAAAAACATGTTTATTTTGTTATGTTATTTTTTATGTCTTGAGTTGGATAATTCTGTAAATAAATAGATATCCACGGACTTCCAGTATTTAGTGATACGTGATTTGGTGGACAATAACACTGAATGAATTAATGTTTTGTTTAGAAAATGTGTCATTAAATATGTGCCAATTTTTTTTCCAGTTTTAAAGGTTTCATAATAACTAGGTATAAATTCTGATATTTCCCTCCATAACTTATTAACTTTAGAGCAATTAAACCAGATATGGCAATAATTGTCTACATCCTTATTGCATCTCCTGCACATAGTAATGTTTCATTATATTTTTTAATTGCAGTAGGCACCAAGTGCCACCTAAGTGTCATGTGCTTGCTGCACTTCAAATTTGGAACTTTCATAAATCCTGAGTGGATTTTAAAGAATGACTTTTCTTTCTTCTTTTGTGAAGGAATGATTTCATTCTGCCTCCTAATTTGAGAATCAATGTAGCTGCTGTTTATAGCTAATAAAATACAATTAATAACTGACAATTGTCATAAAGTGTATGTAATCACTAACAATTAACTATTTGTGTCTTTTTGGTCTGTTAAAGTGGAACTTTAGGCAAAACCTTTTTTTTTCCTTTTGAATAGATATATAGATATAACCCCTGTCAGATTTGTTTTTGCTATCTGTGTCCCATTGCAGAGATTTCCTCTCACTTCCTGTCCCATAGCCAAATGGGAAGTAAGAGAAAATTCCTGCAAATTAAGGGAATTTCTTGGGGACCCCCAGGTCACCAGAACTAGTGTCCCCATTGGAAGATTACCTCTCTATTACTTTTCTTTTCAGAGTTTGTGATTTTCTTTAACTTTCACTGATAATGGTAAACAGGACAAATAGTGAAGGTGAATCTCTTTAACTGGGGGGGGGGGGGGGCACAGACAGCAATAAAAACCTGACAGGTGTTCTAATTCCTCTCCACTCTATTCAAAACAAAACAAAAAGTTTTGGCTTTAGTTATACTTTAAACATGCCATTGAAAGTCTTTTGTTATATCAGTTCAATAAGTACAAAAAATATATATATATTCCTGTTGATCATTTTCAGAAATTCATATTCCTATGCACTCTTCCCATGTTATCTTAAGGAGCAGTGGCAGCTGGTGCATGAAAATTTGGCAGCCAGCATCCTTATTTCCTCCTTCCCCGAGTGACTGTGAGTCTCCTCCCTCTTACTGGCCATTGGCCAGTAAAATCTCTTCTCTTTTCAGCCAATCGGGAAAGGGGATTCATGACCCGCTTTCAGATTGGCTGGGAGGAGAATCAGTGTGATAATAGCGAATGTTCATTCGCTATTGTCATACAACTGGGTGGGATCAGGGCGCAGTGTGCTACGCCCTGAGCCCACCCTTTTTTGAAGCCTATTAGAGCCTCTGGCTCTTATTTAGGTGCTTAAAAAAAACCCTATTGGAATCCATGCATTCGGCTCCCTGCATGTAGATTAGGGGACTGGATGCATGGATGGGGGGGTGGCACCCCTGCGCCCCTAATGGATGGGCTGCCACTGTTAAGGAGTCTTATTAACCTTCATAGTTCTTATCTTGGGCTACAGAAGAATTAGTTTATCTGTTGTGGAGATGCGGGAGAATGGGTGGGTCTAAGTAGTTTGGCAGAAGAAATCTGGACAGAGCTGACACCACCTAGTCCACAAAAATACTATGTTGTCAGCCCTTAACATGACTTAGGACCTGAGTTTATTGTTGGCAGATGGTCATGCATTTGTCTGTACTTGAAGGGTCTATAAAGGGATAAAACAGAAGAAATTGTGAATGTATTGCAGTGATGTACATTTTTAAATTTAGCACTGACATACTCTTTAAGAAGTGTTTCTTTTCTATTATTTTTATATATTTTTTTAATTTGTATAACCTCAGAGTATAGGTTTTTGGACACATTTTCTAAGTGTTGAAGGAATATATGGTACATATTTTTTTTTTTAAAAGAAAAAACAATGTAATGTATGCAAATATTAGATATTGTAAATTTGCTGGTACCCCTTTTTCGACAGTAAGTTAACAGTTGTCCCAAATGTTTTTTTTTTTTTTTAATAAGTAATGTTATTAGAACGATCATTGAAGAACAAGTGACAAGGTTAAATTCCCTAATTTAACTTCAGCCATGTGGCCAATCAGTACTTCTCTTTTTATCAATGAAGCTGTTCTATTTTCAGCTTCCTCTGACACTTCTAAGAGTGACTGACAGCCAACATTGAAATGTGCAAAGTAAACAATCCAGTTATGTGAAGTTTCCAGTTGACTGGTGGTGACAGGGTCACTATAAAGTGGGTTGGAGAGAGATAGGAGTTGCTTCCTGAGGTGCTAATTGCACCTAATGAATGATAAAATAGATTTTCCCAGATTGCCATGACATTTTAAGGGATTCTTGCTCTGTTAAACATTTATTATTCTGAATATGCAAAATAAGATTTTGCCAACAAGGAAAATCAAGTAAACTGTTAATGCAGTCCAGGAAACAAGCACATAAAGTGCAGATAGCACTAGGTGGTTATATACACCAATGATTAGCACTAGCTATAGAGAAAATATGCCAAGGTGCACTTGGGTGCCATGGATTCCACTATGCATACGAAGCAAAATAAAGTAAGTAACAAAAGAGTTCTGACGATATTTCATATACCAAATATATTTGTATGTTATCACTTATGTACAATACACCAAAGGCTTACCAAATAATTTTTTTAAATAATGATTAGAACTCCCTGTTAAGTTTTGACTAATATCGGGATCTCCGCTAGGGCTCGTTTGTTCTGGCTCCGGTCTCCTAACCACTTCAGCCCCGGAAGATTTTACCCCCTTCCCGACCAGGCCCTATTTTGTGATTTGGCACTGTGTTACTTTAACGGACAATTGCGCAGTCGTGCGACGCTGTACCCAAACAAAGTTTACCTCCATTTTTCCCACAAATAGAGCTTTCTTTTGGTGGTATTTGATCACTTGTGCGATTTTTATTTTTTGCGCTATAAACAAAAAAAGAGCAAAAATTTTGAAAAAAATATATATATTTTTCACATTCTGCCATAGTAAATTCCTCCCAAAAAAATTAAAAATCTAATTTTTTTAACAATTGAGGCCAATTTGCTTTCTGCTACATATTTTTGGTAAATAAAATCACAATAAGTGTATTTTTATTGGTTTGCGCAAAGGTTATCGCGTCTACAAACTAGGGGAAAGATTTATGTCATTTTTATATATATATATATATATATATATATTTTATACCAGTAATGACAGTGATCTGCGTTTTTTTGCGGGACTGCGACATTGCGGCAGACAGATCGGACCCCTAACTGACATTTTGGACACGTTTGGGGGTACCAGTGACATTATTACAGTAATCAGTGCTAAAAATATGCACTGTTACTGTAATAATGCCATTGGCAGGGAAGGGGTTAACCCTGTGGGTGATCAAGGGGTTAAATGTGAGCCTAGGGGAGTGATTCTAACTGTGGGGGGCGTGGCTTCTGAAATTACCATAGAGTCATGTGATCCTATATAGAAGGATCACATGGGCTCTATGCTCTTCCCAGGGAGGACGGTCGGCTGTGTTTACAACAGCTGACCGTTCTTCTCTCTCAGCGGGGAATGGTCGCGGGTGTCAGACGGCAATCTGAGCCGCCTGCCCGCTGTATCGG
Source organism: Pelophylax lessonae (assembly GCF_965119305.1). NCBI lineage: Eukaryota > Metazoa > Chordata > Amphibia > Anura > Ranidae > Pelophylax > Pelophylax lessonae. Next base: position 674,389,441 of record NC_138769.1, on the reverse strand, counting down.
CTTCCCCGCTGACGAGCGGAGGCAGGAGCGTGGCATGCGCTCGCCCCCTAGACTCCTGAGAGCATGTACGGCGTTTTGCCTGGGAGCGGCGGCCTGCCACAGTACATCTGCGGCGGGCGGTCGTAAACCGGTTAAAGAGAGATCTCACCCTTTAGAGAGCACTAGACAGGTGATGAGAAGGTGTTGTAACTTCCCCTCACCACTTGCTTTAATCCCTTGATCTCTGCACTATCGCACCCCAACCACAGGACGGCCCTATCCACTTAAAGCGACCGGGGGGGGGGGGGGGGGTAGAAAACCAACCACAGCCCTGGCATGTGAGCACTCAGTTTCTGCCTGGTAATTCCAATGTCATCAAGAAAAAAAAGTAAGAATAAGGCCCCTCACAGACCCGAAGGGTCTGGTTAGGTCCACCTATCAGTTTTTCACTAGGAACTGAATGGAGCCTATATTCACACCTATGGACAGGCAGGTGAAAAATGACTTGTGTCCATCCTCCTTCATTTAGGTGGATCAGATCGAAGGGCAGTAGGGTGTAAATGGACAGTGGAGTCCGTTTACACCCGCCAGTCCATTTAGAAGAGTGGGCTCGGTTGTGTCTGCTCTGCATAAACTGAGTGAACATGGATCTTTCGCCCACCTGCTCTGCTCAGATCAGCGGGGGATATGCAAACAGATCCCCTGCTGATATAATCAGAGTCTGTCCCATATGAAAGGGGCCTAAAACTCATTTATAGAGCCCCATACAGAAATGCAATTATGGCTGGGGTCTTTTCCCAATCCTTAAAAAAAAAATTGGCTGAATCCTAATTAAAGTCAAACTTTATTTTAGTTTTAGATAGCTTGGAGAAGGAATAGAACCCCTATCAGTTTTTTTAATTGTTGCATGTGCCCCAATTGGGGGAGATTCACCTTCTATCTTTGTTCTGTTATGGTTGAAAGTGAAAGTGATAGAAAATCCCACGTTTTGGGCTGTTCCCAGAAATGCAATAGAGGGGAAATCTCCCAACAGGAGGAACACCAATTCTGATGACCCTGGTTGCGAGGAAATTCTTAATTTTCAAGGGATCCATTTCACTACCTTTTGTGGCTATGGAAGTGAAGGTACATTTCCCCAGACCCATGACTAACAAGCTCTGAGTCCTTATTAATTAATTTTTGTGTTTATGTTTCTGTTTAACAAGCGTTTTTTATATATCATAATTGTTAATGGCTTAGCCCGTAAACCCAATTAATAACTATAAAAAGCCTTGAAGTGCAAGTCAGAAAATTAAGATCTGCTAGATCCCTTCAAGCTGGCCCCTTTTGCAGGTATAGCTATTTAAAACATTAAAAATAGGTGACTATACTGTTTAAAATCCTGTAATACACTTTCTCTCCCTGCTCTGTAGCTCTCTACTTTTAGGCACTACGGAGTTTGTAGAGGCCGATCTGCTGACAGCCTTAAAGTGGAATTAAACCCTCCTATCCTTTACAGCCAAGGAAGCTGCTTCTGTTTGATCTGCAAGTGCCATGGCGCTGCACAGGTGATCAGTTATGACAGCAGCCATTTGATGGTTTAACAGTTTGGTTAAGAACACAAGCAAATGTGACAGTTAGCAATCCTGGCATTCCAGGAATGTAACTGTTTTTTGGAATTGTTAAATCAATAGGTTTATGATTTATTGCTGTTCAGGGGCTCTGGGCTTCAGCAAAATGGATATCTCCAGCGAGAAGAACCAGGAGCAGTGCTAGGGGCAATTTACAGCACACACTAATTTTGTAGTATAATTATTAATGTGGAATGTACTGTATGTTGCTTGCTAAAGAACATTATTTTAAATCCATTTGTTATGTGTAAAGTTCCAATTTAAGTAAAGCCCATAACAATTGCACATACTGATCCAAGTCATAATTTCTGAGAATGTAAGAGTATAATGATTAAAGCGGAGTTCTGGGGAAAAAAAAATTAAAAGTCAGCAGCTACCAATACTGTAGCTGCTAACTTTTAATATAGGGACACTTACCTGTCCAGGGATCCCACAATGTCGGCACCCCAAGCCAATTTGTCCATCGGCTTCGGGTGCAAGCGCCAGCATTGCAAGTAAGGAAAATTGGCGGTGAAGCCTTCAGACATGCACGAGTTACGGTGCGATTTCTGAATGGCTCCGCCATCTTCTGGGAAACACATAGGTCCCAATGCTAGCAGCACTCATATGTCTATTTCCCAAAGACAACTTCTGGATATGACGCTCAGCATGTGCACTCAACTTCTTTTGTCGACCATGGTGAGGCCTGTTAAAACGCTGTATGGTCTTGGCCACCGTGCTGCAGCTCAGTTTCAGGATCTTGGTAATCTTCTTATAGCCTAGGCGATCTTTATGTAGAGCAACAATTCTTTTTTCAGATCCTCAGAGAGTTCTTTGCCATGAGGTGCCATGTTGAACTTCCAGTTGCCAGTTTGAGAGAGTGAGAGGGATAACACCAAATGTAATACACCTGCTCCCCATTCACACCTGGGTCCTTGTAACACTAACGAGTCACATGACACCAGGGAGGGAAAATGGCTAATTGGGCCCAATTTGGACATTTGCACTTAGGGGTGTTCTCATTTTTGTTGCCAGCGGTTTAGACATTAATGGCTGTCTGTTGAGTTATTTTGAGGGGACAGCAAATTTACACTGTTATACAAGCTGTACACTCACTACTTTACATTGTAGCAAAGTGTCATTTCTTCAGTGTTGTCACATGAAAAGATATAATAAAATATTTACAAAAATGTGAGGGGTGTACTCACTTGTGTGAGATACTGTATACTGTACACAGTATATAAATGTATTGAAATGAAATTGTGTACAGGAATTATGTTTTTTTTTTCACCACAAACTCAGCCAAATGTTGGATACACATTTTTAATTGTGGAAATAATGGTGGATTCTGTATTTGACCTGATTTTGACTCTCACCAGTACATGTGATGCCACATGACCAAGCACAGGGGACCTATAGGATACGTCACCCCTCTCTGCAGCTGTCCTTAGTAGCTTTCTTTCTATTCCGTAATGAAAAATATGATTGGCCACTCTATACTCTATTTAGGACTATGTGGAATTCACAGTGCAAGCAGAACAGCAGGTGAAGCAGCAGGAGGAGCAGGTGACCTGATATGCTGGGCTCTACCATTTAAGTATTTATCAGTGATAATTCTTGGAACCTTGGATTGGGCTGCACCAGTGCACCTGCCATTAAGAATTAGACATGGTTGTGTGCCTCTGCAAGTATGGCTAAACTCTGGTCATCTTGTAGGTCAAGATCAAATCAATTATTTCAAAAGGCCAATGAGGGAGTGAAAGAGGATAGGATGTCCAAAAAAAGGGGATGGAACTGTTGCTTATAAGGTTGTAGTTAGGCCACTTTTACATAGTTTATGAACGCAATACCAAGAAGATAAAGCAAAAGCTCCAGGCAGATTGGCCCGGTGTGTTCCCTGATATTTTCATTGTTAAGTTTGATGAGAACTTACTTTTAACAGAGCTATATATACAGTGTCTTGCAAAAGTATTCGGCCCCCTTGAACTTTGCAACCTTTTGCCACATTTCAGGCTTTAAACATAAAGATATAAAACTGTAATTTTTTGTGAAGAATCAACAACAAGTGGGACACAATCATGAAGTGGAACTGAATTTATTGGATATTTCAAACTTTGTTAACAAATAAAAAAACTGAAAAATTGGGCGTGCAAAATTATTCAGCCCCTTTACTTTAAGTGCAGCAAACTCTCTCCAGAAGTTCAGTTAGGATCTCTGAATGATCCAATGTTGACCTAAATGACTAATAATGATAAATAGAATCCACCTGTGTTTAATCAAGTCTCTGTATAAATGCACATGCACTGTGATAGTCTCAGAGGTCAGTTTAAAGCGCAGAGAGCATCATGAAGAACAAGGAACACACCAGGCAGGTCCGAGATACTGTTGTGGAGAAGTTTAAAGCTGGATTTGGATACAAAAAGATTTCCCAAGCTTTAAACATCCCAAGGAGCACTGTGCAAGCGATAACATTGAAATGGAAGGAGTATCAGACCACTGCAAATCTACGAAGACCTGGCCATCCCTCTAAACTTTCAGCTCATACAAGGAGAAGACTGATCAGAGATGCAGCCAAGAGGCCCATGATCACTCTGGATGAACTGCAGAGATCTACAGCTGAGGTGGGAGACTCTGTCCATAGGACAACAATCAGTCGTATACTGCACAAATCTGGCCTTTATGGAAGAGTAGTAAGAAGAAAGCCATTTCTTAAAGATATCCATAAAAAGTGTTGTTTGAAGTTTGCCACAAGCCACCTGGGAGACACACCAAACATGTGGAAGAAGGTGCTCTGGTCAGATGAAACCAAAATCAAACTTTTTAGCAACAATGCAAAACGTTATGTTTGGTGTAAAAGCAACACAGCTCATCACCCTGAACACACCATCCTCACTGTCAAACATGGTGGTGGCAGCTTCATGGTTTGGGCCTGCTTTTCTTCAGCAGGGACAGGGAAGATGGTTAAAATTGATGGGAAGATGGATGGAGCCAAATACAGGACCATTCTGGAAGAAAACCTGATGGAGTCTGCAAAAGATCTGAGACTGGGACGGATATTTGTCTTCCAACAAGACAATGATCCAAAACATAAAGCAAAATCTACAATGGAATGGTTCACAAATAAACATATCTAGGTGTTAGAATGGCCAAGTCAATGTCCAGATCTGAATCCAATCGAGAATCTGCGGAAAGAACTGAAAACTGCTGTTCACAAACGCTCTCCATCCAACCTCACTGAGCTCGAGCTGTTTTGCAAGGAGGAATGGGCAAAAATTTCAGTCTCTCGATGTGCAAAACTGATAGAGACATACCCCAAGCGACTTACAGCTGTAATCGTAGCAAAAGTATTAACTTAAGGGGGCTGAATAATTTTGCACGCCCAATTTTTCAGCTTTTTATTTGTTATAAAAGTTTGAAATATCCAATAAATTTTGTTCCACTTCATGATTGTGTCCCACTTGTGGTTGATTCTTCACAAAAAATTACAGTTTTATATCTTTATGTTTAAAGCCTGAAATGTGGCAAAAGGTCGCAAAGTTCAAGGGGGCCGAATACTTTTGCAAGGCACTGTACCCTCATATAACATATTACTGGCTGTCTATGTGGCATCAAATATTGCTTGAAACCTTTTTGTGCAATTTGTCTTTAATATGTGTAAAACATGGCAAAGGTTTAACACTTCTAGTTCTGCAGTGGTTGCCTTGATGCTTAACTTGTTCAAGAACTCCTCTAAGCTCTGTAATATCCTGAAATAATATGTTTCCTTCAGATGTGAGCTCAACAACCGTCTGTTTTAAACTAAGGTAATAATAGATGCTGCTGCAAAGGACTCAGATTCATTTGATAGTTTCCACTTTAGGGCAGGGAGTATCAGCAAGTTTATGTCTGGCTGTCTGAAAATAAAATTCTCATCCAGTGGATAAAGATTAAGTCACATCCTGTTAATAACGCTATTGTCTTCCTTCAGCTTAGTCAATCCTGTTTGATGTTATCTTGTTTAACCTTTGTTTCCAAAAGGATTAGAAAGGGGAATGAAGGTGATCACTCACCAAAATGTTTCTTGGAGAGCATTTATAGCAGATATTTACCCCTGAGGTTTATGGCCATTTTTCTTTTCTATTGCTAGCCCTGGGTATTGACCACTAGTAATAATTTAAATAATAATTCCAGGCATGGTATACACTATATTGTCAAAAGTTTTGGGACACCTGCCTTTACATGCACAAGAACTTTAATTGCATCCCAGTCTTTAAGGTTCGATATTGAGGTGGCCCACCCTTTGCAGCTATAACAGCTTACAGCTCTTCTGGGATGGCTGTCCGCAAGGTTTAGGAGTGTATCTATGGGAATATTTGACCATTCTTCCAGAAGTGCATTTGTGAGGTCAGGCACTGATGTTGGACAAAAAGGGCTCACAGTCTCCGCTCTAATTCATCCCAAAAATGTTTTATCGAGTTGAGATCAGGACTCTGTGCAGGCCAGTCAAGTTCCTCCACCCCAAATTCACTCTATTATGTCTTTATGGACCTTACTTTGTGCACTGGTGCACAGTCATGTTGTAACAGGAAGGGGCCATCCCCAAACTGTTCCTGCAAAGTTGGGAGCATGAAATTGTCCAAAATATCTTGGTATGCTGACGCTTCCAGCATTCCCTTCACTGGAATTAAGGGGCCAAGCACAACTTCTAAAAAACAACCCCACATAATTCCCCTCCACCAAATGGTTTGGACCAGTGCACAAAGCAAGGTCCATAAAGACATGGATAGGCGAGTTTGGGGTGGAGGAACTTGACTGGCCTGCACCTCAGTTCTGGCCAGTCCTGACCTCCAGCTGATAAAACACCTTTGGGGTGAAATAGAGCAGAGACCACACAAATGTGCTTCTGGAAGAATGGTCGAACATTCCCATAGACACACTCCTAAACCTTGTGGACAGCCTTCCTAGAAGAGTTGAAGCTATTATAGCTGCAAAAGGAGGCCCACTCAGTCTTGAACCCTATGGACTTATGCTGGCCATACACTATACGAAAACTTGTTCTAACTCATTTTTGAAAAAGGAACACTCGGCCATTAGAGCGAAGATCATGCCATCATGTAATGACCAATAAATCTTCCAATGGACATAAATGAATCAGTTTTCACAATGAATGGGGTTTCACATATACCTAGTGCAAACAGTTTAGACAAAAAAACACATTAACCTTTCAATTTATCGTTCGTTCAGCAGAACATTTCCAAACTTGTCCTTCGTTGTTTCGGCTCAAAAATGTCACAACCGATTACCGATTTGTGCCCCTTAACTGGTTGAAAAATGAAAGAACTGTCCAAATGACTGAATTTCAGCTGATTTTTCATATAGTGTATGGCCAGCATAAGATAATATATATATAAGATATAATATAATGTGCGTGTAAGGCAGGTGTCCCAATACTTTTGACAATACAGTGCTTTTTGTACCCCGCCAATGCCCTGATGCCCCTAGAAGCTCATTTAGAGTCTTTAGTTGCATACATTTTTGCACTTGTAAGTACTTCTCTTTGATTTTACTAGTACTCATTTATTCTCTGGGACTCTGCTATCCCATTTCTCCCATTGCAACATAGTTTTTTAACCATAAATTTACCACTGTCTAATTTTCTATATGTTTTGTATCAAGGTATTCTCTTTTGCATGATCTTTTATGCATAGTGCGTACCCCTGAAGCGGCCACTCAGAATGTACCCAGTGTATGGTCATGCGTACTGGGTAACAATAGCTGTATGTGTAGCTGCCATTTCGTTCACATGCAGCCAGGGCTGCCGCCAGAAATCCTGGGGCCCCATACAGCCTACCTGACAGGGCCCCCCACCGAAAATATCAAAATTATATTATCACCCCCTCCCCCAATCCCTCTTCCTAGCAGAAATCCCTCCCAATCACCCCTCACAGCGCAACCCCCCAAATCCCTCCACAAATTCACAACCCCATCCCCATACAGAGTGCAGGGGTCAGGAATACCTTCAGGAGAATGCTAGATACAGAATGCAGGGTTCTGGAGTGCATTATGCACAGGGTTCAGGAGAGTGCTAGATAGGGAGTAGTGCCTTACTAAGCTGACCAAGATTTCCCATAGATGCAAATGTTAGACAGGGAGCAGTGCCATACCAAATTGACCAAGATTCTCCATTGAGGCCAATGTTAAAAATTGGGAGTAGTGCTATACCAAGGTGACCAAGATTCTCCATTGAGGACAATATTAAAAATCGGGAGTAGTGCTATACCAAGGTGACCAAGATTTCCCATTGAGGCCAATGTTAAAAATTGGGAGTATATTGTTTGCTCTCTGTACCCTATGGGTTATTAGTTGTATCTCTGTAATTCTCCAGTGCGTGTTAAACGTTGTACTACATTTGTTAACTCCAATAAAATCTTTGAAACAGAAAAATTGGGAGTAGTGCCATACCAAGATGTCCATAGTAGCGAATGTATGTAAATGCCTCTGTACTGCACCTTTTCCCAGCTGCTACAACCTCTGCAACACACACACACCTCTCCTCTGCCCTTATCTTCCCCAAAAGTCCCCCATCTTCCACATGATTACCTTTTTAAAATACCTTTCTGTTGCTGGCTGCCATATCTTCCTTCTCCTTCTTCCCTATGCACGTGTTGCTTGACAAAGGGGGCGGGTCTGAGTAGCAGTCCCACCCATTACCGACATCACAGCATGAATTTGACAGTTGCAGTCTCTCATTGTGGCTGCATAGTGCACACCCAGCTGTTTTGTTAGCCAATCCCTGGCTGTTCTAAATGCTCCCACTGCTGCAGGTCCTTCTGAGCTAGAAGGGAACATTTATCACCAGAATTATGCCGGACAAAGCCTCTGTACAGCAGGACAGTCCTGCCCAGGTTGGGAGGTATGCTTAGAAAAAGGGGGGGTTTTTTGGAAAGGGCGTCTGTTGGGGACTTTTCTATTTGGGTGCCATACTAAGACAATGAATGTTTAGAAACATATAATAAAAGAATCTGATTTTTTTGAAAAACACACAATTAAAATTATATCCACAAATGTTAAGAGAAAGATGCACAGTTATAATATGTTAACATATTATAACTGTGCATCTTTCTCTTAACATTTGTGGCTTCCAAACCAAGCTTTGTTGTGACACTGATTCCTTTGATGAAATACAGTGGATATAATTTTAATTGTGTGTTTTTCAATAAAAATCAGATTCTTTTATTATATGTTTCTAAACATTCATTGTCTTAGTATGGCACCCAAATAGAAAAGTCGCCCTTTCCAAAAAACCCCCCCTTTTTCTATGCAATATTTGGGACGTGGTGCTTTTTTACTTTAATTCCCATACCTGGGACTGTTCAATTTTTTTCTTGGGAGGTATGCTGTCATTCTACCGATCTTCCTGCTGTCCGGGCCCCCCTATGTGCCGGGGCCCCATACAAGAGTACTGGCTGTACCCCCCTGATGGTGGCCCTGCTGATGCAGCCATTACATTGTACTTGTCATTAGCTTTTCTGTCACGTACCTGAAGGGAGACTGAAATGACGAGGTCGACCTCTCTTGCGTCTCCAACCCAGGACCCACTGAGAGTGAAACAGAGGGTGCCGAGGCACAGGAGGAACACCAGTGCCTGTAGGTGTAGACCTGGGGACTTGCAGCTGGTGATGCGTTTCTGAGGAGACAGGAGAACCATCAGATCAGGAGCAGTAAGCGCAGTCCCATAGACTTCTATTAAGTTGCGTAATTTTACTGTGTTTCCTGAAAGCGCACCAAAGATGCAGCATGCAAGACATTTGGTGTGCTGTCAGAAAATGTGGCAAAAATGTGCAACCTAATAGACGTCTTTGGGACTGTGGCTAAAACAAGGTTAAATGTAGGAAAACTGCATATATGCCAGCACTGCGACAAACTGCAGCACACCAGTGTGAACCCACTTAAAGGAACATGATGGGGACAACTACTAGCATAGGCTGGTTAAAGAAAACTCTTTGGCTAGAGTTAATGAAAGGTTCTGCTTGAGGACAACATAGGAAAAGGGAAAGTGAGAGGGATTTGGCAGAGAGAGGGCAGGAAGGGAGGACGGGGAAAGTGTCCGGTCACAATGACAGTACTTACTCACTTGGATGGTCCCGGTAGGCTCACTGGCTCAGTCGGCAGCTTTATGTTTACAATGTAGCTGTTGGCTACTTGTATAAAATTTCAACCCCCCACATCCCCTTCTGATGCAGTACAAGGGCTGCACAGAGTGTGGATGGACACAGGGAGAGAGGGACATGAGAATGCAGAGCAGATGATCTAGCCTCTCCCATTTGTGTGGAGGGGGAAGCTGTGCTCACTGGGCTTTGTTAGAATGTAACAGAGACATACAGTGGTGTGATAAATACAGCAGACATCCCTATATTTATGGACGGTTGACAACATGGATGAGGCCCCCTACTGGTCCCGGGACCTTTGGCAGTGCCCAAGTGCTCGATGGGTCAGTCCGCCCCTGATTACCAGTATCTCTTGGACCCTGCAGCAGCAGTCCATATAGCCACTTCTTAGCACTTAGTTCCCTTCTGGCACTTTCACAACTAATAGTCCCCAGTAAAGTCTTTACTCACAGTGTCCCAGAAGCTGTCTGCCCCCTAGCATCCACACGTAGGTCCTTAGTTAGGAAGATAACAAGATACTTCTCAAGTCCAGGATTTCAATATAGTGTCCTCCAGTAAAAATCCTTTGGCAATCTTCTCCATGCCCTCACCAAAGCCAGCCCCTGCTGAGGTCCAGACTGAAACTTCTTGTCTCAGTAGAGCTGCTCCAGGAACAGCAGCCCCAAGAGAACTGGATCCTTCCCTAAAGGGAAAAGAACACACTGAAAAAGCTTCCCAAACATTTATTACCTCCCCAGTTACCTTCTGGACACCTACTTCCAATGATTGGCTGGTGCATGAAAAAATATTTACACTGATCATTTATATCTCCCTGCCCTATGCTCTAGAAATTTCTTTTTTTCAGAGGCATGTGGGAGAAATCAAACCCTAAGCTCAGGAAACCTTGAGAAAACAATCACGTCTTCACTCACTTCAGTGAAGCCAAAAACTAAATGTACCTTGAAGCTCAAATAGATTAGGGTGCTGCACATAGCTAACATACGAAAGGTTCTGTGCATTTATGTTACAAAGGTATGCTTATAGCTCCTGTACATTCTCACTTTGCAAAATGTTACTGAAGATATTGGCACTGTATAAATCATTAATACTATCAGAAAATATCTGGGCCAGAAACGGTCTGTATCATTACTGAAAATAGCTATTATACAAAAGAAAGGTCCTTTAAAGCAAATACTACCAAAAAAGCAAAATGCTTTCATCTTGGCCTCCAAAACACTATAAAATTGTCTCAAAGATAAATCTTGAAATAAATTTTAAAGCCACTTGGAAAAAAACTGATAATACAGTCTTTTTATTACGGTATAAAACTAGTGTGAACTTTATAGTGTGTAGTGGAAGTCACATAGCTCATAAATTTTAAGTTTAGTTTCTGAGCATCCCAAGAATTGGATTCTGTAATTTCTCCTCTGCCACTGCAAAGCAAACAATTTTTAGGGACAACGTCACTTATATGACAAGTTTACAACCAGCGGGAGCTCACTGATATAACTTAGCATTTTTGGCAAACCAGAATGTAAAACAGACCAGTAATCCGTGTACTGTAAAGATTCTTTCAGTGAAGTCAAATGTTGACTTCTTTCTGCACAAGAACTGTGATAAATTGAGGGCTTTGTCAACGGTTGTGCATTTAAGCGGCTCAGAGTCTGTACAGAATTGTGCCATAGCGTTGTATTGTAAACTCTTATTAAAGGCTTACCTATAGGTACAAGTTATAAGAGAGCGTTTACAACGTCTTTAACAGCTCCCTAGTATTTAGATGTGTTAGCTGCATTCGTTTTCTTCTTAATAGGCTTTGTTTCTTTTATTTTCACCAGGGGTACTGCCAGTGGCAATCCTCACTTACAGTACTTTGGCAATGGAGCAGTGTCTTTGCCACAGTTGGACGTCCCCTATGTTTTGTATGACACCATTATCTTGTCTACCAATGCTGTCTCCTCTGTGTACTGGTGTAATGTTCTGGTACCTTTGGGTACCCTAATTACTCTTTCATAAGTGTATGCGCCCCACCATTCTCTTTTGGTAAGGTGCGCATACACCTTTAAGACTGATGCTGTCATCACTGAGCGCCGGACTGGATGGCTATTTAGATCGCCGGCTCTCACTCACATGTGTTCGTTCAAAATGCTTTGTGCCTTGATGCTAACCTGTCTTGAAGCTCTCATGCTTGCAAGCATACCTCGCTGTCGGAACCACGCTGCGCTGATCCCTGTATCCCGCTACCGGATCATCCGCTCTTGCCGAACCTCTCCTCTGCTACATTGCTATTAGTGATAAGTACCCCACAGGGGAAACCTCTATAACCTTTATACTAAAGCTTACACTATATAGCTCTGCATACTAAGGACTATTACTACATCTGCATTATCTAAGATTGCTAGCTCTTGAGCCTACTACCACCTGTTCTTGCACTGGGGTGATCTCTCTTGTATGTCCACCTGCTACTCTGTCATCTGCTACCATACATGATTGCTAAACCTATCTGCATCCCATCTGCTACTATCTTACTTTCAAGAACATTTCCTTTCAAGTGTCTGTCATCTACCATCTCTACCCAACATGTCTCTTCAGCCTATCATCACTGTGTTACTATATACATAAGTCACTCTAGGAAACATCTTATTGAGTGTGTGTATTTACTTGCTGAATTGAGATCATCCACACATGATGAGTCATTGAGAGTTGGGATTGGTGTCTCAGCGTTTCTCTACATGACTACTGAAGTGGAATATTTCTGCAGCTGAAAATCCACATCATACGTAAAACGCAGGAGCGTTACAGATTGAACGAACCACAAATGGATTCAGCAGAAATAACCACTCAGATGACACAATTAAAACAGCAAGTAACTGCGTTAATACACGCACTTGCTGAATTAAAAGAAGACAATCAGGCTCTGTCGCAGCAGGTAATTAGACTGACACAACTTACCACTGCTCAGTCCCCTGAACCCAAAATAAATCCTCCTTTGGTATTTACAGGCGATCGCAAAAAATTTTGCGAATTTAAAAACGCATGTGAGTTACTTTTCTTGCTAAAACCCCGTACCTACCTTACTGATCACATTAAGGTTTGTACTATTATTTCTTACGTAACAGGCGATCCTCGGGCCTGGGCAGACTCTCTTTTTGAGAAAAACGACCAGCTTCTCAACTCCTATGCCTTGTTCCTAGCAGAACTCACTAGCCTATATGATGATCCTAATAGGCAGAGTACTGCCGATCTTCAATTAAGATCCTTGAAACAAGGTAGGAGACCTGTAGAAGACTTTGTCGCAGAATTCAAGAGATGGACCCTTGATTCAGAATGGAATGATGCATCTCTGAAAACCCAATTTAGGCTTGGCCTATCAGAGGCCGTTAAAGACGAGCTCGCCCGAGCGGATCTGCCAAAAACCCTGGATGCATTGATACAACTCAGTATCACCATAGATAGAAGACTACGAGAAAGAAAGGCTGAGAAAATGGGAATGCCATTATCCAGTTCTTCTCGGATTTCGGCCGTTGACCCCGTTCCTATGGAGGTAGGAACCATACGCCCACCTCTATCAACTATGGAAAGAGCCAAAAGACGATCTGGTAATCTCTGCTTGTACTGTGCATCCCCGGATCACAAGATAAACGTCTGTCCCCTAGTCTACAAAAAGAAGGGTGAGTGTTCACACGTCCTCCTAGGGGGATTGACAACTTCAATCACTAACCCTTACCATTCTGTTTGCTTAACATTACAGTGGGACCAGAACAGGATTACAACTAAGGCCATGATTGACACAGGATCTTGTGGAAATTATATTGACATACGTTTTGCTGCTTTAAATAAAGTTCCTATTATTTCTAAACTTAAACCTGTCTCAGTAAGTCTTATTAACGGTGTTCCTTTATCCTCTGGTCCAATCACTGATCAGACACAGGCACTCCTAGTCACTACTAACGGGTCTCATATGGAGACCACTACCTTCGATCTAATACCTTCACCCCACTTTCCCATTGTGTTGGGACTTCCCTGGTTGCACACACATCAACCAACCATAGATTGGAAGGAACGGACCCTGGCCTTCCTCTCTTGCTATTGCGAGGGTACGTGTAACCTCCCGTCTTTCGGGAAGATCCTGTCCTGTTATCAGGATCTCTCTGAGGTTTTTCTTAAAAAAAATGCTCAAGCACTATCTCCCCATCGAGACTATGATTGTAGCATTGATCTACTCCCAAATAGCAAATTGCCGTTCGGTCATGTTTATCCTCTTTCACAGGATTAACTTTCCCATCTCAAAGACTATTTGGATGAGAATTTGAAGAAAGGTTTTATTAGACCTTCCACTTCTTCCACAGCAGCAGGACTCTTTTTTGTCCGCAATAAGGACTCAAGTCTCAGGCCTATCATCGACTATAGGCAATTGAATGCTATTACAATAAAAGATCGCTATCCTCTACCGCTTATCCCTGAGCTCATTGAGCAGGTGCGTGGAGCTACCTATTTTTCAAAGTTGGATCTGAAAGGAGCATACAATCTCATTCGAATCCGTGCTGGACACGAGTGGAAGACTGCATTCAGAACCAGATACGGATTGTTCGAATATCTTGTAATGCCATTCGGGCTATGCAACGCCCCTGCAGTTTTTCAATGATTTATAAACGATATTTTCAGAGACTTACTAGATGTCTGTGTTGTGGTATATCTGGACGATATACTTATATATTCACGATCCCTGTCTGAACATGTAAGACATGTAAGACTAGTATTATCGAGATTGCTTGCACACAACCTTTATGTGAAACTGAAAAAATGCTTGTTTCATAAAGAAGAGGTACTGTTTCTAGGCTACATCATATCCAAAACAGGAATCGAGATGGACATGAGTAAGATATCCTGCATTCAGGATTGGCCTACACCAACCACACGCAAGGCGCTACAGCGATTCCTTGGATTTTCGAATTTCTACAGGAAGTTCATCAGAAACTTCTCTGCCATTGTGAGACCCCTCACACAGCTCACTAGCATTAAAAAACCATTCAAATGGTCAGATGAAGCAAATAAAGCTTTTCACCTGTTAAGGACAAGGTTTACTTCTGCTCCCATGTTACGCCATCCAGACCCATCCCTCCAATACATTCTGGAAGTGGATGCGTCAAACATGGCAGTAGGAGCAATACTCTCCCAACGACCAACTCACACTTCACCACTTCATCCAGTCGCCTTTTTTTCTAAATCCCTAAGCAGTCCAGAGATAAATTACCCCGTGGGTGAAAAGGAACTGCTTGCTATAAAATTGGCTCTGGAGAATTGGCGACATCTACTCGAAGGCACCCAATTACCAATACTTATATACACGGACCATAAAAATCTCCAATATCTTCAGACTAACAAAACTCTCTCTCACCGACAGGTACGATGGTCACTATTCTTTCTAAGGTTTAACTTCCTAGTGACCTACACACCTGCAGATAAGAACAAAAATGCGGATGCACTATCACGACTAACTGAAGAAAACTACTTCGAAATCCCTTCCGTTCCTATAATACCTCACAAACGCATTATTGGAGTTGTCCGTTCCTTGAAGGAAGAGGTTTTGCATGGTATAAGTTTGGATTCACCCCCACCACAACTAAATACTGATGCAGAAGGCTTCCTCTACTACAACGACAAACTTTACATACCACCTATCATACGCACCAAGATCTTGGAATTATCGCATGATGTGCCTATGGCAGGACATATGGGTATGACAAAGACTCTTAATCTGATTACCAGGCAATTCTGGTGGCCTGACATGAAAACATCTATACAAAAATTCGTCTCTTCATGCAATGTCTGTGCCAGGTCCAAAATTGACACTACGAGACCATCCGGTCTACTATGCAGTCTACCAATACCCCAAACTCCATGGGAAGTTGTGTCCTTGGACTTTATAGTGGAATTGCCTCCTTCCAAAGGATTTAATACCATCTTAGTGTCAGTGGACCATCTGACAAAAATGGCACATTTCATTGCTATTCGCAGACTACCTTCGTCCAAACAAATGGCAGAACTCCTGATGAAACATGTCTTTAAGTTACATGGTATCCCAAAAACTCTTCTGTCTGACCGTGGATCACAATTTATTTCCAAGTTCTGGCAAGAACTATGTCACATACTACGGATAGAGCGGAAGCTCACTTCTCCTTACCATCCGCAGACCAACGGACAGACTGAAAGAGTCAACCAATGCATCGAGCAATATTTACGTTGTTACACTTCTTACCAACAGGATGATTGGGTGGATCTTCTCCCTCTGGCAGAATTTGCCTACAACAACGCAACCCACAGTACGACCAAGCAGAGTCCGTTCTACTTGAACTATGGGTTTCATCCCTCTATTCTTCCACCACGCATCCTTCCTTCAAATAACCCAGTAGCTTCAGACTATCTTACCCAAATAAAGGACTCTCTGGGTTTGCTTAATACTACCATTGCACACGCTCATAGTCAACAAAAGAAGTACTATGATCTTCGCAGAAGACCTTCTCCTCAGTACGCTATCGGGGACCTCGTTTGGCTCTCAACAAAAAATTTAAGACTGAAAATCCCTAGCAAAAAGCTTGGACCTCTGTTCTTGGGACCTTTCCCAATCAAGAAACTTATTGGAAAAGCTGCAGTACAGCTTACATTGCCAATAGACCTCAAAATACATCCCATTTTCCATGTGTCGCTACTGAAGCCCCATGTTCCTGACCAAGGAATAAGGCCTACTATCCCACCTCCTCCTCCTGTACAAGTTGAAGGTGGAGAAGAATATGAGATAAAAGAGATTCTGGATTCTCGTATCCACAGAGGAAGACTTCAGTACTTGGTTCGATGGAAGAACTATGGGCCCCAAGACGACACCTGGCTAAACACCTCTGACATACATGCCTCTAGATTAATCCGCAATTTTCATGCGAAGTACCCAGACAAACCAGCTCCAGAGGCCTTCAGGAGCCGGCCTTAAGGGGGGGGTACTTTAATGTTCTGGTACCTTTGGGTACCCTAATTACTCTTTCATAAGTGTATGCGCCCCACCATTCTCTTTTGGTAAGGTGCGCATACACCTTTAAGACTGATGCTGTCATCACTGAGCGCCGGACTGGATGGCTATTTAGATCGCCGGCTCTCACTCACATGTGTTCGTTCAAACTGCTTTGTGCCTTGATGCTAACCTGTCTTAAAGCTCTCATGCTTGCAAGCATGCCTCGCTGTCGGAACCACGCTGCGCTGATCCCTGTATCCCGCTACCGGATCATCCGCTCTTGCCGAACCTCTCCTCTGCTACATTGCTATTAGTGATAAGTACCCCACAGGGGAAACCTCTATAACCTTTATACTAAAGCTTACACTATCTAGCTCTGCATACTAAGGACTATTACTACATCTGCATTATCTAAGATTGCTAGCTCTTGAGCCTACTACCACCTGTTCTTGCACTGGGTTGATCTCTCTTGTATATCCACCTGCTACTCTGTCATCTGCTACCATACATGATTGCTAAACCTATCTGCATCCCATCTGCTACTATCTTACTTTCAAGAACATTTCCTTTCAAGTGTCTGTCATCTACCATCTCTACCCAACCTGTCTCTTCAGCCTATCATCACTGTGTTACTATATACATAAGTCACTCTAGGAAACATCTTATTGAGTGTGTGTATTTACTTGCTGAATTGAGATCATCCACACATGATGAGTCATTGAGAGTTGGGATTGGTGTCTCAGCGTTTCTCTACATGACTACTAAAGTGGAATATTTCTGCAGCTGAAAATCCACATCATACGTAAAACGCAGGAGCGTTACAACTGGCTGCCATAGTGCCAACAGTTTCCGAAGTAAAGATAAATTGTCGTATAGCATTTGAGATGTATGCCCTTACTGTCTAAGCCCCACCCTTCCCACAAAGACCCATCTTTGCTGGCCTCCTTTATCTCTGGTCTACAATTAGCTCCTCATTTGTCTTTTCCTACTCCTTCCCCCAGTCCATGATCAGCTCCCATTTTACATTTTCTGTTTCTACCTTGCTAATTAATGACCTTATCATGGTCAGCTTTTCTTTGCAATTATACACGGTTAGTCAGTTGTAGCTTCCTTGTACCTTCTACTACTCAGCAACCTTCCTCCCTGACCATATACAGTTCCATTGAACCATGATAAGCTCATTCTTCATTCCCTGTCCACAATCAGATTTAAGATTCAGCAAAGTCAAATGTTGACTTCTTACTGCACAAGAACTGTGCATTTGAAAGGCTCAGAGTCTGTACAGAATTGTGCCATAGCGTTCTATTGTAAACATTTGTTAAAGTATAGTTGGGAAAGCAGATAAGAAAGGATTTTGGACTGTACAGGCCACACAAAGAGTAAACAATTTGTAATCAAATCATAGAATTTATTAATGACAAAAGTTAAATGAATTTTATCCAATGTAAATATTGATTGTTGAAAACAATACTATTTTGATTGATCACTGTGTTTATGCATACACCAAAAAGGAATGCTGGTAAAGTAAGTCCTCATATACTGACGCGTTTCGCCAGTCACCTCTGCAATGGATGGGAGAGCAGTGCGGGACGGGAGCTAGGGATGTAGCAGTGAGTGCTGCAGACAGGGAATAGCTCCGCCCCTGTCTATAGAAGTTTTGTTATTCCTGGAGCGAGAGAAATAAGTTCACCTCAATGAAGGAGAGAAGGAGCAACCAGAAAATGGCCAGCAAATTCATGAGGGATCGCAACCAGAATTTCAAATGTAAGATCATGGTGGTGAGGTACAGCGCATGTAGGACTACTGCGCTACTGTATGTGTTCACCAAGGATTCCCTCCCAGAGAATTACATGCCCAATGACTTACATGGGCAGTTTTAAAATCAACACGCAGAGAATAGAGCTGAGTCTATGGGATACGTCCAATGAGTGTTGTAATGTCTTCATAAGCCCTGATGAAGCAAAGCCTGGTAAAACACAACAGCAGATGAGCACTTACTTTACCGGCATTCCTTTTTGGTGTATGAATGTGCACAGTGATATATCAGCACTAGTATTGTTTTTTACAATCAATATGTATGTAGCACCCTCCTAGATAGGTGCTAGGCAGGGGAGAAGCAGGTAAAGCATAGTTTGCTAGATCTGCTTATCAGGGGAGCCTGATCAGTAGTTAGGCCTGTTACATGTGTCCAGGGTGTTATTCATCTGGGCTGAGGGAGTGTCCCCACAGTAGCCAATAGGGGAGCATGTTGGACAGTGGAGGAAACCCAGCCAGTGACACACAGGCTTTTATGGCTATCCCTGTGGGTTGGCACAAACAGTGGTGCATCCTGGGATATGTTATAAAAGCCAAGGGAACATGTGACAGGGTGTCTTTGGGCAGGAAGCCAGGTCCCAGGAGGAGGGTGACGGCTGTCTCTCCTCCTGTCTGATGTGGAAGGTGGTCACAGGCGGTCAGCCTAGTGAACGAGGAGTGTGGTGCTGAGCCAGGAGGTCCAGGAAGCTGACAAGTGGAGTTTGAGGCAGAAGCAACCTTGGGAAAAACAGTGTCCGTGAGTACAGGGAAGCTTGCCATGGGTCTGCCCAGGAAGGGGGACAGCTCCAGTGGAGTGTCAGCGGAGAGGAGTTCAACACACACAGCAAGTGGGAGCCAAGTTAAACCCTGAAGAGTAACTTAAACAGGACCATACTTTCTATCTTCACTTCAGTGGCAAGGTGAAGCAGCGGCCTTGCCACACACATTGCAGCTTGTGTCCTCAGAATTGTGCACAGTTCATAGTTGGAGTATCCCACTCATCCCTTCTCCTACCCCAGTTCTAAATAAAATACAACAAAACCAAATCCCCTGGATTGATTATTGACTGATCCAAGGACTTTAAATGCTATTTGTCTGCTATCAGTTGCTAAGTGTAACGCAGGGGAATCCAGAAAGTGCAATTCTCAGCAGTCCTCTAGGGGGCAGTGCTACATGTACATTGGATACAATTCTTTAACTTATGGTTTTCAATAAATTGTATGATTTATTACAAATTGTTTACTCCATGTGTGGCCTGTACAGGCTGAAATCCTTTCTTATCTGTTTTCCCAGCTATACAGTATGGATAGTGGCCATGAGTGGCACTTAAGTAATATTTAGTTAAGTATATCTAAGAAAAGTAAAAAAAATGTAGAAGCCTAATAACTTACCAGTACGTAGATGTGGTAGCTGCATTTGTTTTCTTTTTGAAAGGCTTTGTTTCTTTTATTTTCACCTGGGGTGCTGCCACACTGTCTGTCCTACAGGGACAACGCTCACTTATAGTACTTTCACAATGGAGCAGCGGCACTGTCACACTAGGATATCCGCTATGTTTTGTATGTCACCTGAACATTGAGCCCTCTGGCTATCCTCTCTGCATTATTTTGTCTTCAAATGCTGTCCCCTCTGTGTCCTAGCTGATATAGTGTTAATAATTTCCAAATTTCATATGAAATGTCATGAAACATTTAAGATGTATGCCCTTGTTGTCTAAGCCCCACTCTTCCATCCCTTAAAGCGGAGTTTCGGCCATGAAAAAAAAATTCAATAAAAATACCCCCGGGACAGTCAGGGCTAGTACATTCCACAATGGATAGCCTCTGTACTGTCCTGGGTTCCACTTACCTGCAAGAAGAAATACTCACCTTTAAAATTTCTTTTCCAGCGTTGCCATCTCAGATGTGGGCAGCTGAAGCCAGCACGATCCTCTTCTGCGTCCTCTTCCGTGTACTCTTCTCCCAGAATTGATTCCTGGGAGCAATGCTCCCAGGAATCATTGCAAACCGGAAGTGACGGCGCGGGCTGCGGCTGCCGAGGGAGGAAGTGGAAGAAAGGTGAGTATATTTTTCTACAATAGCAAGGTAAGTAAAAAAAAATAAAAATCTTAACTATCCATTTCCTTTTCAGGTGCCGAAAAGCAAGCGGATGGCCACAAAATCGATTATGTCGATTTTGTGGCCGAAACTCCGCTTTAAGACCTCCTTTATCTGTGGTCTACAATTAGCTCCTCGTTTGCCTTTTCTCATCTCTCTCACAAACCTTGATCAGTTCATGATCTGCTCACTCATTCTCTTTCTCTTTATGCTGGTATGTCTGTTTCTCCTATCACCATGGCCATCTTTAGAAACTGCCTTGCTTACATCACACTGTTTAATGGTTAGCTGCCATTCTCTTCTCTCTACAACCCATGTCATGACTACAGCTGGCCATATACGGATAGTTTTTTTTTTTCAGTCAGCCAGCAAGCTGATTGATTGATTGAAGATTTCCATCTGGCTTCTTTGATTTTTCAGTTGAAAAATGTCGGGCAGGAGGGTGCCAACCTGGCCACCCTTGAATAAAATTTAAGCAGGTTCCTTATAAACTGAACAAAAGTTGCACAATGTATGACAAGATTCACTTCTGAGATGCCCCCAGCCCAAAAATATTCCCAGTTCCCAGTAAGCTACTATTCCGCTTCCTATTTTTGCACTCCCTCCCCTACTGTCCCCAGTCAGCTCTTGTGTTGCCTCCATATAACAATATAATGGATCTTTAACTAACCATATAATGGATCTCCAATAGTTTGATTCAACAGTAATACAATCCAATATCTTATAAATCAGGCTATAAGTGTATCTGTAAAATAATGCTAACAATCTTATTGCATTATTACTATTAATATTTATATTTTTTTTTTCATCAAGTTTTATGTTACCTTGTGATCTTAATGAACAATCAAAGCATCATTAAACCTTTTTGGAACTGATTTTCATCATAAAGTGCATATAATTGTCTGATATGGACCAATTTCTGTTTTTAGTTTTCAATATTTTTTTATTTTTTGTTATAGGACATGTTTGGTAATGTCTGCATTGGCTTTTAATGTTGTAACTCTTTTTAATGAAATGTCTATACCTTTTTTTAAATGTCTAGTCCCCCTTACTGCAAGATACTCTACATTTGGCCTTATATAAAAACAGATTAGGTAGTGCTTTTAGTTGAATGAGAAGCATGAAACAGTACAGTTTTTGTTGTTCTTCCTATAAAAAATGTTATATAACATATGTCGCTGCTTATTTTTGTTTTACTGTTACGAAATGGGAACAAACATTACTTTTTCATAGACCAGGAGGATCTGACAAGTTGGAAAGCTGGGCTAACTAAAGAGTCAAGTTTTATTTACAAAGATATTCTTGACTGTGAATACATTTATTAGCTATCTGGAACTACGCAGATTGGCTCTTCTGTGAAAGTCTTCTTGAAATTAGTCCTGGGTTCTTGGTAGGCCTACTCTTCCTGTTGTGCTATATTTTCCTTACATACTTGTTTCTGTGTCGCCTAGCCCTGCAGGTCCCATTCCCTCTGCATTTTCTGTTTAAAAGCTGTTATTTATATTTTCTCATCCAGCCCCTGCTCTCCAAAGATGCTTCAGATCCCTAATACCTTAACTTTTTCAAATACAGGTTGGGGTTCATAAAACCCATCTAACATTTACTCTCCAGATGTGTCTATTTATGCTTTAAGCCCTGCCCTTTTAGATAGAGGTAAAGGTTCCTAGAGCAATAATTACTGAAGGCAACCAAATGCAAATTAACAAAGCAGGTTCCTTGGAACAAGGATTGCTTTAGATCAGTGGTTCTCAACTCCTGTCCTCAGGACCCACTAACAGGCCAGGTTTGCAAGATAACTGAAATGCATCACAGGTGATATAATTTGCTGCTCAGTGATTGCAGTACTCTAGTCTGTGTCTCCCCTAATAGGGGTAATACCTAAAATCTGGTCTGTTAGGCTGCATTCACATGTCAGCGTATGGATCGCGGGCAGAACCGCCGCGATTCCTCCCGCGATCCGGAGATCGTTGCAAATCGCGGGACGCCTGTGCGTTGCCCGTGATTTGCAATAGCACCCCAAATGCTGAGTGATGTTGCCGCGATTTCCACCTGCCGAATCGCGGTAACATTGCGCAAAAAAAAATTGCGGGACGCATTACGCCCAAAAAAGTACAAGAGCTTCTTTGGAGCGTATTGCGTCCCGCGATTTTTTTTTGCGCAATGTTACCACGATTCGGCAGGTGGAAATCGCGGCAACATCGCTCAGAGCTTGGGGTGCTATTGCAAATCACGGGCAATGCACAGGCGTCCCGCGATTTGCAACGATCTCCGGATCGCGGGCGGAATCGCGGCGGTTCTGCCCGCGATCCATACGCTGATATGTGAATGCAGCCTTAGTGTGTCCTAAGGACATGAGTTGAGAAACACTGCTTTAGATAGACGACATTGCTTAGACCATGGATCCTCTGTTTTGACCCCTGTAATGACTGACTCAACATTCTTACTGTTGACTCTTTGGGGTTAATTTATTACAGGCAAATAGGCTGTGCAAGTGAAGTTGTACTTTGCATGGGTACTTTCTTTAGAGCTTAGTGAATGTGATGAAATTTGACTTTGCATTGAACCCCAAATAATGAGCTAGGAAAATGTAAAAAAAACAGCATTTTTATGCTAACATGTGTGAATGATGGCAGTCAGCAGATTCCCAAGCACAGTGTAACTTCCCTTGCAAAGTAAACAGCCTATTTTCCTTTAGGAAGTCAACCCCCATCCTTGTAATCCTAGACCTGCCATTGGTAACCTGTTATACTTGCATTATCAGTTTTCCTAAATACCAACATTAGGAATCTCCAGTTCCCCCTTCCCACACCTAGCAGTCTCTCACTCATTTTTAAAATGTCAATGCCTTCTGCGAGGAAATACATTGGATTGGAGCTAGCAATGTGACATCAACATACATGGACCATTCTTCAGGTGGCTGTGCATGATTCTAATGTCTTTGATGTAAGTGCATTTTTTATACAATAAACTAGCTTTTATAAGTTAATGCATTATGAGCCTCTTTCATTACTCTTCATAGCATTGATGTGAGACACAAGATCAAGGAGAAACACAAGCTTGGATACAATTCCTGGAGCTAGCTGACCACTTGCCTTCAGAGGCGCTTATACATACACACATATGATCTCTTGGTGGGATCATTACATTTGGTAAGTGGCCAATCTTATGCACTAAGCACAGTGGTAATGCACCTTTAATGTGGAATATTCCATTTGCACCATGAGTACTTTGTTGGATCTGCATGTGGAAAGTTGGAATCACTTTTTTTCCATGCAAATATATGAACTGTGAAGCACGGATCTATCCACTTTTTGAACACCCGGTTTTTATTAGTAGGTTTTCTACCAATTATCTCTTTGGCAATTTGATATGCTTCGGTTTTATTATAATAATTGTTTCAGACATTTGGATATCATTCTTGTTATATTTTGCGCACACAAGATATTGTTGTTACCCTTTATTTCGGGACACCATTACAGTCATTAACAGTGCAGCTTATTGATTCACCAATCTTTACAATTGCCTTTATGTGTGTGTGTGTGTGTGTGAAAATGAATAGAATAGAGCACAAATCTTTTGGATTCTTTTTAATTTAAAATTCAATATTACAAAAGAACTGAGAACAACAGTTTCAGGCAACACTGCCCTTCCTCTAGTGTGCATAAGAAAGGGCAGTGTTACCCAAAACTGTTGTTCTCAGTTCTTGTAGAAATGTAGAAAGATTGGTGCTTCATCCTATTCATTTGTTGGGTTATACACAGAGTGGTATGTGGGAGTCTGCTGGATGTTGAGCATGGATACTGAATAAATGCAGTACATTGAACAGTGGAGATGAACAGTGAGGCGCTACTACTAGTTGGTGCAAAAAAATTGGTATGTACGTGCTAAATAATGCTCTATATAGAATAGATGCTAAAGTGCTGTGCAATCTGTGCTCAATCAAAGGTGCTTACAAAACATAGAATAGTAGCTAGTTGTGCAAAAAGGCAAATAAATATATATTAAAGTGCAATATACTGCATAGAGATATATGCCTATAAAGTGCAACAAAGCTATAAAAAGAGAAAAATTGTGCAAAAATCAATTGATATAAAGTGCAAAAATATATATATACTACATGCACCATCCAATATCTCTATTAAGAAAGTAGATATAAGTGCTCAGTGACTGTTTCCTCAAACCAAGTATGCTGTAAATAAACAGTAAAATAGTCAATGCTTCCAGTCCATAGAGAAAAAGTTGTGCCAGGTGATAGGTGTTCCTATTTTCCACACTGGTGCGGAAGTTGCTTGTCCGCCACCTAGTTAAAGATTGGCCACTCACCAGAAGCACTCAGGCCACCAAGGACCTATAGTGCCTGTAGTATTCCTCGGTCTGAGAAGCACATCTTTCTAAGGGTAGCCAGGGTCTCATGTAGGAAAGTCACAATCCAAAAGAACGTATTCTCAAAGGAAAATATGAAAGCCCTTCATTGTGCAATGTTTTTTATTTTGAAATAAAAACAATATAAAGGAATCACTTAAATTTTTGAGTGCCTCCAGTGGCACTCTTTGCAAACAAAAACGATAGGAACAGGGAACCGCCGCTCCGCTATTGCGTTCCACCTGCGTTCCACCCCACTCAGACTTGCCGCAAAAAAAGTGATGTCACTCAGATACCTCAATGCATTTCACCGGAAGTGGCGTCATCAGGAAGTGCATGCCTCTGCTCATTTATATATAGGCCTACCACTCCATAGACTATGCCCTATTCAGTCTATCATGAATGCTGCTGCCAGGCTGGTCCACCTTACCAACCGCTCAGAGTCTGACTCCCCTCTCTGCCAATCCCTACACTGGTTCCCAATTCCCCAGCAAATTGAAATCAAAATACTAACCACAACATACAAAGCCATTCACAACTCTGCCCCGAGCTACATTACCAATCTTGTCTCCAAATATCACCCAAACCGTCCTATCCGCTCCTCTCAAGACCTCCTACTCTCAAGCTCCCTTGTCTCCTCCTTCCATGCTCGTCTCCAGGATTTCTCCAGGGCCTCTCTCATCCTCTGGAATGCTCTACCTCAACCTGTACGGCTATCTCCTACTCTAGCTGCTTTCAGGCGATCCCTGAAAACTCATCTCTTCGGGGAAAGCCTATCACTAATCTACCATCAGCTCATTCCCTACTGTTACAACCTCTTGTAACACCTTGTAACACCTGCCCCACCCCATTAGATTGTAAGCTCTTCTGAGCAGGGCCCTCCTAATCTTCTTGTATTTTACAGTATTGTATTGTAACTGTATTGTCTCCCTTTTATATTGTAAAGTGCTGCGTAAACTGCTGGCGCTATATAAATCCTGAATAATAATGATAATAAAAATAATACATATACAGTATATACAATGTATTCCCATGGTTTATATTTACTCTGGGCAAAAAATGAAGCCTTTAAATATACCCTTGAGAAAGTCACGTGTTTTGTTGTGACGCAATGCGTCGGGGGAAGCCGGGTGACGTCACTTCCGGTCTACGGCCGAGATCGTAAGCATCGGTCAGACACCACATCTGCGGCTTGTTTTGGGTTCCTGTTTGTTTATTATTGCCTAACTGTAAGTGCTTTATGATTTTTTTATTCATTAAACTTTGCTATACTACACTATGAGAGCCCCCTCTTGTCTTTGGGATGAGTGATTGACTTAGGAATACGCCAGAACACAGACCTGTAATCACTCCATAGAAGGAAGGAGAGGGAACATCCACCAAGGATACTATTTACCAAGGATCTGATGAGCCCCTTCACATCCTAAAGCCCCCATACCGTTGGATAACTTCCTGATGTTCCTTGTGGTGATTTTATACACCAGAACGCTCATTTGAGTGTTAATGGAGGTGAGCGGCCATTGCACTTGATTTTGGATATAGCTCACGAAATATCGCACATGATTGTCACTAGATGTGATTTTGTTCACTGGACCACTTATGAACTATTCACCATTATCACTACTTTCGTTAATGCGTGATAATTATTTTGTGCACATTGCTTATTTGCACAAGGACTCTTTTCTTCCTTTTTGCTGTTAGCAGATTGCAGCAATATACAGTATTTGCTTGTGTTCTTTTAGCACTTTTATCCTATTTGATTGATTCACTGATCACTTTATTTATTTATCATCACTTCAGCACTTTTGTGAATATTTGTATTATATTTAAGTGTATATTTTGAATTGTTATCCACATTGTCATTTACTACATCTATTATCTCCCTATTTTGGGACATCCTTCACATCATTGATTTGCTTTTCTTATATTCTAATTTATTATCTCCGTGGACCACCATTTCAGAAATTGAGCGCTGCTTCTCTTCCCTTCAAGCCTTTAAATATGTTTTTTAGACCTATAAACGTATAATTACATTTTGATAATTATACATGACAGCATTCTTTTTTTCTTTATCACAACTGAAAAGAATGGTAAATATTATGGTGGGATACAGCTGGAGTGCTCCTGTCAATAATGCAATGTGATAATAAGCTGAATTATCTCTGTCTTTTCTTTCATGCAGTGTGTGAAATCCTGAGTGATTTCAGAGTATAATTATACGGCTTACTGGTGTATTCCATCTCCTTACTAAGAAAAAGCCAAGATAGACTGCGTCCACTTTTCCTCAGCCCGCTTTAATCTTTCCCATCAAGAAGGTGGTTTAAGATGAAAATCCCCATTCTGTCAAACATAGCACTGCTGTTTAATTTGTAAATGCAATACAGCCTCCGAATGGCTGAGCTATGTATCTAGTCCCCTGTTGGCATTTTCAATATGTTCAATTTCTTATGAATTTACAAAACTCAAGATGAGTAGCTCTGATAGTTTGGGAACTCACACACTGAGCTCATTGTGTAGTTATTGAACAACAATAATAAAGGAACACTCTGATCTAAAATATTCTGTTTGTCATTGAAAATTATTATTTTTTTAACTGGTATACTTAAAGAGTATTTTTTTTTACTTTGGACAAAGTTCGCTGGGGTGGTAACCTAGCCAAATGTATCATAAAGCAATGAATCAATTATCAATATTTAAAATAAAATAAGGTTATTATAGTTTTTCCATGTCGCACTGCAGAGCTTGATGGTCAATAGCTCACAGCTATAACTTGATCAGTACATCTCAATACGCAGGGGGGGAAGAAAGACCGACAGCTCATTGCTTTATAATGCAAAGGGACACAAACCTCAAACAGCATGCCATTAATGGAAAGCTAAAGAACATTTTCCGTAAACACATTTTATAGATGCAGTCTGTAATTTGTTCATTACTGTCACATTTTTACTTACTACTGTTACATTTTTTACCTACTGTGAATTACGTCTTGTATTCTTTTCACAGAAGAAGGGAGGGGCAGGGCACATGAATGTCACGATCTTGCTTTGTCTGTTTTCAGAACAGAGAATACAAGAGAACAGTGGCGGCTGGTGCATTGAAGGCGCAGGGGCGCCGCCCCTATCCATGCGTCCGCCCCCTAATCTACATGCAGGGCGCCGGACGCATGGACTTCAATGGGGCTTTTTTTTTTTTTTAAGCCATGTGATTAGAGCCAGAGGCTCTAATAGGCTAAAATAAGGGCAGGCTCGGGGCACAGAGCACTGCGCCCCCTGAGCCCACCCAGTTGTGTGACAATAGCGAATGAAAATTCGCTATTGCCACATGGATCCTCCTCCTGGCCTATCAGGAAGCGGGTCTTGAGACCGTTTCCCGATTGGCCGAAAGAAGAAGCCATACCAATGGGCATGGAGGAGAAGGGAGGAGACGCAGAAGACAGGAGGAAGAAGCCGAAGCCGCCGCCTGCTGCTGCAGATATCCAGGCAGGGTGAATGAACAGAGGGGGGGTCCTGTCCTTTGTCCTATCCTGTCCCCTGTGTCCTGTCCCCTGTCCTGCTGTGGTCCTGGGGGGGGTATAGTGTGTGGCCTGGTGTGGTCCGGGGGGGGGGGATATTGTGTGGCCCGTCATACCGCCCCCCGGCCCATGGAGCACCAGCCGCCACTGCAAGAGAATATACATTTTTTTATGAATGGACGATGTGGAGAACGAGCCACCCACAATAATCATCACCAGGAGTTTGACACCTATATTAGTTTACAGGCTGAGTGTTTTACCTAACACAGGAGCATCCACACAGTAGGAAACCATTCATTAGATGTCATTTATTTTTAAGTATCAAATGTCCAAAAATTTTTTCAGAGTTTAACTTTAAACTAGGTTGAAACAGGTGTTAAAATAATGGAGCAAATAGGTCAGACAAAGGCCAGTCAATACCAGAGAAATGGGAAAGAGTGGGGAAAGATTGGTGGTAGGTGACATGGAGATCCTTATGTTAAAAACAAACACTGCCAACTACAATTTCAAATGCACACAACAAAAAAAAAAATAATAATAATAATGCAGAATATTATCAGGGTTTAAAGTGTAAAAAATGCCAGAAATCTGCAATGCAAAATAGAGAATAATGTTGGGGGTTTGCTTTCTATGCACAACTGGACTGTGAAGGGATAGGGTGAATAGAAAAGGTGTATCTTTGTCTGTCTGTTTGTATGTATTTAAGAAGTGCTATCATTGTGAAAAATTACCTTGTCAACAGAGAATATATTAGTGCTAAGGCATTAAGAAAGAAATTATATATGGGTGTAAAAGTTATTTTTTGGGATGTGCTACAGAAAACAAATATTCCATTTGAGAATAGAATGAGTATTATTTATTTCTTGAGATACCATTGGAAGGGAGGACCATACATCAGTTCAACCATTGTTTGATAGCAAAAGAAATATGGTCTGTCACTAATCTTGGATTTTAAAGTGGGCCTTTACCCAAAAATTAAACTCAGTATAATTTTCTTCCTCGCCCCCCTGAACCTTCCCTCTCCACCAGCTCTTAGAAATGTACTTTTACTTGTTCCCACTTCCTCATCCTTAGGTGAGGATGACATATCCTTGGGCCATCACCACACCTGCAGCCCCCTGGGATACACATCACACATCCCAGGAGGATGCAGCACCAGTCTTCCTGCAGTCTCTTGTCTCGCGTATGTGCAGTTGGAGGCGAACTGTGAGTCATCAGGAAGTGGCAGATGGTTTCCAAATCCAAGATGGTGGCGCAGAAGATCAGAAGTACTGGAAAATATCAGGTGCACGGAAGACAGCGCTGGACCTCATGGGCTGGAAAGTATGTATTTCTTAGAACCCACCAGCTACAATACTTGTAGATGTCGGCTTTTGGTATTCCCATAGCTAGTGGAAGCTCCTTTTTAAGAGGGATCTTTGTCAGGTTGGACTGTATCAAATATTAAATGATAATCCCCCAGGGCTCTTATATTCTAAAATTACAAACTAAAAGAAAGAACAAAATAATTTTGATTTCAATGCTAAATGTAGAACAGAGACAATGGCATAATTGCAGATACCTGTAGAAAAGGATCTTAGTTTCCCTAAAAGCTGATGGATTTGTGTAATGTGTCACAAATTTTATTCTTTGTAATTGGCATAGGGTTTTCTTTGACTGGCGCTGTACTTATGTCAGAAGATCAAAGAAAGCACTGCAGCAGAATGCCCTCAAGGTACTAGTTAACATCAAATTCCTGGAAACAATAACTAGGACATACTGTGTGTGATATCACAAGATTTGTAGATCACAAGCCATGATAAAAGTGTTCATGTTGCTGATATATAGACCTCTTTAGTGGATATATCATTAAGAAGTATGTAATAAAGATTTAAAGAGGTTTTCTTCTTTCAGAAGAAGAGATAAAATTCTCACCCTTTTCCAAACCACTGCTGATCAGTGTTTTTTTACTCAGTTGCCAAATCAGCAGTTTTGGCAGAGCAATCAAGCAGTTATAAGGCTAGCACTACTCAGGGAGCTGCTCAGTTTTCTTCATCCTCCCTCAGAAACCATTGTTTTTTTTAATGCAAGAAACTGAACTTCTAAAAGGAGCTTTAAGTGTATAGGCAAATTTTTGGATAGCGTAGGAAAGAGTTAAAACTATTTTTTGCTTCTAGTGTACCAGGGGAAATTTCCCTTCATTTTCTGTACCAGAGATGCAGCAGGAAGTCAGAGAAGTTTTCTAAAATTAGGGGAATTCCCTCCTTAGAAAGTTGTGCATGTCCCAATGATGTCCCTATTACATGATTTCTCTTCACCTCATGTTCTTGGGACAACTTGGGACAACTCAACCCAATACTGGAAGGGTGACTAAGAGACAGCAATAAAAACTTGACAGAAGGTCTAAACCAGGGGTCTGCAACCTCCTACCTACCTACCTTAGCCTACCGCTAAATGTCAGGCCCATCAATGCACGTGATGAATTTACGTGCACCTGGCCTTCAGGCATTTTAAAGTGATTGTTAAGCCACTTTTTTTATGTTTACACAAATGTCCCTGTTTGCTAATGACAAGTGTCCCAGTGCCTTTGCTTTATTAATAAAATATTGCTATATACCTGATATCCGAGAGCCGAGACCGGCTGGCTCTCCCCTCTCCCGACCTAACTGCTAGAGCGGGAGGGGCTGAGAGTCCCCTGTGGGAAGGAGTAGAGGAGGAGAGAGCCGGCCTGTCATGTGAGCGCTGAGCGGCATTCGGAAATCAGGTATATAGCGGCATTTATTTAATAAAGCACAGGCACTGGGACACTTGTCATTAGCAAACGGGGACATTTGT
This sequence comes from Pelophylax lessonae, assembly GCF_965119305.1. NCBI lineage: Eukaryota > Metazoa > Chordata > Amphibia > Anura > Ranidae > Pelophylax > Pelophylax lessonae. Next base: position 674,358,170 of record NC_138769.1, on the reverse strand, counting down.
GTAAACATAACAAAGTGGTTAAAGTAGTAGCTTAAGCAGCTTGAGGGGGGGGGCTGTGTAATATGCAGGGGGGGGCTGGGTAGGGAGGCTGTGCAATATGTAGGGGGGCTGTGTAATGTAAAGGGGTCAAGAGGGACAGAGGCTGTGTAATGTAAAAGGGGTCCAGAGGTGTGGGGCTGTGTGATGTAAAGGGGTCCAAGGGTGCAGGGGGCTGTGTAATGTAAAGGGGTCCAAAGGTGCAGGGGGCTGTGTAATGTAAAGGGGTCCAGAGGTGCAGGGGGCTGTGTTATTTAAAGGGATCCAGAGGTGCATGGGGCTGTGTAGTGTAAAGGAGTCCAGAGGTGCAGGGGGCTGTGTAATGTAAAGGGGTCCAGAGGTGCAGGGGGCTGTGTAATGTAAAGGGGTCCAGAGGTGCAGGGGGCTGTGTAATGTAAAGGGGTCCAGAGGTGCAGGGGACTGTGTAATGTAAAGGGGTCCAGAGTAGCAGGGGGCTGTGTAATGTAAAGGGGACCAGAGGTGTGGGGGAATGTGTAATGTTATCTTCATTTATTAGCAGGTGAATGTGGCCCTCCATGCATTCACATACATTGAATCCGGCCGTTAAGTGGAAAAAGGTTGCTGACCTCTGGTCTAAACCATACCAATTATATCCAAAACTATAAGACTGTTGTTAATGTCTGTCAGCTGCTTGGCTGCTCTGTTAAAACAGTAGATCATTGGGCCTTAAATTAGAACATCAAGTAATTTTTTTTCCCCTGAAAGTGAAAGATTGCTTTTAAAGAGTAACTTCAATTATTGAGCCAAAATTGAAAAAAAATCTGCTTTATGAAAACTATGTACTTTGAAAGAGTTTTAGCAAATGTTTTTTGCAGATTTTACCATTCTGTGTTGGAAAAGAGATGACTGTTTTACCATGTCCATTTACAGCCTTAATTATAATCATTTGAGCAAAGTCTGTGTTGTAATGAGGAAAGCTGCAATACCATCATCCCTTCAGAAAAGGACATGTCTTAGGGGTATGGGGTGTTCTACCTAAAACAGTACCCCTTTTTTTTTTTTTTTTTCGCAATACAAATAGCCGAAAACAACCATGGTTAACCATAGCACAATGACAACAAGGCAAAGTCTGTAACAATCAAGGGATAACCATCAGTACAATGAAATAGGTGCAGAACAAACATAAAGTGGGGTGGGAGGGAGGGGGGGTGGATAGGGGGGGAGGGACAAGGAAGGCGAGCATGACATCATAGCATTACCAAACACCAATGGGCAGCAGGATGAACCACCTTAGTGGGGGGGGGGATGAGTCATTGTGACGAGGCAGATGATGCAGGTGATTGAGGTGAAGATGACCTTTGAAGTTTGGCTAAGTATCCGGTATGGTAGGTGGGGCGGTCTAGCAACTCTAACAATTCCTGGGGTGACAACACAGCTTTGACAAAAGTGTCCCATCGAAAATTAAAACGAGCACGGGCCTTGAGATTACCAGGATCAATACCAAGTAGTTCATTGTATAGTAGCAGTAACAGGGCTTGCTTAAGTTGGTAAATTTTAGGACACTGTGGGGAGATCCAATTTTGCAGAATGCATCTCCTGGCCGTCAAAAAACACAGCAAAGTCCATTCTTTATGAGGAGTTTTTGGTTCCGGTGGTCTGGAATGGATCTGGGAGTCCCAATAACCAAAGAGTAGAAGAAAACGGTCCTTAGGGAAAGTCAATTGAGTGATTCCAAAGACAAAGGCCAAAGTTTGGTCTCAAAATGTGGATATGGCTGGACATTCCCAGAAGCGGTGGGCCAGTGTAGGCCGAGGCAGCTTACAATGGGGGCAAATTGCTCCTTGTGGGTTGCCAGGGTCCGTGGTGAACGGGAAGTATGCCTGGTGAAATATCCTCATTTGAGTTTCCCGCCAAAGTTCACTAGTGGTCAGACGAAGGGTGGTGGCAAGACCCGACTTCAACCTTGGCAGCAGGTCTGGATGGGGGAAGAACTTGCCCCAGTTTGCAACAGAAGAGGCAGCCAAAGGGGGGCGTGGATTTCAGTAGGAGTGGCTTGTACATGTTTGATATGTTGTTCATGCCCTCAGCATAAAACGAGTCCAGGATAGAGGGAGTGAATCTCCGTGTTTTGTCTCTGCATGAATCACGAAGAAAGTGAGCACAGTGACTATAGCTGAAAAAATGGGTCGGTGGGAGAGAGTAGGCATTAGATATAGACGAGAACGTGCGCAGGGCGCCCGTAGCAACATCACATAAGTCCGCAAACTTGGTCAGACCCCGTTGTTCCCAGAGCACGAAATGGTTGGAGTCCAGTCCTGGTTGGAACATTGGAGTGCCCCTTATCGGGAGGTGAGTAGAAATGTAGGGAGGGAGACGGAGCAGCTTTCGGGATTTCCCTCCATGCTATTGCAGTATCCCTGAGTAGGACATTGTGTTGAAAGGCCGGTGGGACAGACTTCCAATGGCAGTGAAGAAAGCCCGGTAGCAAGAAAGGTGTCACCATTGAGGTCTCCAGCACATAAGAAGAATAGCTTTGAGATTGCGTGGTCCAATCAATACATATACGTAGTAAACAGGTTAAATTATACAATCTGATGTTGGGAAGGCTTATGCCCCCCTCTCTCCTGGGGAGGTACAGCTTTTGCAAGGAGATTCTGGATCGTTCACCCCTCCAGAGGAATTTGGAAATAGAGGTGTTCAGCAGTTGCACATCAGCATGCTTCAACAGGAGGGGCAGGGTCTGCATTGGATACAATAACTTAGCGAAGCTGACCATTTTGACGAGATGGCACCTCCCAAGGAGAGAGAGAGGAAGGTTCATCCAAGTGCCCAGTTCCTGTACTATCTTGGAGATCAGCGGGGGATAGTTGAGGGAATATAGAGATGAGGGGGATTTACCAATTTTTATACCTAGGTATGTGATGGAGGTTTTAGCTATTTGAAAGATGGAGGAAGAAAACCATTTACAGGAAGGGGAGTCCGAGAGGGATAGTATTTCACTCTTCTGAAAGTTAATTCATAGACCTGAACATTTCTTAAAGTTCTCAAAAGTGGATTGTATAAGAGCATTGTCTGAGGAGGGATCAGAAGTGAAGATAAGGACGTTGTCGGCGAATAACGCCGTGCGAAGTTCATGGGCCCCAATTTTAACTCCGTGTAGAGGTGCGTGGTCGGCCAGGTAGCGGGATAAGGGTTCCAGTGCTAGATTGAAAAGTAAAGGCGATAATGGGCACCCCTGTCGGGTTCCTTTATGCAGACGGAATTTCCCCGAGAGGAGGCCCGCCACCACCAATTTGGCCGAGGGAGCCTTGTACATAACATCTATGAAATGGGCAAAGGCTCCGGTGAATCCCATTTTGGCCAGGACCATCGACAACCAGGGAAAGCCCACGTTGTCGAAGGCCTTCTCTGCGTCTAATGTGAGGATGGCTAGATCCCCCCCCCGGGCGGAGACGCGCCTGTTCCAAGACCAAAAGAACTTTGCGAATGTTTAGCATGGCCGTCCTACCTTTAACAAAACCCGACTGTGCTGGGTGAATAAGGGAGGGCATAATATTTGCCAAGCGGTTGGCAATCAATTTGGATAGGATCTTCACATCCAGATTTAGGAGCGAAATCGGGCGGTAGGCCCCCGGGTCTAATGGATCCTTCCCCTTCTTCGCTAGAAGTTTTATCAGGGCTTGATTACCTGTCGGGAGGTAGTCACCCCCTTCCCATATGTGGGTATATACCTTGTGCAACGTGGGCAATAGTTCCTCCTGGAAGGACTTATAAAATTCCCCAGTAAACCCATCCGGGCCGGGGGCTTTGTTGGAGGCTAAATGACTAATGGTGGATTCCAGTTCATCTAAAGTTATTGGAGCGTTTAACTCCAAGCGTTGAGATTCGGTCAAATGGGGTAGGGAATTGTTGGAAAGGAAAGAGTGGGCCACCTGGGGGTCCATAGGGTCTTTAGCATACAGGGAGGAATAGAAATCCAGCATCACTTCGCTAATTTTTTCCGGGGATTTTACCGTCTGTCCTTGGGAATTACGGAGAGCAGTAATGTTGGTGGGGCTATAGGGGGGTCTACAGAGGCGGGACAGGAGCTTTCCGGCCTTATTTCCAGATTTGTGGAGGTGAGCTGCATAGCGGTTGTATTTGATTAGTTCTATGGTGGTCGCCCAGGAGTCGAAAGCCCGCTTGGCTTCCTCCCATTCCCGTTTAGAGGATGGGGTGGGCTGAGCAAGAAGCAATCTCTGGGCCTCAGTCAATCGCTTGCTTGCTGACCGATATTTGCTCTGGGACTGTCTCTTATAGGAGCTCGCGTAGGAGAGTATTTTCCCCCGAAGGAAAGCCTTACCGGCTTCCCAAAATAAATGTGGGTTGTCAGCGGAGGAAGCGTTATTCACGGAATATTCTTCCCAAGCCGTCGTGAGATATGAATGGAAGTCTTTGTTGTCGGCCAAAAATGCGGGGAACCTCCAGATGTTTGGGGGGGTGGGCGAGTCAGGCACGTCTAAGGAAACGGATATGGGGGCATGGTCTGAGATTGCGATCTCATGGATAAGGGGGTCAGTGAGAGTGCGGGCCATATCGTCAGTGCAGAAGAAGTAATCAATCCTGGTAAAAACATTGTGTGGAGGGGAAAAAAAGGTGAAATCTCTGTCTACCGGGTGGTGTAATCTCCATATATCAATAAGATGCATGGATTCAATGGCCGTATTTAGCAGAGAGCGGGCCGCGTCTTTTTGGGCAGGAGCATGTGGAGTTGAGGGGGATCGGTCATCAGAGGGGTGCATTAGGGCATTAAAATCCCCACCCACAAGATGAGGAAGATGCGGGAGTTGTAGTATGTGAGACGTGAGGTCGCTGTAGAAGGATTTAGGGGGGGAGTTAGGGGAATAGATATTAGTTACTAAAAATTCTCTGGAGTGAAGGCGGATATGTATGGAACACATCCTGCCGTGCTGGTCAGTGGATGTAGATAGAATTTGATAGGGAAGATTTTTACGAAGGAGTATTATGACCCCCGCCTTACGGCCTACTGCTGAGGAACCAAGGACCTCTCCCACCCAGAGCCTCCGCAAGCGGTAGAAGTCTGCGGAGGAGAGGTGCGTCTCTTGAAGAAGGGCTATGTCAGTTTTCAGCCGACGAAGGTGACGGAGAATTTTCATACGTTTAAGAGGCGACCGAAGTCCCTTCACATTCCAGGAGGTTATTTGTATAGACATAGGTAATGAGGAGAGGGATACTGAAATGGGATATTATAGCATCGGGGAGTGGAGTGTCATGTGTGTCACCATAGGAGGAGTCATACGAGGAAAACCCGTGTCTCATTGCAAAAGGGGGTAGGAAATCAGCATGGATAGATTGGGAACGATGAACGGGGGACATAGAAGGGAGTGAAAGGGTAACCAAAACAAACCAACAAAAATCCAACAACTTCGCTTTTTTCCGCAAGGGGTCGCTGTCAGAGGGAGCTCACCGCCCTCAACGGCCCACCTAGGCATATACAGGATTGCCCCTGACAGCAACCATGTCAAGAGGGGAGTCTGCGCTGCCCGGGGAAAATTGCCTAAGCAGCGTATCAAGCGACCCCTGGAGGGAGAAGAAGCAAACCTGTAATGTAGGACCCACACATAGCTCATAGGTGGCCTAAGAGGTCAGATGTATGCTGAGTCTAACAGTGAACTATGCAATATAATACTACAATAAAAATAAATAAACCATCAGAGAGTACCTCACATGACTGACAGGCCAGGCCCACGGAGGGCTGTCAGGCATCAATTGTAGCCTGGGTGAAGCCACATGGGCTCAGTCCAACATCCTTGAGATAGAAAAAAAAAGAAAAAAAGGTGTGGGGAGAAAAGGAATCACAATGCAGAGCGGGCAGCAATGTGGCATGGGTGTCAGTTCAGCGGTACTTGTTGCGGTGGGAAGGCCCGAATAGGCGCTGGCGTTTCGGAGATTCCTTTCGTGGGCTCCGTTGATCGAAGGACCTGGGGAAGGTCGATGGTCTGGAGGACGGGGCGGATTGGGGGGCATCAGGTTGTAAGGAGCGTACATAAGCTTCTGCCTCAGAGGGATCCTGAAAAGACAGCTGCTCACCCGTGTTGGATTTCAGGCGGAGTATAGCTGGGTAGGCTAAGGTGAATTTAACCTGTAGCTGGTATAACTGCGTGCAGATCTGCTGGAACGCTTTACGTTTTCTGGAGACATCTATGGAGTAGTCGGCAAAAAGCAGAATCTTCACCCCATCAATTTGAAGAGATTTGGACTGTCTGTATTTTTGTAGAATAAGGTTTTTGTCAGCATAGTTCAGAAACTTTGCGATGATGGGTCTAGGGGTTGTGCGTTCTGTAGATGGCGCTCCTATGCGGTGAGCCCTTTCTACCACACGTATACCGGGTATACCAAGGGCCTCTGGGACTCTGTGGGCACAAAAGTCACTGAGCTCCATAGCAGGGAGGGATTCAGGGACCCCCACAAACCGCAGGTTACTGCGCCTGGCACGGTTCTCCAGGTCCTCCAATTTCTGGGACAGGAAAGCATTGATTTTATCCTGCTGCTGCTCTTGAGCTTGTAGCTGGTACATGTCCTCCTCCAGGCTTGAGATTCTCTGCTCTGCCTCATTGAGCCTGGTAGCGTGCTCATCCAGATCCCTCCGGATCATCAGCATCCCTGCCTGCACTGCCTTTTCCACTGTGGCTTGGATGGTGGGGGAGAGCAGGGAATGCGACCGCCTGAGCGATCCGCTCTGTAAAGCCTGCATCCAGCGGTGGAGGGGAGGGGGAGGAGGGAGCGCCTACCTCCATGACAGACTGCGAGGCCTCTGCTGCGGCCTGTGGAGAAGATTCGGGCGGGTCAGGCGCTGGCTCCGGGGACGGCCGCTGGGCGGGTTTTTCCAGGAATCGATCCATGGTGATAGCGGGCAAGTACTGGGTCCCCGGGGAGCTGATAGATTTCAAGTCAGTGGGCGTATAGGCGGATATATCGGCCGGGTGCGGGAGCTAGTGAGGAGAGCGACTAATCCATGCGGCGCCGGAACCGGAAGTCTCAGTACCCCTTTTTAAGGGGATACCTGGAATTCTCAGGGAGTTCTTATGACAAAGTGTATAAGAAAAGATCAGTGTAGGGCCTCTCTGCACTGACAGGTCCCTTATAGTATATGTAAACCTTTACTGAATGTAAATAGCACAATGCTGTGTATGAATTGTGTGAGGGGATCTTTAAGGATGTTTAGCTTTTGTATATGTTGTTACATCTTACTGCTGCTGATGCTCTGCAGCCTCAACATGCTGTCATCACAGTAATAACAGTAAAAACAGTAATAATAATAACAGTAATAACAGTCTACATATGGTTTTCACAGGGCATATTTCCTAATTGTTTCTGGCTGTAATTGTTTTTTTTTTTTTTTTTTTCCCCAGGCCTTTTTTAAATAGTGTCAATGGAGGAATATGCCTTCCATCTTCCTTCCATATTTTACAAAAACTTGGAAAAAAATGACATGTTCAAAAGACTCATAATGCCTTTATAGATTATGTGACTGTTGAGGTGTTTGCTTTCCAAAATGGGGTTATTAAGTGGGTATTTCCATTGTCCTGGTGCTCCAGGGTCTTCAAAAGTGTGATAAGTTGTCAGGAAATTATATGTGTAATTTATGCTCCTAGAATGCCTGGAGGTGCTATTTGGATGTTGGGCCTTTGTATATGGCCAGGCTGTGAAAAAGTCCCACACAGGAGGTTGAACCTCCTATCTCTGAAGATAACCAATCGGTGGAAACGCGTTAGACAGGAGGCGTGCCGTCACGACGTCGCTCGGGATCTGAGCTGCAGCCGGACCCGGGCTCATTAGAATTCCTCATTGCTCCTCTACATTCATTCGCTGTGTCTAATCCGCATACTTGTAAGTGTATCTTTCTTTTAATAAATAATTTTAAAAGGTAATGCACTATAGCGGTCATTCTCTTACATGCAATTGTTGGATGATACCATCTTCCTGCCGAGTCCTCCCTACGGTTGCTTGGACATTCTGAGAGACAGCCATTGCGGTCCAGGAATTTGTGGCAAAGTGCTTTTCCATATCGATCTGGTAAGGGGCCAAGCAGGCTTATAAGCATGCACGGTGGTGAACACGGATCGTTTTTTTGGGCTTGAGCACAGACATCTAATATTTGTATAGAGGAGCACTTATTTTATCCGTCCGGTAAGGAGGAATTCACACTGGTGGAGGGAATCACTGTTACTTTTGATTTGTCATCACCAGTTTACATCAGTCACTGAATATTCATTTGGATTCTCATCAAGAAAACTTTGGGACTTTGATTTTGTTATATGTGCCTTATATGTTTGTATATTGATTTGCACATTCATTTTTCATGCACAGTTTATGCATTCACATTTATTGATAAAGCGCACCACCCATTTTTGACATTTCTAATTATATATGACTTGTAAAAATTGCGCCTGCTGACTGTTAATATAACACAGTGTTCCTGATAGCGACAGTTTCATTATTACTGTAAAAATTAACTGACCGATCGTAGGTTATCAGACAAATCAAGATGAATGTTTATTATGTGTATTGTTTGTTTGTCTATAATAGTAGGAAAGCCTTCTTGATAGCCATTATACCTGGGAGTATCAGTCAAGACTCTGAAAGGGTTTTTTTTTTTGGGTTGTTCCAAGAGGGGTCATTCAGAGTCTAAAAACAATAAGGTTTAATATACATATACCAAGTGGCTTTTCAGGAGGGTTTTTAACCATAAAGAAGGTCTAAGGACCCAGATACATTTAAATGATTTTGTGAATGTGTAAATCTTAGAGACGTGTTTTGTTTATGGTTTTGTGAAATTATACTGAAGGTTTAGGTCTGATGCTGGCCATACATGATACAATTTTCTTACAATTTTCAGTACAGTTTTCTTGAAATTTACCTTCAGCTAGGTAGTACAAACGTCTGCTTAATTGAATACAAATGAATGTGTTTAATTTTGACCTCTTATGTGGTTTGTGGTGGATCTAACAGAAAATTGTACAATAAAGAGTTGTCCGGACATGTGTGGCCAGCCTTAGAGATATTAGGATATAAGTAAATCTTTTAGTAAATGTTTAGTTGTAATGTAAAGTACATGGAAAAAGCAGGGAGAATTGGTTTATTTATGCCCCATATTAGTACAATAGAATAGGAAAAATGCTACATAGAGCTATTAGCAGTGAAAGTGAAAGTCTTTAAACACGCAGATATAGACCCCAGCGATTGCCTATAGACAGAAGATGGGTGAAACTTTAAGAGTTTTGGGCTGCAGTTAAGTGTCATTGCTGAGTAGCAAAGTCTTCTAATTTAAACATTTGCCGTTAATTTAAAGTCACAGTACATGTTAATTGTAAAACAGCAAGTTTCTGATTGGGCTACTAAAACCTTGGAAGGTTTTAAAAAAAAAAAAAAAAAACCATAACAGAGAGCGATGCTGCTGGTTTTTTTGATCTGTCTAAAGAAAAACAGCCTGACAGCGTGCATTTCCAAGAGCCTTATCAGAAGAGGCAAATCAAAGAGTAGGACATTTTCAACATAGGCCCCCCTACAATAATAATATTACCTTACAAATACCCCTGACCACACCTGCACCCCACAGTTTCATTCTCCAAGGCAGGTGTAGTTTTCTTCGTAATGTCAGACAAGCAGAAAATGTTTATGTGTCAGATACATTTAAAACTACTACATTTCCTTACGCGAGGGGAAAAGAGGGGGGGTCACTTCTGCAAATGCACTTCTACATTAGTTCCCTAATTCAGAACAGTTGTAGAATCCCCATACATATGCAATTATTTTTATAGAATTTTTTAGAAGTTTTGCCATTTATACATTTGTGCCCATCTTGCATGAGCGTAGTAATAATGAATAAAAACACTATTTAAAAAAAAAAACATAAATTGCCGTTGTCGGCAGGATATTTTGAAGTTATTTTTTTATAGAATTATAGATAATGAAAAATTATATTTGGCAAATGATCCCCTATGTGAAGGGGAGCCTTCCTGCAAAATTTTGAAAATTGGCTACTTGCCAAGAAAGCGTTCAAACGTCATATCTTTATTCCTGTTATAGCTATGGAATTTATTTTTGGACAGAAAGAGTTACCGCAATTAGTGTGACCATTGGACCCTGTTGGCACAGAGCCAAAAGTTTCAAATCAGATTAACTTTTTATCTAATTATAGTTCTTAAATTATATTTTATAGGTATCCTCTATTAAAAGAGGGGAACCTCTGGCCAGATTTTTGTTAGAATGGCACAAAAAAAAAAAATTGTCACTAAGCCAAAAAGTTTTTTAGTTCTTTATCTGATAATAGCATGCAAGAGGTATCTGATGTGCCATCTCTACTGACAGCCATACCATCCGATGCTACCCACTTTATAGTGATTGGTTTAAGTAATGTGTTTTTTTTTTAAAGCGTCCTATTGGACGAGGAGACACAGCCATCTTTGTTCCTTGTTTTTCAGTCCAGGTAACTGACCTGGTGTAGAAATGCCTTAGGGTCAAGTAGACAATTTGATTGTCCGCTCTATAGTTCTCCAGACCATGCAAGAGGGGATGAACACCTGCTCATGCGTCAGTCCCGCTACAATATGTACATCACATATGTAGTCACTCTGTGGAGGCCAGTCAGAGCGAGTGAGTTTATTGAAATGGACATGTATGTGGACACAAAGTGTCACAGGAATAATGACAGTGGTGTCAGGAAAGTGTTGTTTACCTTGGTTTTGTTCTCACAGAGGGTGATAGTAGAGTCAGTCACATAAGAGCTGCTGCTCTAGTGGGTCTTGCCAGCCCACAGTGGGTCTTGCCCGCCCACAGGATCATTGCTTGTTATGGATCCGGACTGCTCCTATCTATAATAACATTTTGAGACAAACCACAGGTCCAGAAATATCACAAGAAATGTTAAATGCGTTTATTTATCTGAAAAATGCTATGGTTGTAGCGCCTGCACTGGGCCTCCCAAATCATGGAAAAATGTTTTGTGTTTGTGCAAGGGACAATTGTAAGACCATGACAGGTGTACTTGCCCAGGAGTATGGTGGTAAACTTTGCCCTATAGTTTTTGTCCAAAGATGGTCGCAGTCCAGGTCTAAAGGCATGCCTGAAGTGACTCCGAACATAGTACATAGCATCTTGTGAGATGGTAATAGAGATGGCCACATCATTTGACCTAGGTAGGCCCCAGTTTTAAATGGGCTACTGGTATTAAAGGTTGTGTTACACCACAACATGATATATAGGCAGCCATAGAGGGAGCAGAGGATGTTTTTGTGGTTAAATTCCTGCTCCAAGCCAAAAGATCACACATTATTGAAGCTACAAACGCATGCTACAGAACAGGTTTTAAGGACTTGGGTGATGTTTTAGAAAAAGTTGAGAGTAGCCTTTTTCTAAAAGAGGGGAGCTCTTGTGTGTATCCCCGCAGCTAGCGCCCCACTGTTTATTGCCTAGTATTATGGACTAGGACACAGGGGGTGGGAAAGAACATATGAAGTATTACTGACAGTTTAGTGCAAGCATATGTTGCTAGGTGCATCACCTGTATTAGGAACAAACAATCCACACATGAGCATCTCCAATACCCATCAAACCCATTCACACATCTACAAATAGATTTCACATATAGGCCCAAAGCAGGGAAGAAGTAAGAGTTCTTTTTAGTCAAATAGTGGACGTGTTCAGCAGATAAGTGGAAGCATTTAGGACCACAAAAAGGGAGATGCCCACACGGTGGCGTGCATTCTCAATCAGGAGTTTATTCCTGGATGGGGGTGCCTGCTTTGAATTAGTTCTAATAATGCTCTAACTTTCATATAAAAAAAAATATGCCAGGAACTAGTTAAAATCTTGAAAATAGATTATTATCCGCAGAGTTCAGGTATAATGGAAAGAGTGAATAGCACAAATAAAGAGTAATTGAAACTTTGAATCAAGTGGAATGGAACGAAAAGTTGCTCGCACCTTTCTTTTCTTTTTACAGGAAAATACCCATCCCTTCAGAGAAGGAGACGTAGTGGTGATGAAGCTGCTGATCAAAGGAAAGAAATAAAAGGATTTCGCCTACGGCCCAGAGACCACCATGGTAGCAGTTACCAGGACCGCTGTCTTGACCGAACACAGCCCTACTTGGATCCATGCCACTAGAGTGAAGTTGGTGCGGACAGGACCTGAGCCGGAAGATCCAGAAGCAAGAAAGAAGGTACTAACGGGGGCAGACCGCCCTGACCTTGAACAGGAAAGTCAAAGAAAGGAGGTACTAACTGGGGCAGACTGCCCTGACCTTGAACAGGAGAGTCAAGAAAAGGGGGTACTGACAGGGGCAGACCGCCCAGACCCTGTAGAAAATGACTTTTCTAGTTTCACCAGACTCGGGAAAACTATGGCTGCTGATAATCCTGATTCCATTTTCAGTGTTTTACCTTGTATGGACTGTTACTAACTGCATCTATCACCCAGAAGATTTGGGTGTCATGAGAAGTATACGCGGACCATACCCTGCACATGAGACACATAATAGAACAAAGAGAGAATTGAGTATTGAGCATGGTGTAGATGAGAATCCACCCACTTTTCATAGTGAAATGTTATTAACAAAATTTAAATATGCTTATGCTAAGAAGTCAGGTTTTTAGAAATGTTGGATATGTAGCAAACTCCATCCAGAAACAGCCCGCATCCCTCTTATTGCCGTCCCTTTGAATATTACCCAGTTTCTTAAAGAGACCTCTGCTACTTTAACCAATGTATCAAGTAATAATAATATCACCTTTCCAGTAGATGGTAGGAGCCATTTCCCAGACTGGTGTTTCAGCCTGGGAAATAACACACGTGTTAATCCTTCCATTTTCAAAGAGTCAATTTTTAATATTACTTCCTGCCAAGTCCCATTAGGAAAATCATGTTCTATGTTTGACATATCAAGTCCTAGTTTAAATAAGACTATAATGAGTAATTACCAGAATTTCTCCCAGAATATACAAAGAATATTTGACCAGCTTGTGGTCACAATACAAAGTAAATTCCTACAAGAATATATTGCCCAAAGACCGTTTTCACTGGGACCCCTTTGCAAGTATGGGGGGTTCTGGGTTTGGAGGAGTGTTTTCCTGGTTAAAAGACATTGCTATGATGATTGTGATGATTTTACTTTTTCTATTATTTTTATATGCATGTTTTAAGCTTATTATGTGCCTAATCGCTAAAACCACAAAGAACCCAGACTCAGCTAGCAGAGGGGGATCTTATGTAAGTTTGTACTTTAACAGAGATGCTGAAAATGTTGACACATTTCTAACAGCTAGACAAGGTGTGCTGATCCAACAAACCCAAACCCCTTTTGATTATCAGGAATATGTAAAGTTTTATAAAGCCAAGAAAGCTAAGTCTACCATTTAGGTGGGCAGGTTTAGGTCCTTATTTGATTATACTAAGGAAGCCAAGGACATTGTCGCCTAACCTGCTATCCCTTTCCAGAGAGACCTTTGTGTCCTCTGATGACACCGTATAAATGATAGGAAGAAAAATCATGCATATGAAATTATGATTTTTTAGAGGGGATTGTAGGAGCGTGGGACATGGTCCTCCATCTTTAGTATCCATTTAGTATCCATTTTGTATATCTATGTGTTTAAACTCCATTCTGCACGTATCTCGCAATTGACATTATAAGCAAGTTCTAATTATAATATCATGTTTCCTGTAGAATATTGTCGCCTTATAGTTTAGTTCCTCTTTATGAGGATGAGATCAGAAATGTCTAAGCTTTCTTTATTAACCAATAGAATCTACTTAATACATTAATGCCTGTAAATGGAGCGTGTTTCCTATAGCTCGAAATTGATTAGTTTATACCCCCTTATAAGGAATATACCCTAGACACCCCCCCTTTTACTGTGCATCCTGTATTCTTTGTATAAAGATCTCTGGATATGTATTAAACAGACGAGATGTCCTTTGTACCACACGCAGACTACTTGTGTTTATTACAGTGGCAAAGGACTCTTCCGGAGGCTCCGCTCTTACATATAACAGATTAGACTTAACTATAGTGGGGATGGGATTGACCAAATCACTAACAGGGTGTAGTTGCAAGTATGCTTATACACCGTGTAAAAAATTACTTGTTAATATGACAATTTTGAGAAAAAGAAAAACAAAATCTTAATTTTGCAAAGAATTGTGAGAAAAAAATACAACTTCAAAAAACTCACCATGCCTCTTACTAAATACCTTGGAATGTCTACTTTCCAAAAAAGGGTAATTTGGGGGGTATTGGTACTTTCCTGGCTTGTTAGTGTCTCAAGAGATGAGAAAGGCATTACGTCAGGTGTGATCAATTTTTAATGATTGGCACCATAGCTTGCAGACTCTATAACCTTCACAAAGACCAAATAATATATACTTATTTGGGTTATATTTTTTACCAAAGATATGTGGCAGTATAACTTTTGGCCAAAATGTATGAAGAAAAATTACTAAATTTGCAAAGTGTTATAACTGAAATGAAGAAAAAATGCATTTTTTTTTACAAAATATTTGGTCTTTTTTCATTTATAGCACAAAAAAAAAAAGCTGTGATGATTAAATACCACTAAAAGTAAGCCACTAAAAGTAAGCTCTATTTGTTTGAAAAATAGGACAAGAATTTCATATGGGTACAGTGTTGCATGACTATTGCATGAGTAATTGTCATTCAAAATGTGAGAGCACTGAAAGCTGAAAATTTGTCTAGTTAGGAAGGGAGTATAAGTGCCCAGTGGGTACGTGGTTAACAACCTTAATACTTCAACTTCCTGCCCAGGCCAGTTTTCAGTTTTCAGTACTGTCGCACTTTGAATGATAATTACGCAGTCATGCAACACTGTACCCATATGAAAGTTGTATAATTTTTTTCACACAAATAGAGCTTTCTTATGGTGGTGTTTAAGCACTTTTGTTTTTTTTTTATTTTTTGCACTTTAAATGAAAAAAGACTGAAAATGTTGATAAAAAGGATGTTTCCCTTAGTTTCTGTTATAAAAGTTTGCAAATAGCTATTTTTATTTCATAAATTTTGACCAAAATTTAAACGCTACATTTACATTTCTTTAGTAAAAATAACCCAAATTAGTGGTTATTATTTAGTCTGTGTGAAAGTTGTAGAGTCTACAAGCTATGGTGCCAACCACTGAAAATTAATCACATCTGATGTACTAATGACCTATTTCGTTTCTTGAGGACCTAACATGCCAAGACAGTACAAATATCCCCCAAATGACCATTTTTTGGAAAGCAATCAGTCCAAGGTATTTAGCTCTGACGTTTGTGGCAATACCTCACATGCAGTGCATGCGCCATTTATGTATGTGTATGGGACCAGTGTGTGCGTTCGCCTTTGCATGCGAGCACGGGGGAAGGGGGGCACTTTAAATTTGTACACTGTGACATATGTTGACAGATGACAGATGCTGATGTGACACTGGTACAGATGTTTTGTGCACTTGTACAGATATTGATGGGACACTGGTACAGATGTTTTGTGCACTGGTACAGATGTTGATGGGACATTGGTACAGATGTTGATGGGACACTTGGACAGGGACAGATGGTGCTTCATGTACTGTGTTGACATGGCTGCAGTCTGAATGACCTGTGTAGCTGAACACTAAAACCATCAGCTACACAGAGAATGTGACAGGCTGCAGCATCCCCCTCCCCCACACTGAACTCTCACTGAGCTCAGCGAGGACACATATGTCTCTGTTTACACTGTGTGAAGTCTGTTATTGGACATAGACATCACCTGATTGAGAGGGCCTATCACAGCGCACATGTCCCAATGTGTGATGTGCTGTGTCTGAGGCACACAGCTATCACAGGGTCATGCCACTGCATGGCCCTGAGGCCGTGTAGGGGTGCATGTTCTGATGGGACATACGGGTACCTTCAATCAGAAAAATGAAGCTCCCACCCAGCCACTGCACATAAACGGCAATTATACAAACTATCCTTGAGTCATTTGAATTGCAGTAAATGTATATAAAAATGTATTGATTTTATTAGTAACATCTGCAGTGGGTATTTGGTAGCCCTCTGTGATCTAGATAAAACATTTGAAGCTGGGCAGGTTAGTACCTTGAGTGCATATCAGGTCATCTCCAGCCAGTAGTCCATGAATATAATCACTTGTAAGTAGGGTTGAGCGGACACCTAGATGTCCGTGTTCGACGGGTTCGGCCGAACTTTAAAAAAAAGTCCGGGTCCGTGTCCCGGACTTTTACCGAACTTTTCCCGGACACCGAACCCCATTGAAGTCAATGGGGACCCGAACTTTAAGGCACTAAAATGGCTCTAAAACACCAAAGGAAAGGGCTAGAGTGCTGCAAATGGCAGCAAAACGTAATTAAGAGCATGGCAAGTGCTCTGCAAACAAATGTGGATAGGGAAATAACTTAAAACAACAAAAAAAAACAGAAAAATAAAACAATGTTCTTCTTCATCTCTGAAGGACGAGGCCCATATGGAGTAGGAGGGAGGTTGAGGTGGTGGTGGATGTGGCGGTGACATAGGCGTGCGCACAGGGTGTGCTGGGTGTGCCTGGGCACACCCTAATCACCTAGGGCACATAGCATTGCCAGTGAGGAGATGGGAAAGATCTCCCTGGGACCTGCTCTGCTCTATTTCTCCTTGCCTACAGGTACATGGCCCCGATACATTACTCTCCCTGCTGGCAAACACATGCATGTGTATTTCAACTTTGGGGTGCACACCTTAATGCAATAGGCTGCGCACACCTATGGGCGGTGTAGGTGGAAGCGGCGGTGGAGGAGGACCAGGGCCGGATTAACAGCATCATGGGCTTGGTGCTGAGGATTTTGAAGGGCCTTAGGGCCGTGCCTTGCCATGCACCCAGAGGAGGAAGGGTGCAGCCATGCATGCCTAATTCAACATGGGATGCTGTCTCTGAAGCCCATAAACACATCCATGCATCGCCAACTGTCCCTCCTTGTCCGGCCTTCACGCTGTGTGGGGAGGTTCTGAGGGTGCTGCCTGGGGAAGCGAGCATAGAAGCCAGACTTCTGTGTTTACAAGTGACAGAAGAGCGGTAACAGTGAATATGGCCAACCCGGGGCCTATATAAAAGGTAGGGGCCTGGAGCTGCAGCTCCAATAGACCCTACATTAATCTGGCCCTGAGGAGGAGGACGAGGTAGCCAACACTGCTTCTTTTCACAAATTTTAAATGAGGGTACACCCCAAAAGAGTGAGAAAGAGCAAAAATGGAACAATGGGTGGGTAAGGTCGGTATCCATTGCTATTCTGCATAAGGTACGGAAAAGTCCCGTGGGATCCATGCCTGGTTCATTTTAATGAACGTGAGCTTGTCCACATTGTCTCTGGACAGGCGGCTGCGCTTGTCTGTTATAACGCCCCCAGCCGTGCTAAATACCCGTTCAGATAATACACTGGCTGCAGGGCACGCCAGCACCTCCAAGGCGTAAAGGGCAAGCTCAGGCCATGTGCCCAATTTGGAGACCCAGAAGTTGAAGGGGGCAGACCCGTCATTCACTACATGTAGGCGTGTGCACACATACTGCTCCACCATGTTGGTAAAATGCTGCCTCCTGCTAAGACGTTCCATCTGAGCTGCTGGTGCTGCTGTTTGTTGTGGCGTGCTGACAAAGCTTTTCCACATTTCGGCCATGCTAACCCTGCCTTCTGAGGTGCTGGCGGTGCCCTGGTTGCGTTGGCGACCTCCTCCTCCTCCTCCTCTGCCTTGTGCTTCCACTGTGGCCCCGCTGTCAGATGGGAATGCCAGCAGCATGGCGTCTACCAGCGTGCGCTTGTACTCGCGCATCTTGCGATCGCGCTCCAGTGAGTGAATTAAGGACGGTACGTTGTCCTTGTAACGGGGATCCAGCAGCGTGGCCACCCAGTAATCAGCACAAGTTAGAATGTGGGCAACTCGGCGGTCGTTGTGGAGACACTGCAGCATGTAATCGCTCATGTGTGCCAGGCTGCCCAGAGGCGACGAAAGGCTGTCCTCTGTGGGAGGTGTATGGTCCGTGTCCTCTGTATCCCCCCAGCCACGCACCAGTGATGGCCATGAGCTGGCCTGGGTGCCACCCTGCTGTGAACATGGTTCCATCTCCTCCTCCAGCTCCTCCTCCTCCTCATCCTCCTCATCCTCCAGAACTGTGCCCCTGCTGGACAATTGCGTCCCTGGCGTTTGCGTGTGCAGGAACCCACCCTCGGAGCCCCTTGCGAATGACTGCCCTGAAAGCCTTGGAAATGTTACCTCTTCATCCTCCTCCTCCTCCTCATCCTGTGCCACATCCTCTTCCATCATCGCCCGAATTGTTTTTTCAAGGAGGCATAGAAGTGGGATAGTTAAGCTGAGAACGGCGTCATTGCCACTGGCCATGTTGGTGGAGTACTCAAAACAGCGCAACAAGGCACACAGGTCTCGCATGGAGGCCCAGTTATTGGTGGTGAAGTGGTGCTGTTCCGCAGAGCGACTCACGCGTGCGTGCTGCAGCTGAAACTCCACTATGGCCTGCTGCTGCTCGCACAGTCTTTCCAGCATGTGCAAGGTGGAGTTCCACCTTGTGGGCACGTCACATATGAGGCGGTGAGCGGGAAGGCCGAAGTTACGCTGCAGCGCTGCCAGGCGAGCAGCAGCAGGGTGAGAACGCCGAAAGTGCGCACAAACGGCCCGCACTTTCTGCAGCAGCTCTGACATATCGGGGTAGTTTTTAAGGAACCTCTGCACCACCAAATTCAGCACATGCGCCAGGCAAGGGATGTGCGTCAAACCGGCTAGGCCCAGAGCTGCTATGAGATTTCGCCCGTTATCGCACACCACCAGGCCGGGCTTGAGGCTCGCTGGCAGCAACCACTCATTTGTCTGCTGTTCCATGCTCCTCCACAACTCCTGCGCGGTGTGTGGTTTGTCCCCCAAACAGGCAAGTTGTAAAACTGCCTGCTGTCGTTTACCCCTGGCCGTGCTGAAGTTGGTGGTGAAGGTGTTACGCTGTCCGGATGAGGAGGCGGTAGAGGATGAGGAAGCGGAGTAGGAGGAGTTAGGAACAGGAGGCAAACTGAAGCGCCCTGCAATCCTCGGTGGTGGAAGGACATGCGCCAAATTGCTATCCGCCTCAGGCCCATCCGCCACTGCATTTACCCAGTGTGCCGTTAGGGAGATATAACGCCCCTGACCGTGCTTACTGGTCCACGTATCCGTAGTTAGGTGGACCTTGGCACAGATGGCGTTGCGCAGTGCACACCTGATTTTTTCCCCCACTTGGTTGTGCAGGGAAGGGATGGCTTGCCTGGAAAAGTAGTGGCGGCTGGGCACGACGTACTGTGGGACAGCCACCGACATAAGGTTTTTAAAACTGTGCGTCTCCACCAGACGGAATGACAGCATTTCAAAGGCCAATAATTTTGAAATGCTGGCATTCAGGGCCAGGGATCGCGGGTGGGTAGGGGGGTACTTCCTCTTCCTCTCAAGTGTTTGGGAGATGGAAAGCTGAACGCTTCCACGGGACATTGTGGAGATGGTTGTTGGTGACCCAGGTGGTGGTGTTGCTGACAGATCGTCTGTTTGCGGGGTGGCAGGTGCCGGTATCACTACAGATGTGGCTGGAGCGGCCGAGACTGCAGCAGAAGAGGAAGCAGGATGAGCCAGAGACGTTTCTTGGTTTTGAAGGTGTGTACTCCACTGCAGCTCGTGCTTTGCACTTAGATGCCTGATCATGCAGGTTGTGCTCAGGTTGAGAAGGTTCATGCCTCGCTTCAAGCTCTGATTGCACAGGGTGCAAACCACTCGTGTCCTGTCATCAGCACATTTTCTAAAGAACTTCCACGCTAGAGAACTCCTTTGAGCTGACTTTGGTGCGCTCGTTCCCTTGCTGCGTTGGGCAGTAGCGGGCGTAGTGTCTAGGGCACGGCCGCTCCGCTTCTGCACCCTGCTCCCTCTTCTGCTGTGCTGGTGGCTCTGTGCGACCACCGCCTCTTCCTCCAAACTACTCAGTTCACCTGCATGACGTTCATTCCATGTGGGGTCGAGGACCTCATCGTCCTCCACATCATCTTCCACCCAGTCTTCACCCCTGCCCTCCTTGTCGGTCTCCACAATGCTGAACGCCGCAGCAGTTGGCACCTGCGTTTCGTCATCATCGGAGACGTGCTGCGATGATCCTTGCATGTACTCATCTTGAGGAATAAGTGGTTGGGCATCGCTGCACTCAATCTCTTCCACTTCTGGGGCAGGGCTAGGTGGATGGCCCTGGGAAACCCTGCTGACAGAGTCCTCAAAAAGAATAAGAGACTGCTGTATGGCTTGGGGCTCAGACTGCTGGCCTGATTTGCAAGGGGGTGAGGTGAAAGACGGTTGGACATTGGCTGCAGGTGCCAACTCTGACCTTTCTGCAGTAGACTGGGTGGGAGACAATGTGAAGGAACTGGAGGCACTGTCAGCAGCAAACCAATCTACTATCGCCTCAACTTGTTCTGGCCTCATCACTTCTAGGGGCGTTTGATGCCCTACCAAATACTGATGCAGGTTCTGTCGCCTACTCACACTTGAGGAAGGTGTTTCACTTGTGCGTGTAGCTGGCACAGATCGACCATGTCCTCTCCTTGCAACAGGAGCTCTACCAGCAGCACCACGACCCAGGCCACGGCCCTTATTTGACGGTCTCCTCATATTTCTGTAATTTAAGATCTTGCCCTAGAAAGGTTTTTATTGAATAGCGGAATAGAAAATATGATCCAAAAAAAGTGTATGTATATCACACGTACACAACCACACTAGGCCCCAATTACTATTGTTTGTACCCCTAAAAGGCTAGATGAGGAGTAGGGGGAGTATGGAACAGGCAGCACCCTCAAACCTTCAGAAGTATGAGATGAACCCCAACAACTTGGAAAGGTGGATCTCTCTCACACGTACCGACACAGACTATCCCGCAATTCAATTGATCCCCAAAGGTTTTTATTGAATAGCGGAATAGGAAATATGATCAAAAAAAGTGTATGTATCTCACACGTACAGAAACACACTAGGCCCCAATTACTATTGTTTGTACACCTAAAAGGATGGATGAGGAGGAGGAGGAGTATGGAACAGGCAGCACCCTCAAAGCTTCAGAAGTATGAGATGAACCCCAAAAACTTGGAAAGGTGGATCTCACACGTACCGACACAGACTATTCCGCAATTTAATTGATCCCCAAAGGTTTTTATTGAATAGCGGAATAGGAAATATGATCAAAAAATGTGTATGTATCTCACATGTACAGAAGCACACTAGGCCCCAATTACTATTGTTTGTACACCTAAAAGGATGGATGAGGAGGAGGAGGAGTATGGAACAGGCAGCACCCTCAAAGCTTCAGAAGTATGAGATGAACCCCAAAAACTTGGAAAGGTGGATCTCACACGTACCGACACAGACTATCCCGCAATTTAATTGATCCCCAAAGGTTTTTATTGAATAGCGGAATAGGAAATATGATCAAAAAAAGTGTATGTATCTCGCACGTACACAACCACACTAGGCCCCAATTACTATTGTTTGTACCCCTAAAAGGCTAGATGAGGAGTAGGGGGGGTATGGAACAGGCAGCACCCTCAAACCTTCAGAAGTATGAGATGAACCCCAACAACTTGGAAAGGTGGATCTCTCTCACACGTACCGACACAGACTATCCCGCAATTCAATTGATCCTCAAAGGTTTTTATTGAATAGCGGAATAGGAAATATGATCAAAAAAAGTGTATGTATCTCGCACGTACACAACCACACTAGGCCCCAATTACTATTGTTTGTACCCCTAAAAGGCTAGATGAGGAGTAGGGGGGGTATGGAACAGGCAGCACCCTCAAACCTTCAGAAGTATGAGATGAACCCCAACAACTTGGAAAGGTGGATCTCTCTCACACGTACCAACACAGACTATCCCCCAATTTAACTGATCCCCAGAGGTTTTTGATTAAATAGCGGAATAGAAAATATGATCCCAAAAAAGTGTATGTATATCACACGTACACAACCACACTAGGCCCCAATTACTATTGTTTGTACCCCTAAAAGGCTAGGAGTAGGGGGAGTATGGAACAGGCAGCACCCTCAAACCTTCAGAAGTATGAGATGAACCCCAACAACTTGGAAAGGTGGATCTCTCTCACACGTACCAACACAGACTATCCCCCAATTTAACTGATCCCCAGAGGTTTTTGATTAAATAGCGGAATAGAAAATATGATCCCAAAAAAGTGTATGTATATCACACGTACACAACCACACTAGGCCCCAATTACTATTGTTTGTACCCCTAAAAGGCTAGGAGTAGGGGGGAGTATGGAACAGGCAGCACCCTCAAACCTTCAGAAGTATGAGATGAACCCCAACAACTTGGAAAGGTGGATCTCTCTCACACGTACCAACACAGACTATCCCCCAATTTAACTGATCCCCAGAGGTTTTTGATTAAATAGCGGAATAGAAAATATGATCCCAAAAAAGTGTATGTATATCACACGTACACAACCACACTAGGCCCCAATTACTATTGTTTGTACCCCTAAAAGGCTAGGAGTAGGGGGGAGTATGGAACAGGCAGCACCCTCAAACCTTCAGAAGTATGAGATGAACCCCAACAACTTGGAAAGGTGGATCTCTCTCACACGTACCAACACAGACTATCCCCCAATTTAACTGATCCCCAGAGGTTTTTGATTAAATAGCGGAATAGAAAATATGATCCCAAAAAAGTGTATGTATATCACACGTACACAACCACACTAGGCCCCAATTACTATTGTTTGTACCCCTAAAAGGCTAGGAGTAGGGGGAGTATGGAACAGGCAGCACCCTCAAACCTTCAGAAGTATGAGATGAACCCCAACAACTTGGAAAGGTGGATCTCTCTCACACGTACCAACACAGACTATCCCCCAATTTAACTGATCCCCAGAGGTTTTTGATTAAATAGCGGAATAGAAAATATGATCCCAAAAAAGTGTATGTATATCACACGTACACAACCACACTAGGCCCCAATTACTATTGTTTGTACCCCTAAAAGGCTAGGAGTAGGGGGGAGTATGGAACAGGCAGCACCCTCAAACCTTCAGAAGTATGAGATGAACCCCAACAACTTGGAAAGGTGGATCTCTCTCACACGTACCAACACAGACTATCCCCCAATTTAACTGATCCCCAAAGGTTTTTGATTAAATAGCGGAATAGAAAATATGATCCCAAAAAAGTGTATGTATATCACACGTACACAACCACACTAGGCCCCAATTACTATTGTTTGTACCCCTAAAAGGCTAGATGAGGATTAGGGGGAGTATGGAACAGGCAGCACCCTCAAACCTTCAGTATGAGATTGTGTTCACTGTACCCCACAAAGATTGAGTTCACTGCACCCCACAATGATTGTGTTCACTGCACCCCACAAAGATTGTGTTCACTGCACCTCACAAAGATTGTGTTCACTGTACCCCCCAAAGATTGTGTTCACTGCACCCCACAAAGATTCTGTTCACTGTACCCCACAAAGATTGTGTTCACTGCACCCCAAAAAGATTGTGTTCACTGCACCCCAAAAAGGATGTTGTTCACTGCACCCCAAAAAGGATTTTGTTCACTGCACCCCAAAAAGGATGTTGTTCACTCCACCCCAAAAAGATTGTGTTCACTGCACCCCACAAAGATTGTGTTCACTGCACCCCAAAAAGATTGTGTTCACTGCACCCCAAAAATGATTTTGTTCACTGCACCCCAAAAAGGATTTTGTTCACTGCACCCCAAAAAGGATGTTGTTCACTCCACCCCAAAAAGATTGTGTTCACTGCACCCCAAAAAGATTGTGTTCACTGCACCCCACAAAGGATTTTGTTCACTGCACCCCAAAAAGATTGTGTTCACTGCACCCCAAAAAGGATGTTGTTCACTGCACCCCAAAAAGGATTTTGTTCACTGCACCCCAAAAAGATTGTGTTCACTGCACCCCACAAAGGATTTTGTTCACTGCACCCCACAAAGATTGTGTTCACTGCACACCAAAAAGGATTGTGTTCACTGCACCCCAAAAAGATTTTGTTCACTGCACCCCAAAAAGATTGTGTTCACTGCAGCCCAAAAAGATTGTGTTCACTGCAGCCCAAAAAGATTGTGTTCACTGCAGCCCAAAAAGATTGTGTTCACTGCAGCCCAAAAAGATTGTGTTCACTGCAGCCCAAAAAGATTGTGTTCACTGCAGCTCACACACAGAAAAATGGATGTGGATCACTGACACCTGCCTATCTCCAATCCCACACCACACAGCAATATCGATTGTAGTTTGTAGAACACAGTTTCCCTAAAATTCAGCAGACTCTGTCCCTAACAGGATTGAGAAGAGATCGTAGATCAGGATTGAGTGCAGATTCACCCCACCCCCCACACAGCAATATCGATTGTAGTTTGTAGAACACAGTTTCCCTAAAATTCAGCAGACTCTGTCCCTAACAGGATTGAGAAGAGATCGTAGATCAGGATTGAGTGCAGATTCACCCCACCCCCCACACAGCAATATCGATTGTAGTTTGTAGAACACAGTTTCCCTAAAATTCAGCAGACTCTGTCCCTAACAGGATTGAGAAGAGATCGTAGATCAGGATTGAGTGCAGATTCACCCCACCCCCCACACAGCAATATCGATTGTAGTTTGTAGAAGACACTGACCCTATATAATTCAGCAGACTCTATCCCTAAAATGCCTACAACTCGCCCTGCCTAAACACTCCGACCTGTCCCTCAATTCTATCCGGACACAAATGGTTTTTTCCTGCCTATCTTTCCCTAATCAGCAGCCAGCACGTTGATGTGTGCTCTGTCCCTGAATCTAAGCAGCATAATGACGCCGCTGCGGCTGCCTCGAACTTATAAAGACTTGGTCACATGCTTCAGACGGCCAATCACAGCTACTGAGACATTTGCAGGCATGGCTGGGATGGCTTAAGGCACACCAGTTAAACGATTGTTGATTGGCTGTTGAAAGCCCGCCATGAAAAGAGCGCCAAAGCATGCAAAACCCGGAAATAAAACGACCGAACACGGATTTTTACCCGAACATACAGTAAAGTGTCCGTGTCCGTGTTCGGGTACAAAAAATCCAATTATTCGGTACGAACACGAATAATACAGTCTGTGTTCGCTCAACACTACTTGTAAGTGTTCTAGTTACAGCCTTGCTGTCCCTGCCTCTTGACCAAGGCAGGGAGAGCATTACAAGGAAAAGAAAAGATATAACAAGAAAACACATAAAAATGACTGATGGCAGGTAGGAAAATGTTAATTTGGAACATACCCAGGTCATAAAAAAGGGGAAAGGGGTTGTTTTCATTAGCTGGTGTGAAGGCATGTGGAGGGGGGGGGGGGGGGAATGGGGACATTTTTTTGTTCCATTCACGCAAAAATCTGGCAACAGGCTGTTACTAGAGTTGGATTGGGTATTCCTCCTTCTCAGCCACCAAAAGATCCACTTAGTGTGTTTTGATGGATAGTGTATTTTGTGTTGTGATGGATAGTGTATTTTCCCATGCTTCCTGAACCACATGTCTGTAGTCATGTGTACTTTGCCTCAACAGCCTAGTCCAGCAACACAGACACATTTCCTGCCACTGTGGTGTGCACAGGCCATAATCTTGCAGACGGCAACTGATTCCAGGAGCTGGAATGGGAGCATCTAAACAGCCTGCAGTTTTTCAAGCTGTGATTAAGACACAGGCCAAGAAGGTGTCTTGGGAATATTTTATTCTTCCACTCCACCAGCAGATACATTATTTACTGCAGAGGTTCCTGAACTGGCCCTAGAGATAAAAGTGGCTTGTAACTGTGGGGTAGTGCCACAGGATGGTTTAGAGTGACTGCTTCCTATATAAAATAATTACAACCAAAAAAGAACAGCTCCTGCACATGATGATAAACAACATATGCATGGAGGAGTACTTCACCAGCCCATGGCGCTGTCCATACATACTAATTAGGGCCAAAGGTATTCCGGGTATATAGGGAGGGGTGTCAGCAGGAAGCAAGGTGGGACCTGAGGAAGGAGGCTCTGCCTCCGAAATGCGTTGTCCATAGCAACAGCAGAGGCAGTGTACCCGTGTTTTGAACTCTCCACCTCGCAGCTCCGTACAGCCTGTGGCTTCAGCTCCGGCTGAGGCTCCCCTGAGTCGCCGTAGATTACGTTGGTATAGTGCGCAGGCACCTGGTGACTCGGCCATACAGGAAGTGGAGGAGAGCGGGGTAACAGCGGCGGCAGCCGCGGATGAGAAGACCAGAGAGTCACCATCTGGAGGGACGGGAGGAGTGAGCAGCTACTGTTGGAATGCCGTAATGCGATTGCCATAAAGACAAAGTGTGAGTGCATTTCTACTGTACTGTGTTATTGTCCTATAATAAAGCGTTATTGCCTGAGGTTTGCGTTTGCTTCCCTTTATAGATTGGAATTGCTGTATAAAATAATAAATACTGTATACACCCACAAAATTAATAACTCCAAATACGACTCCCACTAAAATAAGCCCCCCTTTTTGTGAAAAAAAAGTTTGCTAAGGAAAGGATAGCATCTAAATGTGACCAGTGACTTCAATTCAACCACAAAATAAAATGAAAGATAAGATAAAAAGCCCCCAATGATAAGAAATGAAAAAGGGGGTCGGTTGCCCAACAAGCTAGCTATCGGAATTAAAGTACAGTTTCCTAACTAACCAAAATGTCTCCCCATGCAGTTTGTCAGCTTCTCTACAGCTTTCACTACAACAGCTTTCAACACCCTGCCCACCCTCCCATTGGCTCATCTAAGCCTGCTGTTATGGTTCAATGGCCATTCAGTGCATTGTAGTTTTAAATATTCCCCTCACAGAATCTATACATAATTTCGCAAGGGCCGGGAATCTCAAACCCTTGGTAGTGGTGAACTTGAACCTCACCTTACTTAGAATAGATGTCTGGCTTTAGCTAAAAGTAAGGGTCTTTCTGTTATTTCAGTGACAGAGATAGTTGGGTTTAAACAATGATTTCAAAAAGATTCATATGCTTACAGTCTACAGGGAGGGCCTAATTTAGCAATCTAACAAACCTGTTGGCAAAATCGACAATATTTAAAACAATTTTACATGAATTTTTAGCATTTAAATAAATATCCAAATGGAAAGATGTGCACTGGGGGCCGTACTTTCATATCAGCCCATCTTTTTGTTCTCAAACACGTTAAGTCTGCACTTCAGAATTCCTAGCCTATGTTAGATATTTGATAAGAAACAAACCCTATGGTATGCACATTTGAAAAGATTCCCAGTGTGTATATTCATTTGTTGATACTGGGTGTGATTCAGAGATATGATCAAGTGTTATTGATAGCATAAAACAAAATCAGCACTTTTACCAGTTCATCTTGAAAGTCACCTATTTCATTAAATGATAGTACTTTGTTGAATAATGCATTTTAAAGGGCCATTCAATTTCTTGTTTTCAAAACTGTTTAGTATTTTTGTGGAAGGAATGGGATGTGATGTGGTAAACTCACATTGATCCAGGAGAAAACCAAAGACCTTTGATGGAAACCAAGTAATGAAGTTTTAGGTTTGATAATTAGATCTTGGAATATTGCTTTCCCCAGAATAAAATAAAGCAGCCTTTTCCTATGTTGGTGGCAGTGGATAAATATGGTGCTACAAATTCTGAGGTTGTCAATTAAACATTTATTGAGTCAGTATGAGGGTGGTTGAGACTGCCAGTGTCACCTCAATGACTGTGCAGGTGTTTGGCTCTCCTATGTTTGCATTTTAACTGTTTTGTGCAACTAAAACGTATTCATGTTGTTAGGAATTGTACCTCTATATGGGCCCTCATTTTAAGTGAGGCAGGTTAAAGCGGAGTTCCGGCCACAAAAAAAAAAAAAAAAAAAAAAATTTCAATGAACATACCCCCGGGACAGTCAGGGCTAGTGCATTCCAAAATGGCTAGCCTCTGATCTGTCCCGGTTCGCACTTACCTTTTAGAAGAAATACTCACTTTTAAAATTTCTTCTCCAGGGTTGCCATCTCAGGTGTGGGCAGCTTAAAGCCAGCGCGATCCTCTTCTGCGTCCTCTTCCATCCTCTTCGGTCCCACGATGCACTGCGCCAGCCCCGCCGTCACTTCCAGGGCCGCAGCGTCATCCCTGCACAGCTTCTGGGCATGCCCAGAAGCTGTTTAGCAAGGTATGACACGCCTGAACCAGAACTGACGCCAGGGCCGGTGCAGGCGCATTGATTCCTGGGAGCGATGATGTTCAGCTCTCAGGAATCATTGCAAAGCTGAAGTGACGGCACGGACCGTGCGGCCGAGGGAGGAAGTGGAAGAAAGGTGAGTATATTTTTCTGCAATTACAAGGTAAGTAAAAAAAAAATCGTAACTACCCATTTCTTTTTCAGGTGACAAATAGGAAGCGGGTGGCCCAAAATCGACTATGTCGATTTTGTGACCGGAAATCCGCTTTAAGAAAGCTGAAACAGTTCTTTACTATAAGAATCACTGGAGAGGTGGCCTTGGACAATACCGGAGGCTAGTTAGATTTTCTTATTGCCCTGCTCTGGGTACAGATTTTAAGCAGGTGTTTAATGTCCAGAATGAATGAATTCCTGGCAGGCAATCACCTCCACTCCTCCACCATGATTCTCTTGAATTTGGTATCTAGATGGAACCTCACCAAAAAAATATTGACCCCTTAAGAATATGCGAGTCAAAAAACACTTTCCCAGCCGGGTGTGGAAAAGGCAGGATGATAACATACTTCCTCATTGGATTAATTCACAGTCATAAACAGGCTCAGTTTGATCCACTCTTTGGTTTAGAGACAGGTTAGAAGAAAAAACATCTCCATGGTGTATTATATTGTAAATAGTCTGAAAAAAACAAGCTATTGTACTCAGAAAGCAAACTGATATCATTATCTAATCAAGACTATATAAGGTCTCTTAATGTATTATATTTAAATGCTCACCAGACATGATTGACTCAAAATATAGTCATAACCGCATTTGGAATGAATTTGTTTGATGTTATGCTTTTTTGGGTATAACATTTTTGGTGAAAATTTTTGGTTTACGTCAAATATTATCTTTTGGTTCCAACACCTGTTCTGAGCAAACGTTGAATGACACTGCATAACAACTGAATCAGAAGAGGGAGAAAATGGATAGTTCTGGTGACAGTCCTCCTCACATTCACGTGTATGGTTGAGAAACGCGGTTATGACTAAATTTTTTGAGTCATTGAGATCTCTGAACTGAGGAGTGGATAAAACTGGGTGTGTTTATGACTGTGAAGTGTATCCATCCAGTAAAGAACTACACTGTATGTGATCATCCAGCCTCTCCAAAACCTGTCTGGGAAAGTGTTTCTTGATTCACTTCTTCGTAAGGGGATAATATTTTTGATGAGCTTCCATCTATATACCAAATTCACAAAAAATCATGCTTGAGGAGAGAGCATATTTGAGAATAACTTATTTATTATTTGGACTTCATTTACTGATCATTTGCACTGCTCTCACATCACTTTATAGATATCTTATCATTCTCTTTTCATGTTAATGCTTTATTATAAGTACATTGTAGAATTTGTGAGATTGCTCTGTAGTGCTGGAACACATTTATTAATTAGACAGTAAGACACGATGGGAGGTGCTTCACTTTTACAGCTGCTGCAACTTGTTTATTGGTAAAATTAGATTTAGATAGTGCAGGAAGGGTTATATTATTATCAATATAATTCCTTTGGTTTACTTTAAATTTCTAAAGACTGCATACCCCATGGTACTTTGCTGCCCTCAAGCAGTGATTCTTGTACTGACTCCGCCTCCTGAAACTCTTTCTTAGCATCTCTGGAGTTCAGAAGGCGGCTTTGTGAAATGTGTGACATTGCAGTGCCTACTCACAGGGCATAGTGACTATGTGAAAAAAATATATAAAAACAGTGCTTGCTAGGAAAATATATAACAAATAAAGTGCTTCACGTGCTTGAAAAAATGTGCTAGATGGAATATATCAGCATTTAAAAATACAGGTGCAGAAAATTTCTATGGTAAATAAATAAGAACATTTCTATGGTAAATAAATAAATAAATGTGCAAAATGCACAATGTGCTCTAGAGAAAAAATAATCCAATTCATAAATAAATGCATACAGTAATAAAGTTCATAGAATGTTCAAAAAGGCTGTGCAAAGGTGCTCAAAGAAGGTGCTCAAGTGCCTTATTTTCTTAGTGCTGGAAGGTGCTCATCCATGTAAAGATGCCACTCTCCCCTCTTTCTCCCCCACTCACCAGAATTGGAGACCCTCTCTGGGCCAAATGTAGCCAAATGGTGAGTGTGGAGCCCTGGGTACCATCCAGCTGTAACATTTACTTCAAGTGACCAGTGATAGTTTCCTCTTCAAAAAGGTGCAGAAGTTGAATCTAACTTTGACTTCAGTTAATTGCAGTACAGAGGATGTATGTTCAGTTTTTTGAAGTGTAGGATGGCAATGACCAGGCCCTGTCTCTGTGAATAGCTAACACTGACTTTGGGAAAATGGAAACTTAAACCCCCCCAAAAAATGCTTTGAACTACCCTGCCCTCATGTACTAAATCACTTAAAGGGATGTGGTTTAATAGAGTCTAAGATGACTTACAGAATGTGGTAATGTTAAATAGGAAAATAGGGAATATCATATTCCTGATATGTGCCTGCTGTGCCATTTACTTGTATGAAAAAGTATCCTGTTCTCTTTGTTTTGCTTCTTTTGTGTGAAATCCCTGGTGTTCCTGCCAGTCCCTCTGCTTTCCTATTAAAAACTGACCACACTAAGCAGGAGTACACACCATGGCCAGTTCTTTAGCTATGCTGGAAACTCAGCCCGCTCTCCTCCAATGATCAGACTTGTGCTGACACACCTGCCTTGCAGATGCTTTCACTGAGAAGTTCAGTGTGCTGCTGTTTCTCCTCCCACAGCGTATGCAGCTTAGAACAGAGAATATTTGATCACTTATAAAAAAGGTTAAAAAAGTTATTTTTATAGTTTTTTTTTATATATCTATACACAAATGTTTTGCCTTTAATTTATAATTTAAACTGAATTAGCAGTTTTACAAGGTGATCGTTTACAATCACATTAAGCCAACACTTACATTGACAGAGGGACAAGTAGAAAAAAAAAAACATTGTGTGGCATTGCAATGCAACTTGCCCATGTAGTAAGCAAATACGGCTGCCTCCATTTGCAATTACAGGCTATACATAGAAATACGTTTAAAAAAAGATAAACACCCAGTAATAACATTTACATCAAGAGATCTTTTCTATGTATAAAAAAGCAACATTGAAAAACTGTACATTAAATTAAAAGCAACCCTTCCAACTGATTCATAATCTTTTCAGCAAATTCTACATTTCCATATGCTTTAGCTGTGTAATATCCTATAAATGACATCTATATATATATATATATATATATATATATATATATATAGCGTTAATTTGTTTGCCTGCTGTAGCTTACAAGGCACTTCAAAAGGCCATAAGTGAGTTACACAAAACCTACTGCAAGTTTAGCCAGACACAGGAAAGAGTGAATTGAAAACTACTACTTATGCTTTATGACCATTCCTTTTTTCTAAGTGCTTTTATGAGTTCTCAAGTCTTGATTTATTTACACGACCAAAAACTAATAAAATCTACAAGGCTACTCCAGAAATTCAGCTACGAAGATACAAGCCTTCGCACAGTATTTAATTTGATTTTATTCTCTTCAAGAACAGCTCTCAACATTTTTCTTTTTTGTTCCTTGATATGTAATAAAGGTTCTTATTGCTCTAGAGATTACATTGAAACAAATATACAATGATTGGCAATCACTTTAATTTGGATAATTTCGTTTGAATGTACAAATAAAGAAACGGAAATGACATTTATGTTTATTAATGTCTGGTGCAAAGTATATGCTGAGTTTGACGACAGTGTAAATGTGCCCCAAACCTTCCAATCAAATAACATTTCATCTTAGGGTTTAGTGCTGAATGCAGGCAGAACTCCAGTCGTCGTTGTAAACCTCGATCACTGCCAGGCATGATTAATATTTGTAGCATTGGAGTATTTGGTGCAATAAATGATTGTGTGTACATAAATGTCAACGCAGGACAGCAAAAAGTTTATAGAGTCCAATTGGAGCATTCAGGGTAACTTTCAGCGAACACATGAACACCCGATGTTGGAGTCGCATCCTTAATTTCCATGCAAACAGATGAGAAGAACAGCATGGTGCAATCTAAGTGTAGTATATTAACAGATTTATTGTGATGAAAAGACAAATGGCAACTCACATTGGGCACAATTCACTAAGCAATATTTTACCGTAACCGAGTATGCGGTAAAATAACGCACAACGCTCAGAAAAAAAACTGTGTAGTTCACAAAGAAACTCTCCTCAAAATCTTGCATGCGTTGTCTTTCCGAAGTCTTAAACCATGCGTTGATGTAGCACCCTCCTAGATGCTAGAGTGAGTGTATATAGTTATTGGTATCTCTGCTTAACAGGGAGACAGCTAGGAAAAATGATAGACTGTCTGCATAACAGAGAGCTGAGATTCTGCTCAGTGTGCTCTGTTGCTACTCATGCTGTCTTGAAAGTTTCACACTCATATGGAAGCTATGGGTTTTACTGGACAGTGGGAGGAAACCTTGCAGAAGGGGGAATTTTAAAGAATTATTGCTAGAGATGAAGTAAAGAGCACCACATCCCTTTGATTAAAGTAACTACAATGGAGGGGGGCAAAGTGGGACTTTAACGGTGCAAAATGATAGAGAAAAATCTGAATTCTCAAAAATTGTACATTTTATTACACATAGAAAGTGAGGACAAGACAATACATCAATATAAAATGATAAAATCAAAGAATGCACTCGAAAATATCAACTCTACATGTTTCGCCATCTTCATAATAGCTTCTTCAGGAGTTTTCATAGATATTTCTCGAGAGTGAACATTTCTAAGTAGCAAAAAAGAAAAAACATAAAAGACATAGTACGTGTATATACATAGGGCTTATCTCAATAGTCCTACAATTGAGTGCCCAATTAGTTTACATATTGGTAAGACAATGATACTAAAATAAAGATACCTTAAGATGACCAGAACCCTTTCTTAAGCCGAAAGTGGAGGTAACAAAAGTGATGCCACCCAGGCACGCACAGAGGGGGGGAGGGACCGAGACGTCCAACCTCTTAAAGTTGACCCATAGAGAGGGTGATAGCCAAGCTAGGAATGATGGATAAAGGCAATGAGACCAGAGCATAGAAATACACTTCAAACCAGAATTGCTATAGCCCCAGTTGTATATGAATAAACAGGTTGGAAAATTACTGAAATATTCACCTGATCATAGTAAAGGTGCAGTTAGTTCACTGAGTACCTCAATATATGAGAACAGGGAGGGAAAAACAAAGTTTCCTTAGTATCCCAGAATATGAGGTATCCCTTAAAGAGAATAAAATTGAATTTATTAATGACATTGACAACCATAGTAGGGGTTTGTCAGATATTGAGGGTATGAGTACTTACCCAAAATTGACAAATTGGGCACATGGATTATCATGCAGTATTCAAAAATTCACCGCCAATGTAATTGACCAAATTTTCCAATAGTACGCTCAGAATGAAGGGACTGCACAGAAACAAAAGGAAAAAGAAAAAAGGCATGGAGGGACATGATCAGCATCTAATGTATGGAAGAAGCAATGAGAAAAGCAAGGTTTGGAAGATTTCGTTTACCACAACTGGTTCCAAGGCTCAGGTGTCGTTCCCCGGTGGTCTAGTGTAATACTGACCGCATGGCGCCGGCATTTATACACCCTCTCCACTCCCTCGGCGTCTGACGTCACCGAGGGAGTGAGAGCAGGATACACCCAGTGGTCCAA
Source organism: Pelophylax lessonae (assembly GCF_965119305.1). NCBI lineage: Eukaryota > Metazoa > Chordata > Amphibia > Anura > Ranidae > Pelophylax > Pelophylax lessonae. The sequence goes on along the minus strand of NC_138769.1, from coordinate 674,324,172 downwards.
TGGAGATCGAGGAGGAAGTGCGTCATCAAGACGCGACCGCATCTCATTGTTCCGCCGGAACCGGAAGTTCGGGGATGACAACATCCGGTCCGGACGTAATGTATGCAGAGGAGGTAAAAATTCACGGAAACAAACTGAAATGGATCCAAATGACACTGACAGCTTTACCAAAGACCGGACATCAAAAGATATATCCACAATGCCTATGTTAAATGGAAAAAATCCAAAGACACAATTGGTCATAAAGGAAAAATAGCCCGATTAATAGATCAGTCAGATAGAGAAAAGAATTGGAAAGAGAGGGTTGTATGAGACTCCATTAAGGAACACCTAGGAGTTAAAAGGCGGTGCTACTACTAGCCAGGTTGGACCAATTTTCCTGGAAAATAAGGGTAGGGCACCGCGGGTGCCCATATGGGCAACAAAGACAGAGGCTGGGAAAGAGCTCGGATCCAGTGATGGCCCCCACTGCGCTTACCTTAGGATCCGCCACCCACAGTCACATCCACATGACGGCAGGGATCTGGAATAAGATATCCAATCGACAAATCACAAGATACTCTTGTTCTTGAAAAGTAGAAGAACTACATCTGAAAAAACAAACATATAATTGCTAAAGGCAATCCTACTAGAATATGCATCATGTGCCCATATCGGCACCATGAAAAAACAAGGGACTTTGTAACAATAGTTCAAAATCCAAAATGCTGACCAGCATCTGGAATGTGCTTAGTCCGCAATAAATGCTATTGACACCACCTAACCAAGAAAGGGTTTGAAACTAATGGATTCATTTATACCAGGGTACTGAGTAGCCGATAAAGAAGGGGATGTGCCTCAAGCCATGCTGGGTAACTGTATTTATATCTGAAGAGCACATGGGCTCTGGGTCTTCCTCTAGAGATAGAGGTCCAGGTGGGGAGGGGGCTGCTGCCTCTCCCCTGCGCAAGCTGCCATGCGGCCTCAGTTGGGTGACCAGAGGGACTGAAATATTGAAGCTGCACCCCATGGTTCTTGAGAGAGCTGACTGAGGGAGGATGTTCAAGGATCATGTCTGGTACTACCGAGGAAGGCTGCCGCTGATGCTTCAGGAGCCTTGTGAGTACAGACCCCCCATAGGGGATCCCTGGGACTTGTGCTGTTAGATCAACCCTCTGGGTGCTAGAAGTCATCTACTGGCTGCAAACTAAAGGGTACACTGGCTAGTGTCTTGAAGAGACAAATTTCACTGAGTTCCTTTAGCTACAAAGGGACTTGTTTATTTCCTACAGCTGCTGAATGTTGTACTGTCTACTACACAGTTCTACTGAGAAAATTGTCCTCACCTATGAATAGTTAATTTGGAGTATCCTACTAATTCCCTTCTTCTATCCAAATTCTCCAAAAAAAGCATAAAAACAAATCCCCTAGATCCCCTGGTCATTGGGGATTAAGAGCAGAAGAGTGTGTGCACCTGGCTGTGTGAAAATACCCTGTGACTGGCTGTGGATCAATCAGTGGAAGGCTCAGGCACCAAGATTCAAGCGGCTCCTGCGGGGGTAGTGCTACATTAGGTAATGCAAGCATTTGATATGATGCTTTTCTAAAAAAAAGTGTAAGGCAGCCAGCAATTTAATAATAGTTTTTTTGAAAAGTTGATGGCTGCGCTGGACTGACCTGCTCGATAGAGAATCTATGGGTGGGTCTCACACACACACACACACACACACACAGTGAGTAAGCACAGGCATACATTTTACCCCTTTGATCACCCCCACCACCAGTATTAACCCCTTCCCTGCCAGGGTAATATATACAGTAACAGTGCATATTATTTAGCACTGATTATTGTATTAGTGTCACTGGTCCCCAAAAAGTGTCAAAAATGTCAGTTAGGGGTCCGTTCTGTCCGCCACAATGTCACAGTCCCGCTAAAAATCGCAGCCATTACTAATAAAAAAAAGTCAAAAAATCTATCCCGTAGTTTGTAAACACTATAACTTTTGTGCAAACCAATTAAAATACGCTTTTTGGCACTTTGTTTTACCAAAAATACATAGCAGAATACAAATTGGCATACACTGATAAAAAATTTTTATTTTTAATATTTTTTTTATTGGGAATGTTTTATAGCAGAAAGTAAAAAATATGGAGTTTTTTTTCAAAATTGTCGCTCTTTTTTTTTGTTTATAGCACAAAATCTCAATCACAGAGGTGATCAAATACCACCAAAAGAAAGCTCTAAACTACACTATGGCCACTCTGACACCTACTACTTTCCCTACAAAAACTAGATTATTGAATCTAACTATAGTGGTATATAGTAGCCTAACTACACTAGATATCCCTTTCCTCACAGTAATAATTGCAAAATGACACTGGAGCAGCAGGGGTAACAGAAATGCTTCCACTCTATTGCACAGCCTCTCTATTACAGTGCTAGAGATTTGGCGGGGCTATGTTATATACTGGGGGGCGTATGGGGGGCGTATTCACTCCTAATTGGCCTCTGGACCCCCTAGTCACTCCAATCGGCTTTTACTGATGTTTCTGGGCCAATCACAGGCTTTTAAAGCCCAGTTCCTGTCCCATTGCATTTTGGGCGGTTCTGGTGGCCGGATTCCGAACTTTTACCGCAAAAAGTTCGGAATTTGGCCGAATTTCGAACAGCCAATTTGACCCGAACCTTTCGATCATCCCTACTTATAAGGCAGGTGATGTCTTCTAGCTGGCCCGTGCTGGCATTTACATTATTTTGGAGATTATACGGCCTCCTATCTGTAGACAGAGCGCCTCTGTGGGCAGATCGATGGGGCGTTTTTTCCTCTCTTCCCTAGTGATAATACCTGCCATCTTGTTGTTAGGATAGCGTGGATTTAATAAGCGGGTATCCGAGGTTACTTCCGATCCCGCTGAAGAAGTCCCGCCCACAGACGTAACGCATATGGGGAAGGAGTTACGCATGATGTCACCCGCGGCCATCACATTCTGATACATGCTGTTTATTTTGCACTGGTACAGTGCTTTGTTTGTAAGTACATTTGCTGTTATATTATTTATTATTATTATTATTTTAAGTATACAGAGAGCACTAGATCTGTCTCTTTCCTTTTATCCATACGGAGCCATTAGAGGATCCCTTCTCCATTCAGGATTTCCTACTTGGAGTATATCACTAGTTATCTTGGAATTTGGCTTTTTGATCCTTATTAAGGTAGAATACGTGAGGTGAGAGGCAGTGTTTGCCTTGGTGGATGGGCTGCTTTTTACCATACACTACTGCATGATATTTGGAATCACTCCTTTCCACAAGAGGCTGAATTCTACTTTATTTATGGACTTTACTAATTAATGTTTTTTGATCATTCATTTACTCACTTATCTTTACTGATTTGGATATGCGCTGCCCTGTTTTATTTTGTTATTCACTTTTGAGGTTTAGGCGTGACCTTTAGAGCCGGTTCACACTACCGCGGCACGACTTCGGGGACGACCTGTAAAGTCACGTGCACCGCGACTTCGGCGCGAATTGCACAGACTTCATATAATGAATGTCAATGTGAGTCGCTCCGATGTCGCCCCGAAGTAGTACAGGAACTATTTTCGAAGTCGGAGCAACTTCAGTCGCTCCTATTAGAACGGTTCCCGTAGCACTGCATGGACCGTGACTTGTCAGGCTGACCAGTCGCCTGACAAGTCGCGGTAGTGTGAATGGGCACTTAGTGTTCAGCTGCTATTTATATTTATATTTAGCTTGGATTTTGCGCTGATTATTTATCTTCACTTGTACTAAAATAAGTGACCTTTTTGATGATATTCTCATTTTTTTAGATGCACCTGTATATAGAGGTGCAACTCCTAAAATAAGAATAAGAGAAGTTACATTAGGATTCAGACAATCTAATATATTTTAATTATGGGAAATATCCCCACCAAGTGCCAGTAAATTTTAGCTAGAGACAAGAGGACTCAAGAATAATTTCCAAAAATCCCCAACAGGTCAAGGGTTTCTCAAGAAAGGCTCTAAACGCTACAACCAGGACTGCTGGAAGTGTTATAATGATCTTGGAATTATCTTTACATCCAGTGTCTTTGCTCTTAAATATTCAGCCATTAGAAAAATATCACATATTGCATCTTTACCTTTGAACTATTAAGAGAGTCAAGAGGGGATTGGATAAATTTATGAGTAAAGCAGAAAACTCCTTTAAGCTGTCATTCTGACCTCTACAACATATGCAGTTCACAAGTCTCTAAGCTGCAAAGGGCTTCAGGAATTTTTTTTTTCCATGTCTGACTGCGAGATGCTACTGTGATGGCTCCACTGTCGTTTGTGGGTTTTGCAGAAAGTCTATTGGATTGCCTCAGATGCTCTATCAGGCTTCTTTGAAATGTATATTATATGCTCTTTCAGTTTTTACCTGAGAGATCCGTAGCTCTGTGACTTCCGAATCTTCACACACTTTAGAGGAAAGTAAAGCATCAATATTAGACTAAGGTACAGTGTCTCAGCTAGTGGCATGGTGTACACCATGGAGCACTTCTGTCACATTCTGGTGGTTCTTCTGTTAAATTAAACAGAAGTTATAGTCTTTTTACTGTTTGTTATAGATGTACACTTGAATCCGATTGCTTACTTTAAATAATATGAATAACCATTAATGTTAATGTGAATAGCTACGAGTGGTAACATTAGTTAAATTAGTTACAATGGGGGGGGGTTTACTAAAACTGATGCACGCAGAATCTGATGATGCTGCTGTAAATAGTAACCAATCAGCTTCTAATTTCAGCTTGTTAAGTTAGGCTTTGACAAAAAAACCTAGAATTGGTTACTTTGCACAGCTGCCCCAGATTCTGTGTGCACCAGCTTTAGTAAATCACACCCTATGTATCACTTGTAAACATATACAGTATATATTTAGATAGGTATTGTGAGGTTCAGGGGTAATAGCTTCAGGGTCACATGAGACATCATTTTCCATAAACAAAAAGTCTTTATTTTCTGCAAGGCAAAAAAAACAGCGCTTTCAGGAGCAAACGTAAATAGCTTAACGCCAGCAAAATGGAAAACAAAAGTCCATTCTCCTTCAGGACAAATAAACAAATCTGCCACACAAGGGTTTTACCCACAGGTAGAAAAGGCAAGACTAAAGCCCCGTACACACGCGTCGATAATTGGCCGATTTTCAGCTTGTTAGTATGATGCTTCCGACAACCGACTCCGACTTATCGGCCGAAAAAAATCTGGTGTGCAGGCTATAAAATTTTTGTTGGCCATCAACACAACAGCCGATTTTCCATCAGTCAGTACAGATTTCGGCAGACAAAAATCTGATGAGTAAGACTGGGCATGCTCAGAGAATAAAAAACACACGGAAAGTAAACCAGCACATGACATCACTTCTGAAGTAGATTTTTGTTGGACGAGAAAATTTGTGTGCAGTCTAGGCACATTCCAACCAACAAAACACCACTCTGGACAAAAGTCGGACGATCGGTCGGCCGATAATCATTGCGTGTGTACAAGGCATTAGCCATTATGGCAGCTTCCAGTGGACATGCAGCATTTCAGACAGGTGTCTCCCCTCCGAAATTTTTACTACTCCACACCCTTCTTTAGGAGCTTCCTATCTTTAAGTGCTTCTTCCTGAACCCTTTTGGAACCAAAGTCCCCATATTTAGGAGTAGAGGTTCTTTTTCACCCTAATATCTCTTTAAACCTGTAAGTCAGCCCTCTCCTCTCTAATCAGACTGTCCCAAAACCCCTCACTCTGTGTGGGTGAGAAGTTAAACCCCTGAATATCAACTGAACACCAATCAACCCCTTAAAAGACCACAACCTAAATATGGGTGAAACATAGCAACTATCCAGGACCCATCCTCAACTTCCTGCATATATCTCCCCTCTGCCTCTGCACAGGTGTTGGAGGTAACATCCAACACCATACTGTCTTCCGGGTCTGTGCTCTACCACAAAATTTAATTTTTAGATTGATAGGAACCACCTGGTCACCTTGGCATTAGCCAGCTTGTTTTGTCTTATCTAGGTCAGTGGAGCATTGTCCAACAGTAGACGGAACCTCCCGCCTAGTAGAAAGTACCGCAGAGAGTCCAGAGCTCACTTTATGGCAAAACACTCTTGTACCACCACAGTTTAGTTTTTCCCAGCCGCTATCAGTTTCCTACTGAGAAAAAGGGAGAACCAGGAACACACTAAATGGGCACTTAAACGATTTTCTACAGGAATGGAAGAAGTTGCTGAGAATTGTTTATCTGTTAAATAACTACTTCAGTAAAGAACTTTATTGTTAAACCAATCTGCCTGGTCTGAAGTCAGTAAAGGGGTGCATGCATGGTGTATCAAAGAACAGGGCTTAGAAGGGAAATAAGGAGAAGTGTCACTGAAGGGAAGTAAAGAGTGTGAGAGGCCTCAGGAATGAAGAAATTAGGGAACATGTGAAGAGATGATATCTTGTGTCAGGGAGAAATCTCATAGTGTCATGGCAATGAGGTGACATGTCGGGCTCGGTGGGTACAGGCTTCACAGTACCCAATCAGCAGTGCTGCATCCATTGGAAGAAGTGGAATAAATACAAAGAGTTAACTGTGCAATAAAAACAGGCTCGCTTCACTCTAAGTTAGAGTGCTTCCTTAACAATGATTTCATGTGACCTCAGCCTGTGAGCGCAGGGATTAGCGAGCATTGTATTGTGACTGTACCATGGTCTGGAGAGTTACCCAAACATGTACAAGAGAATGTGCTCTTTCATCAAGTCAGTCAATAGTGCAGCAATATGTATCAAATATGGAAATGTCAACAAGTTTCCTAAAGTCATTCTGGAAGTACAGGGTGTAGTTAGGCTTTCATATGAACGCTACTGGGCTTGACCACCCATTTTGGGACTCACCAATGACATCAAGCTCAAGCATTCTCTGCAATTCCTTGGACACTACGCGGTTGATCTACTAAAACTGGGGAGTGTAAAATCAGGTGCAGCTTTCCATGAAGCCAATCAGCTTACTTTTTTTTTTTTTTTTTTTTATTGTCAAAGCTTAAAGGATAAGTTCACTTTTTAAAAATAATAATAAATAGGGTTGAGCGGACACCTAGATGTCCGTGTTCGACGGGTTCGGCCGAACTTTAAAAAAAAGTCCGGGTCCGTGTCCCGGACTTTTACCGAACTTTTCCCGGACACCGAACCCCATTGAAGTCAATGGGGACCCGAACTTTAAGGCACTAAAATGGCTCTAAAACACCAAAGGAAAGGGCTAGAGTGCTGCAAATGGCAGCAAAACGTAATTAAGAGCATGGCAAGTGCTCTGCAAACAAATGTGGATAGGGAAATAACTTAAAACAACAAAAAAAAACAGAAAAATAAAACAATGTTCTTCTTCATCTCTGAAGGACGAGGCCCATATGGAGTAGGAGGGAGGTTGAGGTGGTGGTGGATGTGGCGGTGACATAGGCGTGCGCACAGGGTGTGCTGGGTGTGCCTGGGCACACCCTAATCACCTAGGGCACATAGCATTGCCAGTGAGGAGATGGGAAAGATCTCCCTGGGACCTGCTCTGCTCTATTTCTCCTTGCCTACAGGTACATGGCCCCGATACATTACTCTCCCTGCTGGCAAACACATGCATGTGTATTTCAACTTTGGGGTGCACACCTTAATGCAATAGGCTGCGCACACCTATGGGCGGTGTAGGTGGAAGCGGCGGTGGAGGAGGACCAGGGCCGGATTAACAGCATCATGGGCTTGGTGCTGAGGATTTTGAAGGGCCTTAAGGGCCGTGCCTTGCCATGCACCCAGAGGAGGAAGGGTGCAGCCATGCATGCCTAATTCAACATGGGATGCTGTCTCTGAAGCCCATAAACACATCCATGCATCGCCAACTGTCCCTCCTTGTCCGGCCTTCACGCTGTGTGGGGAGGTTCTGAGGGTGCTGCCTGGGGAAGCGAGCATAGAAGCCAGACTTCTGTGTTTACAAGTGACAGAAGAGCGGTAACAGTGAATATGGCCAACCCGGGGCCTATATAAAAGGTAGGGGCCTGGAGCTGCAGCTCCAATAGCCCCTACATTAATCTGGCCCTGAGGAGGAGGACGAGGTAGCCAACACTGCTTCTTTTCAAAAATTTTAAATGAGGGTACACCCCAAAAGAGTGAGAAAGAGCAAAAATGGAACAATGGGTGGGTAAGGTCGGTATCCATTGCTATTCTGCATAAGGTACGGAAAAGTCCCGTGGGATCCATGCCTGGTTCATTTTAATGAACGTGAGCTTGTCCACATTGTCTCTGGACAGGCGGCTGCGCTTGTCTGTTATAACGCCCCCAGCCGTGCTAAATACCCGTTCAGATAATACACTGGCTGCAGGGCACGCCAGCACCTCCAAGGCGTAAAGGGCAAGCTCAGGCCATGTGCCCAATTTGGAGACCCAGAAGTTGAAGGGGGCAGACCCGTCATTCACTACATGTAGGCGTGTGCACACATACTGCTCCACCATGTTGGTAAAATGCTGCCTCCTGCTAAGACGTTCCATCTGAGCTGCTGGTGCTGCTGTTTGTTGTGGCGTGCTGACAAAGCTTTTCCACATTTCGGCCATGCTAACCCTGCCTTCTGAGGTGCTGGCGGTGCCCTGGTTGCGTTGGCGACCTCCTCCTCCTCCTCCTCTGCCTTGTGCTTCCACTGTGGCCCCACTGTCAGATGGGAATGCCAGCAGCATGGCGTCTACCAGCGTGCGCTTGTACTCGCGCATCTTGCGATCGCGCTCCAGTGAGTGAATTAAGGACGGTACGTTGTCCTTGTAACGGGGATCCAGCAGCGTGGCCACCCAGTAATCAGCACAAGTTAGAATGTGGGCAACTCGGCGGTCGTTGTGGAGACACTGCAGCATGTAATCGCTCATGTGTGCCAGGCTGCCCAGAGGCAACGAAAGGCTGTCCTCTGTGGGAGGTGTATCGTCCGTGTCCTCTGTATCCCCCCAGCCACGCACCAGTGATGGCCATGAGCTGGCCTGGGTGCCACCCTGCTGTGAACATGGTTCCATCTCCTCCTCCAGCTCCTCCTCCTCCTCATCCTCCTCATCCTCCAGAACTGTGCCCCTGCTGGACAATTGCGTCCCTGGCGTTTGCGTGTGCAGGAACCCACCCTCGGAGCCCCTTGCGAATGACTGCCCTGAAAGCCTTGGAAATGTTACCTCTTCATCCTCCTCCTCATCCTGTGCCACATCCTCTTCCATCATCGCCCGAATTGTTTTTTCAAGGAGGCATAGAAGTGGGATAGTTAAGCTGAGAACGGCGTCATTGCCACTGGCCATGTTGGTGGAGTACTCAAAACAGCGCAACAAGGCACACAGGTCTCGCATGGAGGCCCAGTTAAATTAAATAGCGGAATAGAAAATATGATCCAAAAAAAGTGTATGTATATCACACGTACACAACCACACTGGGCCCCAATTACTATTGTTTGTACCCCTAAAAGGCTAGATGAGGAGTAGGGGGAGTATGGAACAGGCAGCACCCTCAAACCTTCAGAAGTATGAGATGAACCCCAACAACTTGGAAAGGTGGATCTCTCTCACACGTACCAACACAGACTATCCCCCAATTTAACTGATCCCCAAAGGTTTTTGATTAAATAGCGGAATAGAAAATATGATCCAAAAAAAGTGTATGTATATCACACGTACACAACCACACTAGGCCCCAATTACTATTGTTTGTACCCCTAAAAGGCTAGATGAGGAGTAGGGGGGGTATGGAACAGGCAGCACCCTCAAACCTTCAGAAGTATGAGATGAACCCCAACAACTTGGAAAGGTGGATCTCTCTCACACGTACCAACACAGACTATCCCCCAATTTAACTGATCCCCAAAGGTTTTTGATTAAATAGCGGAATAGAAAATATGATCCAAAAAAAGTGTATGTATATCACACGTACACAACCACACTAGGCCCCAATTACTATTGTTTGTACCCCTAAAAGGCTAGATGAGGAGTAGGGGGGGTATGGAACAGGCAGCACCCTCAAACCTTCAGAAGTATGAGATGAACCCCAACAACTTGGAAAGGTGGATCTCTCTCACACGTACCAACACAGACTATCCCCCAATTTAACTGATCCCCAAAGGTTTTTGATTAAATAGCGGAATAGAAAATATGATCCAAAAAAAGTGTATGTATATCACACGTACACAACCACACTAGGCCCCAATTACTATTGTTTGTACCCCTAAAAGGCTAGGAGTAGGGGGAGTATGGAACAGGCAGCACCCTCAAACCTTCAGAAGTATGAGATGAACCCCAACAACTTGGAAAGGTGGATCTCTCTCACACGTACCAACACAGACTATCCCCCAATTTAACTGATCCCCAAAGGTTTTTGATTAAATAGCGGAATAGAAAATATGATCCAAAAAAAGTGTATGTATATCACACGTACACAACCACACTAGGCCCCAATTACTATTGTTTGTACCCCTAAAAGGCTAGATGAGGAGTAGGGGGGGTATGGAACAGGCAGCACCCTCAAACCTTCAGAAGTATGAGATGAACCCCAACAACTTGGAAAGGTGGATCTCTCTCACACGTACCAACACAGACTATCCCCCAATTTAACTGATCCCCAAAGGTTTTTGATTAAATAGCGGAATAGAAAATATGATCCAAAAAAAGTGTATGTATATCACACGTACACAACCACACTAGGCCCCAATTACTATTGTTTGTACCCCTAAAAGGCTAGGAGTAGGGGGAGTATGGAACAGGCAGCACCCTCAAACCTTCAGAAGTATGAGATGAACCCCAACAACTTGGAAAGGTGGATCTCTCTCACACGTACCAACACAGACTATCCCCCAATTTAACTGATCCCCAAAGGTTTTTGATTAAATAGCGGAATAGAAAATATAATCCAAAAAAAGTGTATGTATATCACACGTACACAACCACACTAGGCCCCAATTACTATTGTTTGTACCCCTAAAAGGCTAGATGAGGAGTAGGGGGGGTATGGAACAGGCAGCACCCTCAAACCTTCAGAAGTATGAGATGAACCCCAACAACTTGGAAAGGTGGATCTCTCTCACACGTACCAACACAGACTATCCCCCAATTTAACTGATCCCCAAAGGTTTTTGATTAAATAGCGGAATAGAAAATATGATCCAAAAAAAGTGTATGTATATCACACGTACACAACCACACTAGGCCCCAATTACTATTGTTTGTACCCCTAAAAGGCTAGGAGTAGGGGGAGTATGGAACAGGCAGCACCCTCAAACCTTCAGAAGTATGAGATGAACCCCAACAACTTGGAAAGGTGGATCTCTCTCACACGTACCAACACAGACTATCCCCCAATTTAACTGATCCCCAAAGGTTTTTGATTAAATAGCGGAATAGAAAATATGATCCAAAAAAAGTGTATGTATATCACACGTACACAACCACACTAGGCCCCAATTACTATTGTTTGTACCCCTAAAAGGCTAGATGAGGAGTAGGGGGAGTATGGAACAGGCAGCACCCTCAAACCTTCAGAAGTATGAGATGAACCCCAACAACTTGGAAAGGTGGATCTCTCTCACACGTACCAACACAGACTATCCCCCAATTTAACTGATCCCCAAAGGTTTTTGATTAAATAGCGGAATAGAAAATATGATCCAAAAAAAGTGTATGTATATCACACGTACACAACCACACTAGGCCCCAATTACTATTGTTTGTACCCCTAAAAGGCTAGATGAGGAGTAGGGGGGGTATGGAACAGGCAGCACCCTCAAACCTTCAGAAGTATGAGATGAACCCCAACAACTTGGAAAGGTGGATCTCTCTCACACGTACCAACACAGACTATCCCCCAATTTAACTGATCCCCAAAGGTTTTTGATTAAATAGCGGAATAGAAAATATGATCCAAAAAAAGTGTATGTATATCACACGTACACAACCACACTAGGCCCCAATTACTATTGTTTGTACCCCTAAAAGGCTAGATGAGGAGTAGGGGGGGTATGGAACAGGCAGCACCCTCAAACCTTCAGAAGTATGAGATGAACCCCAACAACTTGGAAAGGTGGATCTCTCTCACACGTACCAACACAGACTATCCCCCAATTTAACTGATCCCCAAAGGTTTTTGATTAAATAGCGGAATAGAAAATATGATCCAAAAAAAGTGTATGTATATCACACGTACACAACCACACTAGGCCCCAATTACTATTGTTTGTACCCCTAAAAGGCTAGATGAGGAGTAGGGGGGGTATGGAACAGGCAGCACCCTCAAACCTTCAGAAGTATGAGATGAACCCCAACAACTTGGAAAGGTGGATCTCTCTCACACGTACCAACACAGACTATCCCCCAATTTAACTGATCCCCAAAGGTTTTTGATTAAATAGCGGAATAGAAAATATGATCCAAAAAAAGTGTATGTATATCACACGTACACAACCACACTGGGCCCCAATTACTATTGTTTGTACCCCTAAAAGGCTAGATGAGGAGTAGGGGGGGTATGGAACAGGCAGCACCCTCAAACCTTCAGAAGTATGAGATGAACCCCAACAACTTGGAAAGGTGGATCTCTCTCACACGTACCAACACAGACTATCCCCCAATTTAACTGATCCCCAAAGGTTTTTGATTAAATAGCGGAATAGAAAATATGATCCAAAAAAAGTGTATGTATATCACACGTACACAACCACACTAGGCCCCAATTACTATTGTTTGTACCCCTAAAAGGCTAGATGAGGAGTAGGGGGGGTATGGAACAGGCAGCACCCTCAAACCTTCAGAAGTATGAGATGAACCCCAACAACTTGGAAAGGTGGATCTCTCTCACACGTACCAACACAGACTATCCCCCAATTTAACTGATCCCCAAAGGTTTTTGATTAAATAGCGGAATAGAAAATATGATCCAAAAAAAGTGTATGTATATCACACGTACACAACCACACTAGGCCCCAATTACTATTGTTTGTACCCCTAAAAGGCTAGGAGTAGGGGGAGTATGGAACAGGCAGCACCCTCAAACCTTCAGAAGTATGAGATGAACCCCAACAACTTGGAAAGGTGGATCTCTCTCACACGTACCAACACAGACTATCCCCCAATTTAACTGATCCCCAAAGGTTTTTGATTAAATAGCGGAATAGAAAATATGATCCAAAAAAAGTGTATGTATATCACACGTACACAACCACACTAGGCCCCAATTACTATTGTTTGTACCCCTAAAAGGCTAGATGAGGAGTAGGGGGGGTATGGAACAGGCAGCACCCTCAAACCTTCAGAAGTATGAGATGAACCCCAACAACTTGGAAAGGTGGATCTCTCTCACACGTACCAACACAGACTATCCCCCAATTTAACTGATCCCCAAAGGTTTTTGATTAAATAGCGGAATAGAAAATATGATCCAAAAAAAGTGTATGTATATCACACGTACACAACCACACTAGGCCCCAATTACTATTGTTTGTACCCCTAAAAGGCTAGATGAGGAGTAGGGGGGGTATGGAACAGGCAGCACCCTCAAACCTTCAGAAGTATGAGATGAACCCCAACAACTTGGAAAGGTGGATCTCTCTCACACGTACCAACACAGACTATCCCCCAATTTAACTGATCCCCAAAGGTTTTTGATTAAATAGCGGAATAGAAAATATGATCCAAAAAAAGTGTATGTATATCACACGTACACAACCACACTAGGCCCCAATTACTATTGTTTGTACCCCTAAAAGGCTAGATGAGGAGTAGGGGGGGTATGGAACAGGCAGCACCCTCAAACCTTCAGAAGTATGAGATGAACCCCAACAACTTGGAAAGGTGGATCTCTCTCACACGTACCAACACAGACTATCCCCCAATTTAACTGATCCCCAAAGGTTTTTGATTAAATAGCGGAATAGAAAATATGATCCAAAAAAAGTGTATGTATATCACACGTACACAACCACACTAGGCCCCAATTACTATTGTTTGTACCCCTAAAAGGCTAGATGAGGAGTAGGGGGGGTATGGAACAGGCAGCACCCTCAAACCTTCAGAAGTATGAGATGAACCCCAACAACTTGGAAAGGTGGATCTCTCTCACACGTACCAACACAGACTATCCCCCAATTTAACTGATCCCCAAAGGTTTTTGATTAAATAGCGGAATAGAAAATATGATCCAAAAAAAGTGTATGTATATCACACGTACACAACCACACTAGGCCCCAATTACTATTGTTTGTACCCCTAAAAGGCTAGATGAGGAGTAGGGGGGGTATGGAACAGGCAGCACCCTCAAACCTTCAGAAGTATGAGATGAACCCCAACAACTTGGAAAGGTGGATCTCTCTCACACGTACCAACACAGACTATCCCCCAATTTAACTGATCCCCAAAGGTTTTTGATTAAATAGCGGAATAGAAAATATGATCCAAAAAAAGTGTATGTATATCACACGTACACAACCACACTAGGCCCCAATTACTATTGTTTGTACCCCTAAAAGGCTAGATGAGGAGTAGGGGGAGTATGGAACAGGCAGCACCCTCAAATCTTCAGAAGTATGAGATTGTGTTCACTGTACCCCACAAAGATTGAGTTCACTGCACCCCACAATGATTGTGTTCACTGCACCCCACAAAGATTGTGTTCACTGCACCTCACAAAGATTGTGTTCACTGTACCCCCCAAAGATTGTGTTCACTGCACCCCACAAAGATTCTGTTCACTGTACCCCACAAAGATTGTGTTCACTGCACCCTAAAAGGATGTTGTTCACTGCACCCCACAAAGATTGTGTTCACTGCACCCTAAAAGGATGTTGTTCACTGCACCCCAAAAAGATTGTGTTCACTGTACCCCCCCAAAGATTGTGTTCACTGCACCCCACAAAGATTGTGTTCACTGCACCCCAAAAAGATTGTGTTCACTGTACCCCCCAAAGATTGTGTTCACTGCACCCCAAAAAGATTGTGTTCACTGTACCCCCCAAAGATTGTGTTCACTGCACCCCACAAAGATTCTGTTCACTGTACCCCACAAAGATTGTGTTCACTGCACCCCAAAAAGATTGTGTTCACTGTACCCCCCCAAAGATTGTGTTCACTGCACCCCACAAAGATTCTGTTCACTGCACCCCACAAAGGATTTTGTTCACTGCACCCCAAAAAGATTGTGTTCACTGCACCCCAAAAAGGATTTTGATCACTGCACCCCAAAAAGGATGTTGTTCACTGCACCCCAAAAATGATTTTGTTCACTCCACCCCAAAAAGATTGTGTTCACTGCACCCCACAAAGATTGTGTTCACTGCACCCCAAAAAGATTGTGTTCACTGTACCCCCCAAAGATTGTGTTCACTGCACCCCACAAAGATTCTGTTCACTGTACCCCACAAAGATTGTGTTCACTGCACCCCAAAAAGATTGTGTTCACTGCACCCCAAAAAGGATGTTGTTCACTGCACCCCAAAAAGGATGTTGTTCACTCCACCCCAAAAAGATTGTGTTCACTGCACCCCACAAAGATTGTGTTCACTGCACCCCAAAAAGATTGTGTTCACTGCACCCCAAAAATGATTTTGTTCACTGCACCCCAAAAAGGATTTTGTTCACTGCACCCCAAAAAGGATGTTGTTCACTCCACCCCAAAAAGATTGTGTTCACTGCACCCCAAAAAGATTGTGTTCACTGCACCCCACAAAGGATTTTGTTCACTGCACCCCAAAAAGATTGTGTTCACTGCACCCCAAAAAGGATGTTGTTCACTGCACCCCAAAAAGGATTTTGTTCACTGCACCCCAAAAAGATTGTGTTCACTGCACCCCACAAAGGATTTTGTTCACTGCACCCCACAAAGATTGTGTTCACTGCACACCAAAAAGGATTGTGTTCACTGCACCCCAAAAAGATTTTGTTCACTGCACCCCAAAAAGATTGTGTTCACTGCAGCCCAAAAAGATTGTGTTCACTGCAGCCCAAAAAGATTGTGTTCACTGCAGCCCAAAAAGATTGTGTTCACTGCAGCTCACACACAGAAAAATGGATGTGGATCACTGACACCTGCCTATCTCCAATCCCACACCACACAGCAATATCGATTGTAGTTTGTAGAACACAGTTTCCCTAAAATTCAGCAGACTCTGTCCCTAACAGGATTGAGAAGAGATCGTAGATCAGGATTGAGTGCAGATTCACCCCACCCCCCACACAGCAATATCGATTGTAGTTTGTAGAAGACACTGACCCTATAATTCAGCAGACTCTATCCCTAAAATGCCTACAACTCGCCCTGCCTAAACACTCCGACCTGTCCCTCAATTCTATCCGGACACAAATGGTTTTTTCCTGCCTATCTTTCCCTAATCAGCAGCCAGCACATTGATGTGTGCTCTGTCCCTTAGCTAAGCAGCAGAATGACGCTGCTGCGGCGGCTGCCTCGAACTTATAAAGACTTGGTCACATGCTTCAGACGGCCAATCACAGCTACTAAGACATTTGCAGGCATGGCTGGGATGGCTTAAGGCACACCAGTTAAACGATTGTTGATTGGCTGTTGAAAGCCCACCATGAAAAGAGCACCAAAGCATGCAAAACCCGGAAATAAAACGACCGAACATGGATTTTTACCCGAACATACAGTAAAGTGTCCGTGTCCGTGTTCGGGTAAAAAAAATCCAATTATTCGGTACGAACACGAATAATACAGTCCGTGTTCGCTCAACACTAATAATAAATGTACATTCTTTTGCAGGTAAAAAAATGTGCATTTATTTATTTAATTTTTCTTGCCTGGTGCCATGCATCCTGTATGGGCAAGCAGATGCACTGACAGGAAGAATCAATGGAAAAATTAATAAAGATGCGCTGATTAGAGGTGGGGATTGCTGCACTTAAAATTCCTGAATACTGGAAAATGGTAGTGAAAAAGATATATATAAAGTGGGCTATCCTGAATGTGCGTATATATCATCGGGCTGTCCTCGGAGTATAGGTCTTAATTATAGGGGCGGAAGCAATGTTCTTTAGCTCCCTGGGGGTTCTTTGTATTCCAGCTGGAAATCCCCCTCCTTCAGTGTGTAAATATTGAAAAGTGAACGCAGGCGCTAGACTCCATTCCCAGTTGATGCCTGCCAAGGGGGGGGGGGGGGAATGCATCGGACGGAGTAGCTAGCGCCTGTCACTTTACACGGTCCGCACTGCAGGCAGCCGTGTTTGTTTATCATCGACTTTGTTTGCTTCTTTTTTAACGACCTGATGTAAGTGCACCTTTATTTAAATAAACAATACTATAGAGAATATTGCACTACGAGTCCCCTTTCTTTCCATACACGGTTCTTGTTTATGGAGCTCACCAGCTGCTGTGTTGAAGATGTCAACTTGAGCAGAGAGTGAAAAGGGATCGGGATCGTACTCTGAAGAGCCTGTTAGTTTTACCTTCTAATCAGCTGCTTATGTGTAGATGATGTCCGCTTGAGAATTCAAACTGAGGGGGATTGTATTCCTGCATTAGGAAGTCGGGTTATTCATAGCTGCTTGCTGGTAAGCAGCCACCACCTTAATTCACATTCAGAGCAGATTATTTTATTAGCCAATATTCAATATGTGTCACTGAGTGGAACTTCAGGATAGTACACTTTATATATATCTTTTTTTTTTTGGGGGGGGGGGGGGGGCGTGGCCGGCTAAAGACAGAGATGGACGCTCTGCTCTGAGGCTCTGTGGAATAGAACAGACACCATCGGCTTTTACCGCAGCTCCACTCATCAGCGCTCCACAGAAGTAACCCCATCACCCTCCCCAGTCACCCGGCGGCATGTCGGTGAAGCGGAAGGAAGACTGACACAAAAGATGACAGCATACCTGTTTCAACCCATGGATTGGCGCGGCCAAGATGGCGCCAGCGCTGCGGCCTTGCATAGCAGCTCCATCCAGCATCAGACCTCCCGTCCTGAGGCGGCTTCCTCCGGTCTGGAGGCTTCCATAGAGATGTCATTCGACCCAGCAGAAGATGGAGAGTCATCCCCACACACCCCGACTTCTGGGAGCCCTGCTAAGGCGAGGATGAGAATGGATCCCCCGCTGCCTGGCACTCATGAGGTGAGCCTGACACACAGCATGACAGGACCCCACGCTCCACAGCCTGACTCCATCTCATCATACCCGACCGCTAATCAACCAATTATGGACACTGCCCTGAAGGACATGATGCTTTCCCTGAGACACACACTGCAATCTGACATGCTGTCTTTCACGATACAGGTCATTCATATGAATGACAGAATCACACAGGTGGAATCTAAGATGGATGCCTGTGCCCAAGCTGTACATGAAATCACTGACTCCCAATCTGACCATGTCCAAGACCACGTATGGATTAGAGATAAGATTGCTGATCTGGAGGACAGATCTCGTTGCAACAATATAAAGATAAGGGCACTCAGAGGAAGTTCAACCCAAGATTTATCAGCGTATGTCAAAAACCCAATAAAGACCCTGATACCAGAGCTCAAAAATATTGAATTAGTAATTGACAGAATCCATAGGCTCCCTAAGCCGTCACATTTACCTGACGCAATCCCTAGAGATGTTATCCTTCGTATACATTTCATGTCAAAAACCAGCTGATGCAAAAGGCAAGAGCCCTGGGCCCCCTACCTGAGCCATATGCGCACCTACAAATCTACGCAGACCTCTCGCAGCACACCCTGCAAAAACGCAGACAATTAAATAATATTACAAAGGCACTCCGCAACCATAAGATCATTTACCAATGGATCAACCCGGCCAAGCTTTTGATCACCTACCAAGGTGTTAAACACCTCATAGCCTCGGCTGAGGAAGGCCTCCAGCGCCTGCACACCTAGGGGATAAATCCTGTCCTGGACTCCCCGGCATCTCACAAAGGGGGTTATGGTCAATTACCCCAAAAACCTCCTATGCCACAACGCAACAACCGAAACCCTTGCAATAGATGAACACACCTAGTCGAGCTTCACAGCTGCTATGCCCATTCTACCTACAGTTGTTCTATGGCCGTATAGACTTTTTACCCCACACCTATCCTTGCACCGGTTGTGCCTTCAGAGGATACCCCCCTGTTCACCCTTCCTGTTGCTCTCTGACTAGAACTCTGCCACAGCCCTATCTACTTTGCGTCTTTGGTGCTCAGAAGGCAACAAACACTCGCTATTTCAGACCGCATACAAACACGGATACACTTACACCCTCGGTCTTAACCTCCCCACTCAGTTCATCCTACTCCACTGATACTCTCTACCACTGTCTGTGTCACCTGCTACATCGGGGATCATAATGATTACAATAGTATCCATCAACGCTAATGGGCAAAATCATCCTGCCAAGAGAGCCTCCTTGTGGAAATTGGCGAGAGAAACGCAATGTGAAATACTTTGCGCTCAAGAGACTCACTTTCATGCCTCCTTTCCTCCCCCATGCTCTGATAAACACTTCAACAAAATGTACACTGCAAATGCCCCAGCTAAAAAAAGAGGAATACTCATTGCCATCAAAAACTCTTTCAATTTCCAACTGGACTCTTGCACCGCGGACCCTGACGGGTGGTTTCTCATTTTGATCTGTTCCATCAACAATAAACAATGAACCCTGCTTTGCTGAAATCAGAATTGGATCTGAACTACCTCTGCCTAAAATTGGAGGAATTATTTCAGTTGAACAAAGACTCGGTATCAGACCCTTTTATTCTTTGGTCTTCTCCCAAAGCTTTCATGCGGGGGTGCTGATTGAGTTGGGGGCCAGGATTAAAAGGCAGAGGAGGCAGCGCATTTCAGGCATTAGAGAGGCCATTCAAACCACCAACGATTTAAACAAACAAACACCGAGTTTGGACCTAAAATCCAAACTCCTGAGACTGAAACTTGATTTATGCATGGCGCTTCTTGAGAATTTTGAAAAAACACAGCGACGCCTAAAGATGCATTTTAATGTACATGGTAACAAAGCGGGTAAACTTTGGAAAAAGACAAAGTTAGTATTGCAACAATGGAATGTAAAGACCTACTAGCCCTTAGTAAGAAGAAGAAATACAATGTCTCTGTAACGAATCAACCGGCACCCCGACTAGGTACCTCCGTTGACGGATGCTCCTAGTGCTTCCCGAGGGCTCCAAGCACTCCACCAGATACCATAACCATGTCAGACCCCACGAACCGTGCAGCTTGGTTGGGGTCTCGCCGTCTCCTACCCACCCTGGATCTACGACAAGGCTCCAGGTTCCCGTGGGTGAACCTCTCTTTCCCTAGAGAGTAAAGCAGGAACAAGCTCTTACACAAGTTCTTACAAGAGCATAGTGATTTTCCAAGGGAGTATGAAGTGCATAGAAATCCCTTGTAGCACCTTCCCCCAATGAGAGACAGGACTCTAGATTGAGGGTGAAGTAAAACTCAAACTTTAATGGTACAGCTGCTCTTTTATACAGTTTTCCCCACAAGGTTACCGCCCAGGTGGACCTTGCTGGGGACAGGACATGACATTCACAATCCAATGAAAACAGAATTTTACACTCCCAAACAGTGTACACAATCCCTCGCCTCTGGCTGATTACAGTATCATATGCAGATGAAAGTGTATACAGGAACACAATAAACCTAAACTAATTATCTAGCCATCTGGACAGAACAATGTGAGGTCATTAACATTTAACAATGGAACAGACACAACCCACATTCCATTTCAATACACAAACAATAGGGAAGCCTGTCAATGACAGTCTGTGTCTCTCTCTCACAGACAAGCACACGGAATACACATTATCTAGGATTCAGACTTCATGGCAATGGTCTATAACAGTCTAAGTCTCCCAGTGTACAGTGGGAATAAATCTTCATATTTCTATATGAAGATATTGCTGACAAATATTACTGTCCCATCTGAAGCAATTCAAACCATTAATTATCTGTTTTTCACTTCCAGTGACGGTGAATACCGTCACAGCCTCTAACTATGAAACAAATACCGTCACAGCCTCTAACTATGAAACAGCCGTTATCACTTCCTTTTCGAAACAATATGGGTTAATAAACCAAATAATAAAGAAACATTGGAAAGTTTTAACCACTTGCCGATCACTCACTGAGCTGGTACTGCGGAAAAGTGGCTCGCTATCGTCTGGCGACGTAGACCTACGTCACCAGACTCTCCCCTCTCTCGGCGGCAACAGGAAATCAGCAGGAAACAAGTCACAGGTTCAGGAACAAAGGCAAGAGCTGTAGACAAGACAGCAAAGTGCAAATGCACCAGCTGCCTTTAAATAGGCCTTCTTTGGTGCCAAAACGTCTGGATCAATGCGTGCAAACTTGAAAACGCATAACTTGCGCATTGGCTAATTATCCTTATCCCCCCCCCCCTCTAGTCTGTGATCACTTATCGTTTAGTCATACCATGACTTTCACAGGTTTGTGATATTATATCATAATATTGGGGGCTTTTGATCTATGTAATCATTAGGGATTTATTGTGTAAGTACCATCCTGAGCTATAATGATAGAAAGGTAGGGGAATGTGTATAGGGGGTAGTTTAATCACAATTTATAGTGGTTTCCACATATGTGTTGTTAAAATAATGTTTATGTACAGAATTTCTCCGATAGAATACATAGAACCTCATCATTTTTTGTAAACATTATAGGGTTTTGGTTTTGATAACACTATGGGTGACTATTTTTAAATACTGAAAGATAAAGTCATAATGACACATGATAAAATGATTTATTAGTTTTAAATCAGCCCATATTCAATATTAACAATTCATTTTTAAAGGTATTTTTATAACAATTCGTCATAGTGAACTGTTGGGTTCTTTACTCATAACAAAATTGCAGTTATTCTTGTAGTAATACATGATTAAAACTTATGGACAATCTTTTCACATTTAAATATTGTTTTTTTTTTTATATATATATAATTTTTTACAAAAACCTTTTATAGATTTGTTTATACATAATTTTTATAATTTTTTTATGTATCAGCAAGTTTTTTAGCTGCATATACATATATAAAGTCTGATTGGTTATAAAGTCCCTATTAGATTCTGTTTTTATAGATAAGCTCCAAATAAAACGAAATAAGACCCGTCCTATTATAAGAATTTTTATAAACGTTATTAACTTTTATTAATTTGCATTGACTTTGCACCATACACTTTCTTTTGAAGCTCCGCTGTGGCAAAATCTCTTCATTTTAAGTGATACAATGTATCCACTGTCAGGTCCCAGAAGTTAATTATTTGCTACATCAGGCTGTCTTGGAAGTATAGGTCTTAGGTATACGGGCGGAAGCAATGCTCTTCAGCTCCCCAGGGGATCTTTGTATCCCAGCCAGAAATTCTCCTCCTTCAGTGTATAAATATTGAAAAGTGACGGCGTGCGCTACACTCCATTCCCAGTTGACATCTGCCAGAGCAGGAAACGCGTCGGACGGAGTAGCTAGCACCTGTCACTTTACACCAGTGGTTCTCAACTCCGATCCTCGGGACCCACTAACAGGCCAGGTTTGCAAGATAACTAAATTACATCACAGGTGATCTCATTTGCTGCTCAGTGATTGCAGTATTCTAGTCTGCATCCCCCCAAGGTAATACCTAAAATCTGGTGTATTAGTGGGTCCCGAGGACCTGAGTTGCGAACCACTGCTTTACATGGTCCGCACTGGATACCTAGTTTCGTAATCCAGGACCACTAATATGTCCCCTTGCTGACTTTACCAGAGGACCCACCAGATTCATAGCAATTAGCTTAAATTGTACCCCAATTATTGGCAAGGATACCAGGGGGTTTCTGCAGTGTGACACCGGGGTGGTTAGCTGGCAATTGGGACAGGAGGCACATTACCTTTTAAGCTTGGCATTTTCCCCTAGCCAGTAAGGACACGTGTCCTCCCAGTGCATCATTGTCAGCTAGATTAATGACCAGCCACCTGTATGGCTGGGGAACCAGCAATTGCTCTATAGTCACCCCTCGGACTTCTGTCACCCCAAAAGGCAAGTCTCCACGGGCACAAAATGAGGAAAACTTTTGTCTGCATCAGGCATTTGTGGAATCCATTCATAACAGTAATCTGTACTCTAGCATTTTTCAAAGTAGGATCCTGCATTTGGGCGGTGCCAAATGCACCACTGGACACATCCAAGTTAGGATGCACCAGACTAGAACAAGTTCCCTCTTTACCCTCCTCAACCGTAACCTGCAATGGGAACATTTCCTCATTATCCTCCCCACCATGACCTTTAATGGAGAGAATCCCCCCCATCCCCAGAGACCAATTAGGTCTTGAGAATTGGAAATGGAGCATCATCTACAGAATCATTATTGCTTACTGTACATATTGCAATTACTGATCTTAGCTTGCTCTACCCATTGAACCCCCTGCTGCCTTGATCAACATTTTTTACTATGATTCTCCTCTGCTCGTCTAGATTAATTGTTTGTTTGTAAACTTTTCTGATTTGACCCCATCTCACTTCTGACCAACCTCTGTTCTTGATCTGGCCCTGACTCTAAAACGAATTTACTTATCTCTGTACTCATTACACTGGTCAAGTCATATGGTCTCCATTTGCCCAGGTATAATATACTGTATGTTTGACTTAGATTCTGGAGACAATCTAGCAGAAGAAAAACCTTACAGGTTTTTCAGCATGTTGGCTTTTCTATAGGTCTAAACTGCAAGGTAGATTGAGATATTATATCTTACACCAGGTCTTCTGACCAGGATATCACATACATGAAGTAGTACATGGTGGCATGTCACACCTTTAAAGCAGGGGTTCCTAAGTATTTTAGATTGAAAAAAAAAAAAATAAGAAAACTGCTTATGTACTGGGACCCAAGAAGCAAATATTTACCAAAATGACAGCAAAGCCATATAGAGAAAAAACGATAATATGTTTTACGTAATATGTCATTGTTGTAGAGGGACACAGAGTGCACAGGAGCCGGGCTGCTGCTAGAAATCATGGGGCCCTGTACAGCCTATCTGGCAGGGCCCCCAATATATATCAAGACAATATTTTCACTAAAATACACTAAAATCATTATTAATGGACACAAACCTACAGTAACAGAGAACTTGTGTGAGTTATCCCTTTTCCACTGTTTTTTACATAAAAAAAAAAAAAAAAAAATGTTAAATGTTAAAAATGTTTTACAATTATTTTAAATGATTTATTACAATGTTTTTTTACAATGTGTTATTTTTTTACAGGACAGGGAAACCTGCGGTGCTCTAGGAGGGGGGTGGCACAGTGAAAGGGGGGCACACGGAGGGGGGGGGGATCATAAGCAGGCAGAACAGGGAGGGGTATCAGTGTCAGAGAAGTAATTACAGGAACGATTCTCTGTGTCTGTGTCTCTCTCCCCGCAGCAGCTGAAAGCTGGCAGGAGGGGGAGAAACTGGCTTTGAGCTGCTGCAGAGAGCAGCACAGGGCTTCCTTCTGTAATTGTCCCTCCGGCTGTCCGCACCGATTCCCTGTGCTGTTGGGACCCCCTGTGTGCCTGGGCCCCCTACAGGAGGACTGGTGCCCCCCCCCCCCCTATCAGCGACCCTGCACAGGAGAACCACTGCATATAAATGCCTAAACTGGTGGTTTGATGTTACCTGGCTATCTTGAGCTATGGTCTCACAAGCTGATTTTGCCTCAAACGACTTGCCCTTCTACAGTTTAAACACTATTTTTGGAAACTTTTCACCACGCCAAGTGAAGAATTCCTTGGGTTTGTTGTCATGCTTGCATGCTTGTAAAACCTAAGGCTTTAATTTTCAAAAACTTCCTCACAAGGTCCCCTATACAGGTCTGTGCTGTCAGTCATACTCATTGTACTTTCATATCGATCTACTGATTTTGTGCTTGGAAACAAGGTCAAGTGGCAAACCATCTCAGACATGTCCACCACTCACTGCGAACCCATGGTATGTATGTGAGCCGATCAGGCTGCTAGGAAGTGTAGTCCTGTGCCTGCTGCTGTGAGTGCTGGCTAAGAAGGAGTCCCCTCACTCTCCAGACAATGACAGATAAGAACAGAATATCCAGAGATGTATAGTAACTAAGTAGAACTACTTCACTACGAAAGGCGGTATCTGTACTTTCCTAGAGTAGAATTTTTTTCTCCTACTTCCACTTTTACTTCACTACATTTTTTTGATGATTTCAATACTTCTACTCCAATATTTTTTTTTTTTTTTGCTGCATAGTTATTTTTTACTATTATAAAAATTACCACTGCCAGAACAGTAGATGGCAGGTTTCATGAAGCTCAAAACATGTGTATTATCAGCGCATACGAAAATAAATGCTACTGTATGCATAAATAAAAGCTGCATTTGAAATAATAAAAAACAATATGATGTTCAAACTTTTGACTTCTTTCTTTAATAACTACATAACACAGTACTTGTACTTTTACTTTCAGTACTTGAGTAGCAATTTTTTTTTCAAAACTACTGGTACTTTTACTTTCTGTACTTTTTAAAAAAAAATTTTTTAAAAAACTACTTGCAATACTTAAGTACAAAAAATGTTGAATACTTTAGTACTTCTACTCAAGTCACTTTTTGATCGAGCACTTCCACTTCTACTCAAGTCACTTTTTGATCGAGCACTTGTACTTTTACTCAAGTATGGGTTTCGAGTACTTTATACAACTCTGAGAATATCCTAGGAGCTGCACATCAGAACAAGACCTGCTGCGTGTAGACAAGTGGCAGTCTCAGCTTGGATCCCCGCCAGGCCAGCTTACCCATGAGTAAGCTGCAGTGGGAGGAGTGAAACGTGTTGGGGCATGGCCTGGCAGGGATCCCAGGGATCTTCTGCTCTTATCTGTCATGTCCACGACCAAGTTTGGGTCCCAACACTGCTTTGCAATAACTACAGTATGTGAATATCTGAATTGAATGTACAGGATTCAAAGGTTATCCACCAAGAGCAAAATTTTGTACTGATGATAAATACTTTAGACTCCCATGGCATCTTCCAGCTGTTATCTTGCCTATAAAAAAATGTCAAAATGGCCAAAACAGAAGACAATATAAAACAATATATGTATGGACACAAAAGGCACACAATTGTGTTTTATTTTTATAATATTACTTTTCAATACGATGAGATTTCCTGTGGTTTTTGATTAGATGAACAAGGCAACAGATGTGACTTCTACAAATCTTGTATGACTAGTTCAGCCTAAGAAAACTATTTAAAAACATGTTTGTGTGACTTGTAGTAAGTGCTTTCAATTTGATGCTCTTTTTTCTTCTGTTCCAGCTTATTTTTGTAATTTATTTTATTCATTTTATAAAGCGCTGACATTTTCCACCACACTTTATGAAGTACAGAGCTTTCTCTTCAGGCCTGCTCTCCTAATTGCTAACAATTTAGTATATCTCTGCCAAACCTACAGAGACATATTTATACAGAAATAGTGGACTAACTCAAACTATCAGCTGATTCAGCCAGAACTTGTCCTGTAAAGTTGTAAAAGTTTCACTACTCATCCAAGTGGCTTCCTCAGTTATGCTTAGATAAGTGAAAAAACATATTCAGCATGGCAAGTCTTGTTGCATGTGACTGACTACTACTGACTGTATATCGAGACCTTGATGAATTAAAATCTTCACAGGTCAATTTTTTGTGTCTATGCTTAGCTGACAGAATGTTCTGACCATTCTCTCAGGTATTTACAAAGCAGTGATCGCACAGGCCAGTAAACTAGTGTAGCACTGTCCCTGTTGGGCTTGCTGTATGATGACTTGTTGGACCTCCTCTGATTACCAGCAAACAGTCACTTAGAGTACACACATTCATCCTTACTCCCAATGGCTCGTTGCTCAATTAACACTCCAGGGGTGTTGGTTTTTAGTATTTATTGTGGAACTTGGATAGAAGAAGGGAATAGTGGGATACGCTAACTGGAACTTTATACATTGGATAAGGACCACTCCCACTTGGCCTCACCAGGTTACTTGTTGAAGCAGTCTCACTGCTTAAACCATACTGCCACATTTATGGAAAGGGTCAAGTCTCCTTGCTCTTTCTCCAGCAATAGTCTTGGTGATCTACGTTATCTTCAGGATACTCTCTAGCATCCCCTTTACTGACACCCGTCCACCAACTCTTCTAGCTGCAGGTGTGGCCCCCCTCAGGTCAGGCCCCTTGACATAGATCTATACTCACTGTACTGCAGAATCAGATCCTTCCAGTGTCTCCCCTCCTAGTCAACTTAACAGGACCTCCAGGTTCAGTTCCTCTCTAACTCTTTAGGCCCTAAGGTCAACCAACTGAGGCCACATGGCACTTTTACAGTAGAGGAGGTAGCCTCCCCTCCCTCCAGGACTCAACTCTCCAGCTGAAAGACCCCAAGCACATGTGCTCCTGGCATTTATACAGTATCCCAGCATGCACCGATGCATTCTCCTCTATAAAATCACCAGGGCTGTACCAAATGCCTGTGAACTCAAGACAGTGCTGGACCCCACTCACCGATTTAGAAAACAGTACCTGTTTTCTAAATGTCAGCAGCTACAGTATTTGTAGCTGCTGACTTTGTAAAATTCAAAAAGAGTCTGAAGTTCCTCATTAAGGGAGAGAGCGAGCACTAATCACTAAAAAAAATGTATTAAAGTTAAAAATCAGCTTCAAAGCCAAAGGGTCAGCATAACAACCAGGCAACTAGTAGTTTTAGAAAGAAGTCTACAATGGTAGCCCCTGATTTCCTTTAAAAAAGGAGTGTTATTTCTTGTACCACATGTGGTTACAAACATCACCATTTTATTTATGCAGATAAGTCCTCCTAACATAAAGACAGCACAAATTGATCACCATACAGTATCTCACAAAAGTGAGTACACCCCTCACATTTTTGTAAATATTTCTTTCTATCCTTTCATGTGACAACACTGAAGAAATTACACTTTGCTACGATGTAAAGTAGTGAGCGTACAGCTTGTATAACAGTGTAACTTTGCTGTCCCCTCAAAATAACTCAACACACAGCCATTAATGTCTAAACCGCTGGCAACAAAAGTGGGTACACCCCTAAGTGAAAATGTCTAAACTGGACCCAAAGTGTCAATATTTTGTGTTGCCACCATTATTTTACAGCACTGCCTTAACCCTCTTGGGCATGGAGTTCACCAGAGCTTCACAGGTTGCCACTGGAGTCCTCTTCCACTCCTCCATTTCGACATCACAGAGCTGGTGGATGTTAGAGACCTTGCACTCCTACAGCTTACATTTGAGGATGGCTCACAGATGCTCAATAGGGTTTAGGTCTGGAAACATGCTTGACCAGTCCATTACCTTTACCTTCAGCTTCTTTAGCAAGGCAGTGGTCACCTTGGAGGTGTGTTTGGGGTCATTATCATGTTGGAATACTGCCCTGCGGCCCAGTCTCAGAAGGAAGGGGGTCATGCTCTGTTTTTCACATTTGTATTATGGTAACACTTAGGGAATTAGTGCCGCTCCACTTTACTGAATTATATTAGCGACTGTACGTGGTGATACTACAGGGGTTGGCAGATTCACCTATTATTCACTTAACTTTATTATTTTTATTTTTGAATACTATTTTAGTGCATATTTTTTCACATATATCGCTCTTTGGCCTTTCCCCATTTTTTTGTCATCTATAAAATGCTAGCTGCCTGCCTGTCGGGCTGACCCTCTTGTTTCAATAATTCAGTGACCCACATGCAGATAAGGACTTTTTTCCAACTTTCTGGATTTGCATACTTGTTTTGGGTCAAGGACACAGAAAGTACGGGGGCCCATTCACACTTGTGTATGTTACATGTGTTTTTGTAAAGAGGTACCTTTCTTTCTGAATGGCACCCCAACACACCTTGTGGATGAACGTGCATCGAGGTGTCAAAGATGGTACATGCATTTATTTTTATTTTTTTGTATATTCAGGTTATTTTGGCAGTCTATTCAAATTAAAGGCTGCAGAGTGTGTGAGGGCCAGTATTTCTTGTTGAGAAAACCGTTACTTACTCCTGCCTGGCCTTGAGCTGAGTGGCTGGTCTTCTCAATGCCAACTTGCAGTTCAATCAATATGTACAAACGTGATAGTGTCAAGGCTGCCTAATTTAGAAGAAGTGCATATTACGAGTGACCTTGCCTCTTCCCTCTGTGCTCCGCCTATTCCTGCCCTCTCTGACTTTCCTCAGCTCAGCAGATTTCTCCTTTCAACGATTATAGAAAAGAGATCTTTCTGCCAGTGACTCATGACATTAATGGCAATTATTAGAGGTAATGGAGCAAGGTAACCTAATAATACTTAATTAGGCCTACTTAAAGAGGGATGTCACTCAAAAAGTGAAGTCTCGCTGGTTGTTTCTGTCCCACCAGACTGTAGTTGAGCTGCACCATTTTTTTTTTGGGGGGGGGGGGCGTGTATTGATATATATCGATACTTGCTTTCACTTTTGCAATTCTCGAGTAGGTGAAGATGATGTCCTTTACTCCACCCCCTCTCCTCCCGTAGCCTCCTGGGACACTTCACCTGTCCCAGGAGGATGCAGAACCATTCACAAAGTGCCGTGTGAGCTTGTGCAAATCCATCAGGGGGCTGGCTGTGATTTCTCAGGAAGCTACAATGGGTTCCCATGTCCAAGATGAAGCCAGGGACCTGCAGTATGAGGAACTGGCTGCAGGAAGACAGTGCTGGACCCCATTCACCGATAAGTATCTGTTTTCTAGATTTGCAGTGGTCTGATACTCCTTCCATTTCAATATTATCGCTTGCACAGTGCTCCTTGGGATGTTTAAAGCTTGGGAAATCTTTCTGTATCCAAATCCGGGTTTAAACTTCTCCACAACAGTATCTCGGACCTGCCTGGTGTGTTCCCTGAAATTAAAGGGGCTGAATAATTTTGCACGGCCAATTTTTCAGGTTTTTATTTGTTAAAAAAGTTTGAAATATCCAATAAATTTCATTCCACTTCATGATTGTGTCCCACTTGTTGATGATTCTTCACAAAAAATTACAGTTTTATATCTTTATGTTTGAAGCCTGAAATGTGGCAAAAGGTCGCAAAGTTCAAGGGGGCCGAATACTTTCGCAAGGCACTGTATTTAGAGGGGGCTGCAGGGGGAGTTGTGTGCAGGTTTTCTTACATTTCTGCAAAAAATGCAGTAAGCTAAAAAAAATCTTCTGCCTTTATAACCACTTTAAAGTTAAACTCCAAGCCAGGGAAGTCCCCTCCCACCCTCCTCCACCTCCCCACCATAAAAACGATTTTCACTCCCCTCTAACTATCAACCCCATTCATTGCAATATTAATAAATACGTATATATATATATATATATATAAATACCTAAAGTACTTGCCTATATTCACAGTTAAGTGATGCCATGTCTTGTTTCTTCACTGCACACTGGCAGGGTCCTTCTTCAGGTACCCATTTCACTGTATGGTGATATTAGATACCGATCATTGGTTATTCGGTAGGGTCTTCACAAAGACCAAAAAAGACATGACCACAAGGACACCTAGAGGGCGCTGGCATCCTGCACCCGGAATCAGTAATGGACCGGCCGGTGCGGCACTCCTCATGCTGTGCCCCCTGAGCACTACAGCAAGCCACGCTATGTGAGGACCTCCAGCTTCGCCGAAATCCCCATAGGAAAGCAATGAATAATGCATTCCAATGGGGAGGTCTAATGCGCGTGCGAGGCCATTGCCGCACATGCACCTTAGGTCTCCCCTGCCGTCTGAAGTCGGCGGGGGAGGAGAGTAGGCGGAGCCTGACCCAGCGCAGAGGTAAGTCACTGAAGGGGTTTTTAACCCCTTCAGCAACTTTGGATGGGGGTGGGAGAGCATATGGGGGGGGGGAGCAAAAATCCTTGCACCGGCCCTGCATGTAAATGAAAAAGCAAAACGATCTAGTGCTCTCAACATAAAACCACTAGTTTATTCAAAAAGATGAAAACTCACTTACAAGTGGGGCACTTGTAACAAGTGCATGTCGAAAGGCATCGTAGTATACAAACAGTCAAACCATAAAGATGGGTGAGGGTGACATCATATGTAGCTCCTCCCCCCATATGCGTTACGTCCGTAGGTGGGACTTCGTCAGCGGCACAAAATAATACACAATGCATTTGCTAGCCTAAAATTTAATTTGAAAACTTGGAGACACTGTCAAAAAGCATTTTCATCCCTTCTTGACAAATACTAAAAAGAATCTTTGCAAAAGTTTAAAGATGTCATGTTTCTTGAGTAGTACAGATGCAATACATTTCTGGAAGCTATGTTCCAAGTAGAAAGGAAAATATCAGAACTACATGAAACTACATACTGATATTGTACTATACTGTATGTCCTCCAGAGGCTCTGGGGGATCATCAAAATCACTACGATTCCATTCCACTCTCAGAAATCATCACCAAGTAGTCAGCTAATTGAAACCTAGTTCAGAAACAGAAGCATAAGCTTACAAGGAAGGCAAGAAATGTGCATACAAACAGATGCACAAGCAAAACCTACACATAAGCAAGCAGAAACCCAGGCAGACGCTGTTTGTAACCTGGCCAAGGTGCAGGCTTCTTTGACCAAGACAAGTTGAGGTTGCATGCAGACAAGCTAGGTCACAGGTTGAGATTACATGGATACAGAGATACATTACTAGTTAGAAGTAAACTAATTCATAAGAAGGAAAGCAACAGCCATAGCATTTGTATTGTAAAAGAAGTTACAGAAGAAAAAGTGCTCCTTCCCATCTTAATAGCTCGAGGTGAGCCTGTGAAACACTATTCATTTTGCATTTACCTTGCACCAAATGTCAGAAGACATACAGTAATCAACTGCAAAAGCGAATTGGATTAATAGTTCAATTAGATAATACTTCACTGCATTTGGACTCTCCAATTCCCAGTGAACCATTCAATGCACAATCACAGCTTTTCTGCACACAGCTTTCAAAAACATCCTCAATCTTACTGGGACCAGTCATGTGTTTCCCAATATCCACAGCACAAGTTATCCAAATACTAATTATCCATCTAGGCTAAACTTCTCCAAAATTCCATTCCCCTTCCGCTTTTAAACTGTTCATATCAATTATTCAGTCAGAAGCATTCAAACCTGTGCTCTACATTCCCCCGGCAGCACACCAAGCTATGCTGAGCTCCTCCATCACTTCATTCATCCAAAAAAAAAAAATGCTGGTACTTCCAGGTCTTGTGGGAGCATGTGACTCACTACCTTCTGGTCAACGGAGTAACAAAAAAGTGGAATGTCATGTAACTGGGGATGGTGGTAGTTAGGTGAAACTGTTACTTTACAGCTGATCTCCTGGAGTAATCTATCTATAAAAATAACTTTGGTCAAGCTTGGTTATATGTAATTATCAATAAATCACATTTAGAGGGCCACTGAGGATGCTGAAATTTACTGTAGTATCTTGTGCTGTCAACACTGTCCTATTCCAGGTGCTGCTGCAACGACATCCAATCTTGTGCACCTAAAGTGGATTTATGGTAGAATCACAGGTATTTATATACTTATTAAACAAATATAACACAACACTCATATATATATTAATATTTAAAGTGATTGTAAACCCTTCGTTTTTTTTTTTAATAACATACATACCTGCTCTGTGCAATGGTTTTGCACAGAGCAGCCCCAATCCTCCTCTTCCTGGGTCCCCTGTAGACGCTCCTGTTCCCCCCCCCCCCCATTCACAGAGTGCTCACCATCTGTGTGTCCATAGACCCACTGCCCTGCTCCCTCCTCATTGACTTGGCTATGATTGACAGCAGCAAGAGCCAATTACTCTCGCTGCTGTCTCTGAGCCTATAAGGAGGGAGAGAGCTGCTGCTCTCATATCATTGCTGAATCGAGATCAGGCTCAGGTACTGTAAGTAAACGGTAGGGGACTGGGGGAGAGAGCTGCACTAAGGTAAAATAAACCTTCAGCCTTGAGGGGAACCACTTTAACCACTTTCCGCCCACCCTATAGGGAATTTACGGCGGGAAGGTGGTTGTATTATCCTGACACGCCGTCATATGAGTGGCGATCGGTGCTGCAGTGTGTCACTCTGACACACCGCATCTCCGATCTCGGTAAAGAGCCTACTGATGTAGGCTCTTTACTATGTGACCAGCTGTGTTCAATCACAGCTGGTCACATAGTAAATAGGAAGTGCCGTTGATCGGCTTTCCTCAGTTCCCGCCTGACAGGCACGAGTAGAGGAGAGCCAATCTGCAGCTCTCCTGACAGGGGGGGTCTGCACTGGTAATCAGAGCATTGATTACCTGTGCAGACCCTTGTGGGGGGTGCCACTAGAGCCACTAGGGATGCCCACCCATGACCCCAGGGATGCCCACCCATGACCCCAGGCATGCCCACCATGGCCACCAGGGATGGCAATCAGGGCTCAGGGAGCCCACCAGTGCCCTCCACATCAGTGCTGCCTGCGAGTGCCCTCCCCATCAGTGCTGCCCACCAGTGCCCATCATTGCCCATAAGTGCTGCCTATCAGTGCCCATCAGTGCCAAACAGTGCGCCTATCAGTGCCCATCAGTGCTGCCTATCAGTGCCAACCAATGCTGCATATCAGTGGTACCTATTAGTACCACATAACAGTGCCTATCAGTGCTGCATATCAGTGCCACATATTAGTGCCTCCTCATCAGTGCCTGTCAGTGCGGCCTCATCAGTGCTCATCAGTGCAGGAAAAAAAATATCCATTTACAAAATTTTATAACATAAACAAAAAAACTTTTTTTTTCAAACTTTTCGGTCTTTTTTTATTTGTTTAGCAAAACAGAAAAAACCTTGCGGTAATCAAATACCACCAAAAGAAAGCTCTATTTGTGGGGAAAATTGACATAAATTTGGTTTAGCTACAGTGTTGCATGACCGCGCAATTGTCATTCAAAATGCAACAGTGCTAAAAGCTATAAATTGGCCTGGGCAAAAGTGCAGTGTATTGAAGTGGTTAATAGACCAAAAGTAAGCAAATAAGAGAAGCTCATTGCAGGAATGGTCATACACTTTGAAGAGAGATTCTAAATATTTGAACCCAGTGGTGCTACAGCCTCTGTAAGCCTCTTGGGCATTTACCATGTCTTGCACTTTTTATCATATTCAATTTCAATTTCTAAAATTTGCAACAGAATTACTTTAAAAACAGACAATCAAAAATATCCCATCAAGCTTTATTGAACGGTAACACGTATAGTCAGATCCATTAACACCCTGTTACAATAGACTTGTTTTGTTCCCAACAGTTGATTACAAGGAAGCTTTTACTTTATAACACATAAGGAAAAAGTAAACGTTTTTTTTAGGCGACGCTATCCTTGGGAAGCCTTGTAAAGGAAAAGTGTAGGTTTGGCCTAGAAGGAAGACTTTCATCATAAATGGAGAGTATCAGTGTAGATTGCTATCTGTGCTGTACACGGCTCTTTCTCTCCTATTTCCAGAGTCAGTAAACAACCAGCTTCTGTGTTTCACTGCTGGTAATAGCTTTCAGAAATTCTGAAGTGGAACGATGAGGATAAGACAGTCTTTCCTGTTTTTTTTTTTCATGTATTCTTTTCTTCTACCGCGCTGTGCAGAAATCATGGAAGCGTGCTTGGTATCATGATACTATATCACGCCAATTAAAACTGAAATGATTCCAACGATGATTATAGGGCAGCGGGAGAAAATCTGAAACGTAAAGAGAAAGACAGAAGACAGATGTTGTTGAAACCCGATGATAGAATATAAAATGTGTAGAATCAGAAGTGTAATTAAAAGCCATAGGGATCTTCTGGTACTCAACTTCTTTTTTGTGATATGTCCTGTGCTTTAGTTTTAATAAAGATTTTTGTCTTTAAAGGAGTTGGAGGTTCAAAATTTGATGGTTGTGGCCCTTATTCTTCACAATTCCAGAGTTCTAATAAGATGTGTTACAGCATGCAAAGAAATGGGACACCATCATCAATAAAATTATTTTCTGGTAACTTACAATTACAATAATAATACCACAGTTGAGTACTATCTATGATATTGTTTATATTTTTTTAAAATTTACATTAACAGTTAAATTATCAGGATAAGCTTTCGGGTGTACCTCCTTCTTCTAAGGACCAAGTAGTACCTACAAGTACTTACAGACTTTGAAGCTTCAGATTCCAATTTATGTTTTTTATTTATTACAGGTACTTATAAAGCGCTGTGAATTTACGCATCCATCTGGATTGACCTGCAGGAGGTAGCTCACTGCGGTTATCATTATATTAAGGAATCAAAAACACAAAAAAAGGATTCCTGGAAATTACTTTTTTATGTGCTTTTAGAAGAATTAGCCTTTTTAGGCTTTGATGCCTTCCCTCTTCCCCCACTGACAAGTCTCATACTCACCTTTTACTGCAAGTCCAAATGTGTGGCATGCTGGGTATCACACAGCATTATGTTCAAAATTCACACTCACATTCATATGTGTTGCAACCCTCATTCATTCCTATGCAGATTGTGGAATAGGCCGCAACAATAACTCTTTCTTTACTATTGTAGATCAACATAAGAAAATGCGTAGTCCTTGGTAGTGTGGGGAAGCCCCAAAGTCTGCATGAGCATGCAGCGGAACACAGATAGACATCACTGCTTAAAGGACTCTGGGGTAAATACAGACTGGGTGGTCATAGTACAGTTCCATCTCTTTACCATTTCTACCCCTTAAAGTGCATGCCACACTACAACGATCCATGTCCATAAGTAGTTCTCGGGGAAATAGAATAACTCAAGTTCACATAGGGAAAATAATATAGATGACCATTCCAAGACCACAGCCTGACCTCCCCCATCTCTATGAAAAAGTTTGTAAGGGTGTAACCCGTCAGTGAGGGACATCCTCCAGAAAATAATTTGTGGCATGGCATTAAGCTTGTCAACAAGAGTGATGTAATCAGTGTGCAACCCTCTTATTTGTACTGGATCTTTGCATAGCATGGGCTGACTCCTTTGTCTGCCCCTGGCGATGAATGCAAAAATGCAGACACCTATAATGGAAAAGTCCATATGCTTTCTACCCTAACCGCCCACGTGAGATGTCCTGCCAACTCAAAACTAAAAGGTGTGATCGTGCTGCCTCAAGTTAAAAATAATAACTAAAAAGTGACAAAAAATTACTAAAGTAAGTATTTCATATATAAAAATTGCCATTGCAAATTAAGTCCATAAACAAACATGCAAAAATACTGCAAAAAAAGGCCCATGCAATAAATAATAAAACTTCTTCTAGATTGTGCAATCAAAAAAGTCTCTATTTGATAAGGTGCTTCATAGAGATGACACCACAGTGTAATGCCAATTTTCCACTCGTGCTTCTTTCACCAGGTGAAATGCAAGCTCACCTCCATTGTAGACCCCTAAGGGTCAATAAAGAAAAGATCAATCTAATGGATCAAACTCTGGTGTTCAGGTTCCTTTAAGAACAATTAAATTCCCTCTCTAAGATGGCTCCACATAGCTCACACATAGGTCATAGACAACAAACAGAAAAAACAGCATCCAATAGTCTAGTATCTGGGTTACTAAGCTCAATACACTGCACAGAACCCACTTCAAAAAATGCACTCACATTTATTAGGTAACAATACAAGCATATTAAAAAAATCCAGCTTCTCAGATAAACCACTATCGATGGTGGCAGATACTATCTGGATGTTGGACGCTCGACATGTTTCATGGAGATACCACCGCTTCTTCAGGAGCTTTTAGCACAATTACAGTATAGAGCAATTTACATCTAAGACTGTAATAATATAAAATAATAAGAGGATTAGTTCAAAACATGTTTAACCACTTTACCACCGGAGGATTTTCCTGCTAAAAGACCAGGGGTTATTTTGCGATTTTTTACTGCGTGACTTTAACGGACAATCGCGCGGTCGTGCGACGCTGTACCTAAACGAATTTCACGTCCTTTTTTTCCCACAAACAGAGCTTTCTTTTGGTGGTATTTGATCACCTGTGCGATTTTTTGATCACGCGCTATAAACAAAAAAAGAGCGTAATTTTTGCAAAAACAACAATATTTTTCACTTTTTTTTATATGAAATTCCCCCAAAAAAAAATGTAAAAATCAAAATTTTTTAAAATTTTCGGCCAATTTGTTTTACGCTACCTATGTTTGGTAAAAAAAATCGCAAAAAGCGTATTTTGATTGGTTTGCGCAAAAGTTATCGCGTTTACTAACAAAGGGAAAGATTTTTGTCATTTTTGGTGTTTTTTTTTTTAACGAGTAATGGCGGTGATCTGCGATTTTTTTTGCGGTACTGCGACATTGCGGCGGACAGATCGGACCCTTGACTGACATTTTTGACACTTTTGGGGGTACCAGTGACATTACTGCAGTAATCAGTGCTATATATATGCACTGTTACTGCAAAAATGACACTGGCAGGGAAGGGGTTAACAGTATTGGACAGGGAGGGGTTAAGTGTGTCCTAGGGGCGTGATTCTAACTGTGTAGGGACATGGCTACTAGTGTAAAAACGAAGATCAACAGTTCTACATAGTAGAACTGTTTGATCTTCACTTTTACACAGGGAGAACTGACAGGTGGCTTGTTTACACAAGCCGCTCTGTCTTTCTCCCGCTGTAGCGGCGATCGTAGTGTGACCGGCGGACATCGGGTCCGCCAGTCACACTCCCGCACTCCTCCGTGAACGAGCCGAGGCGGGCGCGCGCCTCGGCGGGCGCGCGCCCGCCCGCTATTGGCTCTGGAAGGAGTGACAGGCGAGCGACGTAGACCTACGTCACTCTGCCTGGCCGGGGCCGACTGCCGCAGTAAATATACTGTGCGCAGTCGGCAAGCGGTTAAACACGTGTATAAATTTATATAGAGCGACACTGGTGTGATGATAGCCCATGCACGTTCTTACCCAGAATGGGATCTCATATAGGGAACCCAGAAAAGACCGTCTCACCCGGCGAATGTGGGAATTCCACCCAACAAAGAAAAGGGGGGGGGGAGAAAAGAGGACCATCAAGAGTCCCTTATCTGGCAAAAAAGGAGATGGTAATAGTAATATTACCATCCAACAACAAGATAGTATCTGTCACCATCGTTAGTGGTTATTTGGCTCCATCTGTGATTTACATTTTGTATAGAGCTTAATGTGAAAGACACAATATATTTTGTGCATATGTCTTTTATACAAAAAAAATGCATGTTTTAATACGGTTTGAATAAAACTGAATTTTATTGAAAGCAACTGCTGAGTTTTGTATGGTACCATGAAAGTCCACACATGCCTCAAAAAACATTTGTTTCTATACTCTGATAGGACATAGGTACCCATTATATATATATATATATATATGACCTACATTGGCACCTTCTCCTTTTTCTAATTCTCAGATAAACCAGTAAAAACTCCCGCCGCCAGTGTCAACCTCTACGCGTTATGCCACCAATGCATGTGGCTTCATCTGGAGGGAGTTTCCCTCCATGACCCCCCCCCCCTCAAAAGACAATCCAGCAATCGGCCTCCTACAAACCTATATTTTTATACCTGACCCTAGAGGGCACTCACTGCCTGCAGACAGGGTCCCATTGCCAATTACCTAGGAGCGGGCTGGCAACTGAAGGACTATCACTACCCAGGACAATAACTCCTGTTATGGGAATGGCTTGTGGAGGCCCAAGGGTATTACAATGGGGATTACTCTTACATCCGGCACTCCCTTAGAAGAAAAGATCTCAATAGTGTAGATTTGGAAGATGAGGCTGTATGGTGCCAAGCTGGCTGCATAAAGAAGACCAGGGTACTGGCACATATGAGACTTGTCAGGGGGGATTAGGTAAGACATTGGATCCCAAAAAATGTAACTTAACTTTCTGTTAAAGTTACACTTATTGGACTCTAATGTCTTTCCTTGTCCCCTATGTACAATTTAAAACAGGAATCATATTAACTTTTTTTTTTTTTTGACCTTCCAGATGTCTACAGCAGAGCTCAGAGAGGGGAAGGGAGAAGCAGGACAAGGAGCCAATCAAGTGTCCTGAAGTACGAGTAGCACCCTATATGTGAAAAATATATATACAATATATCTCAGCGCTGCTCCCCCCAAAAAAAAAAACTTCAATCAAAAAGTCATTACACAGAGCAGTTAACACCTTAGTTAGTTGATGTAACACAAGTAGCACATCGATAGGATAATTCTTACTTTGGAATGAGTAAAAATGGGTGTGAACCTACAGCATCAAAAAGAACAAACAGATAAAATATTTAAAGGTCGGTTTTGACAAGGCTATCATTTGTACTAAGCTAAGAACACGTACACATCTTTCAAAAGAAATGCATACTATTAAATTTAATAAGACTTTAAAGCACACAGGCACTCTCTCTTTTAAGAAAGAATACTTATTTGTATTTTTAGATTTCAAATCCATGTAATGCTCCAGGTGCACATTACATCAATAAAAAAATTAAAAAAAACTGACAACATACGGCTAAAATCATATCCTGAACCCACCAGAAAACACGTATCACAATGTACTTTTTTAACGGTTTCGACCTTGCGAAAATCTTCCAAGATGCAATTCTGATGCTTAGAGTCAGCTGCCATCTAGTGGACAAAAGGGAGACACGCTGCTGCTACAATCCCAGGTAAAAAAACAAAATAGACTTTTATAGTAAAAAACAGTATATTCTGTATCTCTAAACAAATCCTTCCCAAGTGGTTTCCAAAATGCCTAGTAACAATTTACAAATCTTAAACTGCACAAGAATGATGTGTTTGTTTAATGGCTGCAAATTGGTGTTAATTATACAGAATGTAATGCTTCCAAGTGCTATGTTTGCTTACATATATTCAGATGGCAAGTGATCTTATCTTCAAAACAAAATCATTTGTTTTATCCTTGCTTCCTCTGCATACAGATTGCTTATAATATACAA
The DNA here is from genome assembly GCF_965119305.1 of Pelophylax lessonae. NCBI lineage: Eukaryota > Metazoa > Chordata > Amphibia > Anura > Ranidae > Pelophylax > Pelophylax lessonae. Next base: position 674,284,241 of record NC_138769.1, on the reverse strand, counting down.
TCTTGTGTACTGTAAATGCAATCTTTTGTAGACGTTTGTCTCGAAGTTTAATTCACTAAAGGCGACAGATTTCAGATCTCTGAAACGGAAAAATAAGTGGGTTAAACAAAGCACACCTGTACCTTACCATTACAAGTAGTGCCATAAAGGAGGGGGCAAAGGGAAGGCAGACACAAGGCTTTTACATATATTTATAGATATTCAAAGAGATATTAAAGTCTTTTTTTTGTTTGTTTAAAAATAACAAATGTGTTATACTTACCTGCTCTGTGCAGTCGTTTGCAAAGAGCAGCCCAGATCCTCCTCTTCTTGTGTCTATTGCCGGTGCTCCTGGCCACTCCCTCCTGCTCAGTGCCCCCCACAGTAAGCAGCTTGCTATGGGCGCACCCGAGCCGAGTCGCTTCTCTGTGTGTCCGTTCAGACACAGAGCCGTGGCTCGGTCCTGCCCCCTATCTCTCCTCATTGGCTCACTGACTTTGATTGACAGCCAATAGCCTCAGCCAATCAGGAGTGAGAGTCCCAGGCAGCCGATGCTCTTAGGGGGCTTCCTGGGACTGCCAAGAGGCTGAAAGAGAAATACCACGCTAGTGCAAAAAAAGAAAATTAAAAAGTGAGCTGCAACTATTTCAAGAGATATGCACAATACAAAAATACAATAGATAAAAAGTAATATAAAAAAACTTCTGTGTGCAGCAGCCCTGTACGTGTGTCTGCCTCCTCTTTTGCAACAGTTGGTGTATGGTCACAGGTGGTCGGCCTGGTGAGCCAGAAGGAAGGAGCTGAACCCAGAGGTCCAGGAGAGCTGACTAGAGGGGTTGAGACACTGGAGAACCTGGAAAAACAGTATCATGAGTACAGGGGATCGTGTCTAAGGGCCTGACCAGGAAGAGGGCCACCCCGGAGTAGAGTAGTCAGAGGACGGGTGTCAGCTGGTTGACCAGAAAGGAGGTGCTAGGCGAGTACCCTGCAGATAGTGTGCAACCAAGTCTTTTGTTGAGAGACTCGGTATCTACAATTCATCTAGTGTTAAGGTGAAATTCGCAGCCTGGCTGCATCTACAGATAGAAGTCCTCAGAATTGTGAATAGCTCAAACTCCAGAGTATCCCACTATTCCCTTCTCCCATCCCTATTTATAATAAAACAACAAAAACATTCAAAACCCCTAGACTGTTCATTGACTGAGCCGGATAATAAAGTGTTAAGTTTCTACATGAAGTTGCTAACGGTGACCCAGAGGGACCCAGAAGGGTGAGAAATACAGAAGCCCTCAAGGGGGCAGTGCTACATACTGTATATTTATTGCATTTTGTACAGGTGGTTGGATGCATAGTGGTGCTAGCTGTTTCCTATAGTATACAGAGTTGGGGAATAGGTGGTTTATACACAGGGATAGTACGGAAGGTTGTTTTACATTTATACACTTCCTTCCATGCCTTTCCTGTTTGTGCTGCTTGAAGATGGCTGACATCAACTTCTGAGGATAGGTGCATAAATCATGATACAGGGCATGAAAGTGCCCAATATGATGCCCTTCTCCACTTCCTCTGCTCAGCAAATTGCTCATACATCAACATCCTCTGCAGGAGGCCAATAATGAGATAAGTAGTCCATGCTGCTGCCTTCCCTTCTAATGGAGTGTGCACAGGAAACATTCAGCATAACAAGACACACCTCACATTGTTTATTTCCTGTAATGTCACTTCCCTTTAAAAAAAAAAAAAAAAAAAATAGGCATTTGTGGAGCAGGTTTCACCACTTTACCACCGGAGGATTTTGCTGTCTTACGTCTGGGCCACTTTTTGCGATTCGGCACTGTGCGACTTTAACTGACAATTGCGCGGTCATGCAACGCCGTACCCAAACGAAATTTACGTCCTTTTTTCTCACAAATAGAGCTTTCTTTTGGTGGTATTTGATCACCTGTGCGATTTTTTATTTTTGCGCTATAAACAAAAAAAGAGCGACAATTTTGAAAAAATAACAATATTTTTCACATATTCCCCCCCCCCCCCCCAAAAAAAAATGTAAAAATCTAATTTTCTTATCATTTTAGGCCAATTTGTTTTCTGCTACATATTTTTGGTAAAAAAAAAAATCGCAATAAGTGTATTTTGAGTTGTTTGCGCAAAAGTTATTGCGTTTACTAACTAAGGGAAAGATTTCTGTCGTTTTTGGTGTTTTTTTTTTTAACGAGTAATGGCGGCGATCTGCGATTTTTTTTGCAGGACTGCGACATTGCGGCGGACAGATCGGACCCTTGACTGACATTTTTGACACTTTTGGGGGTACTAGTGACATTACTACAATAATCAGTGCTATAAATATGATACCTCTCTTGTCCATTCTATTTTTTTTTTTTTCTTCTATCGCTGCAAGGACAGAGAGTGATACGGAGGGGTTTATTTACTAAAGGAAAATCCACTGTGCACTGCAAGTGTACTTGGAAGTTCAGTCGCAGTAGATCTGAGGGGAAGATCTTAAATGAGGGGAATCTCTGCTGATTTCTTTTATCCAATCATGTGCAAGCAAAAAAATGCTGTGTTTTTTTTTTTATTTCCAGATCTACAGCGACTACACTTCCAAGGGCACTTGTAGTGCACAGTGGATTTGCCTTTAGTAAATAAACTCCTCCATATCACTCTCTGTCCTTGCAGAGATAGAAGGAAAAAAGTTTATGTTGAAAAAAATAATAAAAATGATAATAATTAAAAAAAAGATACCTAGATCAAGGTTTGATCTAGGTCAGTGCCAGGAGTAGTGTTTGGGTCAAGGTCAAAGGTCAAAGGTCAGTATTTTTTGAACAGTATTTTTTTTTTACTATTTTTAATTACTATCAGTGTCAGTGTGTTTTAGGTAGGATTAAAAAATGTGCACTATTGTTTCTGGGCTGTGCTACAGGTACAAACAATAACTAACATGTACATATGTGGTATCCCTGCGATCGTCAGGAGCAGGAGAATTTATTTTGGTTGTTCTTCGGTGGTAGGTTATGGTAGTAGCAAGAAATATACAGTTAAAAATTTTTTTTTTAATTACTATTTTTGGCCAGTTTTCCTTATATAATAAAAAAAATCAGGAGATAACCATTACCATAGCAAGGTGACCCCATGCTACTATGTAAAATGGTGTTTTATGCCAGATTTTAGTGTTAGCAAGAACAAAAATAATGCAGGTGTGTGCTGCATTCATATGGAAACCAGAGATAGGGTTTAGAGCAGCACCCTCCTGAGGGATGTCAGTGTGTGTGTGAAGAGAGCCATGTGAAATGCTGTTGTGCACCAATGGTGTCCAGGTCGGGACAGAGGAAGACCCGAGAGACCTGACCTGAGAGAAAGTCCATGTGTGACAGAAGCAGCTGGGAAGCTGTAGAGAAAGTCCATGTGTGACAGAAGCAGCTGGGAAGCTGTAGAGAAAGTCCATGTGTGACAGAAGCAGCTGGGAAGCTGTAGAGAATGTCCATGTGGAATAGAAGCAGCTAGGAAGCTTTAGAGAAAGTCCAAAAGGGACAGGAGCCGCTGGGAAGCTATAGAGAGAGTTCAAGAGTACAGAAAAAGCTAGGAAGCACATGGAAGCTGCAAAACTGAGGTGCAGCATTTGTGTATAAACACTGGGATGTATTTCATTGTCAAGAGCAGGGATCTCCAAACTACAGCCCTCCAGCTGTTGTGGAACTACACGTCCATGAGGCATTGTAAAACTCTGACATTCACAGACATGACTAGGCATGATGGGATTGTAGCTCCTGAATAACTGGAGGGCCATAGTTTGGAGACTCCTGGTCAAGAGGACCAGAAAGGTACTAAAGTTCAGATGGGACCCTGAAGAGGTACTTGGAGCAGTAAAGCTACCGCAAGAGAGCAAGGAGGCTGAATGTTTGTTTTGCCGTAATATTGAGAAACCCCTGCATAGGAAGACATACCTGTGTGACGTTTTTGATGTTTGATTAAATAAAAGTGGGCAGAAAAGCCCTGAAAACCATTCCTGGAGTGGAGTAAACTCACTGTGTTGGTGCTACCATTGAGCTAACAAAAAAACGACTATCACAGCATGCAGGGGAGGACTGGGCCGCTTTGATGTCCTGTAAAAAGGCTGCACTGCTTCTGCCCCAGACATGCCTAAAGGATTCCTGGTGAAGAGAAGTAAAAAGTCCCCGCCACTAACTTACTGAGTGCGGGTTGAAGACAAGGACAGAGTGCAGGCCTCCCTCCCCAGCATAGATGGTTTAAACTGTCTGAGCAGAGGCGGGTTCCATGCCCCACTGGAGACTCTCCTCTGCTGGCCAGCCCAAACCGAGATGTCCCAGCTCCCCCCAACCGCCCCCTGCTGGCCAGGCTGGGAACCCGGATTCAGCCGGTGAATATAGAGTACCTGGAGCAGGACTTTAGCCTGGTTTTGGGTAAGGAGGAGAACAGGAAGAGGGAGAGTGGGAGGGGGGCCGAGTCGCTGCACCATGGGCCTCTGGTTTGTACTTGCCCCCTGGGCCGAAAGTTGCCAGTCTGCCCCTGACAGCATGTATACACAGCACACATATACGCACATTTTCTTTATGGAATATTATACTCTGTCAACAAAATACTAAGTATAAACATCAGTAAATTATTACATCCATGTGCAGGAGGTCTAAAAGAAAACCAATATGCAAAAAAAAAACAGTTTAAAGTAGACTTTGCAGTAAAATGTAAAGTCTGCTTACAAAGCAATACAAATTTCCCCCCAAGGAAAACTGTGTGGGTTCATACTTACCTCGACACCATCTTCTTCCTATTGTGCCTAGGAGGAGATGACATCACATTCCTTCTAACTAGGTCTTTGGGAATACAGAGCAGCCAGGGGTGTTGGTAGGTGGGAAAAAGACCAGGGGCTTCACCCCGAAGGTAAATTTGATAACCTCTCCCACATTTTAAAGTAAGTCCAGCCCAAGCTTCACCCAATGCCCCCCTCACCCGTGCCCAATGCTGGCTGGGCTGCAGCCTTTTCCAGTGCTGTCCGGTGGGCCTCAGTGACAGCACATTGAGTCTGGGCTGGGGGCTCACTTGAGCTGGCTGTGGAGTGTGTGCTGCTGCTGCTGTGGCCTGTTGCTGTGCTGTCCTGTGGGCAGCAACCACAGCACTGCAGAGGGGAGGGCTTTAAAACAGACCCAGAAGCCGGAACCAGAACTGGATAGAGGCCACACTAAAGCCGCTGTGTGACAGGCCACCCTCACTCCCAATAAATTATTATTTTGGTTTCTGACGTTCTTATTCTGGGAAAATCCTAGTGAGTGAGCGGTGATGTGTGCAGGGCCAGACTGGGAATAAACACCCGCCTTGAAAATAATTTAATATCAGCCCCATAGCATTATTATACCAGCCCAACAGCATAACGCCATTATTTTCTTTTTCATAAAAGGGAAAACCATGCATTTTTAAAGCACATTTCAAGAGTGTGTTATATATAGATAAGACATATATAAACGCACTTACTGTATGGCTATATATATATATATATATACATATATATATATATGAGCAAATTCCGGTTACAAGTGGTATAAGTGGAGCAATTATCAAGGGGGACCCCAGGAACTCTGGTAATGTAGGGGGGGGGCGGACTCTGGTGAGAGACCACCTCCTGCAGAAAGAATATACTAAGGTAAGGGGGGAGGGTTACTACTATAAGGGGGAAACCTTTATATCATTGCCCCCTTACATTATTGTATCCACTCCACCCTCACATCAGTGACCTCCCCTCAGACTGGCCTGGCAGCGCTGTCACTGACCTCCTCTCTGGTGCCCCATGCAGATTTCACTCAGAAGGCTCCAGGTTCATGTCTCTGGTTTTATCCTATAGTCTCCTCTCCACAGTTCACACAATTCTGACTTCTCCCATGACCCCCATCCCGTGGCACTCACACTCTTGACTTCTCTCCAAACTCCCCCTAAGAGACTGCAAACGAATGATTATTCACTATCGTCACACTGACTCTCCTCCCAGCCAATCAGGAAGAGGGTTGTGAGACCCCTTTCCTGATTGGCCAAAAGGAGAAGCGATCTTTCTGGCCAGTGGCCAGGAAGAGGCAGAAGAGACACGGCTGGAGGAGAAGGACAGCGGCTCAGCCATCCAGCACTCCCCGGCTCGGACAGGAGGAAGGAGAAGGTAAGGAGGCAGACTGTTGGGGAGGGGAGGAACGTATCGCCTGCCAACTGACTGACTGAGACTGACTGAGACTGACCAACAGACCGACTGACCAGGGGGGGTGGCGGTGCGCATTGGTTTGTCCCCTCCCTGAATTACCGAGCATCAGCCTCCACTGCCCACTAGTGCCATCAATGCAGCCTACCAGTGCCCATCAAATGAGGCCTCCTAGTGCCCACCAATGCAGCCTACCAGTGCCCACCAATGCAACCTACAAGTGCCCACCAATGCAGCCTAAAAGTGCCCACCAATTCAGCCTACCAGTGCCCACCAATACAGCCTACCGGTGCCTACCGATGCAGCCTACCAGTGCCCATCAATGCAGCCTATACAAGTGCCCATCAATAGAGCCTACTAGTGCCCATCAATGCAGCCTACTGGTGCCCACCATACAGCCTACAAATGCCCATTATTGCAGCCTACCAGTGCTTATCAATGCAGCCTACCACTGCCCACCAATGCAGCCTACCCCTGCCCACCAATGCAGCCTACCACTGCCCATCAATGCAGCCTACAAGTGCCCATCAATGCAGCCTACCAGTGCCCACCAATTCAGCTTACTAGTGCCCATCAATGCAGCCTATCAGTGCCCATCAATGCATCCTACTAGTGCCCACCAATACAGCCTACCAGCGCACACCAATGCAGCCTACCAGTGACCATCAATGCAGCCTACCAGTGCCCATCAATGCAGTCTACAAATTCCCATTAATGCAGCCAACCAGGGCCCATCAATGCAGCCTACCGGTACCAATCAATGCAGCCTACCAGTACCAATTAATGCAGCCAACCAGTGCTCATCAATGCAGCTTACAAATGCCCATAAATGCAGCCTACCAGTGCTCACCGCCAATGCAGCCTACCAGTCCCCACCAATGCAGCCTACTAGTGCCTGGATTGATCACACACAGAGCGGCATCTCCCGCTGTGTCACCGTCGGAGCTTGAATTTTATTATCCTGGCAGCCACTGTAACAAAGTCCCATCTCCTAGACCGGCTCCTATGATACATGTCACACTGATTCAATTGGATCAGTGTTCCGTCTATCACAGGAGCCGGTCTAGGGGGCGGGAGTTTGTTACAGCGGCCTCCGAATATTTCAGACCTAATCTTCATGACACAGTGGGAGATTCCCGCTGTGTGTGATGTAAACAAGTAGAGAATGAGGGAGGGGAGGACTTTGGAACTTGAGCTTCAGCGCCTGAGCTGCCCAGGATCAGCCCCGCTGCAGCCACATCTCAAATTGGCCCGAGTTCCTGGCCAACCGCAAGCCTTGGGACTCTGAGCTAATAATTCTTAATGAGCAATACAAAACCTGGGGCTTTTTGAGGGGGCCCCCTCCTGACACCACTAAGAGCAGCCATAATTTACAAGAAGCCTGTCTTCTCATGACATTGGGCCTGTTCTGCATTCCCCAAGATTCTTCCCGGAAAGTTGATGATGTCACGTCCAACGATGTGGAACATGGCATAAAACAATTATACGTCTACTGTTTTTTAAAAGCAACATTTTACACCTTGTAATATTATGTTATTGGTAAAGGAGGAGGAGGGAACCTTGGCAATTTGAGTGGATCTTGCTTTGCATATATTGCAAGGCATGCTTTACGTGGTTTCATACAAGTTCTTTGTTAAAGACTTTTCTATAGTTTCACAAGGAGGCATTTATTTGACGCTTGAAATAACACTTTCAATAAATCTTTTATGGTGCTAATTAACCTCTTTGTTCCTAATGAGAATGTGTTAATTATTTGTGTAGTTTAAGATTTACAGAGAGGATTGTGGTTGATTTGTATGACCTTGAAAGTGACACCTAAAAATTCCACACTGAGCAGGCTGCATGAAGGAATTAGTTTTGAAGGATTTTACCTGGCGATGAGTCATAATCTATCAGTGAAGTATGGGGAAACCTGTGGAAGTTTTAGTTTCTTAACATAATGAGGTATTTCATGCTCTGTTGACTTATTCTGAGTGCTGCGTCTGGTTTTATGTTACAGGATTAATCCATCTAAAACATTAGGTGGTAGCAAGCTACATCAGTCTTTTATAGTGCCAAGTGCCTAAGGCCTTGTGCACATTGGTGTACAAATAGGGCCCTTGCCCAAATTCCTAACTTACAGCAAGCAACCCCCTACGCCAGGCGTCAAAATGTTTGCTGCCTAATGATTCAAATCACATGAGCGCATAGTGAAACATTTGTTTCTTTATGGCCTGTTTACACTATGGGGTCTAGTTTTAAAATATTTGTTGGACGAATGTTACAAATTCATTCAGGCTGGATGAATGTTCCCTGTATTTTCTGTAACAGATTTATTCCTTATGAGGGTTAGCTACATCTAGTGGCCAAAATGCAGAATATTGTTTCATTGAGGTATTTCAGAAAACGATACCACATTTTGCCCATTAGATGGAGCTGACGATCATAGGAAATAAGTAATTATAGAAAATCTGGGGGAAATTGTTCAGTGAGTGTTTTATAAATACAACCTTATGTATAGAGACTGGCATTTTTATGCAACTGATCAATGTCAGTCACTACAAGGAAAAAAGTAAACATTTTTTTCTGTGTGTGCCATTCATATCACAATGCTGGTGTGAAGGGAGGTGTGGTGCAGAAAAATGTCTCCTCGTCTCTGCTTTTTAGTCCAGAGCTATTCAGGGACACAGAAAGAGTGTAAACTGTCAGCTTGTGTTGTGAATGATTGCAGCTCAAAAAGAGAGCACATTTATTTAAAAAACACAAGCTGACAATAGCATAAGTTGGGTACTACACTATCTCAAGACAGCCCAGTGTAGTACCTGGTTTGTGCTATTGTCAGATTGTGTTTTTGTGAATGAAAACTCTTCTTGAGCCACAATCATTGACTATGCAATCTTAAAGTTCTCACTCTTTCCTTGCCCTTAAATAGGGGGTTGCAGCTCCGGACTCAGAGCAAACTAAACCAGAGAGATGAGAAGACAGCACAGTGATGTTTGTCTGGCAGCTTAGGAGGAGGGGGCATAAGTGCTCTGTGTGCATTGCCTGTTACACCGCTTCTCCTCCTCACCTGTCACTCAGAACTCTATTACCTTTGATCTGTGTTGTCAGATAACTAAGCAGGTGGGCATGGCTAGCTATCTGATAACACAGCTCAGCAATCCCTGCAGGGGTTTAGATGGGCACATGATGCACACAGGATACCCTGAGGGTTAACAAGTTGTTTTTTCTTCTGGTAATAGATATTCTTTGAGGATTAGGCTGTATAACCCCCTCCCCAAATGCAGGCTTAAATACAGTAAACCAAACTGGCAAAAAAAATAATTCAGTAGAACTTAAAAGAGAAGTATGGGTATTGTTTTTTTTTTCTTTTAATCATACTTACCTAGGTAGATGCTGCATCGGTCCAATGCTGCATCTGTTCCCTGCTGGCTCTAAGGCTGAGACCTGAGCGATCAAAACATTGCTGTTTGCTCAGTTCTCAGAGCTCCCTGAGCAGAGAGCTGGTGACTGTCAGTCACCGGCTCTCTGCTCTGCCAACACCCCCCATGCTCACTGGAGCGATAGGCTGTGAGGGGGCGACAGCAGCCAGCTCAGATTCTCAGCGTCTTGCTGAGAGGATGAGCCATGTGACTGTCTAGGCATGTGGGCAGATCCCGACCATATGGTCGTTATCTTCCCCAAGCCTGGACCGGCTCTGTGACTTCAGCCAATGTGGGCTTCAGCCTATGCTGTCTGCTGAAAATGGGTCCACAGGAGAAGAAGATCCAAATGAGCTTTTGCTGTACTTTTCCTTTATTCAGTATAATTAATAGATTTATAGATTAGATTGTAGAGTAAAGATAAGGATGCTTGTGTTTTCTGTGAAGCTATCAGGAAGTGGCAAGGACTGAATTTGCATTTTGGCAAGATTATCAGGTATTTTCTGTACTTGCTAAAAATTAAAACAAATGCAGCCACCACATCTCAGCTTAAAGAGGAGTTCCGGCCATGAAAATTTTTTTTCAATAAAAATACCCCCGGGACAGTCAGGGCTAGTACATTCCACAATGGATAGCCTCTAAACTGTCCCGGGTCCCACTTACCTGCAAGAAGAAATACTTACCTTTAAAATTTCTTCTCCAGCATTGCCATCTCGGATGTGGGCAGCTGAAGCCAGCGCGATCCTCTTCTGCATCCTCTTCCGTGTCCTCTTCTTCCAGAATGTGCCTGCTCCGGTCCCGCTCATCACTTCCCGTGCGGCGCCGCATTCCTCCACAGCTTCTGGGCATGCCCAGAAGCTGTTTAGCAGGGAATGCGGCGCTGCGCCGGAAGTGACGAGTGGGTTCTTCATTTTAGTTATCTTTTAACCAACCACGTTTCCTAAAACAAGGTTCTGACCCAATGGCAACTGATAAAAGAAGCATGGTTGCATGGTATATAGTACATAACTATTGCATGCAAGTTGCCCCTGGCTTGTTACACCAGCAGTGTTGGGTTGTGTTGCCCAAAGCAGCCCCAATGAAAGAACAAGGCAATTTACCTTACGTACTGTGAGTTTAGTTAACACAAATACGCTGTACTAGTGCGTACTGGGACATGTGATATTTTCCTGCAGCATGTTCCAACACATTATAACATGGTGCAACATACTGCAATGCATATTAAAGAGTACAGCGCAGCACAAGGTAAAAACGCATGCCAGCACATGACCGTAATGCTCGTGTTAGCATATGTGATATGGTGAGCCATTTTGCACCATATCAACACATATCAACACCATACTATAAAACCTATCAAATATTACAAATAAATAAAAACCTAGTTAGACATCAGTCCCGTTGAGCTGTAGGACTGATTCAGCAGGGGGTATGTCAGACCGCTGCAGAGAGACTACTACTTACAGAGAGCAGCAGTCCTTAGCTTTCTGACCACTGGCAGAAGACAGACTGTTTGAAAGGAGCTGGTGGTACTTTACAAACAAAACCAGCAGTATGACTTTGTTCATTTGTTGATGCACCCTAAATGTATTTACATCATTTAAAAATAATCTATGATTAGGCTTTAAAGGTTAGATAAGGGCTTGAATGCTAGGGTTAAGTCCTAGATTAAAGTAAAATTTCAGCCTCACCCTAATTAGTCTTAAACAGGTCCTCTACCCCTCCTAACACCTATGATGACTAACATGTATAAAAAATATGTATATATTTACCTATTCTCAGCCTACTGTAGTCTGGTCATGTGATCTGGCTTCCCATGTCAGCCAGTGGCAGCATGCAGGGGAGAGCAGGGTGACCCAACAATGGCACATAGGAGCCTAAGGGTGACATTACTGTCCCCAGGCATTCCCAGCCCAGCCATTGTCGAGGGCTCTATTCCCTCTCAATTTCCCTGTACCCGCACTGGCTGTCAGAGGGGATCACATGACCAGTGGCCTGAAAGTAGGCAAGTATACACATTTTTTTTTTTACGCAGGTTAGGTGCTAGGAGGGAGGAGGGGACATTTTAAGGAGTAGTTAGGTTGAGGCTGGATTTGTACTTTAAGCAAAACTTTAGCTATCAATACAAAGTTACATAGTTAGTCAGGTTGAAAAAGACACAGGTCCATCTAGTTCAACCAATAGATACACTTTAAATTCCGAGAAAGCAATGTCATTTTAGCCAGGGCCGGGACAAGGGCCTCAGCTACATACAGTTTATACTGCACATCCAGCAGTCTGACATGTTAGTGAGTGCCCCTTTCACATGAGGCAGACTTCATTTAGATCAGCAGGGGATTCTTTTACAGATCCACTGCTGATCAGAGCAGAGTGGGAGGATGACAGGTCCAAGTCCATTCAGTTAATGCAGAGCGGACATGGGCAGAGGTTGCGCTGCTCTTTGAGTGGCTGAGTGTAAATGGACTCTGCTGTCTATATACACCTGACTACCTCCAATCCGATCCACCCACATGCAGGAGGATGGATCCACTTCCTTTTGTTTTTTAGCGGACCTGGATCAGATTGGACATAGGCCAGTCCAAAGGGGTGAATAGATCATCCGATCAGGTCCGCCTGAAAAACTGACAAGTGACCTTGATTGGAATAGTCGTGTATAAAGGGTCTTAGGGTTCAAGTTAGGGTTCATGGGGTTACCTTTACTTATATCTACCTAGGCATTAAAGAAAAGAACAAGATAAATGTGAAAAAAAGGAACCAAAATCTGTGGTCACTTGACCCGTGTCCCAAATCTTCTTGCTTCTAATGTTGAGAGTAAGATGGTTCTTCATTAGGTACATCATTTTTAGAAAACCCTCATTTTTGAATCTGAGTACAAATAACTCATCTGTAAGAGATATGTGGAAGAAAGAGGCCGCCATATTAAAAACCAGAAGACTTTACTGTCGCCATCCCCATAATTCCTTCAACTCAGAACAAGGGGTTAAGAAAGCCACCACATTGTGACTCAGGGTCAGAGAGCAATATCTCCTATATTTAATCAACAATGATATTCAGATAGGGGAGGGAGGAGACAAAAGGCGCTTTTCCACTGCATGGAACTGAACGATTCGGCTCGCTTTTGTGCTTTTCCACAGCTGGTACCCCATGGTATGGTGTAGGAAGGGTTTGGTACGGTACGGTACGGTGGGGCTTTTCCACTGCATGGAACCGAACGGTACAGCTCTCAAAAACAGTACCACCTCAATTGTGGTTCCAAGAGGTACCATACCGGTACCATATCCCACAATCCTTTGCATCCAGTCACTACTAACCACCGATTGGTCAGAGAATCCCACCCACCCCGTTGTTATCCCACCCACTTAACTTTAGTACTACTTTAGTGGAAAAGCAAACCATACCGTACCGTACCGAACCGTTCCAACACCGTACCATGCGGTACCAGCAGTGGAAAAGCAAGCAGGGCCAAGCAGGGCCGAGTAGAGCCGAGCCGGTACTTGCAGTGGAAAAGTGCCATAAGAACCGCCAATGCTGGACCATCAAGCTCTGGATCCAGGGTCTGATCTGACCATGACACGGTCAGCAACACATACCCAGACTGGATATATGACTGGTTGTGATCAGCATCATGTATAGTAGCTCAGTAGCTTCTTTAGGTACATACACTGCTAGGTGACTTGAACACCCACCATTGGGTCCCTCAGTGAGGTCTTCACAAGGTCCTGAAAACTCTAGCGGCAGCATGATAAGATTTAGGATAGTACCAAGACCAGTCAACAGTGGGCCTGGACTGCAGCATTAGCTTATCAGCTTTCACTCTCCAAAAAGGTACCACAGTGGGTCAGGTGAAGGAGGATTAAGTTGAAAAAAAGGGGATTATAAAGGATTTTTTTGGATTGGTATAAGTAATGGATAGGGAATTTTAAAGTTTACCTGGAGATGGGTTTTACGCCTCATTCACATTGGCGCCCAGGCCTGTAGTTCGAGAATGCGCCATGTGTATGTGTGGCTTGTGCCAACAGGTACTACAGGCAGGTAGTCCATGTAAATATATGGGGACACAGCTGCTCATCCAAATTTGACAGGAACGCATGGGGGAGTGAGCGAGCGCATATTGTCTGCTCATCTGCACTGAAACGTCTGTCAAATAACCATGAGCGCCTGCGCCTGTGCAGCCGCTACATCCCCATACACTTACAAAAACCACCTGCATGCAACAACTGGTGACTCAAACCTAATTTACACATGGCCCATTCAAAAACCCCAGGCCTCAGCGCCCGTGTGAATGAGGCCTTAAGTACAGCCAGGGCTAGGGGATCTAAGGCCACACAGAAGATATTTTAGGCCCGGGGATATGTATTTAGCCTTATAAAGGAACAAATCCTTCAGCACTGTTGTTACCCGAGTCACCTTTTTTATCCAAGTCAGCTTTACTCCAATAGCATTAGTTAAAAAAAATCTATAATCTATGACAGGCTCTCTTGAAGTGCCAAGTCTGGCATTGGATATACCTGTCTGGGAGCAATATTATGTTCTGCGTCAATATGTGTTTTACACTTGAAATAACATATTTAAAATGATTCTAACCTGCATTGTTCGAACAATAAACTAAACCTTTGATATCTGTTTTATTAACATAGAGCTTGGAAGTACTCTTTACTTTTAAAAGAATTTCAGGAGAGCAATCAATAGTAATTTATATTGTACTCAGCCCTTCTAAATATTTCATACAGTGTGACTTTGCTGAATGTGTTTTTCTTTTATAAATTAAAGCCAGCGGACAGATGTTGTAGAAAGTAAAATCATTTTCTGGCAAGGGGGAACTCTGCGAGCCTTTTGTTTGCCTTTGTGCTGCCAGCTTTGCTGCACGGTGCTTAATCTATATTTAAGGCCAAGAACTAATTCTATTGCTTATTGTTGAAGCTTTGGGTGGAATAACATGTGAAAATGTCTTTATTTACTAGGTGGTTTTATTATATGCTGTGAAAGAACATGCTGCATTTACAGTAGCTGTTTTTTGTATAAAATCACCCTAACAACAGTGGTGGTGATGCTGGATTTCACAAAGAGAATTTGTCCTTAACTATATTTGAGAGCTGCTGTTTTTGACTGTTCTGTGAATATCATGTTTATACTAAGGCTTTACTACTGACCTGCAAGAAGCATGCCGTTTGGGACATGCAACTTCAGTGGCTGCATGCTTGGTTGACTCATTAAAGCAGAACTTTACCCCCCCTTTTTTTTTCCTTTTTGTTTTTTGCTTCAACTAGATTGGCTCCCTCCAACCATCCCTTTCAGCAAATTGCAAAAAAAAAACATTGTCTGGAGGAGGAACTTTTTTTTTTAGCCACATCCAACCAGCGCTTCTGTCTTTCTAGCCTAGTAGCCCCCCAAAAAGCCTCCTGGAATGCCTGGCTTGGCTAGAGAAAGAAAGTAATTTAGGGCACTTTGCTGCAGTGCTTTCTGTGTTTCTCAATGGTTTTCAGCTGAATAAGGTAACACTACCTCCACCAGGGGGAACTGAAAAGCAGAAGGAGCTCTAGAGACTTCATGGTTGGCAGCATTGAATCATGGGAGATAAAGTTCACAAAAGAAACTTTAAATAAATAAATAGTGTCGCGCAATTAGACCCCGTTCACACTGGGGCGACGCTACTTGCCGGGGCGACCTCACAGGTCGCACCGCGACCTCGGAGCGGCCGGCACGGACTTCATAACATTGAAGTCTATGACGGTCGCTCCGGGTCGCCCCAAAGAAGCTCTGGACCCTTTTTCTAAGTCGGAGCGACTTGTGTCCACAGCTTCTCTATGGCAGGCGACCTACGGCGACCTGTCAGGCGACCAGGTCGCCTGACAGGTTGCCCCAGTGTGAACGGGGTCTTAAAGTGCTTCTAATACATGTATAGATAAATAAATAAATAAATAATATTAGGTGATTGTAGAATATGAAACATATATAAAAGTGCCAAACTAACCAAAGTGTTAAAACACATGCACAGCAGTGATCAAAACTTGTGAATAAATATGCATAATCACTCAATATATATAAAATCCAAATTATCTGGTAAACAATGCACACTCTTGAAAAGTGCCAATAGTGCTATGAACGAGCACTATTTCACCACCCAGTGAAAGGTGATTAATGAATAGTCCACTTCAAATGTGAAAAATCTGTGTTAAATATTTATTTTAGCTTTTATCACAAAAGAAAATTTACTAAGGTAGTTAATAGACTATTGGACTACAATTCTCAATACAAGTATAAAGAGAGAGAGAGCTGTATTTTCACAGGCTGAATACCAAGGGATTTCCTCTTTGCTGTGAGGAGATCAAGGTATGTACATCGCTGTGTGCACTTCAACACACTCCACATAGATCCAGAAGTGAGCTGGCATCTGAACAGTGAGACCCCTGTTGCTGTATCGCTTGGACTGGTGAGAAGACACCGCTGCCATGAGCCTATTGCTGCTAGCAGAGACTGAGCACATAGGGACTGGAAATCTAACTAGCAGCATTATTTACTGCATGCAGACTTTTATGGAACTATACTCATGTGCACCACAATAAAGAATGGGCCCCAAACCTAACTGGCTGAAGAAGTAGAGCTACCGATTGCTCACTGAAATAGCTGCTTCACAAAAACTTTTCCTATTGTTCATAATTATTATCTATAGACATAGGGAGTTTTAAATCTCCTCACTGCCATTTATTTAGAGTGCACTCTAAAATGGAATAGCCTCCTGTTTACAGAGGAGGTATCCCAGTATTGATTAGCATTGCTGTTAATGTTTTCTAATGCCATTACTTATTGTTGATTTTGTGAATTACCAAGTTTACTCTACTTTAGCTGCAAAGAACTATAGATCCATTCTGTGCTGCTATAGCCTAGTGAACATATTGTCTAGTGAACTGTGATTGACCCAATCTTTTACTTACTCATTTATGTGCATACTGCTATTTACTGCAACCCAATATATTGATTTCACTTACCGCTAATCATTTTGATTTTTGCTTCTTTTATTCTGAACCTTAGTTGTGAGCAGGGTATCTACATTTGTGCTTCTAGTAGTGGTGCATTATCCGTTTGCATAACCTGGTGTGTCAGTGGGGCTGAGGTTGTTCTCAGAGTGGAGGCAGAAGAACAGAGAACCCAATTTAACAAGCAGTTCCTGCTGGGATAGTACTACACATTGCACATACGCAGTGCAGCATCATCAGGATTCAGGAGGCCAGCTTCTAAGATCTGGAGGAGACAACAAAATGGCAGCACCAGAACCAGTGGCATGCAGCTTTTCGAGGATAATAGGACAGAGCTAAAATTTGCTGGGTGGGTGAGTATTTTATTTCATCTCACACCAGCAGCCTAGGTAAGAGGGTGTTAACATTAAAATAAACCAATGAGTAAAGTTTCTATTTAATTAGTAAAGCAATAAAAAATGGATGACAGCCAGCAAACAAGCAACTCAAGAAAAAAAAAAAAAAAAACGCAATGGCCACAATGGACATTTATGTTTGATCTCCTAGTGAATTCTGCAGAGGCATTATTCCCCCCTTGTTAGTCACTACAGAGGTATAGGCAATCGATTGGAGATCGTCTGATATGCACTGAATATTGGATGTGCATGATGGAAGAAAAGGACCTTGTAAAAAGGTATATCACTTCCCTGCCAAATAATCAGATTGTCCTTCATACAATCCTGGTAAACAACTGCCAAAATCATAGCAATTACAAGATAAGCCATACAGAGGTTCTATTTTCAGTCAATCTGAATAGACTCCTAGACATCTTTTGAGAGAAAAAAATAGCAGTAAAGTACAATTATGGTGGCAGTTTTTTCTCTCGTTGGGGAGGTTTTAGTTGACTTCCTGTCCCAGAGTCACAGCAGGAAGAAGGAGGAAATGTAACTAAAACATGTGGATATCCCCTCCTAGACAGTAGTCACCAGAACACTTTTTTTCTAACCTCCTGTTCCTTTGACATCTTAAAGTGCATGGACAGTTTGTACAGTTTGCAGGTGGCAAAAGCGCGGCACTGCATTTTTATTGGCTAGAATACAGACAAAGTGAGAGGCCACAGCCACCGAACAATAAAGTTATGGAACATGTACACCTAATTGAAAATCGATTGATTTCGATCCGATTCCATCAAACAGAGTCGATTTGCCAGAGCAGAAAATAATCATTTGTTTTGCATCAATGGAAAGCACTGAGCTGATTTAGTCACAAATTCGATCCTATTTCGATTAATCAGATTATGAGGTTGCATTGGTGGAAACAGAGTTATGATTGCATCTTCCAGCTATCGATCAAGTTCCACTTTCCCATGTGTGGCATATTGATTGTTTGTGTTGTTGACTATTGATTGATCATTCCTATTAGAAGTGATTGATCGGAAAATAAAGCAATTATTTATCGAAGTATAATTTGCCACCATTGGTAAATTCGCCACAATGTATCTTTTTCTCAATTCACAAGAGAATGCAATTATTGGGACTGGTTTTACTGAGTAATAACCCATCTCAGGTTATCACAGCATTTAATAGTATGAATCCCAGAGCTGTTGATGACTGATGCTCTGCTGCATGCTCCAAGCACGAACGCAGGTATGAATACCGTATATGTGGCCCCGTGGAAGACGGCATAACTCGTTGAGGCTGCATATGTGCGTACATTCATCAACAAGGGGTTAAAAAGTTTGAAAGAGGCTGGGTTAGAGTCTCTGTTAGGTTTTTATCGCCGTTTGTGCCCCCCATTGAGAAGATATTCCCTCACTTCCTGTTAGGAAAGGAAGAAATGTTAAATCTTTCTAATGGGGATGCAAACAAATGCAAAAACATCTGACAATGCTCTTATTACTGTCTGTGTTTTCTGGTCTCAGTGGCAACCACTCCTACCATTTCTGGTCCATGTGTCACACGGACAGGAGGTGAGATGTGATATCCTCAATGCTGTCATAGACACTAGTTGGAGAAACTTTTGTCTACATGTCGGGTAGTATACGTTTATCCAAAGAATACTTAACTCCGAATAATACTCTTTTTTTTTTTTCTTTTTTTTTTTTAGGATATATAAATTATCACACAAATAGCAAAAAAAATAAGAATCTGATGCAAGTTTTAAAGATGTTCTAAAGGCTAAAGATTTTTTTTTACCCTAATGCATTCTACATTAAGGTAAACAACCTTTTAAATGCTCCCCCCAGCCAGCACTGGATACTTACCTGAGGTTGATCTCCATCCAGCACTTTACCTGAGAGCAGCAGCAGCAGCTCTCTCTCTCTCTCCTTATTGGACATGGAGGCAGTAGTGGGGGCCATTGGACCTCCATGATTAAGCCCTGGGGGAAGGGGGGCGAGGCAAAACATGTTGGGGGCTTGGCTTGGATGAATCGAGCTGAGGCTGCTCTTACCTGCTCAGTACTTGGGCTGGGTGAGGTGTGCGGTGGCCGAGCTATCACTAGAAAGCCAGTGTAGGCGGAGTAGTATATTTATTAGGGATGGGGCATTACAAAATTGCAGCGGATGGAGCGCGCCAAGGCGAAAATGAAGTACGCAAAATGTTAGACGTGTCTTAACCTCCCTGGCGGTCTGATTATGTCCAGATTTCTCTGCTAAAAGCGGTAAATTGTTTTGCATAGAAATCTGTTGTTTTACATTTTAAAACTTACCTTCCCCTGCGATCCCCCGCTGTCCTTCCCCACCGTCCTCCCCCGCCGTCCTTCCGCTGTCCTCCCGCTGTGTGCTCGGCCGATTCCCGGCAAATGTCTTCCGGTTCCCTTCCCTGCGAGCGTTGTGACGCAGGGGGGGTGGAACCGGCGGCAAATTAAAAAATGTAAATACATTAAATGACATGATACCATCCTAACGGATTTCACTGTATCATTCCATTTTACCACAGGATTGCACCTGGTGACTTTTCCAGTGCCCTGCATGTTGGAAATTCTGAAGAATCATTTGATATACTTCCCAAATTCCACAAGCTATGTGCCAGAAAGAGACATCAGAATCGTCGCTGTCGTCACTTTCCGTACCTGATAGGTATGCATGGACCTTCCGATCAGGTCCGCCTGAAAAATTGACAGGCAGACCTGATGGGACCCATTGTGTGAAAGGGGCCTTAGTAATAGTGTCAGCAAGAAGTGATTGTGAGAAACTGAGTTAAAAACTGCACTGCCCAATTTCTTACAGTCAGGACAGTGCTACATGAAAACAGGCGATACCATCTTTTTCAGCTAACAGCATTTATTTTACTTCTATCTAAAAGATAGAAGTAAAAGAGTGCTGATAGCTGACATGTAGCACTGTCCTGACTGTGAGAAATTGGCCAGTGCAGTTTTAAACCCAATTTCTTGCAGTCCAGTGACTGCTGAATATAAAAACCTTTACCTTTAAAGGTGAAGGGAGTTTTTTTCCTTTTGCACACAAAGTAAGTAGATGTTGCCACCGTCCCTAATAAAGTATATTGGGGTTTTCTGGTGCCTCAAACCAAGAGGGGGTGGGACTTTACGCGCAGGTAAATGAAGTTATATGTATATAAATATACAACATAGAGACACAAATAATAGTAGAAAAAAATAATAATAAAAAATTCAGCAGAAATTCCAGGTATTGTTAATAACGTAATGGTGAGTAATGTGCTTGGGGTGAAGAGCCCAAGTGTGAGGAAGTAAAAAAGAGGTTGATTCTGAAGAGAATCAGTGACAATGGTGCATAGGTGACATATTCTTGAGGATTTTTTGGGCTGTTTTCCAATAGATATTTAAAGGGACATTGGTCCCCCCAAAAAGATCCCAATTATTTTCTGACGCGTTTCGGCTCACAGGCCTTTCTCAAAGCATTAAGGTCACTCTGTGCTTGTTCTATAAAGGAAAATATATATATATAGGTTTGTTTAGGTCCTCGATATTGTCATCAATTTTGATACAAGTAATTTTACAGGTAGGAAAAAACAATTCCACATACATGAGAGTAGCTGGCAGTGACTGCAATGGGCTCCCCTGTCCTTGTTGTAGTCACAGCGAGATCATATTCTGCGTGTAGCCTGGGATGGTAGTGACAAAAGAAGTTTTAATGATGTGGTTTTTTGGATACGGTGTGTCCAATGTATATATATATATATGGTGACCACTTACAGTTTTGTGGGCTGACGGGGGTTAAAAAACGCTTCCTCCAGGGGGGGGGGGGGGGTTGGTGGTTTTTCTCCCTCTATTCGTGCCAGAGTCTTGGTCTATTGTGGATGTAGGATATAATATATAGTATAGTATGGCGTATCAGAGGGTCTACCAAGTAGCTGGTATCACTTGTAAGTACTTCCATATATAATGATGTGGTCCAATTGTGTTTGAACAGTAAAAGATGTGACTTTATTGTGCCAAGGTTTTATTGATAAGGAGTTCCCTTTAAGACTTACATTTGGTTGAGGATCTGTTGTGAAAAAAATGGTCCATCCGCCTGGCGCAGGTTACGTCCGTCTCCTTCTCTCTGCTCGAGAGAAGTGAAGATAGGCCTTTTAAAGCCCTCCGCACATGCGCAGTGACTTCTGCATGTGGGACGGCTTTAGCTTCGAGCGTGATGAGGCACCAGTACGTGTTCCTGCGCTCGCCGGATGCGCGCGCAGGTTGCTACGGCTCGTAGTAAAGGACGCTTTTCTGGCCGCCAGCACGAAAGGAGGAGCCCACCTTTCCCCGCAGGTGATTGGTGGATACGTAGGGGCTACCCGTGCTGGGTGTGACTATTGGGACCAAGGCAAGCTGATCTGCAGAACTGACAGCTATAGTTCATGTGTGTGGATTATCGTAGTACAGTTAATTAAACATGTAAACACAGAATTGTGCATGTGCCGTTACCAAGAGCAACAGAACATAATAACAAAGCAAAATTCATGAAAGTAAGAATAAATTGGTGATACAAAAAAGATAGTGCACGAATAAATAAATAAAGATGTTTTAAGCAATCAACATATTGATCCCACTTCAGGGTATTGATGGATCGACACGGAGCAGTCCCGATACCCGGGTACTCCAGGGTTATCGTGGGGCCATGCTCAGCAGGGTCGGACATAGGCAATCAGCACATATGAGATATTGTCATGAAGGAGTTGAGACCTCCTAAATGTGTGGGAAGATGTTGCGATCCCACATAGGATTGTTTCTAAACATAGAATGAGAAAGAGGGGATAAGGGATGGATGGATGATAATTGGATCATCTGAGTCAATCATCATAATCCATACCGAGTCTAAAGGAGGTATGGGAATAGGAGCACCGTATGTAGGACTATATTTTGATGCATGTCTGTACAGAAGTTTGTTTTTATGGAGTAAGAGGAGAGTTGATGTTGATTATTAATCCGTCTTTCCCGATGCAAAGCCCTCCTAAAAGGGGCGAAAACTCTCGTTTTCGTTAAGTCCGGGTGGTTTCGTGGCTTGGAGGCGTCTTATCCACCTCATTTCCATTTGTAACAGACGTTTGTTCCAATCCCCCCCTCTATACAGTATATGAATCCTTTCAAGGGCTGTAAATGTTACTTTTGGCATGATATTCTTGTGGTGATGTGCTACGTGTCTGCCCAGAGGTACGTAAAAATTACACATCTCCATACTGTTAATGTGCTGATTGACACGTTTGCCAAATTCCTGTTTGGTCTTACCTACATAGTAGGATTCACATTGGCATCTCATAAGGTAGACCACCCCTCTTGTACGACAGTTCACAAAATGCCGGGGTGTAAAAAGATCTCCATTGGGGAGTATTGTGTTTATACATTTTTTTTATAACATTACATTGCCCACAGTTACCGCAGGGGAATGTGCCCTTCTGCTTGCAGGGATCCCTTCTTGTTTCCTTATGCCCCATACACACGTGCAGATTATCTGCAGACTTACCAAAACCATATAATATGAGGTCAAACCTAAACACTTTCAATTTGTATGCAATCCGGCAGGCCCTTGCACTACATAGAAAAGGTAAGTCTGCAGACAAAAGTCTGCAGATAATCTGCACGTGTGTATGGGGCATTATACTCACTGTGAGTGAGCGACTGTTTCATGGATCCTGCTTTTCTATATGTGATCTGAGGATTTTCCGGTATAAACGGTTTTATCGTAGAGTCCTCCCTTAGGATTAGCCAATTTTTGGCTATGATATTCCTTATTTTGGGGTGGTCATTCGTGAATCTCATGATAACCCTTGTCAAATTTTCTGGTTCCTCTGGTGTCTGTTTCTTTTTCTTTTTGAACAGAATGTCATGTCTTTCTTGTTTCTTAACCCTATTAAACGCTTTTCGTAGGGTTGTCTTAGTGTATCCCCTCTTCATAAGTCTAGCTGTCAGGGAATCAGCTTCCTTCTGAAAATCCTGTTCGGTGGTGCAATTTCTCCTTAACCTAAGAAATTGGCTATATGGGATTGCACTTTTGAGTGAAGATGGATGGAAACTGGATGCATGTAATATGGAATTACCTGCTGTTTCCTTCCGAAATAGGGTTGTTTTTAAAGTCCCCCATTACCTCCAGAGTCCCCCTTTACCATCAGAGCACTCCTTTACCATCAGTGCAGTCGCATCAGTGCAGCCTCATAAATGCAGTTTCATTAGAGCAGTTAGTCTCATCAGTGCAGTCTATCAGTGCCCGGGTTAGGGTTTCTCTACAACCCTGGCCTAGTGAGGAGAAGGAACTACCTGGTCCCGATCAGCCAAACTACGCTAACCATCCGCTGGCTCACAAGTGCTGCCGTCTCCCGCTCTGACATCTGCTGCCTCTCGTCTCCATGTGTGATCCACTCAAAGCAGCGCTCGGCTAGCGTCATAACCTACAGCTAGCCATGCCTCTGCTCACTAGTATTGATCAATCGGAGGGGGTAGGGGGAGGATCATCTCTTAAATCATAACTGTGTCAGTGACAAAAGTCCCGATGTCTGTGACAGATCCTGATTTTCTGGATTTCGCCCGGGACAGACTGATGTCTTAATGAACAAGCACGTAGCAGTCGTGTGAAACGTGTCTATTGTCCTACTTTGCTGTGCCTTGTACCACTTATGTGAATAAAGAACTTTTCTTCATTGGATTCCGTGGTGGCGTGCGACCATTTTCTTCTTTCATGCTTCTCCTGGTGGTGAGCCGAGGTTCAGCACCCACCTTGAATCGTGGACTTTGACTAGCCTGAGCGTTGTTATCTCTCTTCATCATTCATCAGACTCATACCAGGACAATGGTCTGACTTCCGGGAATGTCCCGGGCAAATGGGGATCGTTGGCAACTATGAGTAAGGGGTTACAGTGATACTACAATCTAGTTTAAAAAATAAAGATTCTCTTCTAATATGTATTCTTAAAGTATAACTAAAGGCAAAACATTTTATTTAGTTTTGAACAGAATGGAAAGGGATTAGAACCCCTGTCCATTTTTATTGCTGTCTGTGCCCCGGCTTCGATCGGGTCTCTGATGACGTAACACGGAGGCGGCGTCCATGACGTCACTTCCGGGTTAATGTGCTGCAAAAGGCGGCAAATTTAAAAAACGGCTGTATGCAAAAATGCCGTTTTCGGCGTTTTGCATACATGGAAGTGTAGTGGAGGGGTCTAGGGTCTTTTAGACCCTCGATCCCTCCATAAAGAGTACCTGTCACTGCATATTGGTGTCACAAGGGATGTTTACATTGCTTGTGACAGCAATAAAAGTGATCAGATTTCTTTTTTTTTTAAACCTGTAATAAAGTTAAAAAAAAAATAAAATAAATAGGAAAAAAAAATAATTTTAGCCGCCCCCGTCACCGTTAGCTCGCGCACAAAAAAAACGTATACTGAAGTTGAGCCGCGAATGAAATCGCTGTTCAAACCACACATGTGAGGTATCGCCGCAATCACCAGAGCGTGGGCAATAATTAAGAAAAAGAGCTACACTCTAACTCCAAACTGGTAACCGTTAAATACATTTAAAGCGTCGCCTATTGAGATCTCTATTGACCGTAGTTTGTCGCCATCCCACGGGGGGGGCGCAATTTTAAACTGTAACATGTTGGGTATCTATTTACTCGGCGTGACATCATCTTTCACAATATACAAAAAAAATGGGCTAACTTTACTGTCTAGTATTTTTTAAATGCAGTGAAATGTGATTTTTCAAAATTTTTCCAAAAAAATTGAGTTTTAAAGACCGCTGCGCAAATACCGCACGACAACAAATATTGCAATGGTCGACATTTTATTCTCCAGAGTCTTTGCTAAAAAATATATATATATAATGTTTGGGGGTTCTAAGTAGTTTTCTAGGAAAAAATACTGGTTTTTAACTTGTAAACAAAAAGTGTCCGAAATAGGGCTGGGGCTTAAGTGGTTAACAGGAGGGAGGGGCCAGGAGCACAGAAGAGGGACCCAAGAAGAGGAGGATCTGGGCTGCTCTGTGCAAAACCACTCTGCACAGAGCAGGTAAGTATAACATGTTTGTTATTTAAAATGACTTTACAATCACTTAAAAAGGAGGCAGATAAACATAGCAAGAAGCGATTTCATGAACCCAACCCAACCCAAAACCCAAACCTGGAGACATGGAAGAATTTCAGGTTTTGCAATGTGTGTACCCTTAACCACTTATGAGACAGTGCCGCTGTGGACCTGGAAGATGGGGTAGCTCAGGATTTCTAGTCCACCATCTGTACACGTTAGTAGACAACTTAGGTCTGTGTGGGCTGTGGGTGGTTATAAAGTGAAGCAGGAGGCCGCTGAATAACTTTGAACTTCTGTAGGCCCCTAACACCGTGACAACTACTTGGGGCACCTAGGGACTTGCCTGCAAGTGTGACAGAACTTTGCTTACCAAACTAGGTTATAGGACATTGGGAGTTTGAGCATTGTTTGCATTTTATTAGAATTCAAGATTGCCTTTGAAAAGAGTATAGATTTTCTTTTAAATCCACTTTTATTCCCCCCCCCCCCCCCCTATGGCTTCCGTTAGGCATGTATTGTTGCTGGCTCCTAGATCTGCCGTCTACACACAATGTTTAATGTGAATAGAAAAGAGACAGCTTTGATGCCTCTATAGCCGGTGCCAGCTCCAATTCCCACAAATCTGTCTGTTTACTTCTCTTCCTCAAGACAATTCTGCATATTAGCTCACAACAAACAAATCCTGGCATCTTATTAAATCTCCAGCCCTACCGTGCAATTCATTTCACTTCAGAGTACAACTGTTGCTAAAATTAATTTATGTAAAAAAAACATAAAATAAAATAAAAATGTATTCCGGCGCAGCTGTATCTATTCCCACTATTCCAGAACTGTTGCTACAAAAAGGAAAAAAGAAGTAGCTTGGGATTTATACTGTGAAGATTTGTCTTTGCTCCAAATAACAGGTCTGGATTTTTTTTCTGTCAACTCATAATCAGATATACTTCTTCAGTACATTACACTAGCTGTGAACATTTGGGCTAAAACTTCACACGTCAAGGATGTGAAATGACATGTTTTTCCTGCCTGATATACACTTCATAACACCACAGAGCTAAGGGAAGAGAAATCCTTAACTAAGACTGAGTAAAATAAAGAATTAAGAAATGTTTGTAAAGCCTAAAGCTGAAATCATGAAATCAGTGATAAGCAAAAAAGTCTAAATACTAAAGACGTGTATTCTTGTTGATGTAGCATCCTCCTAGGTAGGTGCTAGAAAAGAGAATATCGTTTTTGGATCTTTCTGCTTACCAGAGAGATTGCCAGGTAAGTTTATATTGCTCTCAGCCTACCAGAGAACAGGATCTGCTAGTGAGGTCCGCTCATTGTGCTCAGGTGCAGCTCAGCTTGTCTGAAGTGTTTCCCACTGGTCCAATAGAGAGGCATATTGGACATTGGAAGCATAAGGGTGTGCATAGGGTGTGCCATTTCATCAAAGCCCCCTAACAGGGCTCCCAAAAAATTGTAAAAAAAATAATAAAACTAAAAACTACTGACACTGTCCACTGCCCTACTGACACCAATCTCTACCTTACTGACACCATCTATTGCTCTGCTGACACCGTCAGTATACTTTATATACACTAGGGATGGACCGATTATCAGCAAGGTCGATATATTGGGGGCCGATATGCACTTTCCTCGATATATCGGTATCGGCCAGGAACTGGCCGATATTGCCGATATTTTTGTGACATCCAGCCACCCACCAAAGGGTGCCAGGCAGCCAGCCACCCACCACAGGGTGCCAGACAGCCAGCTACCCACAGACAGGGTGCCAGACAGCCAGTCACCCACAGGCCCTGTACCAGCCAGCCATAGGAACTGTACCAGCCAGCCGCCCGCAGGCCCTGTACCAGCCAGCCACCCACAGGCCCTGTGCCAGCCAGCCAGCCACCCACCCACCACAGGGTGCCAGACAGCCAGCCACCCACCACAGGGTGCCTGCCACCCACCCACCATAGGGTGTCAGCCAGCCAGCCACCCACCACAGTGTGCCATCCAGCCACCCACCACAGGGTGCCAGCCAACCACCCACCACAGGGTGCCATCCAGCCACCCACCATAGGGTGCCAGCCAACCACCCACCACATTAAAATTCATGGAGGTCCGCTTAGTAAAATCTTCTTCCAGCGGAGGTCCGAATCATGTTTGTGATTTGATTCAGATCCTTTACATTACAGCACCCTCTCCTAGGCGGTCCCATCTCTGCAGCTGGGGAATGCAGGTGAAACTGCACATGTTCCCGGCCCGCAGAGGAACACGCCACACTTCAGCACAGCTTGGTAATGCGCAATTTAAAAAAAGGGTCAGGGACTTGTTTTCCTGCATTTCTCATGGGTAGTGCAGCCCATTAAAATGAATGGGCTGACCTACCTGTGACACTGAGCCCCATATCACAATCCCATCCTTACATCTATTCCACATTGTCCACTGCACATCACAGTTCCCTCCCCCCTTTGTGTTATCATACCCCCTTAACATCAACACCCTTCTTATCCCCTCATTACAGAACCCAACTCCCCTACATTACTATCCTCAGCCCCTCATCACAGTACTCAGCTCCCCCACATTGTCCTCAGTTCCCCATTACAGTATTCACCCCCCCCCCGACATTAGAGTACTCAGCCTTAACCCCCATTCCCCCCACATCAGAGTCCTCAGCCCCCACACATAGAGTCCTCAGCCCCCCACACATAGAGTCCTCAGCCCCCACACACATATCAGAGTCCACAGCCCCCCACACATATATCAGAGTCCTCAGCCCCCACACACATATATCAGAGTCCTCAGCCCCCACACACATATATCAGAGTCCTCAGCCCCCACACACATATATCAGAGTCCTCAGCCCCCACACACACATATATCAGAGTCCTCAGCCCCACACACATATCAGAGTCCTCAGCCCCACACACATATCAGAGTCCTCAGCCCCCACACACACATATCAGAGTCCTCAGCCCCACACACATAGAGTCCTCAGCCCCCACACACACATATCAGAGTCCTCAGCCCTCGCACACATTAGAGTACATAGCCCCCACACACATTATAGTACATAGCCCCCCCACACACATTAGAGTACATAGCCCCCACACACATTAGAGTACATAGCCCCCATACACATTAGAGTACATAGCCCCCATACACATTAGAGTACATAGCCCCCATACACATTAGAGTACATAGCCCCCACACACATTAGAGTACATAGCCCCCACACACATTAGAGTACATAGCCCCCATACACATTAGAGTACATAGCCCCCACACACATTAGAGTACATAGCCCCCATACACATTAGAGTACATAGCCCCCACACACATTAGAGTACATAGCCCCCATACACATTAGAGTACATAGCCCCCACACACATTAGAGTACATAGCCCCCATACACATTAGAGTACATAGCCCCCATACACATTAGAGTACATAGCCCCCACACACATTAGAGTACATAGCCCCCATACACATTAGAGTACATAGCCCCCATACACATTAGAGTACATAGCCCCCACACACATTAGAGTACATAGCCCCCACACACATTAGAGTACATAGCCCCCACACACATTAGAGTACATAGCCCCCATACACATTAGAGTACATAGCCCCCACACACATTAGAGTACATAGCCCCCATACACATTAGAGTACTCTTCTTTGCTGTACTCAGTGTCTCTCCCCTACCTTACACAGCCAGGAGCACTCGAGGCATAGCAGGTCTGGAGGAAGGAAGCTGCAAGATGGTGATTGGTTGCTTAGACTGCCATTCATCTTGGCAACCAATCACTGGCTGTTTACCTCGGGCAGTTCCCGCCCTCCCTTCAGAGCTGTCCTGCCTCACGCTGTCGGCTCTGCAAAGAAATCATCACAGCTGAAAGGAGAGCAGGCTGATAAATGGCGAGACAGCTGCGGTCCGGGAGGGGGAAGGAGGGGGGCCGGAAACGGACCGCGGGCCGCCATTTAGTGATGCCTGCTGTAGAGCAATGCAGTGCATTGTGCTATTCTGCACTGACAGACGTGTGATCCTTTCCTGTACATTGCAATAAAATGCGGCATGTCTGCCTTTTATTGCAGCCACACTTATATAAAGTACTCAAAACCCATACTTGAGTAAAAGTACAAATGCTCGATCAAAAAGTGACTTGAGTAGAAGTGGAAGTGCTCTATCAAAAAGTGACTTGAGTAGAAGTGGAAGTGCTCTATCAAAAAGTGACTTGAGTAGAAGTACTAAAGTATTCAACATTTTTTGAACTTAAGTATTGCAAGTAGTTTTTTTTAAATTTTGCTACTCAAGTACTGAAAGTAAAAGTACCAGTAGTTTTTTAAAAAAAAATTGCTACTCAAGTACTGAAAGTAAAAGTACAAGTACTGTGTTATGTAGTTATTAAAGAAAGAAGTCAAAAGTTTGAACATCATATTGTTTATTATTTCAAATGATTAACCTAAAGGACAATCACAATTCCTTTGGCTGTAACTTTTTGTAAACAAAAACAGATAAAGTATGTCCCTCCCTTCCCCCTTTAAAGCATCCCTCCTTCTCTTCCCTGCATGTTTTTTTTTTCCACCGCTTATTGGTGCGCAAAATCATATATAAACCAATGGGATATACAACAATATATTCCCATAATGAAATAAAGGAAGAGTGTATGAAATCAAAGTCAATAAAAAGTCAATATATATAATGCAATAATACCATAATACCATATATATGTGACAAAACAATATGAATATATTTTCAAAGGTGCAGGAATCAAACAGGTGCTATTCCAAATAATAGGTGCAGACTCCCACCACCTTGTGAATTTCCCCCTTACCCGGCGGATGAAGGTAAGTGCAAAATAATATCCAAATAGACTCTTCCAGTGAAACAAAACTGCAAAACCTGTGCTCTCAACTTCCAGTGAAAAAAGCAAAATCAGCCTCTTACCAGAAAAAAAGGTCTATGTACGCTTGTGACTCTCCTTGGTTGGGGGAGGTTCTCTTTCCCCTTAACAGCAGATATGTAGACCATTTTATTTATACATACATAGCATTTATTTTCGTATGCGCTGATTTACACATGACATTATACACATTTTTTTGAACTTCATGAAACCTGCCATCTACTGTTCTGGCAGTGGTAATTTTTATAATTGTAACGAGTAACTATGCAGCACAAAAAAAAAAAATATCGAAGTATTGAAATCATCGAAAAAATGTAGTGAAGTAAAAGTGGAAGTAGGAGAAAAAAATTCTACTCTAGGAAAGTACAGATACCGCCTTTCGGTACTTAAGTACAGTAGTGAAGTAGTTCTACTTAATTACTATACATCTCTGATTGCAGCTCACTGCACCGCATCTCTGGAGTGTGAACAGGACACATACATTTTCTGTGTTTTCTAGCGGTAATCTGCCTTCACCCAGTGTGGTAAAATGCAGGTCACCACACTATATGTGAACATGGCTTTAAGAGAGAGAAGATTTAACACACTGTCCACCAGATATTGACTATCATTTACTTAATAGCTTTATACTAGTGTAGCGCACACTACGTAGGAGCCTAAGTGAACTAGGATCCCCCACCCTGCACAGTCAGGCACACTGAATGCCCACAGCACACTCGAGTCAGGAAACAGCCCAGCAACATTGTTGTTTCCTTGTTTATTAGGGATAAACAAAAAACTTGGATGGGGATAGGGGTAATATGGAATTCCCACTTGACTTTAAAGAACAGTTCTTCAGGGACAACTTTCCTATATACAGCTATATACACTACTCATCTTCCTCCAGTACATCATTTGCTTTAAGAACAGCCACAGCCCAACTGGAACACCGTTTAGGACAGTGTTTCTAAACTCCGGTCCTCAGGGCACACTAACAGGCCAGAGTTTAAGTATTACTTTGGGGAGATGCAGACTAGAATACTGCAATCACTGAGCAGCAAATTATATCAACTGTGATGTATTTCAGTTTTCTTGCAAACCTGGCCTGTTATGTGTGCCCTGAGGAACGGAGTTGAGAAACTTTGGTTTAGGGAACCTAGCAAGGAACTCAGCCAGATTCAACAAAAGCCCTTTGCAGGCAGGAACTGAGGGCCCCTATTGGTATGTAGAAATAGTCCAGTGTCCAGCTACATTACTGTGGCTACTGATCCCAGCACCACCTCTCCAGGCACTGACAGCCCACCTGGCTGAAGCTGCCCCATTCCTAGCCATGCTGGCTATTCTTCCCACAATCCTGCCAGACTGCTCACTCACCAGCCCTTTTGGCTTGCTTCTCCCTCGAGATCTCCCGGACGTGCTGACTCTCTCTCCTGCTGTCCTCATACCTGCTCCCGTGCATCCAGGACATGACTCCTCTATGTGTCTTGAGAGAATCCTTCCAGCACCCGAGCCCCAAGCCTGAGGTCACCCCCCACCCCGCAGACTAGGGGACTACCCTCAAGGGCCTCTGACAGCCTCCTCAGCACTCCATCTCTAAACTTCCACCCAAACTCCACTGCCCCTGCTGGATTGGTCCTGAGTATCTATGAGGTGCAAGCCCCTTCTAGTCCTTCTAGGGATTGGCTGAATACTCTAGGCAGCTCCCTCGAACTTCCCTATCATTCTTCTGGAAGCTTCTTCAAGGTTCCACCAAGTAGGGGGAGGTATCAGAGGTGCTGCCTGATGAGTCATCAAGCCTCTCTGAGTCACTCACCCTGACCCCGATTCAAAACACAGGCTTGGCTGCCAGCTAAGCCAATCAATTTACCTACACTACAAAAAACCTATATACGTTTCTAGCATACTACAAAAGAGGGTGCTACACTAGGGTTCTGGTTGTAATCCTGCACTTTGGTCTCTCATCCAACCACTGGCCAAATCTTGCATCTTACATCTTCAAAATTCACCCCCTCTTAACCAATGACGGTACTGCAACTCCTTTCCTTTTGGCCTACCCCAACATAGGATTTCCCCCATTTAGTCCATCATAAATGCTTCTGCCAGACTCATTCACCTTCCCCAACACTGGTTTCTGTTAACCCAATGAATAAAATGAAAACTACTAACAGCATACAATTTCATGGACATCTTTGCCCCAAGATAATCTTCCAATGTTGTCGGCAAATATGACCCAAACTGTCCTCTCCGCTCCTCCCAATACCTCCTGCTCTCTGCTTTCTGGTGTCTTTGTCACTTTCTGCCATGATCCCCTCCAGGACTAGAGCCTCGCCCATCCTCTGGACCTTCCTAACCCAATCTGATGGTTATTTCCTACTCTTCTACTGTCCATATTTAGACGATCTCTGTAAATTAATTTCTTCAGGGAAGCCTATCCTACGTCTATCTACAAAATAAACATTTTTTTTTCTCTATCATCTCATCCCCTCACAGGTATAACCTTTTGTATAACTTGCCCCTATCTTTAGATTGTAACCTCACATGAGCAGAACCCTCCTAACCTTCATATTGAAATATATTTTAATTGAACTCTGTAAAGCTTTGCACCAACTATTGGTGCTATATAAATTTCATATAATAATAATAATGATAATAATAATAATAATAATTAAAAAAAAATCTGCATTGCTCAAATTTTCATTTAATGGAAAAATAATTTTATTATACTGTATTATACAAATGCATAAAAACCAAAACAATGCTTTAGTCTGTCTAAATATCTATTTTTCTAATTCAAAGCTAAAATCAAGAAGGAGTTTTGCAAAGGCACACAATGAAATTTCAACCCTATTCACCAGACTCAGCCCTCGTACCTGCATAGTTGCCAAGTGACAACCGACACATTCCGATGTATAAAATGCAGTAAGCCCTGGTTCACACTGATGCAATTTCGTATGCATTACAGAACGCATGGAATCGCACGGCAACTGAAATAAAATGACTTTCTATAGTGGCCGCTCACATATATGCAGTCCAATCGCAGTGCGATTTTAAAAAGGGTCCTGCGCGTGTTTGGGGCATTGCGATGCAATTTCCATCTCTGTTTTACCACCAGGCCTATTTCTGACATTTGCTGCTTACAAGTTAAATTAGTATTTTTTGCTAGAAAATTACTTAGAACCCCCAAACATTATATATAATTTTTTAGCAGAGACTCTGGAGAATGCAATGGTGGGTATTGCACTATTTTTGTCACACAGTATTTGTTCACCAGTCTTTCAAATGCAATTTTTTTGGAAAAAAATACACTTCAATTAATGAAAAAAAACCAAAAAAAAAAAAAAACCTGTAAAGTTGTTTTGTATATTGTGAAAGATGATGTTACGCTAAGTAAATAGATACCTAACATGTCACACTTTAAAATTGCACGCACTCGTGGAATGGCGACAAACTACAGTACAAATCTCCATAGCGACGCTTTAAAAGATTTTAATGGTTACCTGTTCAGAATTTAAGAAGAGGTCTTTTGCTAGAATTATTCCTCCCACTCTAATGATCGTGGCGATACCTCACATGTGTGATGTGCTGCTTGTGATAATGGTCGAGCGGCTGCCTAGCTGCATCGGTTATTATCACATGAAAGCCAACGGTTTGCTCTAAAAAACGGTACCGGGGTGATGCCCCTGGCTGCAGACATCACCACGGTACAACCACTTTCTCAAAATGATGTACAGGTATGTGATTTTATGGGAAGTGGTTAAAGATTAAGCATTCCAGTGCAATTACTAGCAGGCTTATAGTGTCTTTATTGAGCTGATTTCCGGAAAGAGAGAGATAGAGAGAATCGCAGCTATATCCAAATTGCATTGGAATCGCACCTGAACCAACTTTAAGTCACACTTGACATTATCCTTGCAATCACACCTAAAACCTCAGTCATATCACACCGCATAAGTGGCTAAACACATATTTTGCTGTTATAGCTACATATAGCTATAGCTCTGAAAGGTTGACGTATTGTTGCATAATGCCATTTATTTTGTTACAGTAAATCCGTTTCTGTTCTTTGTATGTAAATGTAACACAGTACTACTTGTTCTATATATTGGGTATGATTCTCAGTATCTGTTGTGTATGCTGGCTGTAATTATATAGGTTAATATACCTGCTTAGATACTGCATGGTGTCACTTCCTATGCATGATGGGAATGATAGTTGCCATTTGTTCTTATTTGCTAGGTGCACTGGGCAATTTCCTATGTCGGCCCAATTTCTCTGTGTAGTCCTCTTTGGTATGGTACAATTTAAGCCACACCCTTTAAAATAGGCACACCTAGACCAAAAGATCTCTTCTGTAATAAAAATCCTACCTGTCAGCAGTTTCGTAGAGTGATTCTAAAGGTTTTAATAAAAATTAAAAAATAAAACATTTCATACTTATCTACTCCCGGATCCCCTTCTTTTTGGGTCCCCCCATGGCGGGCCTGGCTCCTTCCCCCTGCCGAGTGCCACCAATAGCATGCCTCTTGCTAAGGGGGCACTCAAGCATGCTCACTCCAGAGCTCTGCTCCTGTGAATGAGTATTGTCCATTTACACACAGAGTGTCACTCAGACCCGTCCCCCTCTCTCTCCTCATTGGCTCACTGGCTGTGACTGACAGCAGCAGCAGCCAATGAGGAGAGCTGCTGCTCCCAGGAGACCTGGGAGAGCTGCTACTCTTGCACATTGCTGGATTAAGAAAGGGGGGGGGGGCTGCACCCAGAAGGTTTTTACCTTAATGAAAAGAATGCATTAAGGTGAAAAACATTCTGCCTTAAGGGCCACTTTAAGATTTAGATCCACTTTAACATTTCTAATATGACACCGAAGCTGATCCAATACAGTTTTACTTATAAATTATATAATACAAAGGATGTTTTTCCAGTCACTTGAAGTGCAGCCCAGCTTGGTGTCTGTTATAAAGACTAACTGAGGGAACATGGAAGAGGAAGGAAGACTCCATCGAAAGGCTAAACTAGCTCGCTCTAAACAGGAGGGGGAACAAAGGGACATACCAAAGTAACACAAAAATCTGCTGTAGCTCTGGACTATGACTGGATGTCAGCAAAGGTCAGAACATTAATAACAGTATTGAGCTACATAGCAGTAACAGAAAATAACAACGTAGATGGGACACTATAATGTTACAGCTTAAATAAGATTTATTGCAGGGCCAAAACAAGGTGTGGGCAGGGGGGTCGGCAGCCCTGGGTACTGTGGTATCATGTGAGGTGGGGGGGGTCACCACAAGGAGATTGGGGGAAGGGATTTGTGTTGGAAGGGGCAATTTGGAGGGTGGCAAGGGGCAAGTTTTGTTCTAGAAGGGAAAATCTGGGGGAGGGAGTGCTAAGAGTTGTGATTTAGAAGGATTTGTGTTGGGAGGGAATGAGGGGGAGAAGATTTTTGCTAGGAGTGGGGATTTTTTATGCTGGGGGAGGTTTGAAGTGGGGGGAGAAGATGTGTACTAGGAGGGGACATTTTAGGGGTAGAGGATTTGTGTTAAGAGGGGGGGTGAATTTTTTTGAGGGGGGGAGGGCATTTGAGCTGGGGAATTTGGGGGATGGGGGGGCAAAAATCTGAGCTGAGAGGGGGGATTTCAGCAGGGGGCAAATTTGTACAAGGAGGGGGGGGATGTATGCTTAGGGGGTAAGCATGCAGATTAGTGCTTCATTTTTTTTGGGGGGGGGGGGAGATTTTTGCTGACACATAATGATCACATAGCTAGGGGGGCGCACTTTGATATATTCACCCTGTGCTCTAGATTACCTTGTCCTGGCACTGATTTATTGGGTTTAAATCATCTTTAACCACTTTAAAACCGGAAGGATTTGCCCCCTTAATGACCAGGTCCTATTTTGCGATTCGGCACTGCGTTAATTTAACAGACAGTTGCACGGTTGTGCAGCACTGTACCCAAACAAAATTTATGTCCTTTTTTTCCCACAAATAGTGCTTTCTTCTGGTGGTATTTGATCACCTCTGTTATTTTTATTTTTTGCGCTATAAACAAAAAAACAGCGACAATTTTGAAGAAAAAAAAAATATTTTTCACATTCTGCTATATAACATTCTCAAAAAAAAAAAAATTTAAATAAAACTTTTTAACATTTTAGACCAATTTGTTTTCTGCTACATATGTTTGTTAAAAAAAATCGCAATAAGCGTATTTTGATTGGTTTGCGCAAAAGTTATCGCGTCTACTAACTACGGGAAATATTTATGTCATTTTTATTGTTATTTGTTTTTTTTTTTACTAGTAATGGCGGCGATCTGCGTTTTTTTGCGGGACTGTGACATTGCAGCGGACAGATCGGACCCCTAGCTGACATTTTTTACACTTTTGGGGGTACCAGTGACATTACTACAGTAATCAGTGCTACAAATATGCACTGTTTCTGTAATAATGCCATTGGCAGGGAAGGGGTTAACCCTGTGGGTGATCAAAGGGTTAAATGTGAGCCTAGGGGGGTGTTTTCTAACTGTATGGGGGAGGGACTTGTGAAATGATTATAGAGATCTGTGTTCCTATATAGAAGGATCACAGGCTCTCTGTGATCATTCCAGAGAGAAGAACTGTCAGCTGTGTTTACAACAGCTGACTGTCCTTCTCTCTCAGCGGGGAGCGATCGCGGGTGTCAGGCGGCAATCGGAGCTGCCTGACACCCGCATCGGCTTCCCCACTGACAATGGGGGCTCGTTCCCCTAGCTGCCCCCAGATCTACATCGTTTTGCCTGTATGAGCCAGCCTGCTGCAGTAAATATAACGTAAGCGGTCTGGAAGTGGTTAATAAGGGTTGTTCAGTGGGTGTCAGAGGAGAAGTTCTAGTCCTTCCACACACTTTTTTAAGATTATAAAAATGTTTTTGCAGGAACTGAGTCTAAATATTTTTTTTTTTGAGTTGACCGACTTTAATTTAGTTTAGCTGCAGCGTGCATCTGAAGCAGCCATACAGGATACGAGAGTCTGATGGATCCAAGAACTTGCATTTTTTTTAAAAAAGAAGCACATTTAGAAGTTGGCAATGTCTATTATAAGCACTGGAAAACACGTTTTTATGTTTTAATCAGAGTGCCTCTTTAATGCACCCAATTCTCACTTGTTATTTCTGTTTTGGCTGTTTTGCTGTGCGTGTTACTCTATCAATACATCTTTCTAATTGCTCCTATTATTTCCCGAAAATCATTTTTAACCTTTTCAAAAATTGTAATTTACGCCAGTTTAATTCTAGCGCTGAATAATACATTTGGCTGCACTGAAATCTGCACAGTTGAAGGGATTAAATGAGAAAAGTAACTTGCTAGGACAAGGGAGGCATCTGCATTCCGAAATCATGCACAATATATTCATTCCGCACTATTCATACAGCACAGAATCATTTCCCCATTATCCCAGCACTGAATGCACCAAGACACTACTATGTATATTTCATTGCTTTATAGTTGTCACGCTTTGTCAGGGCAAATTAAGGGCTTTCTTTACTTTTCATGAACCACTTCGAAGAAGCAGACGTCTTTGTGATATAAATTGATGTCACACAGGGGAGCAGGTTTCTTCAGAAACAGGATCCTGCAAACAGCATCCTGATATTACCCAGAGTATTTAAAGGGTCAGTTCACGTACAGAGGCTAGACAAAGATATGGAAACACCAGGTAAAAGAACGATATTGTCACCTAATATGGTGTTGGACCACCTTAGGCATCCAAGATGGCCTGAATTCTGCAAGAAATTGGCAAATACAGTATCTTACAAAAGTGAGTACACCCCTCACATTTTTGTAAATATTTTATTATATCTTTTCATGTGACAACACTGAAGCAATGACACTTTGCTACAATGTAAAGTAGTGAAGTGGGCAGGAAGTGGGCCATCATTCAACCCAGGGGGCGTTTGACCAGGGAAAAACACCAGACGGGGGGAGTATTGCAGTAAAATTACAATTACAATTTATATTTTTTAACACTACTGGGATATATACAGTATCTCACAAAAGAGAGTACACCCCTTACATTTTTGTAACTATATTATATCTTTCATGTGACAACACTGAAGAAATGACACTTTGCTACAATGTAAAGTAGTGAGTGTACAACTTGTATAACAGTGTAAATTTGCTGTCCCCTAAAAATAACTCAACACACAGCCATTAATGTCTAAACCGCTGGCAACAAAAGTGAGGACCCCCCTAAGTGAAAATGTCCAAATTGGGCCCAATTAGCCATTTTCCCTCCCCGGTGTCATGTGACTCATTAGTGTTACAAGGTCTCCGGTGTGAATGGGGAGCAGGTGTGTTCAATTTGGTGTTATCACTCTCACTCTCTCATACTGGTCACTGGAAGTTCAACATGGCACCTCATGGCAAAGAACTCTCTGAAGATCTGAAAAAAGAAATGTTGCTCTACATAAAGATGGTCTAGGCTTTAAGAAGATTGCCAAGACCCCGAAACTGAGCTGCAGCACGGTTGCCAAGACCATACAGCGGTTTAACAGGACAGGTTCCATTAAGAACAGGCCTTGCCATGGTCGACCAAAGAAGTTGAGTGCATGTGCTCAGCGTCATATCCAGAGGTTGTCTTTGAGAAATAGATGTATGAGTGCTGCCAGCATTGCTGCAGAGGTTGAAGGGGTGGGGGGACAGCCTGTCAGTGCGCAGACCATGCGCCACACACTGCATCAAATTGGTCTGCGTGGCTCTCGTCCCAGAAGGAAGCCTCTTCTAATGATGATGCACAAGAAAGCCCGCAAACAGTTTGCTGAAGACAAGCAGACTAAGGATATGGATTACTGGAACTATGTCCTGTGGTGTGATGAGACCAAGATAAACGTATTTGGTTCAGATGGTGTCAAGCGTGTGTGGCAGCAACCAGGTGAGGAGTACAAAGGCAAGTGTGTCTTGCCTACAGTCAAGCATGGTGGTGGGAGTGTCATGGTCTGGGGCTGCATGAGTGCTGCCGGCACTTGGGAGCTACAGTTCATTGAGGGAACCATAAATGGCAACATGTACTGTGACATACTGATGCAGAGCATGATCCCCTCCCTTCGAGGACTGGGCCACAGGGCAGTATTCCAACATGATAACCACCCCAAACACACCTCCAAGACAACCATTGCCTTGCTAAAGATGCTGAGGGAAAGGTGATGGACTGGCCAAGCATATCTCCAGACCTAAACCCTATTGAGCATCTGTGGGACATCCTCAAATGGAAGGTGGAGGTCCCATTCATACAGACACACTCACACATACAGACACACGTACACACACACACACACACACACACACACACACACACACATACACACACATAGACACACATACAGACACACGTACACACATACAGACACATGTACTCACACACACACACACACACATACAAACACATGTACACACACACACATACAGACACATGTACACACATACAGACACATGTACTCACACACACACACACATACAAACACATGTACACACACACACATACAGACACATGTACACACACACAGACACATGTACACACATACAAATACATGCATACAACCTTTTAAAAAGTTCTAGCACAGTACCTTCCTTTATACAGCCCGGTACTGCACTGTAGGGAGAAGCAGAGAGCACAGCACACTCCCCCTCCCTTTACTTTCACTTTGCTAAGGCTGGTGGAGCTCCCTCACAGTGCCGATGTACAGGATCGGGGATCGGGAGCCCAGGCTCATCTGACAGCCCTTCTCTACCATGATCCTGTGGAACCCCTGAAGACCTCTGGCGACACCCCAGGGTGCCGCGGCACCCCGGTTGAGAGAGGCTGACTTGGAGCATGTGTGCCATGATGGTCATGTGAAGCTATTTCCGGTGGCACCTAGTAGATTGATACTCATGTGTACAAAATATTTAGTAGTTCTCAATAAAACATAGCTGTAGTAAATTTTTTAAAATATTACCTAATCTTTAGTGTAGTGAGTTACCAGACAAAATCTTATGTTTGGAAAAAAAATGGCCTCTGCATTTTTCTTTGCATTTGGATCCACATGTATGTGACTGAAGCCCGGATATGAGAAATTCCTATATTTGCATTTCTTCATAATTTTAAAGTTAACCCTGGAATTCTCCTTTAATTGTGAGTGCAGAAGTGTGGAAGTGGCTACTATTAGAGAATTATGAATAAGGGAGGCTAATTATCCTAATAGCGTCTCTTGTTTTAAAAGGAGAGCTGTTTAATAACTGCTGAATGTGAACAGGCTTCTCTGCGCTCTGCGCTTCCATTAATCAAAGTGTATTATTTCACATTCTGCAGATGGATTTTATTATAACTGACGTTAAGACAGTACCTATTTTAAAATGATAATTTTGTTTGAAGAAAAAAAAAATAATTACCATTAAAACAGCAATATTGGAATTCAGCCATATAGAACTAAATTACTATCCAGCAAGTAAATGTTTCAGAGAAAATCTATGTAGCCAACAGAAGAAACACAAAGCCTACAAGGCTGCATATACAATATGCATACTTTAAAGTGGTTGTTAAGCCACCATGTTATCTTTACATCATCCCATCTGTTAGATTACAAACTGTATCCTAGTTCCCGTGCTTTATTTAAAAAAGGCTGATTTCTACCTGTTTTCACAGCTCCAGGGGGCGGGTCCAAAATATTCCTCTGATGTCAGCTGGGGAGGCAAGGAGGAGAGAGTCAGGAGTCACATGACGGCCGAGCAGCGCTGTGAAAACAGGTAGAAATCATCTTTTTTTTTAATAAAGGACAGGCACTAGGATACAGTTTGTAATCTAACAGAGGGGATGATGTAAATATCACATAGTTTTGTAGCAGCGGGGAGGAGAGCAGAGCGGCACTAGTGATCTGAAAGGCAGGGAGGGGGATGGAGGACAGAGGGAGACAGAGGAGAGCCGCAGAGAGCTGCGGATGACAGAGACACGTATGCTGACCATGGTGTCAGGGCTCAGCAGCCATGATACACCATGGTCAGTGTACAGGGAGGAGGGTAGAAACTGGCAGGATAAGCCAGGTATTTTAGGTGATACAGGGGGCCAAATTACACAGCACATGCATTGAGCTGTATATCATGCTTTAACCACTTTACCACTAAGTACTGTAATAGTACTGCGGCAAAGTGGCTCGTTCCTGTCTGACGACGTAGACCTACGTCGCCAGACTCCTCCCCTGTAGGCGGCGCTCGCGCGCCGCCGGAGGCACGCTCCCGCGCCGCCGGAGGCACGCTCCCACTGTTTTCATTCACAGCGGGAGTCGGGCCAGGGGAGGAGCAGCGGCGATCGCTGCTGCTCTGCCCCGATCGTCGGGGATCTAGTGTGGAGATCTGCCCGCCTGTGTAAACACAAGCGGGCGGATCTCCTCAGTGACAGGGAGTGACAGATCGGAGTGTTCAGCATAGCTGGACATCCGATCTGTCCCTGTCTCACACAGTCACCTCCCCCCCCCCCACACGTCAGTAAGCACCAGGCATACATTAACCCCTCCCTCTCCAATAAAGTTAACCCCTTCCCTGCCAGTGTCATTTTTACAGTAACAGTGCATATTTATAGCACTGATTACTGCAGTAATGTCACTGGTACCCCCAAAAGTGTCAAAAATGTCAGTCAAGGGTCCGATCTGTCCGCCGCAATGTCGCAGTCCCGCAAAGAAAAATGCAGATCGCCGCCATTACTCGTTAAAAAAAAACACCAAAAATGACATAAATCTTTCCCTTTGTTAGTAAACGCGATAACTTTTGCGCAAACCAATCAAAATACGCTTATTGCGATTTTTTTTACCAAACATGGGTAGCAGAAACCAATTGGCCAAAAATTTAAAAAAAAATGTTTTTTACATCTTTTTTGGGGGGAATTTCATATAAAAAAATGTGAAAAATATTGTTTTTTTTCTCAAAATAAACGCTCTTTTTTTGTTTATAGCGCAAAAAGTAAAAATCGCACAGGTGATCAAATACCACCAAAAGAAAGCTCTGTTTATGGGAAAAAAAGTACGTCAATTTCGTTTGGGTACGGCGTCGCACGACCGCGCAATTGTCAGTTAAAGTCGCACAGCGCCGAATCGCAAAAAGTGGCCCAGACGTAAGACAGCAAAATGCTCTAGGTCTAAAGTGGTTAAGGGAAAAGGATCTGGGTTTTTTTTTTTTTTTTTTTTTTTTTTTTTAGGGTTAGAAACGCTTTAACTTCTTTCTATAGCAACAACTTTGGATGTCACCATGGATTACCTACCCATGTTGAATCTGCTTCCTGATTGTCCACTTGAGTTCTCGCTAAGTCACACTTCCACACCACTTGGGTGAGACTCCCCTGGCAATCACCATTTGAAAATATTGTCATATCTATTCTTAGCTAATTAGAGTATTAAAGCCCCTCTGGAGGCTTTTGAGGATGGAAATACTCTATGTATTACAAGATACCATGAGGTATGCTACATGCCTGATGTTATATCTTACAGATACTACTCCTGAAGAAGTGAACAAAGAGTCATGGAATGCTCGAGTTTTTGGATGCAACTTTTGTTTTAATAATTTATTGACAGTTGAATTGTATATGGTCAACATTACATTTAAATACTGTATGTATGAAATGCTTTAATATGGATTCATTACAAAAAGCTTGTTACCACGTTATAATCTTTTTGAATGCAATATTTATTTAATTATTAAACAACAATGTTGGAAACTATTTATTCATTGGCCATATGTGTTGTGTCTCATTTAAATTCCCAGGACAAATACTTTGTTTGTATAGGTATATTAATGATGGGATGGAGGAACATCACTGGGTGTACCAGGCTACATTCTATTTTGGTACATTAATTTGGGTGGAAGACACCCTGGTCCATAGTGGCCTCCTGCATCATGTGGATATATAACAATGACATTTTGATAAATTGATTAGATTGTATTACATTACTATACAGATTATGTAAACTACCTCAATATGACATTTACGTTTTGGGATTAATAGCCAGGGTTTGCCTCATCTCGGGAGCTGCTGTCACGCCGAATGCTCCGGGTCCTGCAGCGTTCCCGGAGCACTCGAGGCATGCTGCGGGTAGCGACGCTCCGGTCACCTTCCCCGACCATGAGCGCCACTCCCCCGCACTTCTCACACAGTCGGTCCGCGCGGCGGGGCGTTCCCGTCCGCGGACTCCACTCACCTCCCGCTCGGCTCTCGCCCTGGCTTCCTCCCGGCGCGCGCGGCCCCGCTCTCTAGGGCGCGCGCGCACTGCTGTTCTGAAATTTAAAGGGCCAGTGCACCACTAATTGGTGCCTGGTCCAATCAGTCCAAATGCTATAAAAACCCACTTCCCCTTCCTGTCCTTGCCGGATCTTGTTGCCTTTGGTGCCTTGAGAAAGCTTTTGGTGTATTTTTCCCTGCCTGTGTATCAGACCTTCTGCTGTTGCCCCTGACTACGAACCGTTGCCGCCTGCCTTGACCTTTTGCTCCGTCTGACCCTGCCTTTGCCTTGTCCTTCTGCACCGCGCCTGAATCAGCTGTCTTTGAGGTTGAGCCGTTACTGGAGGATACGACCTGGTTGCTACCGCTGCAGCAAGTCCATCCCGCCTTG
Organism: Pelophylax lessonae; assembly: GCF_965119305.1. Classification (NCBI taxonomy): domain Eukaryota; kingdom Metazoa; phylum Chordata; class Amphibia; order Anura; family Ranidae; genus Pelophylax; species Pelophylax lessonae. Next base: position 674,240,765 of record NC_138769.1, on the reverse strand, counting down.
CGGCGGGCTCTGGTGAAAACCGGTAGTAACTTAGAACCGGTCCCCTGGTACGGTCCACGCCAATCCCTCACTGACACAGAGGATCCACCTCCAGTGCAGTCACCTGCCGTCAGTCCGGACCCTGACAGTAGATCCGGCCATGGATCCCGCTGATGTGCCCCTGCCTAGTCTCGCTGACATCTCTACCGTGGTTGCCCAGCAGTCCCAGCAGATTGCTCAGCAAGGTCAACAGTTGGCACAGTTGACCGCCATGCTGCAACAGCTTCTTCCCGCACGGCAGCAGCCACCTGCTTCTGCTTCTGCTTCCGCTCCACCTCCGCAGCCGGTGGCCGCCACCTCCGCTAGAATCCATTTGTCTCTCCCGGACAAGTTTGATGGGGATTCTAAGATGTGCCGGTGTAACGCTCTTGCGTTTTTTGTTAGTGAATGGATTTGCAGCTGCAGAATTATTACACTCAGTAGTCATGTAGAGATGTGTTGAACAAACATATCCAACTCTCAGGACTCATCACCGTGCACAGCCTGTTTTATGCAAATATACATACACTCAATATGATGTTCCTGGAGTGATAGGATGAATATGATAGTATAGAGGTGAGAGACAGGCGTTAGAAATGGTGAGCACTCAGTAGTAATATTCAGGAGAGTGGTAGGTGATGATAGGTAGTATGCAGATAGGTTTAGCAATCATGTATAGTAACAGGTGGTAGGGGACAGCAGATGAAGTATACAAGAGAGAGTAACCTAGTGCAATGATGTAGATGATGGTAGGCTCAAAAGCTAGCAATCTATGAAGTTATGCAGATGATAGGAATAGTGCTTACATAGTAACAGTCCTTAGTATGCAGAGGTAGATAGTGTAAGTTAGTTAGGAAGAAATCCCCTGTGGGGTACTTATCACAAGTTGGGTTAGTAGTAGCAAGGTCCAGTAGCAAGAGAGTGATCCGGTAGCGAGATACGGGATCGGTAGCAAGGTTCGGATTTTGTTCAGGCAAAGGAATAGCTAGAAGCTCCGGCAGCATAGGACAAGACTGGTCAAGCATGCGGTTTGAACGAGCAATGAGTGAGAGAAAACCGGCGATTGAAATAGCCGCTCATATCGGCGCTCGGCGATGATGTCATCGTCCTTAAAGGTGTATGCGTTCCACCTAGTTAGCAAGGTGGGACGCAATATTAAGGTAGAAATGGGAAATAAGGGTACCAAAGGTACCAGAATCTTACAGCCGGGGATTCTTGTCCCAATGTTCCCTGCACCTGGAGATGTTGGCCGACCAGTTTCCTACGGAACGATCTAAGGTGGCCTTCATGGTCAGCTTATTGTCTGGGAAGGCCTTGGCCTGGGCCACGCCACTCTGGGACCGCAACGATCCTGCCACTGCCTCCGTCCAGTCTTTCGTCTCTGAAGTCCGCAGTGTCTTTGAGGAACCTGCCCGTGCCTCGTCAGCAGAAACGGCCTTGCTAAACCTCGTCCAAGGAGACGCTACAGTAGGCGAATATGCTATACAATTTCGCACACTGGCCTCCGAACTGACTTGGAACAATGACGCCCTCTGCGCAACTTTTAAAAAAGGTTTATCCAGCCATATCAAGGATTCTCTGGCCGCACGAGAGATACCTGACTCCCTGACGGAACTCATCCAGTTGGCTACTCGCATAGATATGCGTTTCATCGAAAGACGTCAGGAACTTCGCCAAGAAAAGAATCTGGTTCGCAACAGGCGATTTCCACGCTTGGCACCTCTCTTCCAGCAACCTTTGCAGCCGGTTACTGTGCCTTCCGCCGAGGAGGCCATGCAAGTGGATCGGGCTCGCCTGACCCAGCAAGAAAGGTCTCGCCGGAGGAACGAGAATTTATGCTTATACTGTGCGAGTTCCGAACACTTCTTAAAGGACTGTCCAGTTCGTCCACAGCGTCAGGGAAATGCTCGCACCTAGTGACTGTAGGAGAGGCGTCGCTGGGTGTAAAGTCTTCCTCTCCACGCTTGATTGTTCCGGTACGGATTTCTTCTGCCGCTAAAGTCTCCTTCCCTGCAGAGGCCTTCTTGGACTCTGGTTCTGCAGGAAACTTCATTAAAGCCTCCTTCATCAACCGCTTTAACATTCCTGTGATCCGTCTCGTCAAGCCCTTCTTCATTACTACATGTCAGAGAAACCTTCAGCTGCAGACTGGTCATCACATGACAAGCACCACATGACTTCCACATGACTTCCTGGCTGCCTATAAAAGCTGAGCAAGTGCTCAGAGGAATTGCTGGTTTGTCTTTCAGCTTCCTGTACCTGAGTTCCTGTTTCCTGTGTGATCGTTTACCTGCTGTGACCCGGATTGACCCTGACCTGCTCTGCTCTTCTCCTGGACCCGACCTTGGCTTGTTTTACGGACTTTGCTTTTGCTTACCTGTGTTTGACCCTCTGCCTGCGACCCGGATTTACCTTCAGTCTCCTGTGCCTTGACCCTCTGCTTGTGACCAAGTCTTGTCTCCTATCTCCAGTGCCTTGACCCTCAGCCTGTGACCTGGATTGTCTGCTTACCTGTGTTTGACCCTCAGCCTGCTCCGGACTTTTACTGCTGGATCCTGATCAGTCTCTGCTCCAGCTCTACAGGACCTCCACGCAAGCTCTACCCTGCCTGCTGGTAGCTTGTGCCTCTTTGTGCCATCCACCCTCTGTATCACCTCCAGAGGGGCGGAGTGCGCTTAGTCGCAACAGCGAACCGCTCTCGGCATCTCGGCCTCGGTGAGTACCTCTATTCTGATAGTACAAACCAGCCATGTCAGAGGCCGACAGAGCGCGTTCTCCTCTTGAGATCCTGTGCCAGCAGGTCACAACCCTCACTGATGCAGTCCAGAAACTGCAGGAAGGCTATGCCCAGATTGACGGTCGTCTCCAGCAACTTTCAGGGTCATCTGCATCAACAGCCGCAGCCCCTGCGCCCACCAGCGGAGCCTCCTCTTCTCAAGTTGCATCAAGCCCCACAGTGATCATGGCTACCCCTGAGCCCAGGGTTCCCACACCGGAGCGTTTTTCAGGCGATCGCAAAAAGTTCCGGGCCTTCAAAAATGCATGCTCCTTGTACTTAGCCCTTCAGCCCAGGACTTTTTCGTCCGAAGTAGTTAAGGTGGGATTTGTCATCTCCCTGTTGACCGAAGAGCCGCAGGCCTGGGCCCACAGCCTGATGGAACAGAGGAGCTCTCTTCTGAACTCTTTGGACCTTTTCTTTGAAAGTATGTCTCAACTATATGATGACCCCCAACGCACCGCTACTGCAGAAGCCGTGCTACACTCCCTGTCCCAAGGAAAGAGACCAGTGGAGGACTACACTGCTGAATTTCGAAAATGGTCAGCTGACACAGGGTGGAACGAACCCGCTCTTAAATACCAGTACCGCCAGGGGCTGTCAGAAGCTTTGAAAGATGAGTTGGCCAGGATTGAAACCCCTGCCACTTTGGAGGATTTAATCCAATCCGCTACCAAGCTAGACAGGCGCATGCGCGAGCGGCGCTCTGAGCGCTCCCAGGGTCCCCGACCTAGTTGGATGCTCCCTAAACCTTCTCCCGTTCACCCATCCTTTCCAGTGACTCCTGTCACCTCTGCTCCAGAGGCTGAGCCCATGCAGCTTGGATTGGTCCGTGCTCCTCTTACCCCTGAAGAGAAGCAACGACGGCGACAGGCCAATCTCTGTCTGTACTGTGGGGGAACTGGACATTTTCTGCGTACCTGCCCCGTGAGACCCAGTAAGTCACGCTCGCAGTTTTTTATGAACTTTCAGAACCCTGGTTTATCCCAGACTTATGTCACCCTCTCTGTCTCCTTACAGCTAATGGAAAAGGAAGTTCATCTACCAGCAATTATTGATTCCGGAGCCTGTAGTTGTTTTCTAGACACTTCACTGGCCCAAAAACTGCACATTCCACTGCAAACCAAAGAACAAGGCCTCCAAGTCTACCTGGCTGATGGGTCTCTCCCTCGCTCTGGATTTGTCACACAACAGACAAGGCCCATCCTTGTCACCACGGACTCCGGCCACCAGGAGCTTCTAAGCTTTGACATCATCTTCTCCCCCATGTTCCCCATCATTTTGGGGCTCCCCTGGCTACAGGCACATGAACCTGACATCAATTGGAACAAGAAGAAAGTCTCCTTTTCCTCTCCCTACTGTTCCCAGCATTGCCTTCCTCCAGCTCCAGCCGCCTGTTTAACCGTAGCACCTACACCTGACAATCTCCAGCACGTCCCTCCGGTATATCTTGAATTTAGAGATGTCTTCGATAAACAAAAAGCTGATTGCCTACCACCTCATCGGTCTTACGACTGCCCCATTGATTTGCTACCTGGTTCTGAAATACCCTTTGGCCGTATCTTTCCACTATCAGAGACTGAACTAGCGGCTCTTAAAACGTATATTGATGAGAACTTGGATAAGGGTTTCATTCGTCCATCATCTTCACCGGCCGGAGCCGGCATCTTCTTTGTGGAAAAGAAAGATGGTTCCCTAAGACCATGCATAGACTATAGAGAACTGAACAAAATAACGATAAAAAATCGCTATCCTCTTCCACTTATCCCAGAGTTGTTTCAGCGTTTCCGTTCTGCCCGAATCTTCTCCAAGTTGGATCTGCGAGGTGCCTATAACCTCATCCGAATCAGGCCTGGAGACGAATGGAAGACTGCCTTCAGGTCCAGGTTTGGACATTATGAATATTTGGTAATGCCCTTTGGGTTGTGTAACGCCCCGGCCACATTTCAGCACCTGGTAAACGACATCTTTCGAGAATATCTGGACAATTTCCTAGTTGTTTACCTGGACGACATTCTTATTTTTTCTGCCACCATTGAGCTACACCGGGTTCATGTAAAGACAGTCCTTGCAATTCTCAGGAGACACAAATTGTACCTTAAAGCAGAGAAATGCGAATTCGAAAAATCTGTTGTGCAATTCCTAGGCTTTATCATTTCTACCAACGGGGTCGCAATGGATCCACAGAAGGTCAAGGCAATTCAGGAGTGGCCGGCTCCAGTAGACAAAAAGGGGGTACAGCGGTTTATCGGATTCGCTAATTTTTACCGGAGGTTTATCGTTGGCTTCTCATCCATTGTTGCACCCATCACCCAACTAACCCGCCAACATAGTCGTTTTCAGTGGTCCCAAGAGGCCCAGGAAGCTTTTACCAAGCTCAAAGCCCTGTTCACCTCTGCACCAATCCTACGGCATCCGGATCCAGCCCTGCCATTTGTGTTGGAGGTAGATGCCTCGGAAACCGCCACTGGAGCCATCCTCTCCCAGAGACAGGGCCCCAAGGCTCTCCTCCATCCTGTAGCTTTCGCATCTCGGAAACTAAGTTCCCCGGAAAGGAATTATGATGTGGGAGACCGGGAGCTGTTGGCCATCAAGTTCGCTCTGGAGGAGTGGAGATATCTGTTGGAGGGTGCTTCCCATTCCATCATGATCTTCACCGATCATAAAAACCTAGAATACCTCAGGACAGCCAAACGCTTAAGACCCAGGCAAGCCCGGTGGGCCCTCTTCTTTTCTAGGTTCAACTTTCATATCTCTTATAGACCTGGCCTCAAAAATGGGAAAGCAGACGCACTCTCCCGGATGTTCCCTGAATCTCCCCAGTCAACGGAACCTAGCACCATCTTATCTCCACAAAACTTCCTTCTGCTCACAGACACTGATCTTATGACCACCATCAAGTTGGCATCCAGCCATTGTACTGACCCAGAAATATCCTCCTTGGAGAAACGAGATGACTTGTTCTGGTCCCAAGGAAGAATTTTCGTCCCACCGGAGGCTAGACCCATGACGTTAAAGTTGCTTCATGACCATAAACTGGCTGGTCACTTTGGGACTCAAAAGACTTTGGAATTGGTTGCCCGTTCTTTTTGGTGGCCTGGTTGGAGGCAGGACTGTAAAGAGTATGTCCTCTCTTGTATTTCTTGCCAGCGCAGTAAAGTGGCTAACACCAAATCTTGGGGATTACTTAGACCTTTACCCATTCCAGAACGCCCATGGGCTGAAGTTTCTATGGACTTCATTGTTGATCTTCCTCCCTCGGAAGGTTTCACCTCCATTCTGGTTGTTGTCGACCGCCTTTCCAAAATGGCACACTTCTTGCCCATGGTGGGCACCCCCTCTGCTTTGGAGACAGCTAACATTTTTATCAAAGAAATAATAAGGCTACATGGAGTACCCGACAGTGTTGTTTCTGACAGAGGGGTTCAGTTCACCTCCAAATTTTGGAAAGAACTTTGTAAAGCACTACAAATAAAGGTCTGTCTCTCCTCTGCGTATCACCCTCAAAGCAATGGCCAGACAGAGAGAACGAACCAAACTCTGGAGCAGTATCTCCGCTGTTTCTCTTCTGGCTCTCAGGATGACTGGTCCTCTCTGCTACCCTACGCGGAGTTTGCGTATAATAATTCAGTTCATTCAGCCACCAACCAAACGCCCTTCTGGTCTAACTTTGGGTTTCACCCTTCTTTCCTTCCAAACGCTACCCCTGAATTATCTGTTCCTGCTGTCCAAGATCGCATAGCCTCCATCCAACAGAACTTTCAAAGGATTCAGGAAACCATGCAAAAGGCCCAGGATGACTATAAGAAGTACTACAACAGGGGAAGGAAGGAGAACCCGGTTTTCAAGGTCGGTGAGGAAGTTTGGTTATCTTCAGCTAACCTCAAATTACCTTTTCCCTCACGGAAGTTGGGCCCAAAGTTCATAGGGCCGTTCAAAATCAAGAGGATGGTTAACCCTGTGGCCTTTGAATTGGCCTTACCCAGCTCTTACAGGATTCATTCTGTCTTTCATGCATCCTTACTAAAACCAGTGATTCCTAGCCCCTTCCCAGGAAGAGAGGAGCCGCCTCCTCCACCGGTCCAGGTGGATGGAGAAAATGAATTTGAGGTTGAAGCCATACTGAACTGCAGGAAGAGGGGTAGACTTCTCCAATACCTAATCAAGTGGAAGGGGTACCCACCTGAAAACAACTCTTGGGAACCCTCAAGAAACATACACGCCCCTCGCTTGATCCGAGCTTTTCATGTGAATCACCCGGAATTGATGTCCAGTTTGGGCGTCCAGAGGCCGCCCCTCGGGGGGGGGCACTGTCAGAGAAACCTTCAGCTGCAGACTGGTCATCACATGACAAGCACCACATGACTTCCACATGACTTCCTGGCTGCCTATAAAAGCTGAGCAAGTGCTCAGAGGAATTGCTGGTTTGTCTTTCAGCTTCCTGTACCTGAGTTCCTGTTTCCTGTGTGATCGTTTACCTGCTGTGACCCGGATTGACCCTGACCTGCTCTGCTCTTCTCCTGGACCCGACCTTGGCTTGTTTTACGGACTTTGCTTTTGCTTACCTGTGTTTGACCCTCTGCCTGCGACCCGGATTTACCTTCAGTCTCCTGTGCCTTGACCCTCTGCTTGTGACCAAGTCTTGTCTCCTATCTCCAGTGCCTTGACCCTCAGCCTGTGACCTGGATTGTCTGCTTACCTGTGTTTGACCCTCAGCCTGCTCCGGACTTTTACTGCTGGATCCTGATCAGTCTCTGCTCCAGCTCTACAGGACCTCCACGCAAGCTCTACCCTGCCTGCTGGTAGCTTGTGCCTCTTTGTGCCATCCACCCTCTGTATCACCTCCAGAGGGGCGGAGTGCGCTTAGTCGCAACAGCGAACCGCTCTCGGCATCTCGGCCTCGGTGAGTACCTCTATTCTGATACTACAGTTAACGGAGAGAATCTAAACTGTACCGTGCGTTATCGCACAGAACCTGTGCTCATGACCATAGGAGTCCTCCACCAAGAGACCATTGAATTTTTTGTTCTACCGAATTGCACTTCTGACGTCCTTCTTGGCCTGCCCTGGCTCCAGCGCCACTCTCCTACCCTCGACTGGACCTCTGGGGACATTAAATCATGGGGGTCTACCTGCCACACTCATTGCCTCAAATCGGTACCTACTAGACAAGTCTCCATCTCCTCACCATTGCTCAGCCTTCCTAAGGCTTATCAGGACTTTACTGACGTTTTCTGCAAGAAACAGGCGGAGGTCTTACCACCACATAGACCCTATGACTGTCCCATCGATTTGCTTCCCGGTACCACACCACCTCGTGGCAGGATTTACCCTCTCTCCATTCCTGAAACCAAGGCCATGTCGGAGTAAGTTCAGGAGAATCTCAAGAAAGGTTTCATCAGGAAATCTTCTCCTGCCGGAGCAGGATTTTTCTTTGTTGCCAAAAAGGATGGCTCACTACGCCCATGTATTGACTACCGCGGTCTTAACAAAATCACGGTAAAGAATCGCTACCCTTTGCCTCTCATCTCGGAGCTCTTTGACCGTCTGCGCGGAGCAAAGGTCTTCACTAAGCTTGACCTCAGGGGCGCTTATAATCTCATCAGAATCCGTGATGGAGATGAGTGGAAAACCGCTTTTAATACCAGAGATGGCCACTTTGAGTATCTCGTCATGCCTTTCGGCCTGTGCAACGCTCCTGCAGTCTTTCAAGACTTTGTCAATGAGATCTTCCGGGACATGTTGTATACCTGTGTTGTGGTCTATCTTGACGACATTCTAATCTTCTCCTCCACCCTGGAGGAACACCGTCGCCATGTTCGTCAAGTGCTCCAGCGCCTTCGTGCCATCCATCTTTACGCCAAAATGGAAAAATGTCTTTTTGAACGCAGCTGTCTTCCGTTTCTGGGATACCTAGTTTCTGGACAAGGTCTTCAAATGGACCCCGACAAACTCTCTGCAGTTTTGGATTGGCCACGCCCCTCAGGACTTCGCTCTATTTAGCGCTTCCTTGGATTCGCCAACTATTACCGCCAGTTTGTTCCCCACTTCTCCACTATCGTGGCGCCTATCGTGGCACTAACCAAGAAAGAAGCGAATCCGAAATCCTGGCCTCCCCAAGCTGAAGAAGCCTTTACTCGCCTTAAAGCCTCCGCTCCAGTCTTGAATAGGCCCGATCCTCTGAAACCTTTCTTCCTGGAGGTGGATGCCTCCTCTGTTGGAGCCGGAGCGGGTGTTCTTCTTCAAAAGTCTGCTAAAGGAAAAAACGTCACCTGCGGCTTCTTCTCAAAAACTTTTTCTCCTCCTGAAAAGAATTATGCCATCGGAGATCGTGAACTACTAGCCATTAAGTTGGCACTAGAAGAATGGAGACATCTTCTGGAAGGATCCCCTCATCCGATCACTATCTACACTGACCACAAAAATCTCTCGTACCTTCAGTCTGCCCAGCGCCTTAATCCGCGCCAGGCCAGGTGGTCTTTGTTCTTTGCCCGATTCACTTTCCAAATCCATTTTCGTCCTGCTGATAAGAACATTAGGGCGGAAGCCCTATCACGCTCCACCGATGCCTCTGAAGACGAAACCGTTCCTCAACACATCATTCCTCCTGAGTGTCTGATTTCAACTGCCCCTGCTTCGCTGGTATCAGTCCCTCCAGGGAAAACATTTGTTCCTCCACGTCTTCGCCTACGGACTCTCAAATGGGGTCACTCCTCTCACCTGGCGGGTCACGCTGGAATTAAAAAGACGACTCAGTTATTTGCCAGACACTAATGGTGGCCTTCCTTTGAGAAAGACGTAACGGAGTTCGTTCAGGCCTGCACTGTCTGCGCACGTGATAAAACTCCCCGCCAGAAGCCTGCAGGTCTTCTCCTCCCTCTGCCAGTTCCTGAACAGCCTTGGTCCCACATAGCAATGGACTTCGTCACGGATCTTCCCGTATCCCATGGCAACACAGTCATATGGGTGGTGGTTGACAGGTTTTCAAAAATGGCACCTTTTGTCCCGCTTCTGGTCTCCCTTCTGTGCCACAGCTGGCGAAGCAATTCTTTTTGCACATTTTTCGTCTCCATGGTCTCCCAACACATATCGTCTCCGATAGAGGCGTTCAGTTTATCTCAAAGTTTTGGAGAGCTCTCTGCACCCAATTAAAGATCAAATTGAACTTTTCTTCTGCCTACCACCCTCAGTCCAATGGACAAGTGGAGAGGGTTAACCAGATCCTTGGTGACTATCTGCGACATTTCTTCTCCTCCTGTCAGGATGATTGAGTCGACCTGTTGCCCTGGGCCAAATTTTCTTACAACTTTAGAGACTCTGAGTCATCCACTAAATCTCAGTTTTTTGTGGTGTACGGCCGTCACCCGCTGCCCCCCCTCCCCATTCCCACTTCTTCTGGAGTTCCTGCCGTTGATGACTTGACCCTGGACTTCTCCTCCATATGGAACGAGACTCAAAAGTCGCTCACCTTGGCCTCTTCTCGCATGAAGAGACATGCAGATAGGAAAAGAAGAACTCCTCCTGTCTTTGCCCCTGGGGACAGAGTGTGGCTCTCTGCCAAATACATCAGGTTTCGGGTCCCCAGCTACAAACTGGGTCCGCGTTATCTCGGGCCTTTTAAAATCAAAAGCCAAATTAATGCTGTCTCTTACAAACTCCATCTTCCTCCCTCTCTCCGTATTCCTAACTCCTTTCATGTATCCCTCCTCAAACCCCTCATTCTTAACCGATTTTCCTCCAAGGTCATCGTTCCTGCTCCTGTCTCTGGGTCCTCTGACATCTTCTCGGTGAAAGACATCCTCGCCTCCAAAGTCGTCAGAGGTAAAAAAAAATGTCTTGTTGACTGGGAGAATTGTGGTCTGGAAGAGAGGTCATGGGAGCCTGAGTCCAATATCCTCGACAAAGAGCTCATCCACAGATTCCTGGGCTCCAAAAAGAGGGGGAGACCAAAGGGGGGGTACTGTCACGCCGAGCGCTCTGGGTCCTGCAGCGTCCCCGGAGCACTCGAGGCATGCTGCGGGTAGCGACGCTCCGGTCACCTTCCCCGACCGTGAGCGCCGCTCCCCCGCACTTCTCACACAGTCGGTCCGCGCGGCGGGACGTTCCCGCCCGCGGACTCCACTCACCTCCCGCTCGGCTCTTGCCCTGGCTTCCTCTGCGCCGCTGTTCTGAAATCTAAAGGGCCAGTGCACCACTAATTGGTGCCTGGTCCAATCAGTCCAAATGCTATAAAAACCCACTTCCCCTTCCTGTCCTTGCCGGATCTTGTTGCCTTTGGTGCCTTGAGAAAGCTTTTGGTGTATTTTTCCCTGCCTGTGTATCAGACCTTCTGCTGTTGCCCCTGACTACGAACCGTTGCCGCCTGCCTTGACCTTTTGCTCCGTCTGACCCTGCCTTTGCCTTGTCCTTCTGCACCACGCCTGAATCAGCTGTCTTTGAGGTTGAGCCGTTACCGGAGGATACGACCTGGTTGCTACCGCCGCAGCAAGTCCATCCCGCCTTGCGGCGGGCTCTGGTGAAAACCGGTAGTAATTTAGAACCGGTCCCCTGGTACGGTCCACGCCAATCCCTCACTGACACAGAGGATCCACCTCCAGTGCAGTCACCTGCCGTCAGTCCGGACCCTGACAGCTGCGATGCATTGAGGACGCTTATGCCTCTTTTCGCTGCCCATGCCTGATCGTGTGAGACACCGCATTGGCCCTATGTCTGCGCCCATTGTTTGTGATGTCAGCGTGTTGCAGAATCATCACACCGGTGCACTCTGTTCCATCTTGTTGCAGCCTGGAGGGGTATTGTGCTCACAATGCCATGTTGCCTAAGTGGCGGTGGACACCGACTTGTTGTTGAGCGCTTCCCCTCTTTGACTGCACATACATGGTGTCAGGAGGGACTAGCGATTTGCCCCTGGGGATAAATAGTGGAAGCAGAGTGGAAGTGAAAGGAGGTGTGTTTTTTTTTTTTTTTTTTTTTTTTTTTTTTAATGAGGATACTGAGAAGCAACACTTTGGCTCGCAGATCTTGATTCATGGTGGGTTATGTTTTGGCTGCCTATATCATGCCTTTGCATTTGGTTTTGGGTTCTTGCTGATCTACTTCCTTTCACTGGTATATTGTTTTATCTTTAGACTGGGTGCTTTTTTCTTTCTTTTTTCCTTTTATTTTTTTTTAATATCACAAGGTGCAGTTTTTCGTACCTTTCACAAACAAAAAAAAATCTCTAATTGCTGCTAGATTGCAGCCAGTGCTGCACTTTATTTTTGTTGTTTATCGGCTATTCTGACTTTATATTTATTTAATTGTATAATGAAAGCTTTTGGTGATTTATGCTTTGGCTGCCCATATTTTTTTTTTTTTTATATTTGGCTCTTTTTACAGCTCCACCTCTTTTTTTTCTGTGGACTGAACTTTGAGACTTAGGTGCCTTTCTCTTCCTTATATTATTATTCCATCTTCCTCTGGTCTTTTCTCTGGTTTCTTGGGCTCCAGTTGTTTGGCCAAACTGCGATGATGTACCTCACATGCATGTACGCGGGAGTCATGGTCACAGCTCAGCTCTCAATAGATGGTATGTCATCCATTGAGAGCGCAGTGCACATTGGAGATATTCACTGTACATGCAGGTAAGCCCTAGTATAGGCTTACCTGTAGATACAAGATGATTGAGTTTACTACTGCCAGATCAGTAAGTAAATGGTTAAATAGAAGGAGTTGATAAATGGATTTGCAGAGGGAACTGACAGTGTAGGGGAGAAGAAGCAAGGTTGCATAGATCAGGAAGCAGTCTGGGGGAGAGGAGTGGGAAGCCCAGCTACATAAAGCACACTAAACTACACAAGAACAAGATAACAGGCAGATATGGAACCACTAAAACAGTAAATTCTTCACCCCATGGGAATGCAGATGATCAGCAGTGACTGTGTCAGGAAGACAGAGCAATGGGGGAGAGAGATGAAAAAAATATACAGACTGGGACAAGGAGTATAGGAAGAACAGCAGGGAAAGGAACAAAGTTACAGAGATAACAAACTCAGGAGCAGAGTTAGCATTACAGCCAGGACTGGGAGGGGGGGTGTCCACACAGGGAGGGGGATTCGTGAGGGACAACTGTCTCTTTCTCAGCAGATAAAAGCTGGCAGCAGGGAGAGGGGGAGAGACTAGCTGTCAGGTGCTGGAGGAAGATTTCTGTAAGTGTCGTTCATCACTAATCCCCCTCCCTGTGTGGGCCCCCCTACAAGAGGACTGGTGGTCTCCGACCCCCCCCCCCATCAGCAGCCCTGGCTATAGTGGCTGATTAAATGGTGGTTTTCCATCAGGACTATTCAACAGAAGCCAGTCTAACGGTCAGCTTTGGTTGAACAGAGAAGGCTACACGCAAATCCTGTTAAACCAGATGGATTTTGAACCGTGTTTACCCAATTTAAGAAGGAATACTCTCCCTTTGTAGAGATTACCTGTCATTTCACTTTGTATCTACACAGAGGAAAATGAAGGGAAATCTCTCAAATGAGACGGCAAAAAAAAAAAACTGTCAGTGATTTTACCAAAAATGAAAAAATAAAATTTCAGCTTTAGATATTAAAATCTGATGTTCTTCTAAAGGAGTCATTTCACCCTGGTCTACATTCACATTAAAAATATACAAAAAGACTTGGCTAACATGTCTACTTGACCTTAAGTGACTATCTGAAGTGAGCACAGCTAAGGGTGAAAATGATTCCTTTAGTCTTTGTTCACATGGATGTCTGAAACTCTGACTGTCCCCATCACATTTTTGCAAGCGAGAGACACAGGAAATAAAGAATGACAGTTTGGATATCCATTGTTCTCCATGACAAAATCCACGTACAGACAGCCTGCTATAAAACAATGTCAGCAATCTTCAGCAAAAAAAGGAAGTAAGATGGCCAGTGTGTTAATAAATGAAGAACAATGGTAATCTTTGATAGCCTGTGCTGTCTCATCTATTTCTCATACATTTTTTTTTTAAAGTATTTTTAAAGGCAAAACTTTTTTTTTTAGTTTTGGATAGGATGGAGAGGAATAAGTACACCTGTCATTTTTTATTGCTGTCTGTGCCCCCTTTAACCACTTGCAGACCAGCCGCCATAGTTATACTGTGGCAGGTCGGCTCTGTTACGCGAAACGACTTACCTGTATGTCGTTTTGTGTAGCATTTAGTGGGGGGTGCTCACACACGTGCCGATTGGCTAGAGCGGGAGCCAACCAGCAGGTCCGCCGGGCAGCGCGATGGAGACAGAACGGGGTCTGCCTATGTAAACACGGCAGACCGCTGTTCTGTCAGTGATGAACACAGGGATCCTGTGTTCCTCCTATTTAGGAACACAGGTCTCTGTGTTCATCCAGTAAGTAAATCCCCCACACAGTTAGAAAACACCCCTTAGGAACACATTTAACACTGCAATCGCTCCTGGTGTTAACCCCAACCCTGCCAGTTTCATTAGTACAGTAACAGTGTTGTAAATATTGTAAAGCACTGCACAAACTGTTGGCACTATATAAATCCTGTATAATAATAACAATAATAATAACAGTGTAAATTTTTAGCACTGATTACTGTAGTAATGTGACTGATCCCCTCAAAAGTGTCAGTTAGGTGTCCGATCTGTCCACCGCAATGTCGCAGGCCCGCTAAAAATCTCTGATCGTCGCCATTACTATTAAAAAAAAAAAAAAAAAATTACATTAATCTTTCCCCTAGTTTGCAGACTTGATAATTCTTGCTCAAACCAATGAATATACACTTATTGGGATTTGTTTTTACCAAAAATATGTGGCAGAATGCATATTGGCCTAATTTAATGAAAACATTAGATTTTTAAAAAAAAATTTATTGGGAATGTTTTATAGCAGAAAGTAAAAAATATTGTTAGTTTTTTTTTTTTTTTTTTTTTTAGAATTGACGCTCTTTTTTTGTTTATAGCGCAAAAAAAAAAATAAAAACCGCAGAGGTGATCAAATGCCACCAAAAGAAAGCTCTATTTGTGGGGAAATCAATTTTATTTGGGTACATCGTCGCACGACCGCGAAATTGTCAATTAAAATAATGCAGTGCCGTATTGCAAAAAATGGCCTGGTCATTAAGGGGGTAAAACCTTTCGGTCCTTTAGTGGTTAAGGAGGTTCACCCTCTCTATGTGTCCATTTTATCACTGTTCTCTCCTCACTACATGTTTCTTTCCCTGTGTGTAACTCAACATGCAGCTAAACCCTCCTATTCTGCAACAAGCCAGACTGGATGTAATCTAAAAGCTTTATTAACAAAACAGAGTAGTGAAACCTTTTAAGAAAATAACAGATAAGAAGTACATATAATCAGTATATGAAATATACAGAAAACACAATGAATAATTAGGCTGCAGATGGCAGTAAGCTCGTGCTCACCGGCAATGCTGCCTTTAGGACAGAGATGTATAGTAACGAAGTAGAACTACTTAAGTACGGTACTTAAGTACCGAAATGTGGTATCTGTACTTTCCTAGAGTAGAATTTTTTTCTCCTACTTCTACTTTTACTTCACTACATTTTTTCGATGATTTCGATACTTCTACTCCGATATTTTTTTTTTTGTGCTGCATACTTACTCGTTACTTTTAAAAAAATTACCACTGCCAGAACAGTAGATGGCAGGTTGCATAAAGCTCAAAAAAAATGTGTATTATGTCATTTGTAAATCAGCGCATACGAAAATAAAGGCTGTGTATAATAAAAGCTGCTATACCAAATCTTTCCAATAAAAAGAAAATATGAAACAAACAAATAAATGGTGCTACAGCGCTTAAAGTGCATCAAGAAACTACTAACAAACACAGATTAATCATTTGAATAAATCATTTGAAATAATAAAAAACAATATGATGTTCAAACTTTTGACTTCTTTCTTTAATAACTACATAACACAGTACTTCTACTTTCAGTACTTGAGTAGAAATTTTTTTTCAAAACTACTGGTACTTTTTACTTTTAGTACTTAAGTAGCAAATTTTTTGAAAAAACTACTTGCAATACTTAAGTAAAAAAAATGTTGAATACTTTAGTACTTCTACTTAAGTAACTTTTTCTGCGAGCACTTCTACTCAAGTCACTTTTTGATCGAGCACTTGTACTTTTACTCAAGTAGAAATTTTGAGTACTTTATACAAGTCTGCTTTAGGATTTGCATGTTTTGTAGCAGCATTCAGTCATTTGGAAACCAAAGATGGAATTTTCAGACGCAGACTTTCAGGAAAAAAAAAACTTTTTTTTGTTCGCTAGCGAAATGAACTTAGCCCCGCTCACGCTCGCTTGCTAAGTTACCGAATTAGGCATGCACATCACTTATATATATCGGCAGGTACGTCACAAGTGCAAATACAAAAGATAAAAATCCAACATTTTCCTTTATCTAAGCCAGACATACTTCTCTTAATGCAGCTCCTTCCTGTAAATTTCTATTTCAGATTTGCAGTTTTTCACTTGTCTGTGTGCTTTGCTGAAGAGGAAGTTAGGCAGAGGCGGAAGATTGAGGGGGCTGAAAGTACACAGCTCTGCCACTTCCGCTGTTCTCTGTAGTTCCACAAACAAACCATTTTGTTTTTTACTAATCATTCGCCATTTTGGCTGATGCCACAGTTTTAGCCCACAACATGTGCTCCAATAGTTGGTTTCTAAGATGGATTTTGAGCTCCTAGGATACACCCGTTTCTTTTTCTTAGAGTGAAGAATGATGGGAACTTTTATTAAAGCGGAACAGCTTCTAATTTCTGCAAAACAGTTTTTTTTTTTATTATGGACTCCATCTAATGGCCACATTTTAATATTCAGGAACAGAAAAACAATGCGATAGAGTAAAAAGAGCTGCCAGCACTCAGAGTAAAGATACACACTCCAAATCAATATAAGAAAAACCAGTGCAGCGCTAAAATTAAAAAGTTAGTATAAGTAAAACTAAACATGGGTAAGTACAACCAATAAATTATAAATAAATACATCCTTAAAAACACAAATATTAAAAGGTATTTAAAAAAGGGGCAAAAAGAAAAACGTCCATAGGAGCCAATAAACAGAAAAGTTCTTATCATTGATCCATACGAGAAACCAGCAAAGGTGAGGGAGGAAGTAAGTGATGTAAACAGAAGTTGACCAAGATGTTCCTACTCCGCACCCGAAGCGAGTAACAAAAGCTGCTTACCAAAGGTAGATGGCCACTGAATTACAGTTGGCCAGACCAGGTACAGGGAAATAGGTCTCCCTCAGACCATATAAGCTTGATCCACTCAGAGAACTTGATCAACGCTTAAAAGACAAAATCAGAAAGTGATTCCATAGTGCAGTATCAAAATGCCAGTTTATTGGTAAAAATAAATGATTGCACTTACAAGATCCTGTAGTAAATAACAGCATAAAAGCACGAATCAAACAAATGGCAGAGGCTTGAGACGTTCCTACGGACTCCTCTCCTCCCCCCTCCACATAAAGGACCTATT
Source organism: Pelophylax lessonae (assembly GCF_965119305.1). Classification (NCBI taxonomy): domain Eukaryota; kingdom Metazoa; phylum Chordata; class Amphibia; order Anura; family Ranidae; genus Pelophylax; species Pelophylax lessonae. The sequence goes on along the minus strand of NC_138769.1, from coordinate 674,223,486 downwards.
GGTTATTACTGTTTGATTTATTGTGGTTTCCCTTTCATTGTAAATCCTCTATACTTGCTAAGACTAAAATTTGGGATTGAAAGATATCTGCTTTAACAATCCTTTCCTACTGTTGACTTAAGAACCCTTAGTAAACTAGGCATCTACTTTGCTACAGTCTGGGGTCTTTGCAGTTGTTTTCTCTCTTTGATTTATGCCCGAACCCAGGGTGTCAGAGGTGTCGGGGGCCTTGCAAGGTCAAGGAAACCTTTGGGGGCAGTCAACTTCCAGCGGCCTTTATGGGTATGGCCCTATGTATGTATGTATGTATGTATGTATGTATGTATGTGTGTATATATATATATATATATATATATATTATCTCATAAAACATAAAAGTAAGTACACCCCTCACATATTTGTCAAAATGAGGCAGGAAGAAATGACACTTTGCTACAATGTAAAGTAGTGAGTGTACAGCTTGTATAACAGTGTAAATTAGCTGTCCCCTCAAAATAACTCAACACACAGCCATTAATGTCTAAATCGCTGGCAACAAAACTGAGTACACCCCTAAGTAAAAATGTCCAAATTAGGCCCAAAGTGTCAATAGTTTGTGTGGCCACCATTATTTTACAGCACTGCCTTAACCCTCTTGGGCATGGAGTTCACCAGAGCTTCACAGGTTCCCACTGGAGTCCTCTTCCACACCTCCATGAAACATCACTGAGCTGGTGGATGTTAGAGACCTTGCACTCCTCCACCTTCTGTTTGAGGATGCCCTACAGATGCTCATAGGGTTTAGGTCTGGAGACATGCTTGGCCAGGCCATCACCTTTACCCTCATTTTCTTTAGCAAGGCAGTGGTGGGCTTGAAGGTGTGTTTGGAGTTGTTATCGTGTTGGAATACTGCCCTGCGGCCCAGTCTCTAAAGGGAGGGGATCATGCTCTGCGTCAGTATGTCACAGTACATGTTGGCATTCATGGTTCCCTCAATGAACTGTAGCTTCCCAGTGTCGGCAGCACTCATGCAGCCCCAGACCATGACACTCCCACCACCATGCTTGACTGTAGGCAAGACACACTTGTCTTTGTACTCCTCACCTGGTTGCCGCCACACACGCTTGACACCATCTGAACCAAATAAGTTTATCTTGGTCTCATCAGACCACAGGACATGGTTCTAGTAAACCATGTCCTTAGTCTGCTTGTCTTCAGCAAACTGTTTGCGGGTTTTCTTGTGCATCATCTATAGAAGAGGCTTCCTTCTGGGATGACAGCCATGCAGACTAATTTGGTGCAGTGTACAGCATATGCTCTGAGCACTGACAGGCTGACACCCCCACCCCTTCAACCTCTGCAGCAATGCTGGCAGCACTCATACATCTATTTCCCAAAGACAACCTCTGGATATGACGCTGAGCACGTGCACTCAACTACTTTGGTTGACCATAGCGAGGCCTGTTCTGAGGGGACCTGTCCTGTTAAACTGATGTATGGTCTTGGCCACTGTGCTGCCGCTCAGTTTCATGGTCTTGGCACTCTTCTTATAGCCTATGCCATCTTTATGTAGAGCAACAATTCTTTTTTCAGATCCTCTGAGAGTTACATAGTTACATATAGTTACATAGTAGGTGAGGTTGAATAAAGACAATAGTCCATCCAGTTCAACCTGTGTAGGTGTGTGTAGCCGTAATCATCTCGCATACCCCTGAATGTTCTGATTCTTGAGATGTACGTCTAAGAGTCTTTTGAAAGCCACCATACTTCCCGCAGAAACCACCTCTTGTGGTAGAGAATTCCACAATCTTTTAGCCCTAACAGTAAAGAACCCCCCTCGTTGCCTGAGGTTGAAACGCTTCTCCTCTAATCGCATTGTATGCCCTCTAGTCCTCATGCAATCCTTCCGAACTGAATAGCTTTTTTTCTATGCTGAGATCACCATTGAGATATTTATAAATTGCTATCATGTCCCCCCTCGGGCGTCTCTTCTCCAGGGAGAATAAATCAAGCGATTGCAGACGCTCTTCATAATTAAGGTCCTCCAATCCCCTAATTAGTTTAGTTGCCCTTCTCTGGACTCTCTCCAGCTCCAACACATCCCTCCTTGAGGACTGGTGACCAGAACTGGACAGAATACTCCAGATGTGGTCGGACCAGAGTTCTTTGCCCTGAAAGGCCATGTTGAACTTCCAGGGACCAGTATGGGAAAGTTAGAGCGATAACACCAAATTTACAACACCTGCTCCCCATTCACACCTGAGGTAGATACAGAGTTATGTAGGCGCTCAGAGGTTTAAGAGTTCATATAGCAAGGTAATGGCTAAAAACAAATGTAGGGGATAAAAGTGCTTGAAAGCACGAGAAGGGGGAAGCACAGGGGGGGATTAATATGTGCAAATGATAACAGTCTTTGAAGGAAATCCGTGGGGAGTCCACAGCTCAGGGCCAGATCATTCAATCAGAGAGAAGTCAGCTCTAAATCGGATAAGGAGGGAAGAGCGCCATTCACACCTGAGACCGCTCGCGTAAAAGGGGCCTTATTCTAAGACACAGGCTGGATGGGGCGTAACACAGCTTGTGACTAAGAAATGCACCCACTCCATGGTATTTCCACAAAATAATAAAGATTTTGTTTCAAAGGTATATTTAAATGACAATTTAAAAGCTGTTTTGCTAGCTTCTGTTGGATGTGCATACTAAAAAAAAAAAAACCAACAGCTGACCAACTCCCGATCAGCACTCTCAGCCAATGATGGAGAGCGCTGATCAAAGTGTTCTGGCGGGGGGGGGGGGGGGTCATCCCCCTGTGTGAATACAATAGCTCAGTAGGGGAGATCGCTGTACTAATAGTGTATACCAGGCTTAACCACTTGCTGACTGCCCAACGTATACAGTATATACTGCGGGGTGGTGGCTCTCCTGAGTGAAATCATATACAGGTACATGATTTTGCTCTTCTGGGTCTGCTGATCTTTTCCGACAGAAGCAGAACGGCAGTTTGCTAGTAGGATAGACAGAAATCCAGTGTTTCTGCTAAGCAGGAGTACGGATCTCTGTCTTCTCACAGCCATAGCACCTCCCCCATAGTTAGAAAGCACTACCTAGGAGCACATTTAACCCTTTGATTGCCCCTGATGTTAACCCTTCCCTTCCAGTGTCATTTGTACAGTGAAAGTGCATTTTTTTTAGCACTAATCACTGTATTGGTGTCACTGGTCCCCAAAAAGTGTCAGTTATGTCAGATTTGACTGCTGAAATGTCGCAGTCCTGCTAAAAATTGCTGATCATCACCATACTAGTAAAAAAAAAAAAAAAAAAAAAAAAAATTCCATAAATCTATCCCATAGTTTGTAGACGCTATAACTTTTGAGCAAACCAATCAATATACACTTATTAGGATTTTGTTTACCAAAAACATGTAGCAGAATGCATATTGGCCTAAACTGATGAAGAAATGTGATTTTTTAAATTTTTTTATTGGGTTTTTTTTTATTTATAGCGCAAAAAACAAAAACCGCAGAGGTGATTAAATACCACCAAAAGAAAGTTCTATTTGTGGGAAAAAAAAGGACATCAATTCTATTTGGGTACAGCGTCGCACGACCACGCATTTGTCAGTTAAACTCCTGCAGTGCTGTTTTGTAAAAAAAATGGGCTGGTTATGAAGGGGGGTAAATTTTCCGGGGCTGAAGTGGTTAAATGATCTGACTGGCAGTGCTGTGTGGGAGAGCTGTGTACATTTTAGGATTGAATAGATAAGAACACAAATCCTTCCGAAGGTTAAACAGCTTCTATAAATGTGTTTCAGCAATGTTTTAGGCTGTTTGCCTGGAGTTCAGCTTTAAAAATAAATTGTTAAAAAAAGGAAACAGCAACACTTATTGTACAGTGTTTCTGTGAAATAGACCTGAATGGTAAGGAGATGAGATTACACTAGCTGTAGAGGGAATTACACAATTAGGAAATACCTTGTCCTTTTCTATCAGAAACTACCTAGCTTAGTTAGTTATACACAGATTTGTGGGCTTTTCGTATTAGAAAATACCATAGATTCATCCTATATTAAATGTTTACTTGTAAAAAAATAGACTTTATTTAAAGTAGTTCTAAAGCCAAAACATTTTTTACCTTAAAGCATTCCTTTGCATTAAGGTAAAAAAAGTTTAGGCAAAAAATAGACACAGCAGCGGGGCTCGGGAGCGAGCACACACTAGTGCCCCCATGGGAAGCGGCACAGATTGGAGGGTCCAGGAGTGCCAGCAGTTCGGGGCTGCTCTATGCAATTCCATTGCACAGAGCAAGCAAGTATAGACATATATACTATACTACTTTTGTGTCAGCACCTCTCTGTTACTTTTAGAACTCTTTTCACAGAGCAGATTCTGCCACAATTATTGTTTCTTTAAGTATAGACATCTTTGTTATTTTCCTTTATAATCACTTTAAAGCGGAGTTCCAGCCATTTCACTCACCTGTCCAACGGTCCAGCGATGCGGCCGCCCGAAGCCTCGATCCTCTCCCTCGGCGCCGGCATCACTGCTGTGGGCACCCGGCTGTGACAGTTTGCGGCTTCACAGCCGGGTACCCACTGCGCATGCGCGAGTCGCGCTGCGCGTCTTGATTGGCCGGCAATCTTCTGGGACCTCTGACATTTCCCAGAAGACTGCAGGGAGGGAGGGGGAGAGGAGAACTTCCGCTCAGGGCGCCGCGGCGCTCCGAGCGGAAGTGGGAGCGGGTACCTGTCAAAACTAGGTACCCGCTCCCCCCCCCAAAAAAAATGACATGCCAAATGTGGCATGTCAGGGGGTTAGAATACCTTTAGCGGAAGTTCCACTTTTGGGTGGAACTCTGCTTTAACTACATCCCGCCCATCGTCAATTGACGGCAGAGCAGTGCGGCTATTGTTCTGGGACGCTGCAAAACAACCTCTCTCGCAGATCGGCGATCATGGCCACGCCGTGTTGCTAGGACACGGCGCGACCCTGATCTTGGTAAAGAGCCAATGACTTGGCTCTTTACCCATGTGATCAGCTGTGTCCAATCACAGCTGGTCACAGGTAAATGAGGAAGTGCCATTTATCCGCTCTTCTCGCCTCACATTGTCAGAGTGTGTGGCGAGGAGAGCCGATCAGCGGCTCCTCCTCAAAGGGCAACACAGAAAAGGTAATCAGGGCACTGGTCATCAGTGCCCTGATTACATAAAAGCTCAAAAAGTGCCCTCAATCAGTGCTTATAGTTTTGCCCGTCAGTGCCTGCTCATCTGTGCTGCCCATCAGTGTCCATCAGTGCCCATCAATGCCGCCTTTCAGTGCTCATCAGTTCCTGCATATCAGTGCCACCTATGAGTGCCCATCAGTGCGGCATATTAGTACCTCCTCATCAATGCTCATACGTGCCAACTCATCAGTGCCCATAAGTGCCACCTCATCAGTGCCCATAAGTGCCACCTCATCAGTGCCCATAAGTGGCTCCTCATCAGTGCACATCAGTGAAGGAGAAAAATTACTTATTTTCAAAATTTACTGACATAAAATAAGAAAAACATTTTTTTTTTTTTTCAAAATGTAAATAGTAAATAGTAAGAAATAAAAAACCCAGCAGTGATTAAATACCACCAAAAGAAAGCTCTATTTGTGTGAAAAAAAATGATAAAAATTTAATTTGGGTACAGTGTAGAATGACCGCGCAATTGTCATTCAAAGTGTGACAGCGCTGAAAGCTGAAAATTGGCCTGGGCAGGAAGGGGGTGAAAGTGCTCTGTATTGAAGTGGTTAAATAATCTGAAAAATATCTAATACCTTAGTTTATAAAATGTCTAAAATATATTTTACTTTAAATATTTTTATCAGGTTTTTAACATAAAAAGATAAGATACATTAAGGTCATGGCATACATTATTGACCATCAATGATAGCATGACCTTTCTAACAATATTCTGTGAGATTATGGTCATGCTCTAGACATAAAAGTCTAATGGGGTAGACAGTACAAGGAAACTAAATGGAAGAGCAAGGAAGATAAAAAAAGGAAATAAACAATGTTCAGCAGGTGAAAGGGTTGTAAGAATGTGGCAATGGTTAATGAGCAGAATTAATGAGTGATAACATGTTTGATCCAGGGGTTCCAGACTCCCTCATAGTGGTGTTGTTTATCATTAATGATGCTGGCTAGTTGCTCATGCATTTTAATCCAGGAAATGTTGGTTTTAGTTAAAGACAAGGAAACAGATGGGGTTTTTTATTTCCTTACTATCGTTATAAAAACTATTTTAAACTTTAAAAGTTAGATTAAAATGAAATTGATCAGAAACAAATTTACTTGTGCATTGTGTTTCTATGTTCCTTAAAGTATATTCAAAGTCAAAACTTTGATTTAAGTTTTGGATAAAGTATGGGATATTTTGAACTCCTGTCAGGTTTTTAATTTTGCTGTCCATGTTCCCTTGGGGAGGTTTCCCTTCACTTTCTGTCACAATAAGAAGAAATAGTAGGTAGTGAGAGGACATCTATCCAAAATCAGAGTAATTTCTTTCTCAGACAGCTGTCACCAGGACAAGCGTACCCATTGGAAGATTTCCCCTTCCAGCAACTGTAAAACTTTGGATTTTCCATCATTTTTTGTCCCAGTAATAATGGTGACAGGGACAGATAGGGTGAATCTTCCCAGCGGAGACACATGCTGAAAGAAAACCGAACTAAAGGAGTAAATGGAGCCAGCTTTGTATTTACATGAAAATTTAGGATGCCTTAAGATGGATTGTCCCTAGTATAAATGTAGTGTTTGCAGCTAGGCTGTAGACCGCCTAAACTCTGATATGGGTTTGTTGGGTTTTCCCTAAGGTCAGGAAATCGTTTGCCTCCGCCTGCTACTAGGTAATGTCCCCCAGCAAATAGAGTGAGATGTTACAATATCTAGGGGTTATGGGTATTTATTCTGCCTTAGCCAGTCTCTGAGGAGTTTATTTCAGTAAAATAGTCAGGGGATGGAGATACTGTTAATATTCGAGGTGACCTTCTGGAAGGATCCTTGCTTCCCAGGCTTTACCTGGAGAGTATGTCAGTTTAAGGGATGCTTGTGCTTAACCCCCAGGTTTTGCCTGGAAAGGATATAGGTATAAAGAGGTCCTGTCTTTGCCTCCCAGGCCTGCTGCCTGGGGAGGGTGTCCTCTTGAGGAAATGTCTGTGCCTCCTAGGCTTGGAGGAGAAGGCTGGAGCAGGAGAAATGGGAAGGTGGCTACAAATTGGAGGGCATCTTCAGGAGTGTCTGCTATGCTAAAGAGTGTGCAGGAGAGCTTAGGAGAAGTTGCTGGTGGAGTGAAATTGCATGCTTTCCTAATTTCTCAGCTGCTTAACCACTTGCCGACCGCCGCAAGTAAATATACTGTTTTGGTCAGCCCCGGCCAGGCAGAGTGACGTATCCGTACGTCACTAGCCTGTCACTGGTTTGTGAGCCAATAGCGGGCGAGCGCGCGCCCGCTGAGGCGCGTGCCCGCCGCGGCTCGTTCACTGAGGAGTCAGTGCGTGTGCGCCGGTCACTCGGTGATCGTCGGTAGAAAGGGAGAAAGGCAGGCGGCTAATGTAAACAAGCCGCCTGTCATTCTCCCCTGTGTAAAAATGGAGATCAGACGGTTCTACTATGTAGAACCGTTGATCTCTGTTTTTACAATAGTAGACATGTCCCATCACAGTTAGAAACATGCCCCTAGGACACACTTAACCCCTCCCTCTCCAATACAGTTAACCCCTTCCCTGCCAGTGTCATTTTTACAGTAACAGTGCATATGTATAGCACTGATTACTGCAGTAATGTCACTGGTAACCCCAAAAGTGTCAAAAATGTCAGTCAAGGGTCCGATCTGTCCACCGCAATGTCGCAGTCCCGCAAAAAAAATCGCAGATCGCCGCCATTACTCGTTAAAAAAAAAACACCAAAAATGACAAAAATCTTTCCCTTTGTTAGTAAACGCGATAACTTTTGCGCAAACCAATCAAAATATGCTTTTTGCGATTTTTATTTTTTTTTACCAAACATATGTAGCATAAAACAAATTGGCCGAAAAAATGTTAAAAAATTTAGATTTTTACATTTTTTTTTTGGGGTGGAATTTCATATAAAAAAATGTGAAAAATATTGTTATTTTTGCAAAATTTACGCTCTTTTTTTGTTTATAGCGCATGATCAAAAAATCGCACAGGTGATCAAATACCACCAAAAGAAAGCTCTGTTTGTGGGAAAAAAAGGACGTCAAATTTGTTTAGGTACAGTGTCACACGACCGCGCAATTGTCCATTAAAGTCACGCAGTAAAAAATCGCAAAAAAAACCCTGGTCAGGAAGGGGGTAAAATCTTCCGGGGCTTAAGTGGTTTAAGGTATCCTTAATTTAATTTGTAACCAACTGAGCTGCAATTTACATTTTAGGTCTACTCAGGTTTTTCCCTAAACCTGGTGGCTGATTATTTCTGTCTGCTGATGGAAGAATATTCCAGAAATAGTGTGGGTCACTGGAGTTATGAACAGTTATCTACCTTTGCCAATCCTGAGAGGCTGACTGAGAAGGTGGGGCTGGGGAGAAGATAAATATTTGGGAGGATCTGATCAGTCTTTTTCATCTCTGGGACTTCTTTCCTGGGAAGGGAAAAGTATGTGTGTTCCAGAGAAGCTACTGTTTCCCCGAAAATAAGACTTATATTAATTTTGGCTACAAAAAAACTCTAGGGCTTATTTTTTTAGGAGATTTTTTTTTTTTTTTTTTTACGGTATGTACAAGGATGATCTTAAAGTGGTTGTAACCCTGAAAAAAAAGAATATATATATATATATATATATATCCTGATCCTTTAAAGCATGATAGACAGCACAGTCTTTGTGCTGTGTCATTTACCCCTCTCTATGTTTTAAAAAAAACCTGGAATAAAACAATAAAATATTTTTTAAAATTTTTGTCTCCCCTGTCTTCTCTTCTCCTCCCCCCCTGTCAGCTCAAGAGTCAGCATTATGACATTCTGTAATCCCAAAAATAAACCTTGGTTAAAGTCATTGTGAAATTTTTTAATCTGTTTTGTAAAAAGATTATATAATATCCAGTGAGGCTCCATTTGTAAGCGAAGCTTTAAATAAGGTATTTTCCACAATAAAGTTAAAAAAAGGAGACACACTGCAGATTATATAAACTTTTTAGAAAACAGATTACATGTTTTTACAAGGATTTTAACAAGGGCTTATTTTCGGGATAGGGCTTATATTGCAGCTATCCCCAAAAATTAAACTAGCTTTTTTTTTCAGGGTAGGGCTTATTTTCGGGAAAACGGGGTACTAGAAAGCTGTCCTCTAAGACTTGTGTGTGCCATTGGTTTCTTGTACCCTCAGTCTTCCTCATTCCATTCTTGTTCAAGACCTGCAACAAATCTTAAAAAGACCCTTAGACTGGAGCCTGAATTTTGTTGGGTGTGCTTTTGAGACTGGAAACAGGCCAGGCAGCCTCTGGGCAGGTAAGGGGGACCCAGTTTATTTCCAGTGGCTCCTTCAGGGATTATCACTACACCTCTGAGAGGGGCTGAAGATACCTAAAGGTAGCTGTCCATCTGACCTATCTAATTTGCATTAGCATGTGGCAGAGGCATACGGATACTGAGGTCCACTGAAAAGATACTACAGAGCGGAGGGATTTTTTTGCTGCTGTTTTTGGGTGTCCTGTACCTGTGTAACGTTCATGCGTTTTTGTTTGTGGATGGATTTACAGCTGCAGAATTATTACACTCAGTAGCCTTGTAGAGAATCTGTTGAACAACATATCCAACTCTCAGGACTTCATCACCGTGTACAGCCTGTTATATACTATATATATATTAATAGATGTTTAATGGAGGGATAGAGTATATGAGGATATATAGATGAGAGACAGGCTATGGTATGGTGAGCACTAGAAGTAGTATAGGAGAGTTGCAGGTGATGGTAAGCAGATAGGTTCTGATGTCAAGTATAGTGCAGATGGTAAGAGGACACAGATGGAGTATACTTTAGACAGAGTAACCTAGTGCAAGGATAGTTCAAGGTAGTCCCAAGAGCTAACAGTCTTATGCAGATGATAGTGAATAGATAGATACAGATAGTCTTGGTAATTGCAGTAGATGACAGTAGGAGATTGGTTAGTAAGAATCCCCTGCGGGGTACTTATCACTTAGATAGGTTAGGAATAACAGTGTCCATTGGAGAGGGGTGATCCCGTAGCGAGATACGGATCACCAGCGAGGTTTCCGGCTTTAGTTCAGCAAGGAAGGTATGTCAGCAGCTCCGACTTCTCAGGCGTAGGTGCGATGAACATGTGGGTTTGAACGAGCAATGAGTGAGAGCAAACCGGCGATTGAAATAGCCGCTCACAGCGGCGCTCGGCAGTGATGTCATCCGGTCTTAAAGGTGTATGCGTCCTTTGTTATACAAGATGGGACGCAAAGAGAGGAGAAATATGGGAACAAGGGTACCATAGGTACCGGAACATTACAACCTGAAACCTTCTATCCCTTAGATGATTGAGCCCATAAAGAACATTGACAGAGTGGAAGTCTGTCTGACGTCTCTGTTGGTGGGTCAGCGAGTGTTTGAGTGCAGCTGTATTAATAACCAGTCCCTCCTAGCCTAATAACCAATAGAAAGGTTAAAAGGGGCCAAAAAATCCAACAGCTCCTTTGGGGGACAGTGCTACATTTACAAAGTCACCATTACAGTACATTATTTCCCTTATTCTCATATATAACATCCTCCCATCCTCTGCCAAATTTTGGGCCACCACTGACACCTCTCTATACATCATTCTTCCCTGCTTAACCTGGCACCACTCTGCTCCTTCATAGTTTCCTGCCAAAATGCTTTGCTCTATACCACCCTGCCCTGGCAATGCCTCTGTCCCACATTGCTTTGTTTTGTGAGAGGTATCCTCATGCTTTGGAGGACCCCTCTAAGAGCATCTTCATGCTCCCCTTTGCTAGAAGGTATGCATGTGGGTATTAACATAGTAGGAGGCTGTTCGCTTGCCATGGGATGGTGGAATGGGGGATACCAATGTAGGTACTTTCCACTGTGGAGGGGGCACACAATGTTTTTTTTTGTTTTTTTAATTCCTAAGTAAAAAGAAACTGTAATTATCCTTAAACTGTGTAAAAAAAAAAAAACTGTAGATTAACCTTTTGTCACATTGGTCAGGTGAATGTCTGGCAAACGAGTGACTGGCAAACACACCAACCAGCAAATTCTCCCATTAAAGTTTATCAATATGGCACTTGGTTTTTAAATGTGCAGATTTCATCATTTTGTCTACACTATCTAGTGAATCTTTGGCTTGGAACAAGTATTCACATGACAGGGTGCAGGCTTGCTCCAGGTCGGTGGCACACAATCACAATGAAGCCAGGACAATGGTGATACTGATCTGGATACTACATTGAAAAATCCAATAAGCAATGGATATCGCTATATTTCCAGTCTTACATGTTCCCTTTAAAGTAACCTTTACTGACAGAAAGAACCAAATATCTACAGTGTGTATTTTTATACTTGTCATAAATCTGCAGGCGTAGTTTTAAAAATTCAAAGCAAATCCAGAATGTGATGTACTATTATAAATCACTACATATGTTATGTGAGCCCACCTGCTGTGTAACATCTTTCAATTTCATAATGGTTTAGCTAATGCCTAAAGAGAACCTGTCAAGACAGCTGTTTTCTGTCACAGCCACGGTCACCACCCAGTGTCGCAGATTGCCACATTTACTCTCAACATCCGGTAGAAAAAAAGATACAGAATCTGTGGTACAGATACTGAAAGTTTTCATTGTTCTTAACATTAAAGTAGCGGTGTAATTTTTTATTTTTTTTCGCTATTTGAATATTTGATGTTTTGGCATACATTTATCAAATCCAAAAAAAAAAAGAATTATACTTAACCACTTAAGCCCCGGAAGATTTTACCCCCATTCCGACCAGGGTTTTTTTTGCGATTCGGCACTGCGTGACTTTAACAGACAATTGCGCGGTTGTGCGACACTGTACCTAAACTAATTTGACGTCCTTTTTTTCCCACAAACAGAGCTTTCTTTTGGTGGTATTTGATCACCTGTGCGATTTTTACTTTTTGTGCTATAATCAAAAAAAGAGCGTCAATTTTGCAAAAATAACAATATTTTTCACATTTTTTTTTATGAAATTCCCCAAAAAAAATGTAAAAATCTAAATCTTTTAACATTATAGGCCAATTTGTTTTATGCTACATATGTTTGGTAAAAAAAAGATTGGTTTGCGCAAAAGTTATTGCAAAAGTTATTGCGTTTAGTAACTAACGGAAAGATTTCTGTAATTTTTGGTGTTTTTTTTTTTTTAACGTGTAATTTCGGCGATCTGCGATTTTTTTTTTTTTTTTTTTTTGCGGTACTGCGACATTGCGGCGGACAGATCGGACCCTTGACTGACATTTTTTACACTTTTGGGGTTACCAGTGACATTATTACAGTAATCAGTGCTATATATATGCACTGTTACTGCAAAATGACACTGGCAGGGAAGGGGTTAACTTTATTGGGGAAGGAGGGGTTAAGTGTGTCCCTAGGGGCATGCTTCTAACTGTGATTGGACATGGCTACTGGTGTAGGAACAGTGATCAACGGTCCTACATAGTAGAACCGTATGATATCTATTCCTACACAGGGGAGAATGACAGGCGGCTTGTTTACATTAGCCGTCTGCCTTTCTCCCTTCACAGCGGACGATCGCGAGTGACCGGCGGACATCGGGTCCGCCGGTCACACGCACGGACTTCCCCGCGAACGAGGCGGGGCGGGCGCACGCCTCAGGGGGCGCGTGCTCGCCCGCTATTGGCTCACATGCAAGTGACAGTCGAGTGACATACCCATACATCACTTTGCCTGGCCGGGGCTGACCGCCTCAGTATATGTACTTGCGGCGGTCGGCAACCGGTTAATAATAATAGTTTACTTACAGTACCTTTTAAAGTGGAATTAAAGGCAAAACCTAACTATGTCTAAAACTACTATTAGCAACATTCTAAGCCTAATCTATCTAGCCCTGAAAAGAAAAAATCGCTATACTTACCTGCACTGCAGCTGCTCCGGTCTGGTCCAAAGCTGAGCTGCCAGCAGTGGCTTCAGTGTGTAGGAGTGTGCAGGAGAGGCACCCGACAACAGAAGCCTCATAGTAACTCTATGAGTGACTTCACTTCCCAGGCATTTCACAGCCGTTGTCAGCTTTCTCCTGCACACAGGGGGAGCCACTGGAGACCAGACTGGAGCAGTTGCAGGAAAGGCAAGTATAGCGATTTGTTCTTTACAGGACCTGTAGGCAGGTTGAAATAATTAGACAGGTGCTGACCTGACCAGGAATGAAAGAGTTTATTGCCTTTCCCGGTTCTTTGGGCCTTTTGGCGGGTTCTGCTCTTGATCCGGTCCACTTGTTCTGTGACACACTGTATAAATTGGGTCAGTGGTCTGGTACGCGGAGTTGGAATAGAGTTTGTGGAGTAAAGTCCAGATGGTCCGTAAGGGATGGAGAAGGATGAACAGCCCCGGAGAAGAAGGATGTCACTCATCATGGCCTGCTCATAGAGACTCTTAACTTTGGGTTTGGCCTAAAGACAAAAGTGCTGGGAGCCATTGGCTCCCAGTGCTGTCAATCAAAGTCAGTGACAAGGGAGCGGGGCACAGGGCCAAGTCCCACTGTCTGTGTCAATGGACACAGCAGTAGGGCTTAGGAGCGAGTACGTATGAGTGCCGCCATGGAAAGTGGTTTCCCGTGGGAGCACTGGACAGAGAGGAGGGACCAGGAGCACTGGTGAGGGATCCAAAAAGAGGAGAATTGTGTCTGCCCTGTGCAATTTGGTTGCACAGAGCAGGTAAGTATAGACATGTATGTTCTCTCTCTATTTTTTATTTGACCTTTACAATCTCTTTAACACTTTTCTCAATAGCATGGGGGGGGGGGGATTGTAGTTCACAGGGATAGCAGAGAATATTGCTTACTGATGACTGCCCAGAGGCAGAGATTACAGGAAATCATCAGCTTACAAGAGTTCAGTCTGGTTGAACAGCTAGCTATTTTTTTTTTCTGGCCACAGATTTGATAATATGCTTTCAATTGTATATTTGACAGACCAAAAGTGACCAAATAAGAGAAACTGATTGTTTACATACATTTTAAGGTCCCATACAAATAAAAGTCTTTACTGATTATTGTAGACCAGTGGTTCTCAACCACTGGGTTGTGGCCCCCTGCCAGCCTCCACTTTATCCAGCTGCAGATTCCTTAACTTCCCACAGTGCCCCCTGGCCTCCCAGAGTGCTCCCCAACCTACCATAATAGTCCACAGTGCCCCCCAACCTCCCATAGTGGCCCACAGTGCCCCCCAACCTCCCATAGTGGCCCACAGTGCCCCGAGAGTCCCTGAGAGCCTTCAGTTTCCACACTACCCCCCAACCTCCCACAGTGCCACTCCACCCAGGCTCCTACTGTGCCCCCTCCCCCAGCCTGCTGTAGAGATTCAAGCCCCCAACCTCCAACCGTGTTTCCCCCACCACCACCCCAATCTCCTACAGTTCTTTCCAGCTTCTACCAGAAAACTCATCCCCTACAGGGCCACCAAGTCTGCTGCCATGTCCTCTTTCCTACTCCACAACACCCTTTTGCTCCACTGTGACACCTAGCCCCATGCAGAGCCTTTCAGTACATGTCTTGCATTCCCATACATTTATTGTGTGCGTATAACTGTATTCTTTACTGTTGGGACATGGAACGTTTACCATGCCTTGGTCTTGAAAAGGTTGAGAACCAATGTTGTCGACAAGATTACACAAGCATTCAATCAAGGAATATTCTTATTCTAGATGCTACTGTCTGCTTTTTTGAGTTGTTCTTTAGTTCAGTCTTTTGTAGCTTTCCGTCTCTTGTGACCTAGTATTCTACTATATGGGTATTTTCTAAAATGCAGATTTCTCTTGATAGTGTCTTGTAAGTGCTGCTTTGCCCTGTAAACTTGCAGACTGGATTTCCATTTTTACGATCTCTTGCCATGGGATGTGATAAAGGATATTTTCACTTTCGTGGGGGAAAAAAATAGCAAATAAAGAAAAAGATGATATAGCGTATACAATTGCGACACAAATCATATTGCAATTGAATGTTATTAAAAATTACCTTCCTTTTCAATCTGCAGCTGCTGTAATTTTCAGAAAATGCAATATGGCTACTTGGAGATGTTCTATACACAAAATGTGTACTAAACAATCCCCAGAAACATAATTTCCTGCTTGTGTGATTGGCTCACCAATTTTCCCAGAAGTCTGCCTAAGATACAAGTAGATTTCAGGCATCCCCTGCAACAAAAATGCGATTTTTGGTGAGATACTCCCAATAGGAACACATCTAAAGGGATGCAAGCCCAGAAGCTTTCCTCATTAGAGCCCTGCAGCTGTACAGCTGACTGATAATTATGAAACCACTCCCATTAGACCCACTATGCACAGGGGCACAGTGGAACAAACAGGGATTTCTTGAGAGTAACAAAAGGTAGGAATCTGCAACAATGGTTGGTAAATCCCCTGCAATGTACAGAGATCACCCAGAGGGGAATGTGTTTTTCTCAACAAAAGTTGGGTTACGCTTTAAGGCAACATAGTGATTGTGAATGGGCTGCCAACATAACACAACTGATCAAAAAATGCATGTGACCTTTTTCTTTTAGCAGCACATAGTACTACAACACATGGTATGTGTGTTGTGCGTTGCTTTGTACTGTACAGTGAATGGAATCTGCATTACAGTAATGATAAGTAGCAGATTTGTTTAACAATGTGTTACCGCAACTGAAAAGTCTAAAGGAGCCCTCATATTGAAAAGGCAGTTGATAATGGCAGCACATTTTTCTCATGACAGGTTCCCTTTAAATATCACTTAAAATTCTTGTTAAATATTCTGAGTTTATAATAGCTGCACCTGTCTAGATTGAGGGAAAGCTAAAAAAAAAAAAAAAAAAAAAAAAAAACCTCCCCGCACAGCAGATTTTTCGAAAAGTCAAACCGTTTATCATCTGTCAATAGGAAGCCTTTTCAAAATGCAGCTCATATGAGAAGGAATCAATACCAGCTTTGGGCTGATTACAGTGAATTGATTAGGGTTAATTAATTTTAGGGTCAATGACCAACAGTACTAAACAGCATGCACAAGCGATTGTTTAAAAGCACTGATAAACAAATAGAACTTGAAATATAAAACTGAACTTTGCTACTGCTTGATAATAGATTTTCTTGGATTTCAACATAGTGTTGAATAAAAAAAAAAAAAAAAATGAATGTGCCATCAGCATATGACTAAAACTGTGGCAATGAGTGTGTTTTACAGCCATATCGTTTTTTGCTTCCTAGGCCTCATCCACACAGGGCATTAAAAAAAAACGAGCTGAAAAGCCAGTACCGACGCCAGGAAAAAGCTTTTAGAAGCAATTTGCAGTGGCGTTAATGTGCGTTTAGCCGTGTTAGGGTTTAGCAGAGTTTTCCCTGGTTCAGCATAATATTCTATTACTCTGACACATTGGACTATACAAGTCATATTTATACTGTTATTGCTCCTACTCTTTTATGACAGATTTGGAAGGTGCATTCTCTTATCCTTCTCACCTATCACATACCTCCCTTGTGCCTCTTTGTTGGCTTCCGTCTGTTTGGACCCTTCAGCTCCTGGGTCAGAACTATCCCACCACGACCGTATAGTGGTGGTGGGATAGGTCTTTTGATTCCAGTTCAACTCGTCTGTGAGTATTGGGTCCTCTAAGGAGTTCCAGATTATTTACAGGACATTTTTTTCATGATACATTTTTTCAATACTTTAAATTTGTACTCCAATATTGACTTTTTTCTTTAGATATATTCCTCATGCATCCACTCTTGAAAAAGGGAGCGTTTGCTCGCGAAACGCGTCAAGACCAAGATGCATTATACAGTTATACTATACCATGTTCCTACTTCATTTTGAGACCAAGATGCATTGTACCACCATGTATATATCCATGCAATTTGACAATATCAGTTCTGTACTGTAATACCATTTATGAGTTTGACATTTTCATGTCCTATATAATATATGATGTTTTTTATCATTTACTTCAATAAATTGTAACCCAACCCTTTTTACATATTCATATTTGTGCAGTGTTCACCGTCACTGGGAGTGAAAGACAGATAATTAATGGTTTGAATTGCTTCAGATGGGACAGTAATATTTGTCAGAACTATCTTCATATAGAAATATGAAGATTTATTCCCACTTTACACTGGGAGACTTAGACTGTTGTAGACCATTGCCATGAAGTCTGTGACTCCTAAATAATGTGTGTATTACATGTCCCTCAATGTCAGGCAGGTTTTCCCTATTGTTTGTGTATTGAGATAATGTGTATTCCAGCTTCAATGGGAGAGAGACACACAGACTGTCATTGACAGCCTTGTCCTATTGTTTGTGTATTGAGATGGAATGTGGCATGTGCATGTCCCATTGTTAAATGTTAATGACCTCAAATTGTTCTGTCCAAATGGCTAGATAATTAGTTTAGGTTAATTCTGTTCCTGTATACACTTTCATCTGCATATGATAATGTAATCAGGCAGAGGGGAGGGATTGTGTACACTGTATGGGAGTGTAAAACTCTGTTTTCATTGGATTGTGAATTTCAGGGCCTGTTCCCAACAAGGTCCACCTGGGCTGTAACCTTGTGGGGGAAAACTGTATAAAAGAGCAGCTGTACCATTAAAGTTTGCGTTATACTTCACCCTCAATCGAGAGTCCTGTCTCTTATTGGGGGAATCTGCTACAAGGGATTGCTATGCTCTTCATACTCCCTTGAATAATCACTAAGCTCTTGTAAGAGCTTGTTCCTGTTCCTGTGCCTGCTGCACTCTCTGGGGAAAGAGAGGTTCACCCACTGGAACCTGGAGCCTTGTCATAGGTCCAGGGTGGGTAGGAGATGGCGAGACCCCAACCAAACTGTTCATGGGGTCTGAGGTGGTTATGGTGTCTGGTGGAGTGCTTGGAGCCCTCGGGAAGCACTAGGAGCATCCGTCAATGGGGGTACCCAGTCGGGGTGCCGGTTAATCCTTTTAGCGTTTAGCAGGGTTTCTCTGCCCTCTTCTATTTTCCACTCCCAAATCCAATTACCACAGCCTAAAAACGCTTGATGCGGCTTAACGCTGTATACAGCGTTAATGCCCGTTTAGCCGCATCAGGCGTTTTTACAGCTGTAATACTGATGCTCGAGAACGTACTGGCCCTGGGTTTTTTTTTTTTTTGCAGCTTGAAAACGACTATGCCACTTACAGCTTCTCAAAGTTTTTTTTCTTGTTCAAACGTTTTATTAAGGTTTACAGGTGAAGAGAAGCGTCAGAAGAACAATGAACAGAAGAATAAATACAGCAATGTGTAGAATAACATGGTGGTACAGGAACCATCAATACCAAACCCAACTGTACATACAGGCGGTTGCAAGAGCAAGCCGCGAGTAACCAGGATGAGAGGAGGTGGGGCTGTCGCCGCCGGCACACAGGCACCCCGTAAAGGGAACAAGCTGTGCCCGCGCTGGGCAGTGCGACCTCCCGCCCGCTATTACATAGATAGAGGCGACTCCGGGACTCACTCACCTCCAAAGTAAAATATTATTGAGAAAACAGATCAACTAAAGTGAAGTCAACAACTATAGTGGTAAATACAGGGGTTACATATACAGGTTGAAAACGTAAACAGTAATTATGGTGAGTGCAAAAGCATAACCATGCTATTGAGGCACATCACGTCTAGGACTTATTTAGTAAACACATGAGTGTACGTACAGAGGAGGAGAGGGAAGAGGGAGAAAGAAAGAGGGATGGAGGGAGGAAAAGAGAGAAGCAGGGGGAACGGAAAGAGAAAAGGTAGGAGGGATGTCGCCGGGGGGTAGAGCACTGGCATCAGTTAAGGAACATAATGAAGCTGAAGGAGGAGTATCACGGCAACAAAAGAGAGGAATCAAAATCAGGTGGGAGGAAATGATCAACCCAAGGTTGCCAAAGCCTGTTATATTTATCCACTTTGTCCAGAAACACTGCTTCTATTTTGGCATGAATCATCGCCTTAGTGATCCTGTGCTTTACCTCAGGTATGGGTAAGTGTGGGGACTTCCAGGCCCTCGCTATAGTCTGCTTGGCTAGCTTCTCAAAGTTTTTGTGTGCATGGACACAAAGAATAACATGGAGAGGCATTTTTAGGCTGTAAAAAAAAAAAACACCTGACGCCCCTAGGAGGAGCTGTAAAAATATCCTGTGTTTATGAGGTCTAAAGCTCACCACAATGGTGAGGGTTGGCCCACCCAAAACTACATGAGATGGATAGAGACCTACACAGGGGATCTTTACACTTGAGGTTACCTTGACAGAAATGGCTATATATAAGAGAGAGCTATCTCAAAACCTGTAGCTTCTGCACAGTACAAGAAACTGCTAAGTTAGAGAGAAGTGATAGTTTGCCTGGCTGTCATGCTATACATTCGGCTTTCAATTGAGTTAAGCTGGCCATACAATAATCACATTTTGACCAGTTCCTATTGAACCTGGCCAAAATTCACGAGTGGCCCTTTTAACATCCCACTACTCAATATTCTTCAACTGAAAATCAAAAGAGCAGAAAATTGTTGGCTGAACAGTACTTGCATCCAATCAGTATGCAGGCATTGTTCAGGTATTTTTATAAAAAATGAGAATAAGGTGACTCCGCGCCAATGCGGTAACTAAATCAAATATGTGAAAAATAAAATATGTGAAAAAAATATAGAATAATAACTAATAATAAGTTAATGTGGAAAAAATAAATGTGTTATGTGACAAATACGAAAAGCTGCCTCCCAATTGTGAAAAAATATACTGTGACAAAAAAAATTAATCAAGAAAGGGGACGCTATACTTAATATTACCCAATTCCAATATTAATGTGGGTAAATCACAAAAACCCATTTAAAACATAAACCGTTTAGAAAACATTTGTGATCCTCACAATAGCCATATCTCTGTCTCAGCTAACTCCTCCACTCCACTGGTTTTTATGATGATATGGTGGAGTGGAGGAGTTAACTGCTGATACAGAGACCTGGCTATTGTGAGGATCACAAAGACCTTAAAGCAAAAGCGCAATTTACAATCTTTTTGTTTAAAAGAGGTCATATTGGTCTGGCGAATGTTTTATTTATAAGTGATCACCGGGTAAAAAATTGTTTTATGGTGAAGGAACACTAGTGATACAAGCACTGAAGAATTTCACATATTAAATTTATTGCAGAAAAATAAAATATGGACACTATAATAAAAGACACATGGTTAATTTGCATAAATGTTTTATTAAGAGTTTTATATTTTGAATGGTATATAGTGATAAACACACATTGTGATTGGATTCGGGTAATATTGAGTATAACGTCCCCTTTCTTTATTCATTTTTTTGTCACAGATATTTTGATAGGTGATGGGACTGGCCTTCAAAATATATTAGCCACAGCGAGAGATTCGTCCATCTTTGTAGTGTGGATGAAGGAACGGAACAGAGAAAAAAATCTACATTGTGGGTTATTTACTAAAACTGGAAAGTACAAAATTCGGAGCAGCTCTGCATTGAATCCAATCAGCTCCAGGTTTTATTGCCAAAGCTTGATTGAACAAGCTGAATTTAGAAGATGATTGGCTACCATACACAGGTGCACCAGCTTTAGTAAATCTCCCTCACTATGTGTATAGAAAGCTTTGCTGACTGAAGTTTTTATTACAATTATAAATGTTGGATATTTTATTTGAAGAAAACTAAACGTTTGTCTGTGCTACTACTTAAGAACCTTGTTAACGTACCCAAAAGTTGTACTCTATTCTTCAAACATTCACAGGCTTCAGAGTTCAGGCAGGGTGATGTGATGAATTGGTGGATGACCAAGATCCAAGTACAAGAAAGGGGAATCTGCACTAGCATCACCAGAGTGATGCCTTGAGAAATGATACTGTTAAGTTTGGTTGTACCTGTTGTTTTATGTTTATAAAGAACAAGACCATCGCTATACCAATGTGTACTGGTGAAGCTAATTATTTTGTAAAGCTATATAAGCTTTACATAAGTTTATGCCCAAGGAGGTGTGATTATTGTGCTGGGTAGGGGAACAAAAAACGTTGCCTGGCCTATAAGCCCTAGTTGAGAAATTGGTAAACTCGGAGCCTAGATGATGTGGAGGGTGAATGAGATGGGGATAATATGACAATTACTTCTCTACGAAAGTCAGTCCTTTACAG
Source organism: Pelophylax lessonae (assembly GCF_965119305.1). Lineage (NCBI taxonomy): Eukaryota > Metazoa > Chordata > Amphibia > Anura > Ranidae > Pelophylax > Pelophylax lessonae. The sequence goes on along the minus strand of NC_138769.1, from coordinate 674,202,162 downwards.
AGAGCACAGGGACCCTTTAGGACACACACATGTGTGAAGCGAGGCTGGATCTGTGTATATCCAATTTAATTCACCAATTGCTAGTCTAAACTGCTAAATCAGCAATGGACAGGCTCGGTCTTCACATGAAAAAAACCATAAATTATAAATTGTCCCATAGGAACAATTATAAAAGGACTGGCTAATTTTTTTTTTATTAACTTGCACTGTTGATTTATGGAGGGGGAAGGGGGCCCTTTGGTGACTTCACCACTGTGGGTGACACCATCATTTGACAGTGTAACACATACAGCACCTAAATGGACCTGGTAGCTCTGGTGCGGAATCTTTAGGAGATATTAAATTCAAAATGCAATTCAATTTGGCAACAATAATGCAAGACTGAAATATATTTGGGTTGGGTTAACATATATTGCTATGTACGGAGCTTATGAAAACCCAGACTCTACAATGAGCGGGCTTTTATAACAAGAGAAAATTGGATAAGAAGATTAACAAGAAATTGCAATTTCTTAAAAATGCGTAACTGTTAGACTTCTAAGATTAAATCAAGCTCACAATAAATATGTATTTCTTCTGTAATGAGTAAATGAAGGAACATGCAAAGCTGGATTAATGAAGACATCCTGCAAAGCATTAAAGGATTCTGGTTGCAGACTGTATCAGATCTAATTTGCTGTGAAATGTATTTCATGGAGACAATAAAAAGAGAACAGACCGTAAAGCCGAATATTAGGCAGTCGTGTAAATAAAACACACCGACTGTGGTTTTTTTTTCTTTTTCATTGAAATAAACAGGTAATAAAGGAAATATTTTCTCAGGGGACCATTTATTGAGATTTAGCTCAGAGTCCCTCTGAGCTAAACACTACAGGGATGAAGTAAGGCTAAAAGAAAACAACAGCCTTGAAAATGGGTTTTTTAAGACACGCAAATAAAAGTGATCAGCTTGATGGGAATAATCTTTTCATTCTTTTTAAAAGTGACCCTTTTGTTAAAAATACATTTAAAAAAGAATTGTTTAAAAGTACATTAGTAATAATTATGTAGCAATCCCCCTGGCTGGGAGAAGGGAAAATCCACAGTGCAGAGATGGTCTTACATTACCCCAGGGTGGATCCATGGCTGCAGTAGAGAGATGATGGGCGCCAGTCACTTTAGCCCTTCTCAAGTCCTATTGCTGCAGCTCATAGAGAGAGAGGATTGGGGCTTCAGATATGTCCAGCAGATGGGTTTGTTGTGTCTGGTGTCTCTCATCTTCCTCTTGACAATACCCCACAGATTCTCTATGGGGTTTAGCTCAGGCGAGTTTGCTGCCCAATCAAGCACAGTGATACCATGATCATTAAATCAGGCATTGGTACTTTTGGTAGTGTGGGCAGGTGCCAAGTCCTGTTGAAAAAATGAAATCACAATCTCCATAAAGCTGGTCAGCAGAGGGAGGCATGAAGTGCTCTAGAATTTCCTGCCAGAGGGCTGAGCTGACTTTGGACTTGATAAAACACAGTGGACCAACACCAGCAGTTTACATGACTCCCAAAATCAGCACTGACTGTGGAAACTTCACTCTGGACCTCATGCAACTTAGATTCTGTGCCTCTCAAATTTTCCTCCAGATTCTGAGACATTGATTTCCAAATGAAATGCAAAATTTACTCTCATCCAAAAAGAGAACTTTGGACCACTGAGCAACAGTCCAGTCATTTGTCTCCTTAGCCCAGGTAAAGCGATTCTGACGTTGTCTCTGGATCAGGAGAGGCTTGACACAAGGAATGCGAGAGTTGTAGCTTACAGTATGTCCTGGATACGTCTGTGTGTGGTGGTTCTTGAAGCACTGACACCAGCCATAGTCCACTCCTTGCGAATCTCCCCCAAATTCTTGAATGGCCATTGCTTCACAATTCTGTCAAGGCTGCGGTTATCCCTTTTGTTTGTTCAGATTTTCTACCACACTTTTTTCCTCCATTCAACTTGCCATTAATATGTTTGTATACAGCACTCTGTGAACAGCCAGCTTCTTTAGCAATGCCCTTTTGTGACTTACCCTCCTTGTGGAGGAAGTCAATTACTGTCTTCTGGACAACTGTCAAGTCAGCAGTCTTCCCCATGATTGTGTAACCTACTGAATGTCAGGGTGCCAGGAAACCAGACCAAACAAAGATGCAGGTAAAATAAACCAGTTTATTGGAGCTAGCAACAATAAATGCACAGCCAGAGTGAGGAGCAAGATCAGGAACCAGCCGGGGGTCAAGTCCAGAAGCGGGTAGTCATCCAAGCCAGGGTCAAGTCCATAAGTTTATGAGAGGCAACAGTCTGCACATGTCTATGATGGCTGCCAACAGGAGGGCAAGGTAAGACCTTGACAGTACCCTCCCCTCAACGGCCCCTCCTCCACGGAGCAAAAAAAGGTTTCTGAGGAAAGCAAGCATGGAAAGCGCGGAGAAAGGCACGTGCTTCAACATCAGCATAGGAAACTCAGGAGCGCTCCTCAGGACCATAACCCTTCCAGTGCACCAGGTATTGAACCTGACCTCAGAACAGAGGAGAATCCAAGATGCTGCTAAACACATACTCCTCCTGATTGCCCACAGGAATGGGATGAAAATGAGAAAGAATAGCGATTGCAAACCAGTGGCTTCAAAAGTGACACATGAAAGACATTGGAGATACACATGGGGAAGACCAATGGCATAGGCCACCGGGTTCACCTTATGGCGAAAAGGCCCCACAAAACGGGGGGTTTTAGCCATAAGGTTGAGATTATGGATCGACAACCACACCCTCTCCTCGACCTGGTACGAAGGAGCAAATAAACGTCTCCGGTATGCTTAGAGCTTCTGACACTATGCAGAGACCTGTAAAGACTCTTGAACCTGCACCCAAGAGGAACGGAGAGCACGAAAATGATCCTCCACAGCCGGGATGTCCTGTGGTGAGAACGACTCATGCAACACAGCACATTGGAACCCATATTTGGCCATGAATGGAGATATTCTGGAATACAGGTTGATGGCAGAGTTCCTGGCAAACTCTACCCAGGGTAGCAGATCAACCCATTTGTCCTGATAGTCAGAGATATATCAGCGGAGAAAAAGCTCCAGAGCTTGGTTGGAACACTCAGCGGCACTATTGGACTGCAGATAGTAGGCCGAGGAGAAGGAGAGTCGAATACCCAACTGGGAGCAAAAGGCGTGCCAGAACCTAGAGACAAACTGGCTCTCACAGTCCAAGACAATCCCCTTAGGCAACCCATGTAAACAGAAGACTTCCCTGGCAAACACTGAGGTAAGCTTCTGAGCGGTAGACAGCCTCCTAAATGGAACGCAGTGGCACATCTTGGAGAACTGGCTAACAACCATGAGGATAACCATGTAACCTCGAGACACGGGAAGTTCCACAAAAAAAACCTATGGTCAGGTAAGACCAGGGATGCTCCCCATTGGGAATGGGATTGTAAGATTCTGGTACCTTCGGTACCCTTATAGGTCATTTCCTTCTTCATATTGCGTCCCACCTTTTCAGCTAGGTGGAATGCATATACCTTTAAGCCGCATGACGTCATCACTAAGCGCCACTCTGAGCGGCTATTTCAATCGCCGGCTTCTCTCTCACAAATTGTTCGTTCAAACCGCATGGTATACAGCCTTGTCTTACGCTGCCGGAGCCTCCAGCTATTGCCATACCTGGATAGACCGGAACCTCGCTATTGATCCTGTATTTCGCTACCCGATCATTCACTCATTACCGGACCCTTCAGCTTACTAATCTAACTAGTGATAAGTACCCCACAGGGGATTCCTTCCTATCAAACTTACACTATCTACTTCTGCATACTAAGGACTGTTACTATCTATGCATTACTATTTCTATCATCTGCACTGTTACATAGATTGCTAGCTCTTGAGTCTACTACCATCTATATCCTTGCACTAAGTTAGCCTCTCTTGTACACTCCATCTGCTGTCCCCTACCACCTGTTATTGCACATGATTGCTAACCTATCTACCATCATCTACTACTCTCCTGAACATTACTATTGAGTACTCATCATTGCTATCACAACTCACGCCTGTCCTTTCAGCACATCACCTCTATACTATCATATACAACCTATCACTCCAGGAACATCTTATTGAGTGTTTGTATATTGTATGCTGAAGCAGGCTGGCCACAATGATGAGTCTGGAGAGTTGGACATGGTGATTCAACACATCTCTGCACGACTACTGAGTGGAGATTCTGCAGCTGCAAATCCAACTCTCTAAACAAACGCTAGAGCGTTACAGATTGAACAAACCTTTAAAAAATGGATTCAGCAGAATTAGCCACTCAAGTGATACAATTAACACAAAAGGTAGATGCATTAATCCTTGCTCTTACTGAAGTAAAAAATGAAAATCAGACTTTAAGACAGCAGATAGCCCGTGTTTCACAACTCACTGCTGCTCAACCTCGTGAGCCTAAAATAAACCCTCCTCTAGTGTTTACAGGTGATCGGAAAAAATTTTGTGAATTTAAAAACGCATGTCAATTGCTTTTTAATTTAAAACCTAGTACTTATACTACAGACCAAATTAAAGTCTGTACTACTATTTCATATTTATCGGGTGATCCACGGGCTTGGGCAGACTCTCTCTTTGAGAAAGAGGACCCTCTTCTCAACTCCTATCCTTTGTTCATAGCTGAACTCGCTAGCTTATATGAAGACCCCAATAGGCAGAGTACTGCTGATAGCCAATTGAGGGCTTTAAAACAAGGAAGGAGACCTGTTGAAGACTTCATAGCAGAGTTCAAAAGATGGACCCTTGATTCTGGGTGGAATGATGCATCTCTGCGAACTCAGTTCAGACTCGGGTTATCAGAAGCCGTTAAAGACGAGCTCGCCCGAGCGGATTTACCTGGCACTTTGGATGCCTTAATACAGCTCAGCATCAATATTGACAGGAGACTGCGAGAAAGAAAGGCTGAGAAGATGGGAATGCCATTGTCCAGTCCTTCTCGGTTTTCGCCCGTTGACCCTACTCCTATGGAGGTAGGAACGATACGCCCACCTTTATCGACTACTGAACGAGCCAGGAGAAGATCCGAAAACCTCTGCATGTACTGCGCCTCCTCGGATCATATGATAAGCGTCTGTCCCCTTGTCTGCAAAAAGGACGGTGAGTGTTCACATGTCTTGCTGGGGGGTTTAACGATTTCCTTTTCTAATCCCTATCTCTTTATTCATTTGACACTACAGTGGGACCAAATTAGGATCACCACCATGGCTATGATCGACACAGGATCTTGTGGGAACTACATTGACACTAGTTTTGTTGCTTTAAATAAAATACCTATTATTTCAAAATCTAAACCTGTCTCTGTTAGTTTTATTAACGGTATTCCGTTATCTTCTGGTCCAATCACCAATCAGACACAATCACTCCTTGTTACTGCTAACGAGTCTCATGCGGAGACAACCACTTTTGATGTATTACCTTCACCACATTTTCCCATTATTTTGGGACTTCCCTGGTTACACATACATCAACCAAACATTGATTGGAAGACACGGACTCTAACCTTCCCTTCTCACTATTGCGAGATCACGTGTAACCTCCAATCATATAAAAAAATCCTGTCTATGGTGTCAGATGAAATTACACCACCACCATGCTACCAGGATCTGTCAGAAGTCTTCCTTGAGAAAAACGCTCAAGTGTTGGCTCCCCATAGGGACTATGATTGTTCTATTGATCTACTCCCTAATAGCAAATTACCTTTCGGTCATGTTTATCCTCTTTCTCAGGATGAACTTTCTCATCTCAAGGAATACTTGGATGAGAATTTAGCGAAAGGGTTCATCAGACCCTCTACTTCTTCCACAGCTGCAGGACTTTTCTTTGTCCGCAATAAGGATTCAAGTCTTAGGCCTATTATTGACTATAGGCAATTAAATACCATTACGATAAAGGATCGCTATCCTTTACCTCTCATTCCTGAACTCATTGAACAAGTGTGCGGAGCTACCTACTTCTCTAAATTGGACCTAAAAGGGGCATACAACCTAATCCGAATCCGTGACGGGGATGAGTGGAAAACAGCATTCAGAACCAGATACGGATTATTCGAATATCTTGTGATGCCTTTCGGGTTGTGTAATGCTCCCGCAGCTTTTCAGTGATTCATAAATGACATCTTCAGAGACTTACTTGATGTTTGTGTTGTGGTATATCTGGATGATATACTCATTTATTCTCAATCTTTGTCTGAACATATAAAACATGTAAGACTTGTGTTGTCCAGATTACTCGCACACAATTTATACGTAAAATTAAAAAAATGCCTATTTCATAAAGAAGAAGTACTATTCCTAGGATACATCATATCTAAGAACGGAATCAAAATGGATATGAGCAAGATATCGTGTATTCTGGATTGGCCTGTACCAACAACTCATAAAGCATTACAACGATTCCTTGGATTCTCAAACTTCTATAGGAAGTTCATCAAGAACTTCTCTGCTATTGTGAGACCTCTCACACAACTTACAAGTGTAAAGAAACCATTTAAATGGTCTGAAGAAGCCAATGGAGCTTTCCGCTTGTTAAAATCAAGCTTCACTTCCGCTCCCATACTACGCCATCCAGACCCATCCCTCCAATATATACTGGAGGTAGATGCGTCAAATATGGCAGTAGGAGCAGTTCTCTCCCAACGACCAACAAATACTTCACCACTTCACCCAGTTGCTTTCTTCTCTAAATCATTAAGCAACCCAGAGGTGAATTACCCAGTGGGTGAAAAAGAGTTGCTTGCCATAAAACTGGCACTAGAGAATTGGCGACATCTACTTGAAGGTACTCGATTGCCAATACTCATATATACAGATCATAAAAATCTCCAATACCTTCAGACTAACAAGACCCTTTCCCACCGGCAGGTACGTTGGTCACTATTCTTCCTAAGATTCAACTTCCTAGTGACCTACACGCCTGCAGACAAAAACAAAAAAGCGGATGCGCTATCACGATTAACCGAAGATAACTGCGCCGAAATCCCTTCATTTCCTATAATACCCTATGATCGTATTGTTGGTGTTGTTCGCTCCCTGAAGGAAGAGATTCTGCACAGTATAGGACTGGATTCACCTCCACCACAACTAAGTGCTGATGCAGAAGGCTTCCTCTACTTTAACGACAAACTCTACATACCTCCTAGTATGCGTACCAAGATCTTGGAATTATCACATGACGTACCTATGGCAGGACATATGGGTATGACTAAGACATTTAATTTGCTCACCAGGCAGTTTTGGTGGCCTGATATGAAAACGTCTGTACAAAAGTTTGTTTCCTCATGTGACATCTGTGCAAGGTCCAAAATTGACACTACAAAACCATCTGGTCTACTTTGCAGTCTACCAATACCCCAGGTTCCATGGGAAGTTGTATCCTTGGACTTTATAGTAGAATTACCACCTTCCAGGGGATTTAATACCATTCTAGTGTCAGTGGACCATCTGACAAAGATGGCACATTTCATTTCTATTCGCAGACTACCTTCATCTAAACAAACAGCGGAATTACTAGTGAAACATGTGTTCAAGCTACATGGAATTCCAAAGACTCTTCTATCTGACCGAGGTTCACAGTTCATCTCCAAGTTCTGGCAAGCTCTATGTCATATACTACGTATTGAGCGAAAACTCACTTCTCCTTACCATCCTCAGACCAACGGACAAACTGAAAGAGTCAACCAGTGCATTGAACAATACCTAAGTTGCTACACCTCATACCTACAGGATGATTGGGTGGACCTCCTCCCTCTGGCAGAATTTGCTTATAACAATGCAACCCACAGTACTACTAAGCAGAGTTCGTTCTACTTAAACTATGGGTTTCATCCAACACTTCTTCCACCACGCATCCTTCCATCAAGTAACCCAGTAGCCTCAGATTATCTTACCCAAATAAAAGACTCTCTGGGTTTACTTAACACCACCATCTCACATGCTCATAGCCAACAAAAAAGGTATTACGACCTTCGTAGAAAACCTTCTCCTCAATACGCTATTGGGGATCTCGTTTGGCTATCTACAAAAAAATTGAGGTTAAAGATACCCAGTAAAAAGCTTGGACCTCTATTTCTCAGACCTTTTCCAATTAAAAAGCTCATTGGAAGAGCTGCAGTGCAACTCACTTTACCGGCAGATCTTAGAATACATCCCATCTTTCACGTGTCGTTACTGAAACCACATGTTCCCAACCAAGGAATAAGGCCTACCATCTCGCCTCCACCTCCAGTACAAGTTGAAGGCGGAGAGGAATTTGAGATTAGGGAGATTTTGGATTCTCGTATCCACAGAGGAAAACTCCAATATCTCATAAGATGGAAGAACTATGGACCCCAAGACGACACCTGGTTGGATACTTCTGACGTTCACGCACCCAGGCTTATACGAAGGTTTTACTCCAAATACCCGGAGAGACCAGTGCTATAGGCCTTCCGGAGCCGGCCTTAAGGGGGGGGGGGTACTGTAAGATTCTGGTACCTTCGGTACCCTTATAGGTCATTTCCTTCTTCATATTGCGTCCCACCTTTTCAGCTAGGTGGAACGCATATACCTTTAAGCCGCATGACGTCATCACTAAGCGCCGCTCTGAGCGGCTATTTCAATCGCCGGCTTCTCTCTCACAAATTGTTCGTTCAAACCGCATGGTATACAGTCTTGTCTTACGCTGCCGGAGCCTCCAGCTATTGCCATACCTGGATAGACCGGAACCTCGCTATTGATCCCGTATCTCGCTACCCGATCATTCACTCATTACCGGACCCTTCAGCTTACTAATCTAACTAGTGATAAGTACCCCACAGGGGATTCCTTCCTATCAAACTTACACTATCTACTTCTGCATACTAAGGACTGTTACTATCTATGCATTACTATTTCTATCATCTGCACTGTTACATAGATTGCTAGCTCTTGAGTCTACTACCATCTATATCCTTGCACTAAGTTAGCCTCTCTTGTACACTCCATCTGCTGTCCCCTACCACCTGTTATTGCACATGATTGCTAACCTATCTACCATCATCTACTACTCTCCTGAACATTACTATTGAGTACTCATCATTGCTATCACAACTCACGCCTGTCCTTTCAGCACATCACCTCTATACTATCATATACAACCTATCACTCCAGGAACATCTTATTGAGTGTTTGTATATTGTATGCTGAAGCAGGCTGGCCACAATGATGAGTCTGGAGAGTTGGACATGGTGATTCAACACATCTCTGCACGACTACTGAGTGGAGATTCTGCAGCTGCAAATCCAACTCTCTAAACAAACGCTAGAGCGTTACAGGGATGCAGTAGGCCCAAGGGAAGGTGCAGAGGAGATTTATTCTGGGCACAGACCGAACAAGCAGCCACATACGCAGCAAAATCAGTACGGAGAGACAGGCCATCAGAACTTATGGGAAATAGCCCAGGACCTCTGGTTCTTACCAGGATGACCGTGAGTCTTGGAATTGTGGTACATGCACAGCAGTCTGATGCGCAACCCCTCAGGTACAAAACTTTTGCCAGCAGATCTCTCTGTGGGAGCATCAGGTTAAGCAGTCAAGATTTGTTCCCCAAGAGGAGAGGTTAAGTTGGTGCGCATGGCAGCCAGGATATGATCTGAAGGTATGACCGGTGTAGGCACAGAGTCCTCTCTGGACAACTCAGAATACTGGCGAGACAAGGCATCAACATTCTTGAAGCCTGGCAAATAGGAGACCACAAAACGAGACAAAAATAAGGGCCATCTGGCCTTAAGGGGTGTGAGCCTCTTGGCCTTCGAGAGATATGTCAGATTCTTATGATTGGTGAGAATGAGAAATGGAACCACAGAACCTTCGAGCAAGTGTCTCCACTCCTTGAGCTAATGGCCAAGAGGTTTCTGTCTCCAATCTCGTAATTGCATTCAGCTTCTTGGAGTATAACCCACAAGGAAGTAAGTGTCCATCATGTGTCCGACGCTGAGACAGGAGGGCACCTACTCCTGTCTCACATGCATCCACCTCTTGGACAAAGGGCAAACCAGGATTGGGATGAGACAGAATAAAAACCAAAGCAAAAGCAGACTTGGGGGGCTCTAAATCTTGGATGGCAGCAGGCGTCCAATTGTGGGAATCTCTGCCCCTCTTGGTCAGAGATAAGATTGGCCAAATAGGAAAAGTTCCTGATAAATTAAGTTGCTAAACCCAAGGAAACGCTGAATGGAACGGAGACCACTGGGGCGAGGCCATTGTAGAACATCCTTGGAGAACCCTTCAGCAGAAATGATGTAGCCCAAGAAGGCAACATGAGACAGGTGGAATTCACATTTCTCAAGCTTACAGAAAAGCCCATTCTCACGTAACCATTGCAGCACCCGTCTGACATCCAGGTATTGTGATTTAATGGAGTCTGAATAAATCAAGATGTAGTCCAAATAGACTACCAGGCATTGCTGCAAAATATGAAAGACATCATTAATGAACTCCTGGAAGACAGCGGGCACATTGCACAAGCCAAAGGGCATAACCAGAGATTTGTAATGACCAGTTCTGTTATTAAACGCGGTCTTCCACTCGTCGCGCTCCTTGATCCTTACGAGATTATACGCGGCCTTTAGGTCAAGCTTGGTAAAGACTGTTGCTCCCTTGAGGCCGTCGAACAACTCAGTAATCAACAGAATCGGGTATGCATTCTTGACCGTGATGCGATTGAGGCCCCTATAATCAATGCAAGGTCTCAACTCACCCCCCTTTTTCTTTACGAAGAAAAAAACGGCACCTGCTGGGGAAGTGGACTTGCGAATGTGCCCCCAGACAAGTGCATCCGCAATGTACTCCTCCATGGCTTTATTCTCCACAACCGAAAGAGGATAAACTCTGCCACTAGGGGGAATGGCACTGGGTTACAAGTCTATAGCACAATCTTACGGACGATGAAGAGGAAGAGTACCAGCACACACCTTGTCAAAAATACATCTTGATACTCACGATAGGCAACACTGAATCCGAGGAGGTACAAAGTATCTTAACAGGCCCACAAATACAAAAAGCGCCACGCTGTGGAGTCCAAGAGAGGATCTCAACCGACTGGCAATCAAAGGTCAGATTGTGTTTCTGAAGCCAGGGGTACCCCAAAACAACGGAGTAGTGTGGGGATAAAATAACCTGGAAACAGGTCGATTCCCAGTAAAGGGTCCCTATCGCCATATCAACCGGTGTTGCTTGCAGGGGTCTGCCATCAATCGCCTCTATAGCCAATGGAGAAACACGGGGCTTCAAGGGTATGGAATTCGCAACAGCAAACTTACTGTCAATAACATTACTACCGGCACCAGAGTCTACCAATGCCTGAGTAACCACCGAACTCGCTGCCCAGGGGAGGGAAACTGATTAGCGGTTTATCTTTACGGGAAACCAGGGACGAGGAAATTCCACCTAAGATCTGCCCCCGACAGGACCTTAGGTGCGAGCGTTTTCTGGACAAGATTTCAGGAAATGCCCACCAAGACCGCAATACAGGCCTGTAAGCGAGTGAACCCCAGCTGCATGGGTTTACAGCCAGACGCACCATCCCCAGGAGGCGTGGGAGGTGAGGGAGGAATGGGCAGGAAAGAAAACTTAGGAGTCAAGCTTGTAGGAGGCCTCTGCAGGCGCTCCTTAAACAATGGTCTCTCCCTGAGCCTGGTATCGATCAAAATCAGGAAGGAAATGAGAGCCTCAAGCTCGTCAGGGAGATCCTTGACCACAATCTCGTCCTTCAATGCATCCACCAGAGCCTCATTATACCAGCCCACCTCTGCTGTCAGGGTACAAAATTCAATGGCATACTCGGCAACAATTTGTGTACCCTGTTGAATGGACAGGAGCAGCTTTGCAGCAGAGGCAGAGCAAGCAGGCACATTGAATCCCCTACGAAAGGTGGAAACAAAACTCAGGTAATAAGTATCACAGGATTATTGAGCAATTAGGTGAAAGGGGAGGTGGGGGCCTATTTAAATAGAGGATATAATGGCACCTTCCCCAAATGTAAAATTGGGAAAAACGAATCAAGGGCATAGGCAGACACCAAGAGGAGTTCTGGCTAAGTCCCTGAAGGAGGGGGGATTTGAATGTGCCTCTATAAGCACAGAACTATGCATATGTTTACATCAGACATAGCAATACATATATGTTAAAAGAATAACAAATCTTTATTTGTACAAATGATAAAAACAGTAAGTACGTCGTTCTATCTATATAGATAAGAAACATTAATATATGGTACAATGTTTAACAAACATATCAAAAGATGGCTGGAACTACGCGTTTCGCATTATGCGCTTCATCAGGGTCCAGCAATGGAATATATTTAGACAGAAATTCAATCTTTAGTAATCTAGAGGTACATAAAACATTTGTTATAAACATAATAATGTACATACACTATTTTTATTTATTTATAATATATTGCATTTAAACTCTAAATATCAAGCTATTCACTTCACCTCAAGAACATTATAATTATTTTAGAGAAAAACAGATTCACAGTTTATAATAGAAGATATATAGAAGACTTTTCACATATGGCTAATGAGATATTTTACCTCTTCATCTTATGAATTTATTGAGAAGTTTAGAAAGAATCTGAAAGACTTTATTAAAAATTCGAAAATTACGTCTAGACATTGCAGCAGACAACTAAATTAAAAGAAGAAAAGAAAGAAAAAAAAAAAAAAAAAAAAAAAAAAACAACAACATAGTAAGGGAAAAGACATAGAGAAAACGGAAAAAGGAAGTGGGAGAAAGAAAAATGGGGGGGGGAGGAAAAAAGAAAAAAAGGGGGGGGGGGATGGGGGAGGGGAAAAGGGGGGAGGCCGTGTGGAGTATGCATTACCACGTAGTCCAAAGGGGGGGCGGTGAGAGGGATAGATTAATTCCACCAGATCAATAAATCCAGGAAAAAAGTCCATCCACATAGGAGGCATGGAGGGGATATAATACAATGATATATGTGAAACACCATATTTGCTTAAATAGATATGGGATACTCAGATATTGGGTTATCTTACCCTAGTCCCAAGGTGACAGTAGATAGGATGGATCGTACTTATATTGATTTAAAACTCAGCTGTGAAGGAGGGAAGGAGCCAATCGCCCCTGAAGTTAGCATAAAAAGAACAGAGAATAATACCCATTAGTTCTCAATGTAAAAGTGGATTTCACCAAAAAAGGCACTTACCGGAGACTCTTTCTACAGAGATAATGCTAGTGATCATATGAGGATAATGGAAGCGTGCAGTGAGGTATGGATTAGAAAAGGGTTCCACACTGGTCATTACCACATATCCCAGTTTTATAGATCAAAAGTAAATAAAATGGTGTATAGAAGAAAAAGATCCCCTTCAAAATTGGGGATAGATATGGTGCCAACAATATGAGGATTGAATAAGGAAGAATCGTTGAGTGCTGACAAGCACTTGACTCCCACCCAGGATCTGAAATATATATGTTTGAAAAAGGGGGGGAATTAGTAAGTGGGAGAGCCAAAAAGAAAAAGAAAAGCCTTTTGATGCAAAGAACAGACTTACCTGACACAGCAGTTCAGAATATAATGTAGCCGTCTGCATGGAGACATGCTATTGAGAGCTGTCTAACATGGGGGCTATATATACTACCTGTTGGGCATTCGGTCTCCTCCTCCTCCGGGTCTCCCGCCCCCCACATCCGCCCGCCAAAGCGTCCACGTGTGGACGCCGCGGGAGGATGTTCCCGCAAACCGGAAGTGACCGTCACTTCCGGTTCCGGGACCGGAAGTGACGATCCGCCGCAGCCTAGTCTGCAATGGAAGTTAATATACAGGAGATTCAGATAGCAAAACGTCCCAGGGTATATCATATGGAAAACCAATAGGAACACAGCCAAAAATGACATACATGAACAATATTTATATATAATTCATCAATCACTATTTATCTAAACCTAAGATCCAATTTACACAGAAGATAGACCAAATTCTTGATAAATGTTCATGGATAGATGGTTTTCCAAAGGATGTCACCAATAGTCATATTAAATGACCAAACAACATGGAGAGAAATACTCCTAGAATATAAATATAAAAGAATAAATAATAAATTAAAAAAGGATTGTTTATATAAATTATTGAAGAAAAAAAATAAAAATATATCTGCGGCAACTGATCTGCAGGACAATGGAACACGCGGTAGTCAGACCCACATGAAAACAAACAGAAGGGAGGGAAACGGAAAAAGAAAAAAAAAAAAAAAAATTATTAAAATCGTTGGATAAAGATTTACCTCCCAAGTGATTTTACACGTTATAGAGGTGTTAGTCACCCAAAAAGGGAGCAAAGCTAAGATGTTCATTGAGTCCTGGAAGGGTACATGCATTCAAAGAAAAAATCCAACGTGCTTCCCTTTGTAAAATTAAATTATCAAAGGGTCCCCCTCTAGGTCCAGGATGGATCCTATCTAGGGCGAAAAATTTAAATTTTGGACATTTATATCTATGCGTCTGGGCTATATGCCTAGCTCAACGGACTTTCTAGATCGCCACCTCGTGTGTACGATACATGATCCTTGATTCTCTCCCAGAAATGTCGTTTAGTTTTGCCCACATAGAATGCGGGACATTCACATTTCCAAAGGTAAACAATGCCTATGGTTTGACATGTCACAAAATGCTTTAAAGTGAATGGACGTCCGTTTGGCAGAGATTGCTGAGCCCTGTTGGCGATAAATTTGCAATATTCACAAAGTCCACAGGGAAAAGTTCCCTGGGGTAGTTTAATGCAGGGGTCTGCCCTCTTGTCTCTCTGATAGTGACTGGCCGTCACCATATCTCGGATGGACTTGTTTCTTCTAAAAATCATGTTGGGTTTTGGATCTACGAAGTTACTGAGGACTTTATCCTCTGCCAATAGGTGCCAGTGCTTAGCTATAATACTTTTTAGTTGTTTAGACTGTGAACAGTATCTTGTAATCATTTTAGTTGGATTAGAGGAATTTTGGCATTCTCCTTGGAAGAGGAGAAGGTCTCTTGGGCTATCTTTAGCTTTTTTATATGCTTTTTTGGTGCTTTTTCTGCTATAGCCTCTTTGCAGAAATCTCTCCTGCAGCTGTGAAGCTTCCTTCTCAAATTCAGTGTCTTCAGAGCAGTTCCTACGAATCCTGTAGTATTGACCAACTGGTATTCCTTCAATTACGTGTCTAGGATGGCTACTGTTGGCATGTAGTAATGCGTTTGTAGCCGTTGGTTTTCTATAGAGAGTAGTTGCTAGTGTGTTATCCATGTTTCTATAGATTTCAAGATCCAAAAAAGGGATCTTGGATTTATCATACACGTAAGTGAAATGTAAATTGAAGTCATTTACATTCAGGACTTCTACAAATTCCTTTAGAATGTCGAGAGGACCCGACCATAGGACAAATATGTCGTCAATATATCTCTTCCAAATTTCTACGTATGCTAAATACACCGACATGGATTCTTGGGAAAAAAGCCATCGTTCCCACCCCCCCAGGTACAGGTTAGCGTAGGATGGGGCACATTTGGTCCCCATCGCTACTCCCTGTACCTGGAGGTAGTGGGAACCATCGAATACAAACACATTGTGTGTTAAAATAAAGAATAGTAGGTCCAAAACGAACTTATTAAGTCTTCTATGGTCGAGTCCTCTCTCATCCAAAAAGGATTCTACAACCTCTACTCCTCGGATATGTGGAATATTTGAGTATAGTGACTCAACATCTATTGATACCAGGTATGTATCCTTTTCAATCTGTATATTTTCAAGTGTTAGTAACATATGCATAGTGTCCTTCAAATATGAAGGCAAAGATTCTACATGTGGGCGGAGGTATGCATCCACATATGAACTCGCATTCTGTGTAAGACTATTAATACCTGAAACTATAGGGCGACCTGGGGGGTTGATATGGTTTTTATGCATTTTTGGAAGTGCATAAAATGTCGGCGTTGTGGGTTCTTTGATGATCAAAAATTCCATAAGATCCTTAGTTATAATTCCCCATTGATGGTATTGATTAAGGAGTTTGAGGAATTCTCTTTGATTTTTCAATAACTGTAAACTGCTTACTCGTGAGTACCAGGCTCTATTGTCGAGGATATTATTGCACATTTCTGTGTATTGTATTTGATTTAACACGACTACATTTCCGCCTTTATCTGCGGCCTTAATCACAATATCTTTACGTTGTTGCAGATCTCGTAGAGCCTGGTATTCAGTTTCGGACAGATTACTCTGGTTTTTTCGTATATTCATTTGTTTGATATCTCTAGTTACCATATGAATAAAAAGGTCAACTTTAGGGTTGGTTTGACTGGGGAACCGTTTGGACTTTTTTTTAAAAGTTTGTAATGATTGTTGTGTTGCTCCTTCCGAGGTCGAGGGTGGGTCGGGTCCGGAAGTAATCGGACCCGACTCATCCTCAAGCTCGGTCAGAATTTTCAGCATCTTATAATCCTTTTTAGACCAATCACGCCATGTTTGAAGAAGCCCACCCATTGGGGCTTCTTTTTGCTTGATTTTAGGGCCCTCAATAAGGCTCCTAAAATTAAGCTTATGTGCAAAAAGATTTATATCTTTCACAAATTCAAAACGATCCATGTCCTTTGATGGACAAAAATTAAGCCCTAGGCCAAGTATTTTAATTTCTTCCTCTTTTAATTGAACATCAGAGATGTTAATGACTTGTAAGGAATTAGTTTCTTGATTTAATTTTTCTCCTCTATTGTAGGTATTTTGAGGGGGCCTAGCAGTCCTAGTGTCATCTGTTCTAAAAAAGCATTATCCTGAGTATTAGGGGGATTTCTTTTTGGAATAGTTCCACAGTGTGTTCCTTGAACACTTAATGATGGTGTACCAGGCAAACCCATCGTTGGGCTTGATGGAGGTTGGTTTTGAATTTTGGATCCCAGTTTTGGAGCCTTAGCCGCCGTAGTTCCAGCCATCTTTTGATATGTTTGTTAAACATTGTACCATATATTAATGTTTCTTATCTATATAGATAGAACAACGTACTTACTGTTTTTATCATTTGTACAAATAAAGATTTGTTATTCTTTTAACATATATGTGTTGCTATGTCTGATGTAAACATATGCATAGTTCTGTGACTTATAGAGGCACATTCAAATCCCCCCTCCTTCAGGGACTTAGCCAGAACTCCTCTTGGTGTCTGCCTATGCCCTTGATTCGTTTTTCCCAATTTTACATTTGGGGGAAGGTGCCATTATATCCTCTATTTAAATAGGCCCCCACCTCCCCTTTCACCTAATTGCTCTTTGTCTCTCAAGGGGAGTAAATCCCCAACTTTTCGAAAGGGGAGTGCTCAAGGGCCGAACATATAAATCTAGTGACGGTCACTTCCGGTTTGCGGGAACATCCTCCCGCGGCGTCCACACGTGGACGCTTTGGCGGGCGGATGTGGGGGGCGGGAGACCCGGAGGAGGAGGAGACCGAATGCCCAACAGGTAGTATATATAGCCCCCATGTTAGACAGCTCTCAATAGCATGTCTCCATGCAGACGGCTACATTATATTCTGAACTGCTGTGTCAGGTAAGTCTGTTCTTTGCATCAAAAGGCTTTTCTTTTTCTTTTTGGCTCTCCCACTTACTAATTCCCCCCCTTTTTTAAACATATATATTTCAGATCCTGGGTGGGAGTCAAGTGCTTGTCAGCACTCAACGATTCTTCCTTATTCAATCCTCATATTGTTGGCACCATATCTATCCCCAATTTTGAAGGGGATCTTTTTCTTCTATACACCATTTTATTTACTTTTGATCTATAAAACTGGGATATGTGGTAATGACCAGTGTGGAACCTTTTTCTAATTCATACCTCACTGCACGCTTCCATTATCCTCATATGATCACTAGCATTATCTCTGTAGAAAGAGTCTCCGGTAAGTGCCTCTCTAAGTACTATAACTATCACACTTTTGGTGAAATCCACTTTTACATTGAGAACTAATGGGTATTATTCTCTGTTCTTTTTATGCTAACTTCAGGGGCGATTGGCTCCTTCCCTCCTTCACAGCTGAGTTTTAAATCAATATAAGTACGATCCATCCTATCTACTGTCACCTTGGGACTAGGGTAAGATAACCCAATATCTGAGTATCCCATATCTATTTAAGCAAATATGGTGTTTCACATATATCATTGTATTATATCCCCTCCATGCCTCCTATGTGGATGGACTTTTTTCCTGGATTTATTGATCTGGTGGAATTAATCTATCCCTCTCACCGCCCCCCCCTTTGGACTACGTGGTAATGCATACTCCACACGGCCTCCCCCCTTTTCCCCTCCCCCATCCCCCCCCCTTTTTTTCTTTCCCCCCCCCCCCCCATTTTTCTTTCCCCCACTTCCTTTTTCCGTTTTCTCTATGTCTTTTCCCTTACTATGTTGTTGTTTTTTTTTTTTTTTTTTGTTGTTTTTTTTTCTTTCTTTTCTTCTTTTAATTTAGTTGTCTGCTGCAATGTCTAGACGTAATTTTCGAATTTTTAATAAAGTCTTTCAGATTCTTTCTAAACTTCTCAATAAATTCATAAGATGAAGAGGTAAAATATCTCATTAGCCATATGTGAAAAGTCTTCTATATATCTTCTATTATAAACTGTGAATCTGTTTTTCTCTAAAATAATTATAATGTTCTTGAGGTGAAGTGAATAGCTTGATATTTAGAGTTTAAATGCAATATATTATAAATAAATAAAAATAGTGTATGTACATGATTATGTTTATAACAAATGTTTTATGTACCTCTAGATTACTAAAGATTGAATTTCTGTCTAAATATATTCCATTGCTGGACCCTGATGAAGCGCATAATGCGAAACGCGTAGTTCCAGCCATCTTTTGATATGTTTGTTAAACATTGTACCATATATTAATGTTTCTTATCTATATAGATAGAACAACGTACTTACTGTTTTTATCATTTGTACAAATAAAGATTTGTTATTCTTTTAACATACAGTATGTACGGAAAGTATTCAGACCCCCTTAACTTTTTCACTCTTTGTTATATTGCAGCCATTTGCTAAAATCATTTAAGTTCATTCTTCTTCCTCATGAATGTACACATAGCACCCCATACTGACAGAAAAACACAGAATTGTTGACATTGTTGCAGATTTATTAAAAAAGAAAAACTGAAATATCACATGGTCCTAAGTATTCAGACCCTTTGCTCAGTATTTAGTAGAAGCCCCCTTTTGATCTAATACAGCCAGGAGTCTTTTTGGGAAAGATGCAACAAGTCTTTCACACCTGGATTTGGGGATCCTCTGCCATTCCTCCTTGCAGATCCTCTCCAGTTCTGTCAGGTTGGATGGTAAACGTTGGTGGACAGCCATTTTTAGGTCTCTCCAGAGATGCTCAATTGGGTTTAAGTCAGGGCTCTGGCTGGGCCATTCAAGAACAGTCACGGAGTTGTTGTGAAGCCACTCCTTCGTTATTTTAGCTGTGTGCTTAGGGTCATTGTCTTGTTGGAAGGTAAACCTTCGGCCCAGTCTGAGGTCCAGAGCACTCTGGAGAAGGTTTTTGTCCAGGATATCCCTGTACTTGGCCGCATTCATCTTTCCCTCGATTGCAACCAGTCGTCCTGTCCCTGCAGCTGAAAAACACCCCCACAGCATGATGCTGCCACCACCATGCTTCACTGTTGGGACTGTATTGGACAGGTGATGAGCAGTGCCTGGTTTTCTCCACACATACCGCTTAGAATTAAGGCCAAAAAGTTCTATTTTGGTCTCATCAGACCAGAGAATCTTATTTCTCACCATCTTGGAGTCCTTCAGGTGTTTTTTAGCAAACTCCATGCAGGCTTTCATGTGTCTTACACTGAGGAGAGGCTTCCGTCGGGCCACTCTGCCATAAAGCCCCGACTGGTGGAGGGCTGCAGTGATGGTTGACTTTCTACAACTTTCTCCCATCTCCTGACTGCATCTCTGGAGCTCAGCCACGGTGATCTTTGGGTTCTTCTTTACCTCTCTCACCAAGGCTCTTCTCCCCCGATAGCTCAGTTTGGCCGGACGGCCAGCTCTAGGAAGGGTTCTGGTCGTCCCAAACGTCTTGCATTTGAGGATTATGGAGGCCACTGTGCTCTTAGGAACCTTAAGTGCAGCAGAAATCTTTTTGTAACCTTGGCCAGATCTGTGCCTTGCCACAATTCTGTCTCTGAGCTCTTCAGGCATTTCCTTTGACCTCATGATTCTCATTTGCTCTGACATGCATTGTGATCTGGAAGGTCTTATATAGACAGGTGTGTGGCTTTCCTAATCAAGTCCAATCAGTATAATCAAACAAAGCTGGACTCAAATGAAGGTGTAGAACCATCTCAAGGATGATCAGAAGAAATGGAAAGCACCTGAGTTAAATATATGAGTGTCACAGCAAAGGGTCTGAATACTTAGGACCATGTGATATTTCAGTTTTTCTTTTTTAATAAATCTGCAACAATGTCAACAATTCTGTGTTTTTCTGTCAGTATGGGGTGCTATGTGTACATTCATGAGGAAGAAGAATGAACTTAAATGATTTTAGCAAATGGCTGCAATATAACAAAGAGTGGAAATTTTAAGGGGGTCTGAATACTTTCCGTACCCACTGTATATGTGTTGCTATGTCTGATGTAAACATATGCATAGTTCTGTGACTTATAGAGGCACATTCAAATCCCCCCTCCTTCAGGGACTTAGCCAGAACTCCTCTTGGTGTC
Source organism: Pelophylax lessonae (assembly GCF_965119305.1). Taxonomy (NCBI): domain Eukaryota; kingdom Metazoa; phylum Chordata; class Amphibia; order Anura; family Ranidae; genus Pelophylax; species Pelophylax lessonae. Next base: position 674,181,380 of record NC_138769.1, on the reverse strand, counting down.
TGCCTATGCCCTTGATTCGTTTTTCCCAATATCACAGGATTATTGTTCTCCCGTAAGGGATTCGCCCAGGCCAAGGCCTTGTCTGAGAGCAATGAGATTAGGAAGCCCACCTTGGACCTATCAGAAGGAAATGCCCAAGGAACCATTTCATAACAAATGCCCCCTTGGTTTAAGAAGCCACGGCACTGACTCGGTTTACCCCCATAGCGCTGTGGAAGGGGGGCTGAACCAGTCATCCCTCTGATAACAGTGACTTCAGCTGCAACTGCAGGAGCGGCAACAGGAGCAGCAGCAGGATCAACAACAGGAGGAACCACTGGCCTAGCAGCACCAGGAGCAAGGTGTGCTGTGCGTGCAAGCAACGTCTGCAACGCCTTAGCAAACTGACCCAAAATATGATCTTGTTGATCGAGCCTGGTAACCAGCGTGGGAAGCGTGGGAGTACCTGCATCATCAGGATTCATGGCCCTTGCGAAAACCAGACCACACAGAGATACAGGTAAAATAAAGCAGTTTATTGGAGCAAACAACAATAAACGCATAGCAAGAGTGAGGAGCGAGATCAGGAACAAGCCGGAGTCAAGTCCAGAAGCGGGTACCCATCCAAGCCAGAGTCGAGTCTAGAAGCGTGTAGTCAGCCAAGCCGGGGTCGGGTCCAGAAGCGGGTAGTCTCCTGGGTTCTGGGCGTCTACTGATGTGGGATCAAGAGCCAGGAGAGTTGTCAGCCAAGCCTAGTCATACACGGAGGAACACAGAGAACAGAAGACTGCTAGCAGTGATGCACCTTGGAGCACAAATGCAAGGGCAAGGACTGCAACCCATCAGCTGATTGATATAGTCAGGTGTGCAGAATTATCACTGTGCGACATTCAAGGAGCAGGCAAGTGATTATGCAATCAGAGTTTATAAGTGGCAGCAGTCTGCACATGTCCAAGATGGCTGCCAAAAGGAGGGCAAGGTAAGACCTTAACAGGCTCAGGAAACTTTTACAGGTGTTTTGGGTTAATTCGCTGATTAGAGCGTGACACCGTAAGTCTACAATACTGAACTTTTTCACAATATTCAAATTTTCTGAGATACTACATTTCGGGTTTTCACTACCTTTAAGCCATAATCACTTCAAATTAAAAGAAAGAAATGCTTGAAATATATCACTCTGTGTGAAACAAATCAATAAAATATTTGAGTTTAACTTTTTGATTCAAATTACTAAAACAAATTAACTTTTTGATGATATTCAAATTTTTTGAGATGCACCTGTACATTCAGTATATATATATATATATATATATATATATATATATATATATATATATATATATATATATATATATATATACTCTGTATATATCAATATTATATATATATATATACACACAATATTACCCAAAGTATTGGGACGCCTGCCTTTCCACGCACATGAACTTTAATGGCATCCTAGTCTTAAGCTGGATACACACTATACAACTTTTATTGTTAGATTTCCTTTAGATTTACCTTTACTATGTAGTGCAAGGGCCTGCCAGATTGCATACAAATTAAAAGTGTTTAAGTTTGACCTCATATTATATGGTTTGGTAAATCTGAAGGAAAAAAATCTAAAGACAATTGTATAGTGTGTATGGCCCATTAGTCCGCTATAACAACTTCAACTGTTCTGGGAAGGCTGTCCACAAGTGTGTCTATGAGATTGTTTGACGATTCTTCCAGAAGTGCATTTGTGAGGTCATACACTGATGTTGAAGAGAAGACCTGGCTCACAGTCTGTACTCTAATTCATCCCAAAGGTGTTCTATCAGGTTGAGGTCAGGACTCTTTGCAGGCCAGTCAAGTTCCTCCACCCCAAACTTGCTCATCCATGTCTTTTCGGACCTTGCTTTGTGCACTGGTCAGAATCATTTGGTGGAGGGGGGATTATGGTGTGGGGTTGTTTTTCAGGGGTTGGGCTTGGCCCCTTAGTTCCAGTGAAGGGAACTCATATCAACATACAAGACATGTTGGACATTTTCATGTTCCCAACTTTGTGGGAATGGTTTGGGGTTGGCCCTTCTTGTTCCAACATGACTGCACACCAGTGCACAAACAAGGTCTATAAAGACATGGATGAGCGAGTTTAGGGTGGAGGAATTTGACTGGCCTGCACAGGGTCCTGATCTCAACCCTATAGAAAACCTTTGGGATGAATTAAAGCGCAGACTGCAACCCAGGCCTTCTCTCCAACATCAGTGCCTAACCTCACAAATGCTCTTCTGGATGAATGGTCAAACATTCCCTTAGACACACTCCTAAACCTTGTGGACGAGAAGAGTTGAAGCTCTTATAGCTGCAAAGGATAGGCCAACTAAATTTTGAATCCTACAGACTAAGACTGGGAAGCCATTAACCACTTCAGCCCCGGAAGAATTTACCCCCTTCCTAACTAGGCCCTATTTTGCGATTCAGCACTGCGTACCTTTTACGGACAATTACACGGTTATGCAACGCTGTACCCAAACTAAATTAACGTCCTTTTTTTCCCACAAATAGAGCTTTCTTTTGGTGGTATTTGATATTTGATCATCTGTGAGATTTTTATTTTTTGCGCTATAAACAAAAAAAGCGACAATTTTGAAAAAAAAAAAACAACAATATTTTTCACAATTTGCTATATAACATTCCCAAAAAAAAATTAAAAATCAAAATTTTTTAACATTTTAGGCCAATTTGTTTTCTGCTACATATTTTTGGTAAATAAAATTGCAATAAGCATATTTTGATTGGTTTGTGCAAAAGTTATCGCGTCTACTAACTACGGGAAATATTTGTGTAATTTTTATTGTTTTTTTAATAGTAATGGCAGCGATCTGCAATTTTTTTTGCGGCACTGCGACATTGCGGCGGACAGATCGGACCCCTAACTGACATTTTTGACACTTTTGGGGGTACCAGTGACATTACTACAGTAATCAGTGCTAAAAATATGCACTGTTACTGTAATACTGACACTGGCAGGGAAGGAGTTAACCCTGCTGGTGATCAAGGGGTTAAATGTGACCCTAGGGGAGTGAGTCTAACTGTGGGCGGCATGGCTTCCGAGATGACCATAGAGACCTGTGATACTATATAGAAGGATCACATGAGCTCTGTGATCATTTTAGGGAGAACAGTCAGCTGTATTTACAACAGCCGACCGTCCTTCTCTCTCAGCGGGGAACGATCGCGGGTGTCAATCGGAGCCGCCTGACACCCGCAGCGGCTTCCCTGCTGACGAGCGGAGGCAGGAGCACGCTTGCCCCCAAGACTCCCCAGAGCGAGCGCCGTACATGTACGGCCATTTGCCTGGGAGTGCGCTGCCTGTCGCAGGACATCTGCGGCGGGCGGTCGTAAAGAGGTTAAAGTTCATGTGCGTGTAAAGGCAGGTGTCCCAATACTTTTAGTAATATAGTGTATATAAAGTGTGTGTGTGTATATATACATATATATATATATATATATACTGTATATATATATATATATATATATATAAAAAGAGAAATCATTTTAGCATGAAAATTTTAAAAGTTAAAGGGAACTAAAGTAAAACTGACTCAAAACCAATATACTTTTTCTATAACACAACCAGCGAGTAATCAATTTTGCGAACACTGTGCATGAATGTTCAGAAAACATATAAGGAATGTTTTAGACGACTCTTATTAACATGCAGAGGCTTTTGATGTGAAGTGGAGATCAATCTCCATGTGCAGAAATGCAGTTTGGCTGAAATTACATTATAATTTGGGTGTAATGAAATCCCTCTATGGTAGGGACTTGTCGTGAATGGCTGTGTCGCGCTTGTAGATATCACAACAAATTTAGAAAATCAATAAAATATTGCAGGCAACGTGTGTTATTCAATTTCTAGTAAATAAGTGGTGCCAGAAAAAGCTGAGAGAAAATATTATCAGCAAATGGAATTATAATACATTTAATCAAGTGCATGTGTTTAAATTATGCACTACGCTCGGCCCAAGAAATAATCCAACTCAACGGCTTAACCTCCCTCTAGCAATAAATTATTACATATTTCCTGCACTGCTCTAGATAAAACACATTTTCAAGTTGACTTTGGTTCATTATACTCTTGAATCCCAGGCCAAGGGAGAGAACTAGGCTATATATACAAAACAATTCATTAACGGATAAGTGTACCTTAGTGATAAAAATAAAAATAAATTGCTATGTTGTCCTCCATACCCGGTTAATGCAATGGCAGTGATGCCACAAGCACAAAATTACATTTTCTATACTCAACATGCTTTCAGCAGAGCTTACAGAAGCAGAAAATGCTAAACAGAATGGGATTGTAGAAGGAGGGCATGTTCAGCTGCCCTTTGCCTTTGGTTTCTGTCAGCTGATCCTTATAAGACAGTTGTGGGTTAGCCTTAGAAACTATCAAAAAGACTCCTCTATATCGAAGGGACTATGTAGGGCGATTTTCTGATTTATACACATATTGTTTAATTTTTTTAAAACAAAAAACATATCAATATTTATTTAGCATTTTGTAAAAACCATTAAACTAAACCAAAGTTTCCATTGAATTATAAAACATCTAGTATATATGATTCCCTCTTAGGGGACAAATCAAACCATTATACAAAATTCTCTTGAACAGGTGGCAGTTTCCAACTACTTATGGATCTTTGGCATCCTACATGCACATCAGGCTCCAAGCTGGAACATCTTTTTTAACGCGTTTCAAAAACATTAAAATTATTTGCCACTCTGTAATAAATATTCCACAATAAGCTACAATTCTTCCATTTAAACATAAATCTATATGATTTTATACAATATATACTCATGTTTACATGGCAATTCATTATACCATTGACATACCAGCAGCCTTCTGGCAGAAAGTCTGTCTTTCCACACTGAAGCAAATTGCACAATAGCCTTGTCTGGTTCCTTATATCTTCCCAGTGTTTCCACCTTCCAACAAAAATATAATATAACTATTCAAGGAAGAATTGTAATTCCTCCATCCTTGCCCCAAATAAAAAAAGGAAAATAAAAATACAAAAACATATATAGGTGCATGTTCTAGAAAATTCCACCCAGGGGATTTGTTTAAAAAGAAGAATATATATATGTAAACCCCCTTCAATCCCCTAACTAGTTATTCAATTCTAATACTTACAAGTAGGGATCGACCGATTATCGGCAAAGCCAATATATCGCGGGCTGATATGCACTTTCCCTGATATATCGGAATCGGGCCCTGAGGTTACCGATATTGCCTATATTTCGGGAAAGTGCTGTACTGGAGTGATGCCTGCAGCTAGAGGCATCACCCTGATACCGGCCTCCATAGCCGACGGTCGGCTATCTTGTAATGACGATTGATGCGGCTGTCATTACAAGGAGCGGGTGGGGATGTCCCCCCCTCCCACCCCCTTCCGCGGCTCGTCCGGGTCTCCCGTCTCACTGGGAGACCTGGACAACCAGCCTGCACGGCCACCGAAGACCCGATCAAAGCCGCATTCACTCCATGCAAAAACCCAGAAGTGATGTCATGAATGACATCACTTCCGGGTACTGTCTGGCACCAGAATCAAAAAAATTACAGCATTCAAAACAGCCAAACTTGGCGCTTTGAATGCTTTTAAGTGCAGAGGAAGGGTTTGGGGCCCCCAGATCCCTCCACAAAAGTACCTGTCAAAAAAAAAAAAAAAGGTTTTTAAATGTACAAAATACCGATATGCATTGGCCAAAATATTGGTATCGGTATCGGCAACGAAAAACCGATATCAGTCAATCACTACTTACAAGGCAATATTTTCTTGATTTATATATTAAAATGTTAGTGAAGGGTCCCAGATCAAATATGAGAAGTCAAATAAACCTCTCAGGTTTAGCCTTGAAGGGGAAAGGGATATATCACATATCTTAATCTATTCCCTTCTGTAACATATAGAGTAAACAATCCAGCCAACGTCTAATTCCCTATTCTACTTACATAGAGAGAAAGAGACACAATAATTGCTTCAATCTCCTTCACATTGGGGTCCACTTCCAGGCATTGGGATCGCAACTCCCATTCTGCTGCATTCCTTACAAGAGGCAGATGACCACTCATTTCCTCGAGGCTCCCGGCGTCTTCCTATATGTGCCGCACATGCGCGGCACATTGCCTAGTGCGATAACATTACAGCAAGCCCATGCGTCCCCGCATACAATGCATGCGCGCACACAGCCAGCAATGTGTCACCCACCCACCTAGTGCACATGTGTCTGCTGACCAGCTCACTAACTGGATGCCTTTGCCAGGTCTCCTATGGGAAACCCAAGGATCACTTGCTCATGGGAGAAAGCCGCTGACACAGGAAAATCATGCTACTAATATCCAGGCAATTGTCTGGAAATCTGGGGGGACAGGTTGGTGATAATCCCTCCTCTAGCAGCGTTAAAGCCCCAGTCAAAGGAACACTGGGGCTTTCCTGTGCTGGGTGCAAAAGGCTATGGCGGAACTCTAGAACCTCCTTCCCCCGGCTATTATTGAATGTTTACAAGTGCAAATCAACACATAATTATACAATAAAATAATAACTTTACAACATTTCTTCATGTTTCGATATGCCACGCATTTTATCATCTAATCAATCAGGATATACCAAGATGCCGTGGCTCAACAATAACATATAAATATCAGTAAAATAAGTAAATTAACCTTCAGTAGGAGAGTTAACTCTGATAGTCACAAGAAAAAATGGGTTTAGTCCCTTTTGTCCACTTTCACCAAAACAGTCCAAATGTACTCGAGAAGCAGGAAGCAAGCCCTTCTATTTGAAACTGTCTCAGTTGTCTAATATCCCTAATCTGTTTTTCCAGAGGAAAAACCCTCCAAAAAAGGTCTATCAGTTTCATTTAATCCGGGGGGGGGGGGGAGTGGCATTAAGGCGTCCAATCCAGCTAATTTCCTGCTGGAGTAGAGTCTTAATCCAGTCCCCACCCCTCAATGGAATATACAATCTGTCCAGTGCCATAAAACTGACCTTAGGCATCCTGTATTTGGGTGTCTTAGCCATGTGTCTTCCTAGTGGTAGATATAAATGACCTATTTTCATACTACACATATGTCTATTTACACGTTTGCCAAATTCCTGTCGTGTCTTACCCACATAGAACGAACCGCAGTCACGTCACATTAAATAAACAATGCCTTTTGTTCTGCAGTTGACAAAATGTTTTGCTACAAACCTTTCTCTGTTCGGTAAGAGTTTCTTTACATTTTTGGATGACTGGACACTGGGCGCATCCCCCACATGGAAATGTTCCCAAGTCCCGACATAGATCTTTTCTCTGTTCACCCTTATATTCACTCTGAACTAAGAATTATTTAATTGAACCTGCTTTTTTATAGATAATAGATGGAAATGATATTACGAAACTGCATATCACCGGATCATTCGTCAAAATTGACCAATGTCTTTTTATGATTTTTTGGATCCCATCGTGTTCATTAGAGAATCTTAGTATCACCCTAGTTGGATTATCCCTTTTCTCAATCTTTTGTCCTTTGTCTTTTCCTTTATTTTTGAAGAAAAAGCCCTGTCTTTCTAAGCCCCTAACATGGTTGAAGGCCTTTTTTAACTTCTTCTGGACCGCCTGCCGCAAATATACTGCGGCAGGCAGCCCCTCCTGCGTGAACTGACTTAGCCCTATGTGGGTCGCTCGCCTGCTGCTAGGGGGCGAGTGCACGCCGCCACCGGTGCACTCCCGCCCCCATTCGGCCAGGGGACTTTGATGCACGGGGCCAGCGGCTTTGATTCCCCCCAGCCACCCGCGATCACTCCCTGCTGAGAGAGAAGGACGGTCAGCTATTGTAAACACTGCTGGCCGTTCTTCTCTCTGAAATGATCACAGATCGCCTGTGATCCTGCTATATAGGATCACAGGTCTCTGTGATCATTTCAAAAGCCCCCCCCCCCACAGTTAGGAACACTCCCCTAGGCTTACATTTAACCCTTGATCACCCCCAGTGTTAACCCCTTCCCTGCAAGTGTCATTATTACAGTAACAGTGCATATTTTAGCACTGATTACTGTAGTAATGTCACCGGTCCCCCAAAAAGTGTAAAAAATGTCAGTTAGGGGTCCGATCTGTCTGCCGCAATGTCACAGTCCGCTAAAAATCGCAGGTCACCGCCATTACTAGTAAAAAAAAACAATAAAAATGACATAAATCTTTCCCGTAGTTAGTAGACACAATAACTTTTGCGCAAACCAATCAAAATACACTTATTGCGATTTTTTTTTTTTTTTACCAAAAATATGTAGCAGAAAAAAAAATTGGACTAAAATGTTAAAAAAAATCAGATTTTTAAAAAATTTTTATTGGGAATGTTACAGTATCTCACAAAAGTGAGTGCACCCCTCACATTTTTGTAAATATTCTATTATATCTTTTCATGTGACAACACTGAAGAAATTACACTTTGCTACAATGTAAAGTAGTGAGTGTACAGCTTGTATAACAGTGTAAATTTGCTGTCCCCTCAAAATAACTCAACACACAGCCTTTAATGTCTAAACCGCTGGCAACAAAAGTGAGTGCACCCCTAAGTTAAAATGTAGGCAATACAATATACACTTGTCTTTGTACTCCTCACCTGGTTGCCACCACACACGCTTCACACCATCTGAACCAAATAAGTTTATCTTGGTCTCATCAGACCACAGGGCATGGTTCCAGTAATCCATGCCTTTAGTCTGCTTGTCTTCAGCAAACTGTTTGCGGGCTTTCTTGTGCCTCATCCTTAGAAGTGGCTTCCTTCTGGGATAACAGCTATGCAGACCAATATGATGCAGTGTGTGGTAGGGATCAGTTGATTATCGGCGAAGCCGATTATCGGAGGGCCGATATTCACTTTTGCCGATATATCTGTATCAGCCCCAGAACTGGCCGATATTTCCGATTAACCAAATATTGCTCTTGTAAGGGTAAAATGATGTCACATAGCATAATTTCATTTACAAATGTTATTGAATATGCTACTCACATATGTACAAAAGCAATGTATAAGCAATTCCACATCAGCATATCGGCTGGCAGATCGGTATCCCTCACCCACTTGCCGTTCGTGATACCCGGGTGATACCGCTCCGTCCGGCACCCACTCGATAACGCTCCATGGAATTGCTTATATCTTTTATACATATGTGAGTGGCATATTCAATATTATTTGTAAACGGAATTATGCTATGTGACATTATTTTACCCTTACATGAGCATCACCACCTAATGGTTGGAGGAGGAGAAAACTAGTCTCGGACCCTGACATAGGATGTACAAAATATCGGCCCATATCAGCCAATAACGATACGTTGTGACCAATATATCGGTATCGGTATCTGCCCTGAAAAAAACATATCAGTCTATCCCTAGTGTGGTCTAAGAACTGAAAGGCTGACCCCTCCATTCCTTTAACCTCTGGAACAATGCTGGCGCCACTAATACGTCTATTACCCAAAGACAACCTCTGGATATGAAGCTGAGCATGTGCACTCCTTCTTTGGTCGACCATGGCGAGGCCTATTTTGAGTGGAACCTCTCCTGTTAAACCATTGTATGGTCTTGGCCACTGTGCTGCAGCTCAGTTTCAGGGTCTTGGCAATCTTCTTAGAGCCCAGGCCATCTTTATGTAGAGCAACAATTCTTTTTTTTAGATCCTCAGAGAGTTCCTGTTCCCCATTCACACCTGAGACCTTGTAACACTAATGAGTCACATGACACCGGGGAAGGAAAATGGCTAATTGGTCCCAATTTGGACATTTTAACTTAGGGGTGTACTCACTTTTGTTACCAGCGGTTTAGACATTAATGACTGTGTGTTGAGTTATTTTGAGGGGACAGCAAATTTACACTGTTATACAAGCTGTACACTCACTTTTTAATAAAATATTCACTAAAATGTGAGGGGTGTACTCACTTTTGTGAGATACTGTATATAGCAGAATGTGAAAAATATTGTTTTTTTTTTTTTTCAGAATTGTCTTTTTTGTTTATAGCGCAAAAAAATAAAAATCACACAGGTGATCGAATACCACCAAAAGAAAGCTCTATTTGTGGGGAAAAAAGGACATCAATTTTATTTAGGTACATTGTTGCACGACCGCACAATTGTCCATTAAAGTAATGCAGTGCCGAATCGCAAAAAATGGCCTGGTCATTAAGGGGGCAAATCCTTCCAGTACAGAAGTGGTTAAACAGGTTTTCGTATACAGTAAACCCCCCTCCATTGCGGGGGTTACGTTCCGGACCCAGCCGCGAAAAGTGAAATTCCGCGAAATAGAAAAACCCTATTAAAATGCATTGTAGGCATGTTTTTTTTTACTGTCACTGTATGTGTAGAAGCATTTTAAGGTCTTTAAACACACTTTTAAAACAATAGAAACTCATTTAAACACATAAAAGATACTGAGAGACATAGCAAGAGCTATGGAAAACACAAAACTATTTCATTTTTAATAATTTATATAGTAAAATAACATTACAAAAAAAAAAATGCAATATACCGGGACCGCAAAAACTGAACCGCGATGGAGCGGGGGTTTACTGTATCCTCTTTTTACAATCTCTTTGTAAGTTTGTGATAGAGACAGGGGATAGAGACATGTTTATGCACTTTACAGGACCAAGAGAGGGCTCAGGGATAATCTGTGGAACATCATGGAGAAGTACAGGAGTCAAAGAAGATTTGTTCTGAGATATCCCGGGTCGGTGTGCTGTTGTCGGTGGAAGGAAGGTCCCCCAAGGGTATACATTCATGCGTCCTACAATATTCATCTGGTAAGAGGCTTGATATACCTGTCTCTATCACGGGGTGAATAAGAGTGTGGGATCGCGTCCACCATACAGAGATTCCACTCTGCGGGAGGTCATTGCACCTTACTTTTATCCGTCTGGTAAGAGGATACCTCGAAAGGTGGTTGGGTGCACTTGCACTTTATTCGGCAGTCATATTGAACATCACCTGGTTCACGTTTGGATTCACATTTCAATCTTCACTGAAGCATTTGTGTTTTTTATGCACTATGGACTTTTGTGGACTATATTTAGATAATTGTCATTATTAAGCTTTATTTAATTCACATGTAATTGGATCACGTTATTGGTTTATACATAGAGATATTGTGTTTTTACACATCATAGTGTTTGGGTATACTTATAGCGCACCAGACTATTTGTTTAATTTTATCCATCCCCTTGTTAGGGCAAATAGATAATCCGAAAAGTAATACCTGTCTTTCATCCTCTGTGAGTTGATGGTTTACAATATACAATCCCCCTTCTTGGTCATCTTCACCACAAATGGATTTATCCCCTTGTGCAATTTGTGTAACTGTTTTGTGTTTGGCTTCCTAAAAAAAGCTCTTGCGGGTTGAATTGTGTGATCTATTTCTTTAGCCTTAGAAACTTTGGTTCCATAGACACCTGAGTGGAAGAGTAAAAAAAAAAAAAAAAAAATAGCCAAATCTATAGACTCAACCAACTTCACGCACCCTGCTGACTGGACTTAGCAGGGGAGTGTGTGGGACCTCTGCAGAGACACAACTGCTTCCATCAAGAGAGCACGAGTCCTTCTCTACAGCATGTTGGGAAGGGACATAAGATGAACGTTAATTGTGACTTTAAAGATTATAATTAATGTGATGGGATTGAATATTTTGCCTAGAGTTCTGGTAGGGTTATAATTTGGTCCTACTCCCTTCTACCTTTGAAGACTCCAAAATAATAGAATTTGAATTTTTCAGATAGCCCGAATTTGCATATAACTTCTGCTGTCTTCAGCAATCAGGGGGTTTTTTTCAGCGAGGAGGTGAAGGAAAATAGTGTCTTCAGCAATCAGGATTTTTTTTTTTCAGCGAGAACGTGAAGGAAAACAGTTCCGGCACCTCCAGCACTGAATGTATGTGATGTCTAGGGGTGCTGGGGCGTGCTGCAGGGTCTATCAGTGCTGGCTGCTGGGGGATCTATTGTAGCTGGGAGGATCTGTTTTTGCAGGAGGTATCTATTGTTGCTGTAAAGGTCTATTGTTGCTGGTGGTGAATATATTGTTGCTGTGGGAGGCTCTTATGTTGCTGGGGGGGGTGGGTCAATTGCTGCTGAGATGGATCTACTGTTAAGGGAGGGATCTATTGTTGCTGGCTGCTGGAGGGTCTATTGATGATGGTCGCAGGAGGTCTTATGTTGCTGCTGGGGGCCTATTGTTGCTGGGGGGGTCTATTGGTACATGAACAAATTCCATACAAATTACTTAGCACCACAAAATGATACTTAGTTCCGTATTCTCTAAAAGGGGCAGTACTGGGAGGAACGGTGCTCGGAGGTGGGTAGGGATGGAACTAAAGAACAGTGCTCAGAGGTGGATAGGGGTGGAGTCAAAGGGATGACTCAGAAAGGAGGAGTTCCTGCATCTATTTTCTAAGAAAAAATCCCTGTTCAAAATTAGGCAGTTGAGCAGCGGTTTTACTGCTCCTGACATCCTAGCTGCAAGTTAATATGGCCAGAATACATGTTAATACACATTACTGTGGTTTTAGCTTGCTAAAAATGATACCACCTGTAGCATTTGGCAAGCTTTCAAGTGCATTGAGCCATGCCAGAATTGTGTGCCAAATTCTTTGCTTATGGTTGTAATGCAGTATTCCCATTCAAAACCCCCCTTAGGCTGCATCGCCTCATGAATGCCTGGCAGTCCCTGATCTACCCTCCCCTAAAAAGCATCCAACCTTAGAAATGGCTGCCAATCTAAACAAGCTCTGAAGGAAATATCTTCTTATGTATTTTTAAATCCCATTCTTAGTTGGCATGTGTGTGATGAGCTCAGCAGCTGCAAAAGGAGCGAGCACACACTGTGCATGTATTGCACGTAATAACAGGATGGCATTCCCTCCCGTGGCACTAGTGCTGGTCCCCACGGCTGCTCTGTCCCTACAGTTATTTGGGATGGAGCCATCACAAGCTGCAGACAATTTTAGAAAGCTTCATCTAATGTGGTTTTGGACTTCATTGTTTAAACAGAAAGGGAGCTCTGGTTGGTAGGTAAGTTTAGCTGACTGCTAGCTGTCAGATTGAAGCAATCCAGCTACCCAATTGCTTCTAAGAACAGATGCCCTCCCTGTGTGGGCACTTTGGCCATGTATCCCATCCTCCTAGACAGAGGAGCCTGGTGGGTGCCACCTGGTAGAGGGGAAGGACTTGAGCGAACATCCATTCGCTCTCCTCCCCTTCTTGCTGACCCAGAAGCAACGTGTAAAACACCACTTCCGGTTCCCCTATCACATTCACCAACCTGTATGGCTCGTGAAGGCAGTGTGATCTGTGCTCCATTAGATTCACTGGAGGATAGGTGAGACATTCGCGGTGTTTTAGAACCCGGATGACCTGATAAAGAGAACCTGCATATATGAAAGGAGCGCCAGACCGAAAGATAGAAGAATCCAAATTGATTTATTGGGGTTTACTCGTTTTCGATTTATTGATTTATTCAGGGGTCAAAGGAACTCCTCCTTCATCAGGGCTTCAGTTAAAAATGAGAACCTAGAGTGAATTTAGTAAGACTTTCCTGTTTGAATCTGTGCAGAGAAGCTGATTGCTGGCTGAGGATTCCTGGCCAGCAGTATCTGCATCAGCAGTAAAAATTATTTACTTTGAGTCCACTCAAGGTTCTCAACTGAAGCCCTGATGAAGGAAGAGTTCCTTTGACCCCTGAAACATGTTGGCTGTCTTTTAACACAATAGCAATAAATGAATTGGAACTGTTTTATCTTTTGGTCTGATGCTCCTTCTATATATGCACGCCTTTTCCTGGTAACCTGCTGGAGTACCCACAGTAGGGTAGCCTTGCCTGTTGAGAGCAGTGGACTCTTCAAATGTTTTTTGCCCTCTCACTACCTTGTTTCAACTCATATCAAAGTCCCAGCACCTCTTGGATGCCCTTTTTTCATTGAAGTCTTCATTAAAGAGAAAATGAGTATTGACCACCTCCATAATTTGGAGACCGCTCACACAAAAACAGTATAAATGTGATATTCCACCAAAACAAGTTAAAAACTTATATTAAAGTGTAATTGTAAAGTCCATTTAGTGAAGAAAAAGTGTCCAAAGAGAAGGAATGTTGATCTCCTAGTGTATGTGCACCAAGTCCACCAAGTGTAATTCCAAGTGAAAGAGCAGGTAAATCTCCACCAGTGTAGCAGCCACCACAATAGATTTAGGAGCGCTTACCGGAACATGTGGACTCTTTATGCCTTTGGCACAGAGTCATACAAGCAATTGGTTAAAGGTCTCCTAGAAAACGACCATCACCGATAACCTTCTACTCTGGTAGACCAATTCACTCAGATATGCGTCCTTTCCCCAGGACCCAGGTACTCAGAAAACAAACGAAAGCCTCCACATGGTGTAAAAACGCATGGATAAGTATATTTATTAAAAGTAGAAAACTTACACAGTAGAAGATGAATAACGGAAATGCATAGTGATTAGGGATGATCGAACGGTTCGGGTCCACCATCGGTTCGGCCCGAACATTGGGTGTTCGAGGTTCGGCCAAATTTAGAACTTTTTGCCCAAAAAGTTCGGAATTCGGCAACCAGAACCGCCCAAAATGCAATGCTTCAGGAAATGGGATTTAAAAGCCCGTGATTGGACCAGAACCATTAGAAAACGCCAATTGAGGGGGCAGGAGAATGCTAGGAATGTGATTGGAGTGACTAGGGGGTCCCTAGACCAATCATTAGTGAATACGCCCCCCAGTATATAAGATCGCCCCCGCCATATTCCCAGCATTGTTATACTGGACATGGAAGAGAGTGGAAGCAGTTCTGTTAATTTTACTTTAAAAGTGTCATTTAGCATTTATTAGTGTGAGGAAAGGGATATCTAGTGTAGTTAGAGTGCTCCTTTACACTTAAGTTAGCTTCAAAAATTTAGTTTCTGTAGGGAAAGTGTTAAGTGTCAGGGGACCGTAGTGTAGTGTAGGGTTAACTGGCAGTGACTGCTATGGCAGGGTGACAAAACCCCTCCATAGCAGGGTGACCGCTATAGAGAAATGATCATTTCTCTGAATAGCTTCGGAACTGGAATATGGCTTCTCACCAGCCTAGCATTTTTTATGCTGCAGGGGCTGCCACTGCCAGTGCTTTTTTGAGGACATGTTTGATGTCAGACATGACATCTGAACATGTGTATAGGGGGTATATATAGACATATATGTCTGAATATATACCCCTAGACATATATAGGTGTGATAGTAGCAGAAATAAATGCTTGCGCTAATGAAATCATTTACAGTAATATATTTCTGCTACTATCACACCTATATATGTCTAGGGGTATATATTCAGACATATATGTCTATGTATACCCCCTATACACATGTTCAGATGTTTTGCCTGCCTCAAAAGGACCCCAAAAAATGCCCAAAAAACGCTAGCGTCAAAAAAAAAAAATGCCCAGGTGTGTTTTTGCTGGCATTTTGTGGGGGGTTTTGGAGGCAGGCAAAACATCTGAACTTGTGCACAGTACCACTATACACAAGTTCAGATGTTTTTCCTGACTGCAAAGAACCCAAAAAAATGCCTGCTATTAAACCAGCAAGGTGTTACAGCAGCGAAGCCATATTCCTGTGCTCAAATTTTCTAATCCAAACAATCCTTTTTTTTATGGTTCTGGACATGCTACAGAGCTGAAACTTCACAGGTACACCTTTTAGACCCCCCAGACACAAAATCACACAAAAAAGTTCTTAAAAATTGTCATTTTTGATAAAAAAGCCAATTATTGAAAAATTAAAAAAAAATAAAATAAAAAAAAAAAGAGATTTTTTGATTTTTACTTTGGATTTAGTATCTGGGGGGTCTAAAAAGTGTACATGTGAAGTTTCAGCTCTGTAGCATGTCCAGAACCCCCCAAAAATTAGCATTTTCTTATAATTTTTATTAGAACAGGTATACGGCTTCTCTACGGCTTTTTTTCTTGCATTTTTGGAGGCAGGCATGACTTTTTTTGGATTTAGTGTCTGGGGGGTCTAAAAAAGTGTACCTGTGAAGTTTCAGCTTTGTAGCATGTCCAGAACCAGAAAAAATATCATTTTTCAGTAGAGCAGGGATGGTGGGACCCCTCTTTTACACTTATATGATCTTCTTTTTGGGGTTCTGGACATGCTACAGAGCTGAAACTTCACAGGTACACCTTTTAGACCCCCCAGACACAAAATCACACAACAAAAAGTTCTTAAAAATTGTCATTTTTGATAAAAAAGCCAATTATTGAAAAATTAAAAAAAAACATTTAAAAAAAAAATGAGATTTTTTGATTTTTACTTTGGATTTCAGATCTGGGGGGTCTAAAAAGTGTACATGTGAAGTTTCAGCTCTGTAGCATGTCCAGAACCATAAAAAAAAAAAAAAGATTGTTTGTATTAGAAAACTTTAAGCACAGGAATATGGCTTCTCTGCTGTAACACCTTGTCGGTTTAATAGAAGGCATTTTTTTGGGTTCTTTGCAGTCAGGAAAAACATCTGAACTTGTGTATAGTGGTACTGTGCACAAGTTCTGATGTTTTGCCTGCCTCAAAAGAACCCCAAAAAATGCCAAAAAAAAACGCTAGCGTCAAAAAAAAATGCCCAGGTGTGTTTTTGCTGGGATTTTTTGGGGGGTTTTGGAGGCAGGCAAAACATCAGAACTTGTGCACAGTACCACTATACACAAGTTCAGATGTTTTTCCTGACTGCAAAGAACCCAAAAAAATGCCTTCTATTAAACCGGCAAGGTGTTACAGCAGAGAAGCCATATTCCTGTGCTTAAAGTTTTCTAATACAAACAATCTTTTTTTTTTATGGTTCTGGACATGCTACAGAGCTGAAACTTCACATGTACACTTTTTAGACCCCCCAGATCTGAAATCCAAAGTAAAAATCAAAAAATCTCTTTTTTTTTTTTTTTTTATTTATTTTTTTTAATTTTTCAATAATTGGCTTTTTTATCAAAAATGAAAATGTTTAAGAACTTTTTTTGTGTGATTAATAGTTAATGGGGCATGACCCAGAACCCTAGGCACTTTTTAGGGGCATTTATTGGGTTTTGGGGCTTCAAAATGGTGTTTTTTGATTACCGAAGTTCGGGTCCCATTGATTTCAATGGGGTTCTGAAATCCGGGCCGAACTTTCGGGAAGTTCGGATGTTCTGGCCGAACCAAAATTTTCAAAAGTTCGATCATCCTTAATAGTGATCACAATCAGTTGGTAATAGTGCAATAGGGTGGTAGATTCACAGTAATTCTTAACCCAGCCTTCGTTTAGTCTTGAAAGACTTCTTCTGGGGACTTCTTCTACCCCAGAAGAAGTCTTTAAATGTAAAAGGGTGACTTCCGATTCAGGAATAGTATAAGTTTTTATGCATTGGGAGATCTATGTTTCCTATTATGCGATGATACATATCACATTTGTTTGATGTTTACACTATATGCACTCTGCACTTTTTCAAGTGGTTACACTTTAATTGTTATATAAGTGGGAGGAATCTGACTTTATACATTTTGAGCTTGGCACATATAAGGATTATATAATAGAGGAGAGAAGGCTGAGTTCCCAGCACAGCTAGAGAACTGACCATGTTGTACTCCCATGCCTGGTGTGGTCAGTTTTTATTAGAAAAGCAGATGGACTGGCAAAAAACCCAGAGAATTCACACAAAGGAAGCAATACAAAGATAACAGGTTACTTTTTCATACAAGTACATGGTACAGCAGGCATATATGAGGAATATGACATGTTGGGTTCACACATTCTACAGGTAAAAAAAAATAAAGAAATGAAATTGTAAAAACAAAAAAGTTCCACCCAAGCACCTAAAATCCCCCCCAAAAAGTTTTGAGGCCACCCCCCCCCCCCCCGAAACTCCCACATACTGTAAATGCACGTATGAATATAAATGCACACATTGGGGGTATCTAAGCACAAAAACATAGATTGCCCTATGCATGTTGCATATTGTCGTGCACACCAGTGAAAAAAAAAATTCTAGTACAAGAGTTCCTGGGTAACTGTAAACTGATGACCTGTAGGGGTTTTTGAGGCATCGCCCATGGAAGATATAGGGGACTGAAGTTTGTCGCCATTTCACACAACTGCACACAATTTTAAGGTTTGACATGTTGGGTAACTATTTACTTAGCACATCTTCATCTTTTATATTTTACCAAAAAAAAAATGGGTAATTTATTGCATTTTATGCCCTAAAATAAACTTTAGTGTGTTTATTACTGCAATTTAGCATTTTCTAAATCATGACACTAATATCGTGTAATGTAAAAACTTGGAAATACAGTCATTTTATTCTCTAGGGTGTCTATTTTCAGAAAACATATAATATTTTGGGGGTTTTATGTAATCTTTAGGCCTAAAATGATTTATTAAACATGTGTGCAAAAGAATTCAAAAATTGCTCTGCCAGCAAAAAAAGTTATGAGAACGGAAAGTTGGATTTTTTATTTTTTTTCAAAATTTTCTTGGTGTAACAAAAAATGTAAAAAAAGAATAAATAGTTTACTTTGAATTTAACTTTTGAAAAATTAGCATCATTCTCTGATCTCTTCCTTTCAGTGATAAAGATAGGTCCAAATGTTCATTATTACATAGAATATTCTAGCATATAACCCTCAATCATATTAAGTAGTGCTCTCGGTTATTATCATATACAACATCTGCTGCACTTAACAACTCCCAGCTGTCAGTTCTATTAATACCACCAGGGAGAGATTTCTGTCTGTAGTAATAGAGATAACCAACAGAGTATACGCAGCAACACAATAAAGATGACATTTTTAAACTTACAAAAAAAAAATAATAATATTCCACCCACAGTGCAACATATTGTAGTACTACTATATATACTGTGAATATATATAATATATATGTATGTTAATGAGATTTGTAAAAATGAGACATATGGGGTGAATTAACCTTTACCTTTAGGGTAATGTGCTGGTGGCCTCTCACAATGCTATAATGATTTTTAAGGCTGAACTTCATGCAAACCGCTAAACAAACACAGTATTAAACCCAAAACCAAAAATGTACCATATTGCAGCTCGTTAGATGTGGTGGCTGCATTATATTTATTTTTCTGTTTTCACCTGGTGATCTGGCCAGCAACATATCTCCCCTATTGGAGTGCCCCCACTCTAGAAGAAGGAGCACAGGGGCACCTTTGAACAGCAGCATTGTCCTTGTAGGGGAAGAGTAGTGTTGTACTAGCAGATTTGACTACTTGCCAACCGGGGGCCAATTCTGCCACTTCTCTCCTATCTGTAAAAATCAGTGTTTTTCCGCTGAAAAATTACTTAGAACCCCCAAACATTATATATATATATATATATATATATATATATATATATATATATATATATATATATTTGTATATATTAGCAGAGACCCTAGAGAATAAAATGGCAAAAAAATATACTTCTTAATCGTACATCACGGGACACAGAGACAGTAATAATGACTATCTTGGTTATACACTACCTTTAGGTGATTGGACACTGACAATCAATAGACAGGAAGTTCCTCCCATATAACCCCTCCTATACAGGAAAAACCTCAGTTTTTTTGCCAGTGTCTTGATGGTGGTGGTCATGGCTGTTAAAACTCTTCAATCTTAAATGATGCCCCAGTAAGTGGGCGTCTTGATCGGTTCCATTTGGATGGCTAAGCACTAAGGGAATGGTACCCAAGCCTCGGCTAAGAAGACCCGAGGGGTTTTGCCTGTAATGTGAACCATCTGGGCCCTAAAAAAGGAACCCTGGTTATTTATAATCCCAAGGAGTTTGCCAGCAGGGTGCTCTAATGGTCCAAGGTTGTGGACCCCATGAAAAACGAGGACCCGGTCCTTAAAGGTCTGATTGACAAAGCCCACTATAATGGGTGAAGTTTGAGTCCTGTATTGGACCCTGCAGCGGGACTGGTAAGTCTGTTTCTTTTTCTCTCTCTTTTTAAAAAAAAAAAAAAACGAAATTTTTGTAAAATCTTACCGTAAAATTCCTTTCCTGGCAGTCTCCATGGCAGCCTACGTGTGGGTTAACCCCGCCTCCTCTCCAATGGTATAGGACCCCCCTCTATAAATTTCAGCTTGCAGGCACAGCCAGTGTTCCTTTTTTGTCCTCCTCCAAGGACCAACTATTTGGATTATTTCCTGTTGGAATTTGGTCGGCTTACCTCAGAATGAAAAGTCGGTGACATTTCAAAATCCCCTTTGGCTGATAACTGTGCGGTGCTTCGGATGGCCGACGGATATCCTGACAGGGTCTGAAGATTTGTCTCCTCCATGGCAGTGTTTTTGTTATGTTTGTTTGTCTCCAAACTATCTTTCTTTGCTATCCCTGGTGGCCCAATGGCGGCTGGAACGCTCCGTGCGTTCCAGCCATCTCCTTCCTGCTTCCCCTCCGCTCAGTCCGGCGGACGCATGCGCTGTATGGTAATGGAGCTCCGCTCGCTGCCTGCGCATGCGCACTTCGCCGCGATCGGAAGCGAGGCCTGGTCCGCGCATGCGCACTTGCGATCACGGCCGGCCATCGCTGACGTCATCCTGGCGCGAAAATTTAAACGCCTGTCAGCTCCAGAGCATTTGGGAATGCACTGTGGGCATAGCGACGTCTTCCCGGTACCTTGTCCGTTTGTTTACCAGGTATGTGGGGACCGGATGCTGCATACCTTTTTGTGGTATGCAGGGGGGGGGAGAGCGGTTGGATGCATATTAGGACAACACCTGAATGTTCCTTATTGCTTTGTAGTGATCCCTGTATGCTCTACTTCCTAGTGAGTTTGTGGTTTTGCCTGAAACATGGATCCTGCTTCACCGCCCTCTTGTGGCCAGCCCTCTCACAACAGGTGAGTGCTGGTACATTTAGAGGGATATGAAGGGAGGGATGCTGGCTCATGATTCATGGCTAAATCCTGTGTCTCCCTGGATTTCTCTTTCTCCCAGCTCCTCCAGGTCTGGTCAAGAAAGAGACCCTGTCAGGCCACGAAGAGAATCATCTTCAAGGTCAAGACGCCGTGAGTCTCCATCTGGGAGCAGACATGAGAGGAGACGCTCACATTCCTCCTCCAGACACCGCACACACCGCCACAGTAGCCATACGGCCCAGAGAGCCTGTTGGGGTTGTGGGGCGCATGTCCCGGAGGACAAGTCCCTTTGCGAGCCCTGTTTCGCTCGTGCAGCTGGTGAAAGAGAGTCTGAAGATCAGAGATTGGAATCCCTGGTGAAACGGATTGTCCAACAATCCATGAAAGAGTGGAATGCTAGTCCCACACCTGGATCTGCTACTCCCAGCTCTCCTGCTGATGCTCCTGAAGAGCAAGGTCCCTCTCAGCCAAGCTTCACTTCCGGGAAATCCTCAGAGAGCGATTCGGAAGAAGAGGAAGGTGCAGTTGGGGGTTTTGATTTTGCCCTTGTTGCACCTCTCATAAGAGCAGTCAAAGAGGCTCTGAAATGGGAAGATCCCAGTACCCCACAAGTAAAACAGAGAAGGTTTTTCAAACATTTGGGGAAAGAGCGGCTAAACTTTCCGCTCCTGTCAGAATTGAAGGATGTCATCCTAGAAGAGTGGAGTAAAGGGGACAGCAAGACCTCCTTATCCTCCAAACTGTCCAAGTTGTATCCTTTTAAATCGGAAGAAGTCAGTCACCTGGAATCAGCTCCTCTGGTTGATGCTGCAGTTTCCAGACTGGCTAAACACGTTACACTCCCGCTGGATAATGCGGTGTCCTTTAAAGACCCTCTGGATAGCAAGATGGACTTGGATTTAAAAAGAATTTATGTCACAGCCGGTGCGGCTTGTAAACCTGTGCTAGCACTAGCAGCCATGTCTAAGGCCATGGAAACCTGGGTTTCTGATGTTGAACTAAAATTAAGAAGTGTGTCTGAAGATGCAGTAGAGAACTCTCCTGTTCAGGAACTGAAGTTAGCTTCTGTGTTTCTTGGAGAAGCATCCATTGATGTGTTACGTCTCTTATCCAGATCCATGTTGGCTTCTGTCACAGCCAAACGGGCCCTGTGGTTGCGTCCCTGGCTGGCAGACCCAGCCTCTAAACAGGCTTGGTGCAAAATCCCTTTTGAAGGTTCCTCTTTATTTGGAAACAAATTGGATAATGCAATTACTAAAGTGACGGGTGGAAAGTCAGGTCTCCTTCCCCAAGATAGGCGCCTCTTTGGCCCTAAGAAGCAGCAACCAAGAAAGCAGTTTGCAGAGCGATCAAAGGATGCCCGCTCATATAGGCCTGGGCGAGATTACAGGAGAAATTGGAAGAGCAGCCAAGCATCCTCTCGTAAGCCGGTCAGAGGCTCAGCACCTTCCGGTCAAGAAACCTCGAAGTCCTTTTGAGATTGGGCCCGTTCAGACATGCCAGGTGGGGGCACGCCTGCTCCGCTTTCAGCGTGTCTGGGCGGCCTCAATCTCAGACTTCTGGACCATCAGGACAGTGTCCACAGGACACACATGGACTTTCTCAACAGATCCCGTGTCCAGATTTATTCCCACTCGCTTGCCTTCTCAGGACGAGAAAAGAAACGTTTTGCTCGACTATGTAAGCACTTTGGTAGCTCAGGGCGCAATAATTCCGGTGCCCGTGCAGGAAAGATTCCAAGGCGTATACTCGCCCCTCTTTCTAGTACAGAAGAAGAATGGATCCTGGCGCCCTGTGATAGATCTCACCTATCTCAACAGGTTCATCAAGAACGAAAAGTTCAAAATGGAAACCTTATCTACTATCCAGAAAGCAGTACTTCCAGGAGACTGGCTAGTGTCAATAGATCTCAAAGACGCGTATTTCCATGTGCCTATAGCAGTAAACTTCCACAAGTACCTTCGTTTCGCGCTAGAACATCAACACTTCCAGTTCATCTGCCTTCCTTTTGGCCTGTCCACATCCCCAAGGGTGTTTTCCAAGGTCCTTCTAGCTGTGGTGGCTCTAATCAGAACAAAGGGTGTACGTCTACATCACTACTTGGACGATCTTCTACTGTTGTCACAAGACCGGGATCAACTTTTGTTCCACAGGGACCTGGTCACTACAACTCTCATGGAGTTCGGGTGGTTGTTGAATCTTCAAAAAAGTCATCTGGAGCCCTCTCAACATCTGGTCTATCTAGGGGCTCAATTCAAGACCGTTCAGAATACACTTTCTCTGCCTCTAGAGAAAATCCCGGTGGTTCGGGAGAGGATCCTTCCAGCCCTCTCATCCTCTTTTCTGACGGCATCCCAGTGTCTCAAGATCATCGGCACAATGGTCTCGACGGCCCCTATGGTCAAGTGGGCACTGTGGCGAATGCGGCCCTTTCAGAGGGGCTTCCTTCGGCAGTGGAATCCGGAAGATCACGATCAGCATATCTTTATTTCCCACAGCATGAGGAGCAGCTTATTTTGGTGGCTCCAACGCAACAACCTGCTCAATTGCCATTCTCTAGTCCCCATCACATGGGTCATCATTACAACCGACGCCAGCAACTCTGGCTGGGGAGCCCATTGCATGACAGAGGTGGCTCAAGGGAAATGGCCCCCGCAAGCCCACTCCCCGGTTTCCAAGGTCCTGGAGCTTCGTGCGGCTTTTCTAGCTCTTCAAGCTTTCCATCATCTAATAGAAGGCAAATCCGTACTTCTTCGAATGGACAACACCACGGCAGTGGCTTATGTGAAAAGACAGGGCGGTACCAGGAGTCTCTCCCTTCTTCAAGAAGTAGACCCAATCATGACATGGGCCCAAGCCCATCTGTCCAACATCTCGGCGGCCTACATTCCGGGGCCACAGAATGTTCAGGCAGATTTCCTTTCCAGAGTTCAGTTGAATCACAACGAGTGGTCTCTCCACATAGACTCATTCAAGTGGATTCTGTCCCTAGGGGTCTCACCAGAAGTAGACCTGTTTGCATCTCCATGCAACCACAAGCTAGTCCGGTACTTCACACGCAGCAAGTGTCACCAAGCATGCGGAACGGATGCTCTGACCGACAGATGGGAATTCAGCAGGGCATATGCTTTTCCCCCATTTCCCATCATCCTCAGATTTCTTCAGAGACTCCAAGCAGAAGATGTGGAGATCGTCATGGTAGCCCCTCACTGGCCGAACAGGCCCTGGTTCCCACTTCTCCTGCAACTCAGCTATCGGAGCCCGATTCCCCTGCCCATCAAACCAGACCTTCTCTCGCAGGGAACAACATTACACCCCTGCCCCGCCTTGCTCAGGTTAACGGTCTGGTTCTTGAGAGGGAGAGGTTGGAGTCACTCGGATGCCCTCCTGGGGCAATCCCTACTTTAATGAACTCTAGGAGACCTAGCACGAACAGAGTTTACTGTAGAGTCTGGTCTAGATTCTTGGAATTCACGTACCCGGAGGGAAATCCTTCCCTGAATTTCGGAGTTCAAGAAGTCCTGAAGTTCCTTCAAGCAGGTCTGGATAAGTCCCTATCAGTTGGGACTCTCAGGGTGCAAATATCAGCCTTATCGGTGTTCTCAGGGTTCTCCTGGGCCTTATACTCATACAACAATTCTTCAAAGGTGCGGTCAGACTCAGACCTCAGAGGAAGCCAAGGTTCCCAAAATGGGACCTTCCCCTTGTCCTTAACGTCCTTTCAAGATCTAGTTTGTCGGACTCCATTAAAGATCTTACCATTAAAACAGCCTTTTTTAGTAGCAATCACTTCAGCTAAAAGAGTTTCTGAGATCAGTTCTCTTGGTTATAAAGAACCTTTTCTCACGTTTTTCCCGGACCGAGTAGTCCTAATTCCGATGCTCAATTACAATCCGAAGGTATCATCGGTTTTTCATGAGAACCAGGAGATTGTACTTCCTACCTTTCGTTCTTCAGAGGATAATGAACCTCATCCCTTGGATGTAGGGAAAACTCTTATGGAATATCTCCAGTCAACGTCTTCTTTCAGACAATCGGATAATCTCTTCGTCCTTTTCTCAGGCAAGAATAGAGGGAAACGGGCCTCGTCAAGGTCCATTGCGGCCTGGATTGTGTCTGCCATTCAGCGAGCTTACTGTGTAGAGGGTTTGGCTCCTCCGGAGGCGGTGACAGCCCACTCGACGAGAAGCATCTCAACGTCCTGGGCGGCTTCACATCATGTTGCACCAGAAGTAGTCTGCAGAGCAGCTTCATGGTCTTCTGTAAATACGTTTATGACACATTATTGTGTGGAGCCAGCCTCCTTATCTTCAGTTAATTTTGGCTTGACTGTTTTGTCTGCTAATAATTTGAAGTAAAATTTGATTTGAAACATTCCCACCCGTGTGGTTTGGGCTAGTTATTTCCCACACGTAGGCTGCCATGGAGACTGCCAGGAAAACGGAAAATTCCTATCATACTTACCGTAATTTTCCTTTCCTGGTGGTCTCCATGGCAGCCGGAGTTCCCACCCTCTGGTCTTGGATTCGGCTAAGATATGGAACACTGGCTGTGCCTGCAAGCTGAAATTTATAGAGGGGGGTCCTATACCATTGGAGAGGAGGCGGGGTTAACCCACACGTAGGCTGCCATGGAGACCACCAGGAAAGGAAAATTACGGTAAGTATGATAGGAATTTTCCGTTTTCTCTGAGTCCTCCGACAGCCGCCACCTCTAAGTCATCACTATTGGGTATTGACTTCTGCTCCGCAGGAGTAGCTA
Organism: Pelophylax lessonae; assembly: GCF_965119305.1. Lineage (NCBI taxonomy): Eukaryota > Metazoa > Chordata > Amphibia > Anura > Ranidae > Pelophylax > Pelophylax lessonae. The sequence continues at coordinate 674,155,683 of NC_138769.1, read as the reverse complement.
GGCATAAGACTTAGTCAAAAGAACAAAGCATTTAGCATAGACACACCCATGGGGACTGTCCCACTGGTCAATACCCCCCTGTATTGATCCCTCCCAACTCAGTTTGGTAGAATAGCAGTAGGTGTACAAGAAAAAACCCCAAAAGAGGGGCGGGGGCGGCGACTGTTGGAGGACTCAGTGAAAGGAATTTTACGGTAAGATTTTACAAAAATTCAGTTTTCTCTTATGTCCTCCGGCAGTCGCCGCCACCTCTAAGACATCACTATTGGGATGTCCCAAAGCAGTGTAGACATGAGGGGAGGGAGACGCAACCACAGACAAGGCAACGCAGTACCCACATCAGAGAAAGGAACCTTACACGCACAGTAAGAGAACCTTCTGGGCAACAGAAAAGGCTCAACAGGAGCAACAGCCCAGGAAGCAAATAACCAAGGGCGTAAACAACCCCAACAGCCAGGGACCCACAAAAAAACAAGGGTCCCCTATGGCACTGCCGCACTGAGAACTTTGCGGTCAAAGGAGGCATCAGCTGATGCCAGAACATCCACCTTATAGAATTTGGAAAAGGTGTGCACCAACGACCAAGTCGCAGCCTTGCACACCTGGGCCACCGAGGCCTGATGCCGGTAGGCCCAGGACGTACTCAATGATCTGGTAGAGTGCGCCTTAACAGGAAAGGGTGGAACCCGTTCCTTCAAAGCATAGGCCTGTACAATGGTCTGTCTGATCCATTTGGCAATGGTCGCCGCAGACGCGGCCATGCCCTTCCGAGGTCCCTCAGGAAGGACAAAGAGGGAATCCGATTTCCGAAAGGATTCAGCGGACGACAGATACACCCTGATCGCCCTGACAACATCCAAGGAATGCAATGCAACCTCCTTAGGATGCTTAGGCTTCGCACAGAGTGAAGGCAAAACAATGTCCTCATTAAGGTGAAAATCAGAGACCACCTTAGGGAGAAAAGACCACCTTATCCTTGTGAATCACCAAGTAAGGAGAGCAGCAAGACAACTCCGCCAATTCTGACACTCTGCGAGCCAAAGTGATCACCACCAGAAAGGCAACCTTCTTAGACAGCAGAGGCAACGATATCTCCCAGATGTTTTCAAAGGGAGAACGCTGTAATACGGACAGAACCAAGTTCAAGTCCCATGGAGGCAAAGGCTCCCTCCGGGGAGGAGCCAAATGCCGCACACCTTGGACAAAGGTGCGAAACAAGGAATGAGACACCACAGGGCGTTGAAAAAGAACAGCCAGTTCAGAAACCTGGCCTTTAATCGTGGCCAGCCACAAGCGCTGGTCCACACCAGTCTGAAGGAAAGCCAAGATTCTCGTCACCGAGTACGAGCAAGGGGAGAACCCCCTAGACTCACACCAGGCGAAATAAGCTTTCCAGGTACGGTAATAGATTTTACCAGATGAGACTTTCCTAGCCTTGATAAGAGTAGGAATGACCTCTGAGGAGAGACCCCTGTCTCTCAGGACCTGGCTTTCAACAGCCAGGCCGTTAAAGCCAGCGACTGTAAAGCAGGATGGAAGATCGGTCCCTGAGACAGCAGATCTTCCCGCATTGGCAGCCGCCAAGGAGGCTCGACCGCCAGGTGAACAACGTCGGCGTACCAGGACCGGCATGGCCAGTCCGGCGCCACTAGAATCACCAAGTTCGGTTCCGAGGCTAACCTGCGAAGGAACCTGGACAACAACTGAATCGGAGGAAAGGCATACATCAGACGATACTGATGCCAAGCGGCCACCAATGCATCCGAGGTGTCCGCCCACGGATCGTGCGTTCTTGCCACAAATCTTTCCACCTTGTGATTTAGCCGAGGCATGAACAGATCCACGTCCGGGGATCCCCACTTCGCACACAGCATTTGGAAGACCTCCAGGTGTAGGGACCATTCCCCCTGGTCCAGGGTCTGGCGGCTCAGATAGTCGGCCTGCCAATTCTCCACACCCGGAATATGAACTGCTGAAATAGCCGGGACATGAGTCTCGGCCCAAGACAGAATGTCGGTCACCTCCCGGGCCGCCCGGGCACTCCTGGTGCCCCCTTGGTGGTTGATGTAAGCCACCACGGTAGCATTGTCCGTCTGTACCCGAACAGGATGGCCCCGAAGGCGATTCGACCACTGGAAGAGACAGAGTTTGATCGCTCTCAGTTCCAATATGTTGATCGGAAGGGAGGATTCCTCCTCCGACCAAGTGTCCTGGGCAGACAGGTTGCCCAGGACTCCACCCCAGCCCGACAGGCTGGCATCCGTGGTAATCACCGTCCACAGCAACGGACGGAAGGATTTTCCTTCTGACACAGCCAGGGACTGAAGCCACCACAGAAGATCCATTCTGGTCCGGCGACTCAGGGAGACACTCAGATCCAGGGACTGAGGCAGTCTGTCCCACCTGGCCAGGATCTCCGCTTGAAGAGACCGTGAGTGAAACTGAGCAAATGGTATTGCCTCGAAGGCCGATACCATCAACCCTAGGGACCGCATGCAGGTCCTGAGTGACAAGGATGGCTTGTCCCTGAGGGACCTGATCTCGTCCTGTAAGGTCCGGAGCTTGTCCTCCGGCAAGAACACCTTTGCTTGAGCAGAGTCCAGAACCATTCCCAGATAGGGAAGACGAACCGAAGGAGACAAGGCCGACTTCTGTACGTTGATGGTCCATCCGAACTCCTGGAGCGTCTGTACCGTAGTGGACAGATCGCGCAGTAGGTCCTGGCTGGCACTCGATCTTAACAGGAGATCGACCAGATATCCCAAAATCCGCAATGCATTGTGCCCGCAACAGGGCCAGAACAGGCGCCAACACTTTGGTAAAGACCCTTGGAGCCGAAGCAAGACCGAAAGGTAACGCCACAAACTGATAGTGATCCTCCGATAATGCGAACCGAAGGTACCTCTGGTGACCCTCGAAAATGGGGATGTGTAGGTACGCATCCTTCAGATCTATAGAGGCCAGGAATTCCCCTGGACTCAGGGAGGCCACCACCGAGCGGAGAGATTCCATACGGAACTTCAGAACGCGCACAAAGCGGTTCAGCGCTTTCAAGTCCAGAATAGGACGCACCTTGCCCTCCTCTCTGGGAACAGTGAACAGATTGGAATAAAACCCCCGAAACCTGTCCCGATGAGGCAAGGATATCCTGCACTGCTTGACGCAGGTCCTGCAGACGCCCTGGGGCCAAATGAAGATTTGAGAGAAAAAAACCTGTTCGCCGGCCGGTAAAGGAATTCGATCTTGTACCCTGATCGAATAATTTCCTGAACCCACCTGTCCGGAATTCGGAGCAGCCAAGGTTGGAGGAAACCGCGCAAACGTCCCCCCACCCCTGAAATGGGTGAGGGCGCCCCTTCAGGCAGAGGCGGATTGACCCGCCGTACCGGCATTGCCGGACTTCTGCTTGCCCGCCCAGGGCTTCTTCTGGCTACCTTGGCCCTTGAAGGGCTTGCCCTTGGTTTGATTCCAAAAGGCACGAAAAGACCCCTGATTGGGTCGAGAGGCGGAACCCCGCTTGCCACGAAAGGGCTTGTTCTTCGGGTTGGTTCTGGGGCAGCATGGTGCTCTTGCCCCCCGTAGGGGCCTCATTCAAGGCCGCATCGCACAAATACATGACTCCTTGGTGAATTTGGTCCACCATAGCCAGTGTGGCAGGTGGGGCAGAATCAGACGCGAGGTTGTGTCTAAGCACCTTAGTCCAATCAGCCACCGCCTGAGCCACCAAAACGGATGCGAAAACAGGTTTGAGCAAGGAACCCGCCACCGTGTAGGAATGGCGGGCAAGAGACTCCAACCTCCTGTCCGTGGGATCCCGAAAAACCAGGGTCTCCTCAGTAGGAATCAAGGTAGCCTTGTTTAACATGGCCACAGTGTGATCCACCTGTGGAGGCACACACCATCGCGATTCCGTAGCCGGGGCAAAGGGATAAAGCAGCTTAAACCGACTAGGAACCATGAATGGATGTTTTAACGTGCGCCACAGTTCATTCACAGTGTAATGAAACTCAGCGGGGCAGGGAAAAACCTGCGCCGACTTGCGGGTCCTATGTGTCCCAATGCCCGGAGGACTGGGCTCATCCTCCAAGTGTAGTGTTTCTTTTACAGAAGAGAATAACTCATCCATAGTCACGCGTTCTTCAGGCGACCCCGGGGGAGAATCATCAACCCCCTCCACCTCCGCCTCCCCCTCAGACCCCAGAGGGTCCAGGGATGAGCGAGACCCTGAAAAGGGCACGCCCGCTGCAGCAGCCACATCACCATCTGAATCAGAGGAAATAGATAATCTGGGCCTTTTCCTAGCAGCACGTTCAGCCATCAGCACCTCCATTTTGGACACTAAAGACGCCACTATGGCGGCCAAATCAGGTATAACAGGGGCCACAGCAGGACTGGGGTCCCCCACCAGGGCTGGAGGGAATTTGCAGTCCTGAGAATCCATTGCCCAAGTCAGAAACAATAGAGCAATAAAAGGTACTGGCCCTTTAAAATCGCAGTGGAGTGCGCAGCCCACCGCTATATATACAGTGACAAAAGACCCCCAAAAGGAGAAGAAACTGAGCCAGGAAGGACAAAACAGAGAGTTATGGAAGAGACAGTCTGCAGAGCCCACACAGAGTGTTACCACATCGATTGCTGCTTCAGAGGAAAAGGAAGTGAGGTCATCAGAGGCTGAACTATAAGCCTCTGAACTATAGGCCTCTGAACTATAGGCCGCCGAACATGTGCTTGGAACGATCGTTCTGCCACACACAAGATGGCGCCGGATGGCGCCAAAACAGCATGTAGTTAAGCCCACAGTGAAGCCAGACATGCTTGCCCATACTTAAAATGGCGGACAGCGCGGTTTTTACCTGCTGCGGCCGCCGCACACACAGTCTGCACCCCCAAAAACACCGCAGTGACACAGGGGAAGGGGCCCCCAAACACACAGCACCGCAGTGCATGTAAAAAGAGACCCCCGCAGGGATCGCATCAGGGAGCCCCACACAGGCACAGACATGGGGAACACACAGCAACACAGGACTGCTACCCCAGACAGAGGCCCCACACAGAAAGTGCTTACCTGTACCGGACGGCGTGGGGTGCCTCTATGAGCGGAAAGCCGCTGTCCTCATCTGACGGGGAATGCCGTTAGCCAAGGACAGGACACTGCAGCACCGCAGATGTGTCCAGTGAGGTAGCCACCTCACAGGCTGCATCCCTGCTGCGAGCAGGGATGGGTCATTCATAATGCCAGGACGAACACATGGCTGAACGCTCGATGGCGGGCTGGGGGTCCCTCTGACCCTCTGCCCTGGATAACCAGGATGGTCAGTCCGATTCCCAGCTCAGCAAGAATCCATCTTCATCCGAAGATCCGACTAAAAACTAAAGCTGACAAAATAAACAGCTAGTAAATCAAAGAAAAAACTGACGTTTTTAAAGAAAATCAAAGAAAAAAGATTAAAAAGGCTGAGACTGTAGCCCCAGCACAGGGAAAGCCTAACTACTCCTGACGCTAGGCAGAAACAAACTGAGTTGGGAGGGATCAATGCAGGGGGGTATTGACCAGTGGGACAGCCCCCATGGGTGTGTCTATGCTAAATGCTTTGTTCTTTTGACTAAGTCTTATGCCTAGCTACTCCTGCGGAGCGGAAGTCAATACCCAATAGTGATGACTTAGAGGTGGCGGCGACTGTCGGAGGACGTAAGAGAAAAAGAGATTGCAGGGAAGGAATTGCAAATTTTCTCTCCTGGGCTGTAGTACCATGTTTTGGCTACTAGATGTCGGTGTTCAGCAAAAATGTATTGTGCCTATGTACCTTCTGTGTCTGGTCAGCTTGGCTTGGTTTCTCCATATATCTCTATGGGCACATACAGATGACGTCACAGGCATGCACGTGGATCGCCTCTCACTCTTCTTAGTGGTGCTGCTGGCTGGATGTGACTGTTTCTCTGTTAAGCTGAGCTGCTGACCGGGACCTATGGGACAAAGAGCAGATTGCAGTTTCTGTTTGGACATGTGAATTTGGAGGCTTGGGCACGGCTACACGGTAGGATTAGGGTAGTTGTTCTGTGATAGCTGTACAGTGCTGGATCACAGTTTTTGTCCACCTTTTCTGCAACAGGTTGTTACCTTACTTCTGGTTCTTACTTATTGTAAAGCAATGTCTTCCAGAAAAAGGAGTGGGGGGAGTGCAGGGGGCGCAGCAGGGAAAGGGACAAGTGTTCCTGCATCAGGATTAAATAGTCCTAGTTTGGCTCCCGCTGTGCTATCCTCCCCTGAGAGGCCTGAAGCAACTGGTCAGTCTGAGCCATTCTTATCAGATATTGTTGCTACCTCCAATGCCTCAGTGTCTACCTAGGTTGCTAAGGATGACTTGGCATCTGCCTTGGCTAGCCTTGAAGGTAAAATAGCCGGAATGATTGCTTCTGTTTCACAAGGTGGGAGAAAGCGGGATAGATCCCCCTCTCCTGTACCCAGGCCCAGCAGGGATACAGCAGAGCTCCTAGGCTCTCAAGGTCTTGCAGGGGCTGCTGGTTTAGAGCCAGATTGGGCAGAAGACTTTGAAGAGGTAGCTGTTAATGATTTGGAACAGGCTGAAGATGGTTCCTCTTCTGAGGGCTCAGATTCTGAGGAACCATTTTCAGCATCTCACTCTCAGAGGCTACTGATTCAGTCCCTCACTGAAATGGTTCGGACAGAGTTTAAATTTCTTGCTCTGGAAATGACAGAAGCCTTCTTTTCTTCTTTGGGTTCTTAGCGCCCTCAGCAGGATTCCCAGGCTTTTCCTTTACACCCCCTGCTGGAACAGCTGGTGTATGCAGATTGGGATCATCCTGACAGGTTGTTTATGCCTCCAAAGAGATTTTTTTTTTGCTTTATCCTATGGAGGAGAAATTCAAGAGGAAGTGGTGTATGCCTTCAGTAGATGCTGCTATTTCTTCAGTGAACAAGAATTTGACCTGTCCGGTTGATAATGCCCAAGTTTTTAAGGATCCAGCGGATAAAAAGTTGGAATCCTTACTTAAAGCTTCCTTTGCCGTCACTGGCTCTGCTGTCCAACCAGCTATAGCGGCTATAGGGATTTGCTAGTCCTTAAAGGATCATTTTTAAAGGGTGACTAAAAGTCTGCCTATTCAAGAGGAATCTTCTGAAGAGTTGGCGGAGTTCCCTCGCGCCTTGTGCTTTGCGGGAGATGCCCTTAAGGATTCTATCCAACAGATTTCCTGAGTTGCTCTTCTCTCTACTATGGCTTAAGAATTGGTCAGCAGAATTACCTTGTAAGAAATTATTGACAGCTTTTCCTTTCCATGGTGAATGTCTCTTTGGTGAGGATCTGGATAAATACATCCAGAAGATTTCAGGCGGAAAAAGTGCATTGTTGCCGGTTAAAAGAAGGATTAAAAATCCATCTTTTAAAGCTCCAAGTGTTGCGGTACCTCCTAACACGTCAGCTTCTAAACAGTTCCGACGGTCTCAGTCGTCAGGGTTTAGAAGACCTCAGAATCAAGGTTAGAACAAACCCTGAGTCCAAAGGCCTGTTAAAACAGGTTCCAAATCCGCCTTATGAAGGAGCACCCCCACTCATTCGGGTGGGGGGCAAGGCTCCTACAGATTACCAAGACCCTGAAACTGAGCTGCAGCACGGTGGCCAAGACCATACAGTGGTTTAACAGGACAGGTTCCACTCAGAACAGGCCTCGCCATGGTCGACCAAAAAAGTTGAGTGCACATGCTCAGCATCATATCCAGAGGTTATCTTTAGGAAATAGACGCACGAGTGCTGCCAGCATTGCTGCAGAGGTTGAAGGGTGGGGGGTCAGCCTGTCAGTGCTCAGACCATACGCCGCACACTGCATCAAATTGGTTTGCATGGCTGCCATCCCAGAAGGAAGCCTCTTCTAAAGATAATTCACAAAAAAGCCCGCAAACAGCTTGCTGAAGACAAGCAGACTAAAGACATGGACTACTGGAACCATGTCTTGTGGTCTGATGAGACCAAGATAAACTTATTTGGTTTAGATGGTGTCAAGCATGTGTGGCGGCAACCAGGTGAGGAGTACGTGGTGGTGGAAATGTCATGGTCTGGGGCTGCATGAGTGCTGCCGGAACTGGGGAGCTACAGTTCATTGAGGGAACCATGAATGCAACGTGTACTGTGAGATACTGAAGCAGAGCATAATCCCCTCCCTTCGGAGACTGGGTCACAGGGCAGTATTCCAACATGATAACGACCCAAAACACACCTCCAAGACGACCACTGCCTTGCTAAAGAAGCTGAAGGTAAAGGTGATGGACTGGCAAAGCATGTCTCCAGCATCTGTGGGGCATCCTCAAATGAAAGGTGGAGGAGCGCAAGGTCTCTAACATCCACCAGCTACATGATGTCATCATGGAGGAGTGGAAGAGGACTCCAGTGGCAACCTGTGAAGCTTTGGTGAACTTCATGCCCAATAGGGTTAAAGCAGTGCTGGAAAAAAATGGTGGCCACAAAAAATATTGACACTTTGGGCTCAATTTAGACATTTCCACTTAGGGGTGTTCTCTCTTTTGTTGCCAGCGGTTTAGACATTAATGGCTATGTGTTGAGTTATTTTGAGGGGACAGCAAATTTACACTGTTATACAAGCTGTACACTCACTACTTTACATTGTAGCAAAGCATCATTTCTTCAGTGTTGCCACATGAAAAGATATAATAAAATATTTACAAAAATGTGAGGGGTGTACTCACTTTTGTGAGATACTGTATACAGTAAACCCCCCTCCATTGCGGGGGTTACGTTCCGGACCCAGCCGCGAAAAGTGAAATTCCGCGAAATAGAAAAACCCTATTAAAATGCATTGTAGGCATGTTTTTTTTACTGTCACTGTACGTGTAAAAGCATTTTAAGGTCTTTAAACACACTTTTAAAACAATAGAAACTCATTTAAACACATAAAAGATACTAAGAGACATAGCAAGAGCTATAGAAAACACAAAAATATTTCATTTTTAATGATTTATATAGTAAAATAACATTACAAAAAAAAATGCGAATTACCGGGACCGCAAAAACTGAACCGCGATGGAGCGGGGGATTACTGTATGTATATAAATACCAGAGTACTTTGAGGAAACCCACACAGGCACAGGTTTAATATCACTTTGCCATGACAATGTAACATTTTAATGATATTTTTGGGGGTTTTAATATTACTTTAACATTTAAACGTGAGAAAGGTACGAGGCTACAGCAGGGATTGATCTGTGTCAGACATTTGTGAACACAGCCAAGCACTACATAGGCACAAGGATTTACAAGATTGTGTAGATGCTGGACATGAATGGCATTTATAACACCTAGCAAGCATGCACTTGAAGCCCATCTTCCAGCATGTTTACATGCCTCTGCTTATCTGGGAAGCAATTGTTAAGCACTACTCACACTTTTCACGCTCCAGACATCCTAGTTTTTGGTTCAACGCTGGTCCTCTTCCAAGCTTAATGGCTTGTTTCGGGGCCGTGTGGGCTTGGAAGTGGAGGTTTAAAAAATATATGCGATGCAAGGTCTACTTTAAAGGGTTAATTAATTGACTTACATAAATATACAGATTGTGGGGTTGATTTACTAAAACAGAAGTGTGGAAAATCTGGTCCAACTGTGCATGGTAGCCAATCAGCTTCTAACTGTCCAAATTACCTTTGATAATAAAACCCGGAAGCTGATTGGTTTCTGTGCAGAAGATTTTACACTTTCCAGTTTTAGTAAATCAACCCCAATGTGTCTGACGAAACGCAGATAAATAGTGACTAACACTAAGCATACAATCTGCATACAATCACCATACGGAATGAGTTGACAACCCTGGCTGCAGGTCTGTGACACGTCTCCCACTAAACATATGTCCCCACTCCTTATTAAAACAGGCCTTAGCTCTGTTCCTGCAAGGCCTTGGCATACATACATTTTGCTTCATTATGCATGTATTTGTTCAAACTTCAGAAAAATGGACCCAAATTCCATATGTTTATGAACTGTCACGCAGAATAAGGCTTTCATTTCTGCACCCAGCATGCCAAATATATCTCATCTTAAATACACATCTGCAGGCGAGCTCTCATTTTCCGTGGAAGCAGGCAGTCCAAAAGGCATAGCTTTGTAATTAGTATTGCTAGCTGCATGCAAATATCCTCTTGGCTGGCTTACTATGTGAATGCGTGTACAGCCTGATACAGGACCAGGATCCCTGATGAATCCATATTAATACATAAAACATAATATGGCCAGGAAAATGAAAGGCCATTGTCATCAAAGTGTCTAAAAAAGCAAACAAACTGATTGTAAATTGCAGCATGGGATAATGAAAGAACAAAGGTATTTGGCTACTTGAAAGTGGGGGTCCTCAAACTTTTTTTTAACAAAGGGTCAGTACAATGCCCATCAGACATGTTTGTGGGTTGGACTATGACCAGTAGGAATAAATACTGTATATGCCCCAGCGTTGAAGATCAGTGGGAGTAAATAAATGCCCCAGCATCAGTGTAAGTAAGAAATGCTAAATCCACCTTTTGCAAACAATAAATAAATAAAAAGGTGCACTAATTATTTTTTTTTGCAAATGAGCCTGCAAAGCATTGCAACCATCATCAGTGGATTGTGGATGCAATGCTAGGCTCCTGCAAACTCTTCCTCCAACTCTCTGTCAGTATCAAGGGACTTTCAGTTAGACAGCTGGAGAAAGTGTCAATGAACTATGAGTGCGTTGGTCACGACCATGCCGATTTGAAAACAGACAGCTGCTGCAGCACCATTTTAGGGATGGGGGCTCTGTTTGCTACTTTGTAACAAGTTACATAAATATGGGTGCAACATGCAATATGTTCTTAAAGATGAAGTTAGCCTTTGAATGCCCTGGCATTTGTGACCAGTAGAAGTAATAAATGCCCCTGCCTTAGTGGCCAGTAGGATTTATAAATACCCCATTGTCGGTGGTAGAAGTAATAAAATCTCTGGCATCGGTGTTCAGTAGAAGTAATAATTGCCCCAGGGTCAGTGTTCAGTAGCAGTAATAGTTGCCCTGTCATCTGTGGTCAGTAGGAGTAATAAACATACTGCCATCAGTGGTTGGTAGGAGTAAAAAAGTTCCCAGCATCAACAGAGGTAATAAATACCCTGACGTCAGCGGTTAGGAAAAGTAATAAATACCCCTGCATCAGTTGAATTAATAAATGCCCCTGTAATGATGGTAAGTAGCAGTAATAAATTCTCCTGTGTCAGTGGTTAGTGAGAGAAATGATGCCCCATCATTGGTGTTCAGTGAGAAGAATAAAGCCCCATCAGTAGTGTTTCGTGAGGGGAAAGGAGTATTATCTTTCATGATCAGTAGGAGGAATGGAGCTCCATTATTGGTGAACAATAGGAAGAATGGAGCTCCATCATTGGTGTTCAGTAAAAGGAATGAAGCCTCATAATTCATGTTCGGTAGGAGGATTGCAACCCCACTTTTAGTATTCAGTAGGAGGAATAAAGCCCCATAATGAAGCCTTAGTGTTCAGTAGGAGGAATGAAGCCCTGGGGGTTCAGTAGGAGTAATGGAGCCTCATCTTTGGTGTTCAGTAGGAGAAATGGAGACCCATCCTTGGTGTTCAGTGGGAGGAATAGAGCCCCATTCTTAGCGTTAAGTAGGAGTAATCGAGCCTCATCTTTGGTGTTCAGTAAGAGAAATGGAGCCCCATTCTTGGTGTTCAGTAGGAGAGATGGGCCCTGATCCTTGCTGTTCAGTAGGAGGAATGAAACCCTATCTTTGGTGTTCAACAGGAGTAATTGTGCCTCATCTTTGTTGTTCAGTAGGAGGAATGGAGCTTCATCCTTGGTGTTCAGTAGGAGGAATGGAGCCCCGTTCTTGGCTTTCAATAGGAGTGATGGAGCCTCATTTTTGGTCTTCAGTAGGAGGTATGGAGTCCCATCTTTTTTTTTTTCAGTAGGTGAAATGGAGTACTATCATTGGTGTTCAGTAGGAGGAATGGAGCCTCAGTCTTTGATGTTCAGTAGCAGGAATGGAGCCCCATCCTTGGTGTTCAGTAGGAGGAATGGAGCCACATCCTTGGTGTTCAGTAGGAGAAATGGAGCTCCATTCTTGGTGTTCAGTAGAAGGAATAGAGCTCCATTCTTGGTGTTCAGTTGGAAGTATGGAGCTCCATCATTTATGTTATATAAAAGAAATTAAGCACCATAATTCATGTTCAGTAGGAGGAATGGAGTCCCACCCTTGGTGTTCCTTAGGAGGAATGGAGCTCCATCATTGGTAATCAGTAGGATGAATGCAGCCCCATCAGATGTGTTCAGTAGGAGGAATAGAGCCACGTCCTTGGTGCTCTGTAGGAAAAAGGGAGTACCATCATTGGTGTTCAGTTTGAGGAATAAAGTGCCCATCTGTGTTTAGTGGATGGAATGGAGCCCCATCACTGGTCAGTCAATGGGAAGAAACGTAGGCACAGGTGTTTATTGTGAGGAATATAGTGCTCATCATTAGTGATTAGTGGGATAAATATAGTACTTATTATAATACATATGCTGTAGAGCAGGGGTCAGCAACCTTTTTCCACTTAAGGGCTGGATTTAATGTATGTGAAAGCACGGAGGGCCGCATTCACCTGCTAATATTTGAAGATAATAATAATCCTAACATAGTAATAATAATAGTACAGATTTACCTCACTTTAAGGTGCTTCACTAATACAAAGCCATCTCACTCTGAGAGAGTATGTGGCTGGGGATTTGGATTTTACTGCCCCCTCCGCCTTCCTGGCACCCAAGGCCTGCCAACCATTATCGTCTGGAGATAGGGTTCCTGTTCCTAGGGAAAATGGGGTTCCTGCCCTTAAGGGAGCTAGGGTCCCTGTCCCCAGGGGAGATGGAGTCCTTGTCCCAAGGTAAGAAGGGGTCCCTGTCCCCAGGTGAGATGGTGTCCTTGTCCCCAAGTGAGTGGGGTTTCCGTCCCTAGGGGAGATAAGGCCCCACCCCCAAGAGAGAAGAAGTCCCTGTCCCCAGGGGAGATGGAGTCCCTGTCCCCAGGGCTGATAGGGTCACTGTCCCCAGGGGAGAGAGAGTCACTGTCCCCAGGGGTGAATGGTGTCCCTGTCCCCAGGGGAGATGGGGTCCCTGTCCCCAGGGGAGATGGGGTCCCTGTCCCCAGGTGAGAAGGGGTCTCTGTCCCCAGGGGTGATGGGGTCCCTGTCCCCAGGGGTGAGATGGGGTCCCTGTCCCCAGATAAGAAGGGGTCCCTATCCCCAGATGAGATGGGGTCCCTGTCTCCAGTGGTGATGGGGTCCCTTTCCCCAGGGGAGAAGGGGTCCCTGTTCCCAGGGGTTTTGGGGTCCTTAATAGGGTCCCCCTTATTGCAGTGTCCTCTGTACCCCCATAGTAGAGTCCTCTGTCCCCCTTCACATCACTCCCATAGTGTCTTCTCTGCCCCGTCCCCCCCATAGCAGTTTCCAGTGCCCCCCACTGTAGTGTCCTCTGTACCCCATAGTGTCTTCTGCCCTCCTGCACCCCACCCACACACAAACACACACTGTGTAGGTAGAACTCTCCTACCTTACACAGATGTACAGTAGAGCAGATATCAGCCGGTATCACAGGGCTGGATGGGGGCAGGAACTGCTGAAGTTAACTTTTCCCATTATCAGGCGTATTATTGGTTTACTAGGATCACCCGGCAACCAATCACTTCTGTCCAATGAAGAAGAAAATGGTGAAAATGACCACAGGCTGGGTGCACATGGGCACTGATGGGCCAGACATTTAGCGAGTGAAGGCCGGGTGCGGCCCGTGGCTGTAGATTGCCAACCCCTGCTGTAGAGCATGGTCATTATCTTTATCTGTAGATCTTATGTACGTAAGTTTATTGAACTTTCCTGATGTGTTGTCACTGCATGCATCTTTTGGTTTATTACAAAAGTCTGGGGAATCATATGAACAAATTGGATTTTATGTGTAGTTTAAGGAAACCACATTGATCGATGTGTCAAAAGAAGTAGATGCAGCTTAGTGAAATGCATAATGCATAGCTATAACAGCAGTGATCCTGTCCACTGTCAAGACATGCAAGAGAGTAAATTGGATGAGGACAATAATTTATGGACTAGAATGGGTTTTTGATTTGTGATCTAAGTTATTTAATACGTATGGACGCTCTGTTCATCAAAATAGATATAGGATCAAATACAAACCAAATTTCAAAAAAGTTTGGGCGCTGTGTAAAATCGATGTAAAAACAGAATGCAATGATTTGCAAATCTCCTAAACCCATATTTTATTACCAAAAGAAAATAGAAAACATGTTCATTCATGATGTACAGTACATAATAATATAAAATGATTCAGAGAATCTGAAGAAATCTGTGTGCACAAGGGACATGGCCAAAACGCAATATTGGATGCCCGTGATCTTCGGGCCCTCAGACGGCACTGCATTAAAAACTCATATGATTCTGTGATGGACATCACTGCATGGGCTCAGGAATACTTGCAGAAATCACTGTTTGCCCACAGTTTGCCGTGCCTTTAAAAAAAATGCAAGGTAAAGCTCTGTCATGCAAAGAAGAAGCCATTTCTGAACATGATCCAGAAACGCCACTGTCCTCTCTGGGCCAACGCTCATTTAAAATGGTCTGCTGCAAAGTGAAAAACTGTTCTGTGGTTAGAGGATTTAAAATGTGACATTTTTTTGGGCAACCATGGGCGTCACATCCTTTGGATTAAAAAAAAAGAAGGACCTTCCAGCTTGTTATCAGCTCATTGTTCAAAAGTCGTCATGGTATGGTGTTGATGCATATGGAATAGATAACTTGCACATCTGGAAAGGCACCATCAATGCTGAAAGATATATCCAGGTTTTAAAGCAGCATACAGTATGCTCCCATTTAGACAACGTTTTTTCAGGGAAGGCCTTACATATTTCAGCAGGACAATGTTCAGCCCAGGGCCGACCCTTGAGAGGGGCAGCAAATTGACGCCCAAGAATTTTTTCTCCAGCAGTTTTGTGTGTCATCAGTTTGCGGCGTGTTATGGATGGCATTTCCCCATCTCATACTGCCGCCCGTAGGGCAAACTGATGAGTATGGGGAGGCGGAGCGTCTCCTCCGGGGAGTGTTCCTTATGTGATTGTGGTGTGCGCAACAATGTCAGACATTCAGACAAAATAATACTGAAGTTTGTGGTTTGGAATTGAACATATTGGGATGTCATATAATTGTCTATAAGGTGCTGTTGCAAATAAATCTGACTTTCCTGATACATTTAATTTTAGTTTTAATTATCATGATATAAAATAAAATTGTATTGGCCTTTTGGTGGGTGTGATTTTTTGGGGGTGGGGGGCAGCATTTAATTTTTAGACCCAGTCAGCACAATGTCTTGAGCCAGCCCTGGTTTTACCCAATACTGCAACTATGACAACAGCATGGCTTCGTAGTAGAAGAGTCTGGGAGCTTAACTGGCCTGCCTGCAGTCCTGACCTTTCACCAATTGAAAAACATTTGATGTATCTTTAAACAATAAATATGACAAAGAAGACCCAGGACTGTTGAGCAGTTAGAATGACATTCACAGCATGTTGGTAAAAGAAGAGGGGATACTACACCATGGTAAACGAGGCCCTGTTCCAAATTTTGTGAGCCATGTTGCTGCCATCTTTTTCAAAATAGTAAATTTTCTCAGTTAAGCCCCCGTTCACACTAAGGCAACCTGTGAGGCGACCTGGTCGCCTCACAGGTCGCCGCAGGTCGCCTCCCATAGGGAAGCTGCGGACCCGTTCTAATAGGAGCGACACAAGTCGCTCCGACTTAGAAAAAGGGTCCGGAGCTTCTTTGGGGCGACCAGGAGGCGACCGCCATAGACTTCAATGTTATGAAGTCCGTGGCGGCCGCTCCGAGGTCGCAGCGCGCTGCTCGCACCGCGATCTCGGAGGTCGCCCCGGGAAGTAGCGTCGCGGTAGTGTGAACCGGCGCTTAGACATTTGATATGTTTTCTGTTTTCTATTGTAAATAAAATATGGGTTTGAGAGATTTGA
The DNA here is from genome assembly GCF_965119305.1 of Pelophylax lessonae. Lineage (NCBI taxonomy): Eukaryota > Metazoa > Chordata > Amphibia > Anura > Ranidae > Pelophylax > Pelophylax lessonae. The sequence goes on along the minus strand of NC_138769.1, from coordinate 674,139,642 downwards.
AAACCATTGCATTTTATTTTTATGTAGATTTTACACAGCGTTCCAACTTTTTTGGATTGGTTGTACCTTACTTTTTCATATTTTAATGGATGTCACATAAAAAATACATTGATCTTAGCTGTATAGAATATTGGCACCAATGTCATGTATTGGAGTTGTCTTAAAAGTTCTAACTTACCAATATAGAAAATCTTGGATATAGTCATAGAGGGGTTAATATGTAGGAATGTATGTTTATATACTGTAACTTTGAAATCCATCTCAGTAACATTATAATGAACGTGTGGTCATTTACTGTAAATAAACATTTTTTTTTCCATAATACATTTGGGGCACTGTAATAAAATTCACGTTTTGTTCTCCAGAAATAGTCATAAAGTAAATGTACCGTAGCAAATTAACATTAAAATTAATGGTCTGTAAAACAATGAAAAATAGCCAGTAATGAGAAAAGGCTGGATTAAATTAAATTTTATGAAATTCTAGTTACTAATTAAAAATTGTTGCAGGTAGATGTAGAAGACCAATGCTATGTCGCCACTTTTTAGCCATGAGAGATCACGTCTTACAGCAAATCTATACTTAAATGTTAACTCAAAATTACGCTAATAGTTTTCCTGGAGTTATTAAATATAGAATGATAGATGAGCTTGGACTTTTGGTCTTATGACCAGCACAAGAGGGAGCCTGGAATGTCATTTTTTTCCAGGAAAAGTTTGTAAGCCATATATTACTCCTATTGCAACTACACTGTATAATGAATTTAGAAACTTGACCTCCGGTAGATTTACCCCCTTCATGACCAAGCCATTTTTTGCAAAATTGAACTGCGTTACTTTAACTGACAATTCCACGGTTGTGCGACACTGTACCCAAACAAAATTGATGTCCTTTTTTCCCACAAATAGAGCTTTCTTTGGTGGTATTTGATCACCTCTGTGGTTTTTACTTTTTGCGCTATAAACAAAAAAATACCAACAATTTTGAAAAATAAAAAAACAATATTTTTTTACTTTTTGCTATAAAACCTATCCAATAAAAAAAAAAAATGTAAAAAATCTAATTTCTTCCTTACTTTAGGCTAATATGTATTCTGCTACATATTTTTGGTAAAAAAAAAAAAGTGTATATTGATTGGTTTGCGCAAAAGTTATAGCGTCTACAAACTATGGGATATTTTTATTTATTTATTTTTTACTAGTAATAGCGGGACTACGATATTGCGGCAGACAGCCAGGGCTGTGGGAGGTACTTTTAATAGGGGAAGCCATAGATCCGTGCCCCTGATTTGCGAGAACACAGGATCAATGCCTTCCCTACTGACAGAATGGCAATCTGCCTTGTTTTCATAGGCAGACTGCCGTTCTGCCTGTGTAACAAACAATCGGCGGGTGCCAGTGGACATTGAATCCACAGTGCCCACTGATCAGCTCCCACTGTGAATAATCAAAGCTGAAGCGGGCCACCGGCGGCGCTCTTGCGCACCCCAACCCGGAAGAGCTGGATCACGTCCTAGGTATGTGCTCCAGCGCATTAGAGCCACCTCGCCACCATATCTAAGTGATACAATTGGCAAGCAGTTAAAATGTCAGTAAACCCAAAAAAACCTTCTCCATAAAGGCTTCCTATGAATAATGTCTAACTATGCGTGCTGTTTGTTTTATCAAAAATTGTTCCAATAAAGAGAAAATATCTTGTGATCCAGCCAGTAGGTTTTACCCCTATGCTATGTGCCATATGCTACTCCTAGATACATGTGACGGAATCCGGACACCCACGACTGGGTATCTCCACCAAGAATTTGCTTCCTAAGCTCTGGAACACGACATCAGTGAATCTGGCTATAGTTACCCCAAGAACTCGACAGTACAAGTTATGGAGTCAACCAGAATCAAAACTGTTTATTAACACACAGGCACAAAGAGATATACACTCTGGGGACAACCCCTCCCCCTTAGCAGCCAATCCACATACACATATACATCCCATAATAAGTTTATCTTAAGGCAGACAGAAACAATAGAAGAACAATGGGACGCAGGTACTTAACAATAACAAACCCCACCCCACTAGCAAGGGTCTATGAGACACTCCTGCAATATTCTAGCAATCTGTTAATTCAAACCGTTTATCTTTATATATTTCCTGAGGGATATTGTCCAGAAATATTATTGTCCTAGGTGAAAGAGCCGCTCACGCTTTCAACACAAACCACACATATAGAACCCGGGATAACCGGGGTAACACCAAATGCTGAGTCCGGTGTGGTTGTACAGCGAGTCTGATTAGTGCAGACCCGACTGGGGTTCTTGGTCACCCTGTGCCCCTAATATGGCGCTTTTCCACTGCATGGAACCGTACCGGTTCGGCACCCTTTTGTGCTTTTCCACTGCTGGTACAGCATGGTATAGGGTCGGAACGGTTCGGTACGGTACGGTATAGGTTTGCTTTTCCACTGCATGGAACCGAACAGTACGGTACGGCCCTGAAAAAACAGTACCTACTCGATTGTGGTTCCAACAGGTACCAAACTGGTACCATATCCCACAATCCTTTGCATGCAGTCACTACTAGCCACTGATTGGTCAGAGAATCCCACCCACCCCGTTGTTATCCCACCCACTTAACTTAGTACTACTTTAGTGGAAAAGCAAACCTATACCTTACCGTACTGAACCGTTACGACCCTATACCATGCGGTACCAGCAGTGGAAAAGCAAACCGGGCCAAGCAGGGCCGAGTAGAGCCGAGCCAGTACTAGCCGGTACTTGCAGTGGAAAAGTGCCAATAGACACAGGGTGACTTACACATAAGAGGGGCCGGGGAAGCTGGACAAGGCTCACACTTAACCCTTTGATCCCCCCTGGGTTAACCCCTTCCCTGCCAGTGTCATTAGTACAGTAGCAGTGCATATTTTTAGCACTGATTACTGTAGGAATGTCACTGGTCCCCCCAAAAGTGTCAAAAATGTCAGTTAGGGGTCCAAACTGTATGCATATGCCATACCTGTAGGATCCCTACTACAGTGATCAGCTCTATCTTCCAAGTCCTGTTCCTTGGCATGGCCTCCATTCACAGAGCACCTTGCATTTTTCTCAATGTATGCAAGGAGTTCTCTGATTGGATGAGATAAAGAGGCAGGGCAATGGCATCACAAGTCCACCTCAATCAATCAGAGAATGCTTTGCATTCATTGAGAATAATGCAAGGTGTTCTGCGAATGGCACCCATATCAATGGAACGACCCACTGATTTCACTATGCAGCTGGGAAGCCAGTGGTGACTACTTTTGTCATTATCCTCTGCCACAGGGATCCCACAGGTATTGTATATGTATACTTACACTGGTCCAATATATGCAAAAAAAAAACATACCTGGAACTCAGTTTTAAGATATAGATTCATTTCTGAGTAAATATACTATAATATCTATCTATCTATCTATCTATCTATCTATCTATCTATCTATCTATCTATCTATCTATCTATCTATCTATCTATCTATCTATCTATAGATAGATAGATAGATAGATAGATAGATAGATAGATAGATAGATAGATAGATAGATAGATAGATAGATAGATAGAAAGAATATTTATACTGTATGTTTGAAATGGCACCACGCTGACTATTTTTGAACCACAGTTATTGGCAGCAGCACCTTAAACAAAGGTGATTTACTAAACAACAAGCAAACACTTTAACTTTAACTGGCTCATTACTGTTTTAATCAGGGTGTGATTGTGCAAATTGCTTATTTAAAGGGCGCAATCAATGCACCTAATGTGTAATTTGACATATGGGAACTTGGGAATCAAATAATAGGAGGTGTTAATATTTTATTTGGTCTTACACAGTTCTGCCAAATGAAATGAATGTAATTACATTTCTGGCAGCACAAACACAGTTCATTATGTTTTTATGTTTTTGTTTTTGTTTTTTTTTTTTTTTGCTTTTATATTATATTGAATTGTTTACTAAAATCCACAGAGGTTTTGAGTAAAGGGAAAATGTTATTTACAAAGACAAATTAAAAGTACTGTAAAAAAATAAAAAATAAATGTGTTTTAACCACTTTACCACCGGAGGATTTTCCTGCTAAAAGACCAGGGTTTTTTTTGCGATTTTTTACTGCGTGACTTTAACGGACAATTGCGCGGTCGTGCGACGCTGTACCTAAACGAATTTGACGTCCTTTTTTTCCCACAAACAGAGCTTTCTTTTGGTGGTATTTGATCACCTGTGCGATTTTTTGATCACGCGCTATAAACAAAAAAAGAGCGTAATTTTTGCAAAAACAACAATATTTTTCACTTTTTTTTATATGAAATTCCCCCCCAAAAAAATGTAAAAATCAAAATTTTTTAACATTTTCGGCCAATTTGTTTTACGCTACCTATGTTTGGTAAAAAAAATCGCAAAAAGCGTATTTTGATTGGTTTGCGCAAAAGTTATCGCGTTTACTAACAAAGGGAAAGATTTTTGTCATTTTTGGTGTTTTTTTTTTAACGAGTAATGGCGGCGATCTGCGATTTTTTTTGCGGTACTGCGACATTGCGGCGGACAGATCGGACCCTTGACTGACATTTTTGACACTTTTGGGGGTACCAGTGACATTACTGCAGTAATCAGTGCTATATATATGCACTGTTACTGCAAAAATGACACTGGCAGGGAAGGGGTTAACAGTATTGGACAGGGAGGGGTTAAGTGTGTCCTAGGGGCGTGATTCTAACTGTGCAGGGACAGGTCTACTAGTGTAAAAACAAAGATCAACAGTTCTACATAGTAGAACTGTCTGATCTTCACTTTTACACAGGGAGAACTGACAGGCGGCTTGTTTACATAAGCCGCTCTGTCTTTCTCCCGCTGTACCGGCGATCGTAGTGTGACCGGCGGACATCGGGTCCGCCAGTCACACTCCCGCACTCCTCCGTGAACGAGCCGAGGCGGGCGCGCGCCTCGGCGGGCGCGCGCCCGCCCGCTATTGGCTCTAGAAGGAGTGACAGGCGAGCGACGTAGACCTACGTCACTCTGCCTGGCCGGGGCTGACTGCCGCAGTAAATATACTGTGCGCAGTCGGCAACCGGTTAAGTAACATTTAGTATTCAGCGATTAGCTTTGGTCTATGCCATGCTAGATGATGAACTTTGATGGGTAGAATGCTGACGTCTCATTTACTACATAAACAAAAAAACTTGCCCTCCCTTCCCTCTTCAAACTTAAAAAACACACACACACAAACATACAGTATCTCACAAAAGTGAGTACACCCCTCACATTTGTGTAAATATTTTATTATGCCTTTTCATGTGACAACACTGAAGAAATTACACTTTGCTGCAATGTAAAGTAATGAGTGTACAGCTTGTATAACAGTGTAAATTTGCTGTCCCCTCAAAATAACTCAACACACAGCCATTAATGTCTAAACCATTGGCAACAAAAGTGAGTACACCCCTAAGTGAAAATGTCCAAATTGGGCCCAATTAGCCATTTTCCCTCCCCGGTGTCATGTGACTCGTTAGTGTTACAAGGTCTCAGGTGTGAATAGGGAGCAGGTGTGTTAAATTTGATGTTATCGCTCTCACGCTCTCCTACTGATCACTGGAAATTCAACATGGCACCTCATGGCAAAGAACTCTCTGAGGAAAAAAGAATTGTTTCTCTACATAAAGATGGCCTAGGCTATAAGAAGATTGCCAAGACCCTGAAACTGAGCTGCAGCACTGTGGCCAAGACCATACAGCTGTTTAACAGGACAGGTTCCACTCAGAACAGGCCTCGCCATGGTCAAACAAAGAAGTTGAGTGCATATGCTCAGCGTCATATACAGGGGTTGTCTTTGGGAAATAGATGTATGAGTGCTGAATAAAACAAAAAAGTGCAGCGCAAAACAAATGAGGAAAATAAATAAATCCAAAAATGTGTGCAATAAATACAAAGTGCAATAGTGCTGAATATTACAAATGTGAACAAATGACAAAATGGAGATTAAAAGCATAGCATAGGTCTAAAAGAGCAATTCTGCCCCTCTAGGGCTAGGGGCCTTTCTATAGATAAACGATGGAGTATCCGGGAGCACTGGTCCCAGGGCTCCATCCAATTTCAAAACGTGCCAATGCTGTTTAAAAATGGCCTCAACTCTCTTAAAATCTTCCGTAAAATCTGATAAAAAACTCCACTCCTTGGTATCTGCCACCTGTCATCGGTTAGTACTTTCCAAACAAGACGTTCTCGGAACCTTCAAGATTTTATTAATTTCTGTATCCAAATCAAAGTTTTAAGAGAGTTGAGGCCATTTTTAAACAGCATTGGCACGTTTTGAAATTGGATGGAGCCCTGGGACCAGTGCTCCCGGATACTCCATCGTTTATCTATAGAAAGGCCCCTAGCTTGGGGGACAGAGTGGTCAAAAAGATTTTGGATCCACCCACCACGCTATCATTTTTTCCAGGACGCAGGGGTTTCCATACCTGTGGCAGGTGTAGGGCTTGTGTGTTTACTAAATCTAATTTGAGAAGGCGCACCTCTTTTACCGTTCATGCCATTGGTAGGGAATTCAATATCAAACATTTGATTACCTGCGACACAACACATGTGGTGTATGCGCTGATGTGCCCATGTCATTGCTTTACATTGGGCGTACAAAACTCAATTTACGTGTGAGGGTCGGTGAGCACATCACGAATATTATCAAAGGAAAGCGCGAACACAGTGTATCTGCGCACTTTAGGGAACACCACAATCGTGACCCAAGGGGGCCACATTTGTGGGGTGTCGAACGGGTATCCCCATCTTGGAGGGGTGCCAATTGGGTGAGAGAGTTGTCAAAATGTGAGACAAAATGGATATATCTGACACAATCTCTTTGCCCAATTGGAATGAATATTGAAATTGATCTTAACTGTTTCATTAGTAATTCTTGACTGGCCTTGTAATAATATTTTAATATTTTATTCTCCCATTTATTCTCCATTTTACACAGGTGTATGATCTTGTATTAATTTTATTGATTTTTAGATCATTACACTGGGAGTTATTTGAGTGTTTTATGGATTTTAACCTTTTATCATATATTATGGTATATATATTTTAATTGTGGTATATGGAGATATGTGTATGGTTTCACTATGTACATCTACAGGTATATATCCTGTCAGCACTTTCTGCACAATATTTAATATTGTTTTAAGTTGAAGAGATGTAATTTATAATTTTATAAATGCATTGCTGATGATTGAGTTCACTCCCTGCTAGTGACACCAGTGAATCTTGCTATGTTGTCACGCATGGTGACGAGGGTGTTAATCCTCTTTTTTAGGGTGGGTGCTGTATTTTTGTGGCGCTAGTGTAATCAAACATCCTGGATGGATATGAGTTACACCTACAAGTTCGCACTGCTGCAAAGTAGTATGCGGTAGAGGGCTGTGGATTTGTGGGAATGACCTTCCTTGCATACAACAGTCCTAGCAGGAAGTGACGAACAGTATAGGTGTAGAGCTTGGTGATGCGCCGGCTCCTCCCTAGAAGGCAGGGAGGTCGGTGCATTTAACTGGACGCCGCGCCGACAGTGTCACGCCCCCTGTGATGAAGTCGGAAGGACGAAACTAGTCGGGTCGTGACCTGTCGGCGCCAACCAACCTGCCTATCACACAGTATTATCGTTAGGAGTGATAACAGACCCGGAAGGAGCACGGACCATGGCGTGGAGCCTGGGAAATGTCCCCGAACGGTGCAGTATATCCTCCATGGGATTTTACATGCTGTTGTGATTATGTCAAAATGTGAGTGGCTTTCTTTTTAAGTGGATGCAATAATAAAGTGTTTAAACAATATTGCACTAGTGGGGTTTTGTGCTTTTTTTTCTCCCACATGATACGGAGTACACTGATCTCCCCTCATCCTGACGAGCATTTGGGATTATCCGTGGTGGAAAATTGCTGACATTTGGTGTATTTGCTTATCCACGAGAGTGTGCCGAGTGTGACCTACTCCCCCTTGCTTATACGGTGGTGGTGTTAAGAGGTGACCCATTACAAGATTCACATGTGTGGATGCACTTCACATGTGTGGATGCACTTTTTATGGATGGACATTCTGATGTTATAATGGACTCTTTACAGTTGTTTGTCTACCAAAGTGATCTCATGTGTTACTGTTGAATAGAAGGACTATCTATCCTTGTGGTAGTGTGAGGTCATTACTACTTTTTGCGCTACTGGTCACACCTGTATGTTTTTACATATTGCTTTGTTGCCGTTTTTATATATTTATACTTTTAAGTAGCAGCACGGAGGATTGGCAGTTGGGTTGTCCTGAAGCGCTTGGGGTTGTTCACTTTTTATTGAGGCAGGCCGTGTGAGCACTTCTTTTATTATTAATGGCTGTGTGTTGAGTTTTTTTGAGGGGACAGCAAATTTACACTGTTATACAAGCTGTACACTCACTACTTTACATTGTAGCAAAGTGTCATTTCTTCAGTGTTGTCACATGAAAAGATATAATAAAATATTTACAAAAATGTGAGGGGTGTACTCACTTTTGTGAGATACTGTACATACCTTTTTTCAATTAGACTTCAAGCCAGGGATGTCATGGCACCTTCCTCCGGTGGCGGCGGTGGGTAATCCTTGCGATTTGGTAAAGGGTTCTTCCCTAATAAGGGGGGGGGGGGAGAAGGGTGTAGAGACGGGGTTGGGGGATTAGGGAAGTTATTGGTTATACGATGGTTCGTCCCATGTAATGATTATGGCCGAGGCAAGTTTTTATCCAAAAGGGTACTTACTTCCCGAAAGCAAAAAAAAAAAAAACAGCAATTTAGGGGCTGAAGGAAAGAAAACACATTTTCGAGTGAAGGTCCCCTTTAACTCTGAACTCCAGCACAGGTTTTTGATGTTACCTTTACTGTACCTTTTATGCACTTAAAATCAAAAAAGATTTTGTAATAATTGCATAACAGGAATAAATAAATGATGATGTTTTATTCTCTGCCTGGTGCTCAGCTTTAAATATAACTGAGAAAATGAAGTATATATTGAGTAATGGGTACAAATGTGAAACAAGTGAATGCGGGCTTTAACAATAACTTCCAAAATCAGAAAAAAATATTTTGAAACCATTTTGCATCACTACAGGCATCTAAGAAGAAATTTCAGATACTGATTATTTTTGGCCCAGGCTCTCCCACCCCCAACTAGCTGGAAAGAAGGAGGTCTTCCTCTGAAACAGTTACTCTTAGCAGTCACAAACAGTGTTGGTTATATAAAGAACGTAGCAGTGATTGCAAGCCAGCATGTTAGGGCACAGTTTTATGTCGCACTGCTGGGAGGCATATTTTTTAAAGAAATTATGGAAGGCTAACATTGTTGATAGAAAAAAAGTTGCTAAATGCACAGGATAGTCAATACATTTTAAAGTAAAATTCCACAGAACCTGAGATCGCATTTATGTTGTGTATATTTTATTTTCCTATTCTATTACCAGACTTCAGTTATATTTATTTACTGTACTTGCTATAGTGTATGTAGGTGCAGCTTAACATCCCCACTGTACTGTAGGTGGCACTGTTCAGCTGGCCAATGTGCAGAGGGGGAATGAAGACTGAAAGTAGTTTGTTCCTCTGTAGCCTCCATAGGTGTCATCAGGGGAGCAGGGGTCTGATTGGAAGCTGCTGCCCTGGCTGACCTCTGTAACCATCTTTAGAGAAGGCAATGTTAATAAATAGAACTGTCTTACTGCAAAGTGAACAGTGTAGGGACAGGAACCCTGGTTGCTAAGGACAGTGCACACAGCTAGGGAGAGGTTCTAGTTGAGGAGTGACAGTGCAGGGACACAATGACTGGCTCCACCCTTTGAGAACCCTGGAGAGTTGGGATGAAGACTTGCTTACTTGGATACTAAAGGTGCCTTGCACCACTGTACTGCTTGTCAGCCACCGCCTTCAGCCTAGAACACCCCAGACAACATTCAGCCCATGTGTATGACAACCAGTGTGACAGAAGACGGCCAAACAGACAAGCAGAGCCGGGACAAGGGGTGGGCAGGAGGAGCGGCTGCCCTGGGCACAGTGGTATCATGTGAAGCTCAGGGGCACCACAAGGTTAGGTTGTGTTAGGAAGGTAAATTTGGGTGTGGGGGGGGGGGCAGCTGAAGGTAAGAATTGCTCTACTAGGCGAAATTTGAGAAGGTGTTCTAGGAGTGGGGATTTGGGGAGATTTGTGTTGAAAGGGTGGATGGGGTAAGAGGATTTGTGCTAGCATTGGAGATTTGGGGGCTTGTTGAAATATGGTGCGGGGGGGATTCATGCTAAGAGGGGACATTTTTTAAGGAGGGGTAGTAGGGATGATTGGGGGGCATTTATGCTAGGATGGGGGTTTCGGGGAGGGGAATTTGAGCTAGGAAGGGGGATTCGGAGTGAGGGAGGGGGGGGGGGGGAATTGTGCTCGGAGTGGAAATTTGAGGGGTAGAGGACTTGTGCTAGGGAGGGGGAATTTTTTTTTGGGGGGGAAGCATATGTTGAATGAGAGGATTTGAGCTAAGCATGCAGATTAGCTCTTGATTTTGTTTTGGGGGGGGGGATTTTTGCTGATAATGCTCATACATATTGGGGGGGGGGGCAAATTTTGGCATATTCGCCCTGGGCTTTAGCTGACCTTGTCCCGGAACTGCAGACAAACATGCTGGAAATCCAATGACTGAGATCGCTGACCGGAGTGTTCTGGCGGGAGGCAGTCCCCCTGTCAGGACACAATAGAACAGCAGGGGAGATTGCTGTACCCCAACTGGAGCTGTCAGGTTTTTTTTGTTCAACTCAGTGAGGGAGTACTAGGCTTTCATCAGATGGTGTTCCGGTAACATAGAATACCAAAGTGCCCTCTCAAACACAAAGACTGTGTTAAAGTACCGCCAGCATTGTTATGCGCTGTTATACCAAGGTTTCCTGTAATATAGAGGCTCTGCTGCAAGAGTATATGGAACTGTAAGAGAACTCCTTGGCGCTGTCTTCCACGTGTTAATTGTTACTTCTGTCTTACCAAATAATAATTGTGCCACCTTCCTTAATCTCAGTCTACTCCATCTTGGGTGCCAATCAACTGGTCCCACCTACAATATGGCCAAATGTTTGTTAATACCTGACCATCACATCTACACTATATAAAATAAAGGCACTAAAAGCAGTGCTGTATTTTGGCCTAGGCCAACAAGGCCCAGGCCTAGGGCGGCACTTTGCAGGGGGGCAGCAAAAAAGCCACCCCCTCCACCTGAGACTCTATTGGCCATTGGTTGCTAGAACTGCCTCTCTTACCAGCCTCTCTCTCATCCCCCTCTCTCTCCCCCTCTCTCACCTCCCTCTCTCTCTCTCTCTCTCTCTCTCTCTCACTCCCTCTCTCTTTCTCTCTCATCCCCCCCTCTCTTTCTCTATCATCCCCCCTCTCTTTCTCTATCATCCCCCTCTCTCTATCTCTCTCTCTCATCCCCCCTCTCTCTCTCATCCCCCCTCTCTCTCTATCACTCTCTCTCATTCCCCTCTCTCTCATCCCCCCTTTCTCTCTCATCCCCCTCTGTCTTATCCCCACACTCTCTCATCCCCCCTCTCTCTCTTCTCCCCTCTCTCTCTCTCTCTCTCATCCCCCCTCTCTCTCCCTTCCTCCCTCCCTCGCCCACCCCCTCTCTCTCTCTATCTCTCATCCCCCCCTCTCTCTCTCTCTCTCTCCCTCCCTCACCCTCCCCTCTCTCTCTCTCTCTCTCTCCCACCCCCTCTCTCTCTCCCCCACCCCCTCTCACCCCCTATCTCGTGAGATCTCAGGGGTTCATGCTTGTAGTCCTTCAATTTTGGAGGGAGACACATTCGTTAAAAAACGAGTGGGGCAAATTTACATAATGGGGGGGGGGGATGCCCAATTTTAGTCTTGCCTAGGGCAGCACAGAACCAAAATACACCACTGACTAAAAGTGCACATTTGATAGCATTTTGTCTCACTTCATTAAAGAAAAGTGTTCAAACTAATTAAAGCTTAAGTACAACCAAAGCTTGTTTGGCTGTACTTCCCCTGTGGATCACAATAGTGCAGATCGCTCTGCACTCCTGTGACCCATTTTGAGCAGACAGCGAGCTGAAGCCTGCTGTCGACTGATGTCACAGAGCCGGTCCAGGCTCGGGCATGGTCACGACCTTATGGTCGGGATCCGCCCACATTGCCTGGACTGACACCCGGCTCAGCCTCTCAGCGAGCTGCTGAGAACCTGAACAGGCCGCTCCCGCCCCCTCCACAGCTCAGTTTTGCAGTGAGCGAGGAGGGCACAGAGCAGGGAGCGGTAACTGTGAGAACTGAACGATCAGAGGTGTTTGATCGCTCAGTTCTCAGTGTTAGACCAAGTCTGAAAGTAGTTTGTTCCTCCGATGCTGCATTCACCTAGGCAAGTAAAAGTCAACAAAAAAAAAAAAAGAAAATTCCCTTACGTTTCTTTTAAATAAATAATTTCTTACTTATTACTCTATTCTCTTAAAGTAGATGTAAACCCTACCTGGTCAACATGTAGTTTGCCAAAGCAATGTGTATCATAAAACAATAGTATTTTTTTTCTGTTTTCATAAAATACTAGTTTTCACCTTTTTTCCATACATTTTTATGTCTCACTTTATGTCATTTATGTTATTTATTATTATTATTTATTAATTTGTATTATTTATTATTGTTTTTATTATTATTTATTTCTTTTTATTTATTATTAATATTATTTATTTATTTTTAAACACTTATAAATGTTCTTCCTAATAGGTGAACCATGCTTGTGCAATGTGTGTTGGCACTGCTGCTTCTCCAGGGTGGTGCGTGACAGTGTGATGACACAAGAACACAGTTTGAAAACAGTTATCAATCCATACCGGGAAGTGCCTCAATGAGGGCTGTTATGGCAGAATCACCAGTTTTTTGTTTATTAAAAGCTGTGAAATGACATTATCATGTGAGATTTTAGTTATTGGGTCATCAAACGCAATAGTCTTGGAATCATGTAAGACACCCAAGAATTAAAGGTCAGCTTTGTAGCAATATTTATAGGCTTGGTCACCCAATGCGGGAATAAAAGGTCTCTGTGCTATATAACAGTTACATAAAGATGTAAGAGGAACATGATATAATCGCTCCTGGCCTTTGGGCACATTGTCAGATTCCTCATTATTGTTTAAACATTGGGGAGCATCGCCAGGTCTATTGTTGCACTTTTTATGGCTCAGAAATATATGGTGCCAGGGAATAAGTTGGGGTTTTAATAAAGGCTAATAAAAAAGATCTAAAGAAATAGGATGGTTGTCAATTCTTTATTTTGTCTAAAAACATAAAAATAAGGTAAAGTATATTGTGCGATATAATGAAACACATAGTTTACAGGATCTGGGTCTCTGGACTGCCATTAAAGATTGAGCAGCTGTATATTCTGTCTGCCCACAGGAGATTCTGCAAAATCAGCCTGGTTTGTAACCAATGAGGGCAGGAATGGAAAGGAAAAAAGCTATTGTAATTTTATTTTAAGTAGTACTTTGTAACTGAGATTAATTTTACAGGGACGTATCTTTTTTTTTACCTATCTTTTTCTAAAATACTGCTATACAAATGCAAATGTAATCATTTGAATTCCCTATTTATATTTCAAATATGTTGGAATGAGCTGTGTTAGAAATTGAGACAAACTTAAAATAGACCTAGCATCAGATATTTTTTTTTCATGCATTCCAAATAATGTGTCAGTATAAGAGCTTGTTTACACTATTGGTTGGGGAGCAGTAAAATCCCATGGATGAGCTTTTACCACCGCCCCAAGCTACCCCTTTTAGCTGCAGAAGCAGCATCTTGGGGTGTACATATTTCATAGGTGTGATACTTTTCATCACAGACGTGGCAGGTATTATACTCCTTGCAGCTTTCGGCAAATATACACATTCAAGTTCATGGAGCTGCTCTGCAAGCACCCCACAACCACGTGCAATGGGGGGAGGGGTCCAAGGGGTTAATGCAGTTCTTTCTTGAGAAGACTTCTGCCGGCAACCGTTGGGGCCCTTTAAGATTTGGAGTTTAAGTATAGAAGATGCTGAGGTCTGGTCTGCATATTGTGCATAAAAGCTGCTAGAATCCCCTTTAGCTGAGATAAAGGAAAGATGTCTGCTAGCAGTGTCTATAAGCGAGAACAGAATAAATCTGAGCAGACTGCCATATTACCAATCCTGATAGCAAGTAGGACTTCAGAGAAGAAGGAATGACTCTGGATTGATAGTGATATAATATAAGTAAAGCACAGTGGGCTGCAGTTGTCAGGAAATCCACTGGTTGTGTGCTGGTCAGATGACTCTGCTCTTCTAGTGGAGGCTGTGGCGCTAAGTACCGGCGCTGAAACCAACTATGCTGCTGGACCTCTGATGATTGTGCAGTGCAGTCACGGTACTCCTGGCTGCAGAAAGGCTGTATCTCTACATGACAGCTGGCAGCGCCTGACTGGATTCTCAGGCACCCCCTGGGACAGGAGCGCAACCCCCCCCCCAATTATAGTCACATTTAACCACTTAAGCCCTGGAAGATTTTACCCCCTTCCTGACCAGGGGGTATTTTGCGATTCGGCACTGCGTGACTTTAACGGACAATTGTAAGTCGTGCGACGCTGTACCTAAACGAATTTGACGTCCTTTTTCTCCCACAAACAGAGCTTTCTTTTGGTGGTATTTGATCACCTGTGCGATTTTTTGATCATGCGCTATAAATAAAAAAATATCGTCAATTTTGCAAAAATAGCAATATTTTTCACATTTTTTTATATGAAATTCCCCCCCAAAAAAATGTAAAAATCAAAATGTTTTAACATTTTCGGCCAATTTGTTTTATGCTACCTATGTTTGGTAAAAAAAATCGCAAAAAGCGTATTTTGATTGGTTTGCGCAAAAGTTATCACGTTTACTAACAAAGGGAAAGATTTTTGTCATTTTTGTTGGTTTTTTTTAATGTAATGCGGCGATCTGCGATTTTTTTGCGGTACTGCGACATTGCGGCGGACAGATCGGACCCTTGACTGACATTTTTGACACTTTTGGGGGACACTTTTGGGGTTACTTTTGGGGTTTGGGGTTATCAGTGACATTACTGCAGTAATCAGTGCTATACATATGCACTGTTACTGCAAAATGACACTGGTAGTGAAGGGGTTAACTTTATTTGAGATGGAGGGGCTGTGTGTGTCCCTAGGGGCGTGCTTCTAACTGTGATTGGCTGTGGGTTGAGCTGTAGAAACAGTGATCAACGGTCCTACATAGTAGAACCGTGTGATCACAGTTTCTACACAGGGGAGAATGACAGGCGGCTTGTTTACACTAGCCGTCTGACTTTCTCCCTCTGCAGCGGCGATTGCAGAGTGACCGGTGGACATCGGGTCCGCCGGTCACACGCGCGGGGGGGTCCGTGACCACGCGGGAGCGCGCCTCCGGCGGCGCGCGATCGCTCCCTAGACCCTCACAGGCTAGCGACATAGATCTACGTCACTTTGCCTGTGAGGGGCTGACTGCCGACGTAAATCGTAGTTAGGCAGTCGGCAAGTGGTTAAAGACTTTCCCAGCATCCTCCACTGCACTGGCTTTGATGAAAGTTATAGTTTCCGCACTAATCCCTTTTACTGTAGGTGTTAGCTTGAGGAACTATATGTCCCATGGTCCTCAGCTTCAGGGTCAAGAAGGGCGGCCTCCCTCTTAAGGCAGGAAGACAATGAAGCAATCTGTTCATGAACACCAGGGGGAGAAAATAGGCTATTTACTGTTTATCCATCTATGTCTCCTTCTACCATTACTTAGTAGCCCTGCACCTGGCTACACTTTGTTCCCTTCTGTTTTCCACTCCACTCTGGATGAAGGAGCACAGGGGGCAGAATTGGAAAGCAGCATTATCAGTCTGGGTGGGAGGGGGGGGGTGTTAGATGTATTATCTGATTTAAATACACTAACAAATTGAGCCAAACTCCAGCTAATACTTTATATTCAGTAACCGCAAAAAGTTTTTTTCCTTTTGGGGTAAAAGTTTTACATTAAAAAAAGCTGATCGTTTTAAGCACCCCTGTCAGTCTGTCTCATTCCTGTAACTGCAAGGGAAATTTTCTGTTGAAAAGCAACAGACTTAGTGGCTAGATCACCAGATGAAAATAGAAGAAAGAAAGCCTAAAAAAGAAAACGAATGCAGCCATCACATCTAAGAACTGGTAAGGTGCAATACAAAAATGTTTTCTTTTGGGTTTATTATTGCTTTAATAGCCCTGCACTGTATGAGATGATGCTAAGGAACCGCTTACAACTCAGAGCTTCGTGCAGAAGAGAACAGTGCTGGAGTCTGTTGGACCGAGGGGTAGGATAAATAATGTATCTTATCCCTGCACCCAGGGCCAGTGCTACCGCTAGGTGCGAACTAGCAGCCGTCTAGGGAGCACTGCCCCCTAGGACGCAGCCATGGCCACATGTTGCTGGGTTAAAACCCCCCCACCAAAATACGCAGTCATCGTCCCTGCTGCCACAGCCACGCTGCTCAGCAACAGCACAGGTTGTGCAGCAATCAGAGCTGTCCCTGAATGTACAGCAGCTGACAGCATCCATCGCCGCTGCCGCCCGCTGTTCTCAGCACTAGGGTTTGGTTTCTAGGACCGCCCAAGTCCTAGCAACCAATCACGTGCTTGCCCCTCCCTCAGGCCTCAGCATTCAGAAGAGATGGAGGAGAGGAAGTTCCTCCACCAAACCTTTTCAGTCCCAGTGCCCAGCCTTCCAGCTATTATTTGTCCTGTAGCTGACTGCTGCAATGAGAAGGAGCAGATCCTGATCTAAGCTGGGGCCTTCACAATACTCCCTCCTCCTTTTACACTACCCCAACTATTCTCTTAAACCTCTACCCTCTCCTTACCCCACTCTGCTCTTCCCTTCAAACCTACTGAAAGGGAATGGGCTCTAGTGACCAAGATGTAAGGTTGCTGTAGGGACCCTGCTGTAATGGGGCTTTAGGGACCCTGATGTAAGGGGGGCTCTAGGGACTCTGATGTAAGAGGGTTTCTGCGGACCCTGATATGAAGGGGGTGACTTTGGGGATCCTAATATAAAGGGGACTCTGATGTAAAAGGTAACTCTGGGATCCATGATTTAACGAGGGGGGGGGCTCTGGGGACCCTGATGAAAGGGGGGACTTTTGGGACTTTGATTTAAGGAGGGGGCTCTGGGGGACCCTGATGTAATTCTGGCTATGGGGATCCTGATGTAAGTCAGGACTTTGGGATCCTAATGTAAGGGGAGACTTTGGGAACCCTAATGAAAGTGGGGTCTCTGATGTAAGGGGGTGGCTCTGGGGACACTGATGAAAGGAGAGGGGACTCTGGGGATCCTAATGTAAGGGGGAAACATTGGGGACCCTAATGATGGAGATAAACTCTGATATAAGGGGGTCAGATCTGGGGGCCCAGGCCTAAAGCTGTGTAAGGGGCCCCAGAATTTCTGATGGCTGCCCTGTTCCCCACACACTGCACCTGCATTCTGTATACGCTGGAGGATTGGATGATGTTGGCTGGAGACTAAGCCATCTCCTGCAAACTTTGGCCAATCCATGAAGAAAAGGTACCCAGCCAATGAGGTGCAGTGCAAGCCGTGCTGTGCGCCACATCACTTCCTCCCAGCCTCTCAGTCAGTCTCCACATGAAGCTAACGTTGAGAAAGCATCCCTACACATTTGCAGCCTTTATTTTTTTTATTTTTTTTGGGGGGTGCAAGTATCTGGTCTTTCCTAGGGTGCAAAATAGTCTAGCACCTAATGTATATAGTGAGTAGGCTCAGCTTCTACAGGTTCTATGAAGTGAAAGTTTTTTTTTTCCTTTTATGCAAACACTCTTAAACTGAAAGTTAAAAATTGTGCTTATAAACACATTGGTGAATATGTGCTACCTTTTTGCACTCCCTATAATTCAAATTAAACTTCTGCATTGTTGCCTATTTTGCCCATCAGCATTAGAGGAAGGTAATGTGGGCAATGCTACCCTCTGAGGGAATTGATGTAATCATCCCCTTTCCAAAAGGTCTTTGTAGGAACCATTGGGGTTGATTTTCTAAAAGTGGAGTGTGCAAAATGTGGTGCAGATGCGCAGATAAACCATTAAGCTTCCAGGTTTTAGGCCAGGTTCACATATGTGCAGCTGCTGTCTGGTGTGTTCCTGCTCACCAGTTCAGGTGTGATTCAGGAGCAAATTTTTGCCTGAATTTGGACCTAAACCGGACCCAAAGACGCACAGCACCCTTTTTGGAACTGTACCACAGGCAACCCAGACATGTGTGAGCCAGCTCTATTCATGTAAGAGGTAAACTCTAATGTAAGGGGGTCAGGCCCAGGGGGCCCAGGCCTAAAGCTATGTAAGGGGCCCCAATATTTCTGATGGCTGCCCGGTTCCCCACACACTATGCCAACATTCTTTACATGCTGCAGGATTGGGTAATGTTAGCTGGAGATGAAGCCGACTCCTGCAATTTTCAGCCAATCCGTGAAGAAAAGGTATCCAACCAAGCCATTGACAGCTGGTCACATTCATAGTTACATAGTTTGTGAGGTTGAAAAAAGACATTAGTCCATCCAGTTCAACCTATGATGTGTGTGTGTTTGCTGTTAACAGTACATTGTATTCCCCTGTATGTTGTGGTCTTTAAGGTGCCCATCTAATAGTTTTTTGAAACTATTGATGCTCCCTGCTGATACGACTGCTTGTGGAAGAGAATTCCACATCCTTAATGCTCTAACAGTGAAGAACCCCTTACGTATTTTAAGGTTAAACTGTTTTTCCTCTAACGTATCCTGCCACGTATCTAATTGTATTCCCTTTCTCAGAAAAGTTTGTTCCTTATGCTAGGGTCATCACTCGTACAGTATTTGTACATTGAAATCATATCCCCTCTCAAGCGTCACATGTCATGTGAATTGGATGTGGTTTAAAACGCATTTAATTCGCATATATGTCAACCCAGCCTTATTGTTAAAGCCTAATTGAACAAGCCAAAGTTAGAAGCTCCCATGCACAGCTGCACCAGATTTTTCACTCTCTAGTTTTAGTAAATCAACCCCACTGTTATTCTACGGCAAGAACAAGATGTTTAATAGAATTGTTCTGTCCCTATCTTAATTTCCTAATATTCTAATATCCAAACTTTCTTGAACTTTTATCATCCACTTGATACTTGTGTAGCACTTTCCCCGTAGGGCTTGCTGGGTGATGAGGTATGCACAAGTATATTTATTTTTATATAATAAATCAAATGCAGCTGCTATAGAAAGGAAAGGAAATATGGTAGAGTATAGCCACAAATGCAGGGGCTAACTATAGCGCTTGCTGTAGGTAGGAGGCTAAAACGGTGCTTATCCAGTGCAGATGTTGCATTAAAGGTTGGGTGACAGTTATGGTAGGTAGGCTTTGAATATTATACTACAAGAAGTCTCATGAAGTGCTAATGGTAATGGTCTGAAGACGTAAACGTTATGACGAAACACGTGTAAGGTGGAACACACACTGTCTACGTCACAGAGCTGAGTGGAATGCATGCTGGTACTCACCGCTCTCCACTCGTGAGCTCCGTTTTTAGCTGGTGTCTTATTGTTTTAACATACCGTGTACATTTTAAAAGTTTAATAAAGAGGGTAGGAGGGTGCTACACTTGTTTGACTAAATGCAACTGTCAATAACTGAAAAGAAAGAACACAGGGCAAGAATAAGGTCTCTGCCCCTTATGCAAATGTAGGCATGAGTGGGGAAGTGCAGCGTGGTGCTGCGGCAGTAATTACACATAATCTGGTTGTAGAGAACAGAGTTTGTATTAATGCAGAATACAATAATTCACAACAGACAACCTCCTGCTAATCGGATAGCTTCCCCAGTGACCCTGGAAACCATAGAGGAACCATGTTCTTCTTGACTTCCTCTCCCCTGCAATGCTGCTGTGGTTGAGCCACCTACAGTAGAGGAAATAGACTGCACTGGCCTACACAGGGAAGAAGAATTGAAAAAATGTCGACCTCCTGGTCTATGTTTCATTATTCATCTGCATCTTAGGACTGGATTAGGGGAAGATATCTACCCAACCCCTAACTAGCCATGATGGGGTGCCCATGTTACCTCTTCTACCTATTACAACCTCCCAGCCATTCTTCTCCTTCTTTCTTTCTTTCCTTATCAGTTTTCTATTTAGTCTCATAGTTATCCACTATTGGACTCTAGCCTTACAGGTTCAGTCATCCCCTTTCTATTAGCAGACAAAACTGACAGGTGAATTGTATTACCTGTCACTAAGGGGTGTATTTACTAAAGCTAGAGAGGGCAAAATTAGTCACAATTCTGCAGCGAAACCAATCAGCTTTTAACCTCAGCTTGTTTAATTAAGCTTTAGCAATAAAATCTGGAAGTTGATTGGTTTCTCTGCAGAATTGTGACTAATTTTGCCCTCTCTAGCTTTAATAAATACACCCCTGTGTCTCCCGAAGAAGGCGACATCCGACCAATATGGTCAAGCTGTCCCCTTCTCAGTTACCTCCTAGATGACCCGAGATAGTAGGGCTCATTCACTAGTGCCTTTTGTCTTTCATCATCGGAATCAAAATATCTATACACAATTTTCTGATGTATACAATCTATCGCTATTGGAAGATCTGAATCGTACTACTTCTGGACTCTCTATATACTTTGTATCTCCTGTTATAAAAACTTCAATAAAACAAGATTGAACTAAAATGACTTTTGAAATCCTGTTAACATTTTTTAAGTTTTTATGAGCTTTTAGTGATTACATTTCCATGACAGTGGTAAGAGGCTCTGGGACTGAAGCAGTTAATAAAATGCACTATTTACTGATTTAGCGTAGTTAATCAAGTGTTCTTGGTATTATTAATAATGGAACCACTAGAGGGCGCATCTATCTATCTATGTGCAGACAAGAGCCACAGCAACGTACTCTAGAAATATTTCAAAGGCCATTTTTCGACTCAACAGAAATGCTGTATTTTAAGTTTTGTGTAAAAAAAAATTGAAAGAAATTGAAACTTCCTTATGGTGACTTTGCTATCAGCAATTCCTGTGTGTATTGCACGACCCGATATGTTGAAATCCGCAGATTTTATTTTTCTTGACTTTTCACAGGATTGTGGAGCTTTTTTTATATTCCCTGCATAAGAAAACTGTGGCGGAATGGACATCACTGCTAAAGACAAACATATGGTGATAACAGAACACTTAAATAAACTGAGAGCTGGGAGATCGCATCTCATAACAACACCACCGCGGAGTGCCGCCGATGCTGAGATTTCTGTTATCCTTCTGTGTTTTTTAATCCTATTGGATTCAAGGGGATTCTGTAGTGAAATTAAAAAATAAAAACTGTTAGTGGTTCTAAAATACTTGACGTTATTACCCATGATGCGTGTTTAAAGAGGTTGTAAACCCAAATTTATTTTTTTTTCACCCTGAAAGAGAAACACATAATGAGCTAGTATGGATCGCATACTAGCTCATTATGAAATACTTACCTTAGAACGAGCCCCCGCCGTGCCGCCCGCTTGCCTCTATGAACATGTCGCCCGACTTTCAGGATCGCGGCATCCGGCCATCTGATTGGCCGGAGCTGCGGTGACATCACTCCCGCGCGCGTGGTCACGGCCGACGGTCACGGCACAGGGCTCTGAAGGAACGGCACCAGCGGCCGTTCCTTCAGAGCGCATGCGCCAGTGACGTCACTGGCTGCATGTAAGGTAAATATCTCCTAAACTATACATGTTTAGGAGATATTTACAGTACCTATAGGTAAGCCTTATCATAGGCTTACCTATGGGTAAAAGTGTCAGAGGAGGGTTTACTTCCTCTTTAAAGTGTTACTAAACCCAGGATCCTGCATTCACTATATCTGGTCTCCCACAGTACACAGAACATGGAGATGCAATAGCTTTAGTAAATATAAACTAGGGGTGCACTGATCCGACTTTTCTTGTCCCAATACAGATACCGATATCTGGCATTGTGTATCTGCCAATACCGAAACCGATCCGGAACTACACACATACACAATATGCATGCGGCTGCAGTACAGAGCAAAGCCGCTGCTTCATGTGTACGGCTCCTCCATTCACAGGCGGAGTGCATCTGATATCACTCCGCCTGTGAGCCGGTCCTATACAAGAAGTAGCGGCTCCCATCTCATACTACTACTACACCAAGTAAGGGACGGCTGAGCCGGGACTCAGCAAAACCGGATAGGCCCGTGGATCGGTTAATTTTACCGATCCCCCGATCCAGCTATTGTGGCAGTATTGGCGCCGATATCTGATCCTAATATCGGATCGGTGCATCCCTAATATAAACTGCTAAATATCTTTTCTCATCAGCAGTATATACACTATATTACCAAAAGTATTGGGACGCCTGCCTTTACACGCACATGAACTTTAATGGCATCCCAGTCTTAGTCCGTAGGGTTCAATATTGAGTTGGCCCACCCTTTGCAGCTATAACAGCTTCAACTCTTCTGGGAAGGCTGTCCACAAGGTTTAGGAGTGTGTCTATGGGACTGTTTGACCATTCTTTCAGAAACGCATTTGTGAAGTCAGACACTGATGTTGGAGAAAAGGCCTCCACTCTAAGGCTGGCCATACACTATACAATTTTCCTATTCAATTTCCTTTAGATTTACCTTTAACTATGTAGTGCAAGGGCCTGCCTGATTGCATACAAATTGAAAGTGTTTAGGTTTGACCCTATATTACATGGTTTTGGTAAATCTAAAGGAAAGTTGAACAAGAAAATTGTATAGTGTATGGCCAGCCTTATTCATCCCAAAGGTGTTCGTTCGGGTTGAAGTCAGGACTCTGTTCAGACCAGTCAAGTTCCTCCACCCCAAACTCGCTCACCCACCTTGCTTTGTGCACTGGTGTGCAGTCATGTTGGAACAGGAAGGGCCATCCCCAAACTGTTCCCACAAAGTTTGGAGCATGAAATTGTCCAAAATGTCTTGGTATGCTGACGCCTTAGGAGTTCCCTTCACTGGAACTAAGGGGCCAAGCCCAACCCCTAAAAAACCCCACGCCATAATCTCCCCTTCACTAAATGATTTGGACCAGTCCACAAAACAAGGTTAATAAAGACATGGATGAGCAAACTTGACTGGTCCTGACCTCAACCCGATAGAACAACTTTGGGATGAATTTGAGTGAAGACTGTGAGCCAGGCCTTTTCATCCAAAATCAGTGCCTGAGCTCACAAATGCGCTTTTGGAAGAATGGTCAAACATTCCCATAGACACACTCCTAAACTGTGTGGACCGCCTTCCCAGAAGAGTTTAACCACTTTACCTCCGCCCACAGTAATATTACTGCGGCAGAGTGGCTCGTTATCGTCTGACGACGTAGTACTACGTCGTCAGACACTCCCCCTTCTGGGCAGCGCTTGCGTGCCGCCGGAGGCTCGCTCCCGCTGTTTTCGGTCACAGCGGGAGTCGGGCCAGGGGAAGAGCAGCGGCGATCGCCGCCGCTCATCCCCGATCGTCGGGGATCTAGTGTGGAGATCCGCCCGCCTGTGTAAACACAAGCGGGCGGATCTCCGAAGTGACAGGGAGTGACAGATCGGAGTGTTCAGCATAGCTGGACATCCAATCTGTCCTTCTGTCACTCAGTCACCTCCCCCCCCCACACGTCAGTAAGCACCAGACATACATTAACCCCTCCCTCTCCAATAAAATTAACCCCTTCCCTGCCAGTGTCATTTTTACAGTAACAGTGCATATTTATAGCACTGATTACTGCAGTAATGTCACTGGTACCCCCAAAAGTGTCAAAAATGTCAGTCAAGGGTCCGATCTGTCCGCCGCAATGTCGCAGTACCGCAAAAAAAATCGCAGATCGCCGCCATTACGCGTTAAAAAAAAAAACACCAAAAATGACAGAAATCTTTCCCTTAGTTAGTAAACGCAATAACTTTTGCGCAAACCAATCAAAATACGCTTATTGTGATTTTTTTTACCAAACATGGGTAGCAGAAAACAAATTAGCCAAAAATGTAAAAAAAAATTGGTTTTTACATCTTTTTTGGGGGGAATTTCATATAAAAAAATGTTAAAAATATTATTTTTTCAAAATAAACGCTCTTTTTTTTGTTTATAGCGCAAAAAGTAAAAATCGCACAGGTGATCAAATACCACCAAAAGAAAGCTCTCTTTGTGGGAAAAAAAGGACGTAAATTTCGTTTGGGTACGGCGTCGCACGACCGCGCAATTGTCAGTTAAAGTCGCACAGCGCTGAATCGCAAAAAGTGGCCTGGACGTAAGACAGCAAAATCCTCCGGTGGTAAAGTGGTTAAGCTGTTATCGCTACAAAGGGGGGGGGGGCAACTCAATATTAAACCCTATGGACTAAGACTGGGATGTCATTAAAATTTATATGCACGTACAGTAAAGGCAGGTGTCCCAATACTTTTGACAATATAGTGTAGAACTGGTTAAGGAGTTTTCATTCTCCCCCAAGTGTCATATGAGGCTGCAGAACCGATGGCCCTCTGTCTGGACAGTGCTGATTGTCCCTGTGCTAATCACATGCACTCCCCCAAGAAAAAAAAATCTCTCTAGCAATACACACCTAATTGAGCATGTGCAGAGTGCCCCCAAGGCTCTCAGGAGATGGTTTGGGGACTATGGAAGGAGGGGAGGATCAGAAAAGACAGAAATCAAACAGCCTTTTTACACAATGTGGAGGAATAACCCCTTAGGTTCCACAGGGAGTACAACAAGCATTCTTTACTGCATATACAGACTGATTTTACTGTTGCGAGTTTAGTAACACTTTAAAGCAGAACCGCAGCCAACAATAACAATATAAAAGGGAACAGACCATTAAAAGTTAAAATACCAAAAGCAGCTTTCACTGCAATAAACAACTCAAATCCAGAGATTTCCACTGCAGTACTTTTTTTCTGCCACTGGATGTCCTCAGTCTGATGGTGGGTATCATTCAACCCACTTCCTCTGAGCCCAGTAAATCATTGACCCACCCCCAAGTCTGTGACTTAACAACTTGCTGACCGCCCGCCACATATATACTGCAGCCGGCTGGCTCGGCTGCGCAAATTGACGTACGGGTACGTTGGTTCGCGGGAGTGGTGCTGGGGGGTGAGCCCCCATTAGGCAGCGGGGATGCCTATCCACGGGACCAGGAGCCACGATTGCTGCTGGGCACCCACGATCGCTCCCCACTGAGAGAGAAGGACGGTCAGTTGTTGTAAACACAGCAGACCGTTGTTCTCTCTATATAGGATCACAGGTCTCTATGGTCATTTCACAAGTCCCTCCCCCCACAGTTAGAAAACACTCCCCTAGGCTCACACTTAACTCTTTAATCACCCCTAGGTTAAGTCCTTCCCTGCCAGTGTCACTATTACAGTAACAGTGGATATTTTTAGCACTGATTACTGTAGTAATGTCACTGGTCCCCCCCAAAAGTGTAAAAAATGTCAGTTAGGGGTCCGATCTGTCCGCCGCAATGTTGCAGTCCCGCTAAAAATCGCAGATCGGAGCCATTCTAGTAAATAAATAAAAATTACATACATCTTTCCGCTAGTTTGTACACATGATATCTTTTGCCTATTGCAATTTTTTTAACCAAAAATTTGTAGCAGAATACAAATTGTGAAAAATATTGTTTTTTTTTTTCAGAATTTTTGCTCTTTTTTTGTTTATAGTGCAAAAAATAATTGCACAGGTGATCAAATACCACCAAAAGAAAGCTATATTTGTGGGAAAAAAACAACATCAATTTTATTGCGGTACAGTGTCGTGCGAAAGCGCAATTGTCCGTTAAAGTAACGCAGTGCCGAATTGCAAAAAACTGCCTGGTCATTAAGGGGGCAAATCCTTCCAGTCTAGAAGTGGTTAACAATCAAAGGAGAAGCAGCACAGCTTATCTCTCTGTCTCTCTGCTCTCTTCTTCTATGAGCATGCTTCTTGTCAGAACATTAGTGGCTCATTCACACCAGCCTGCATAAGTTATTCTGCATATAAGGTGTGTACACAAGTGTGTGTTGTGTAGGGATGTAGAGTTATGTTGGTAAAACGAATCCCGGTGTTTACTTTTTTTATTAACTTTATTAAATGTCTCATAAATGTCTGATAAAATTACACTGAATTCATCTCTATGCACCGCAATGCATTGCAACGCCCTGTGGGTCAATGACATGTAATGACATGCCACATTTTTCCACAACAAAGCTGTACACCAGGGGTGCCAAACCAGTAACCAGAGCTCGCCGATGTGGCATGTGACCTCCTGCTCTGGGATCTGCTCCCTTCGAAGCCGTGACCTCCTGCTCTGGGATCTGCTCCCTTCGATGCTGTGACCTCCTGCTCTGGGATCTGCTCCCTTCGATGCTGTGACCTCCTGCTCTGGGATCTACTCCCTTCAAAGCCGTGACCTCCTGCTCTGGGATCTACTCCCTTCAAAGCCATGACCTCCTGCTCTGGGATCTGCTCCCTTCGATGCTGTGACCTCCTGCTCTGGGATCTGCTCCCTTCGATGCTGTGACCTCCTGCTCTGGGATCTGCTCCCTTCAAAGCCGTGACCTCCTGCTCTGGGATCTACTCCCTTCAAAGCCGTGACCTCCTGCTCTGGGATGGCTAATTGACAATCCCAGATTGTGGGTTGATGACTCACCATTTCAGTGTTGTGGATGAAACCGGCCGTAGACATAGCAAGCGGCTTCGGAGGGAGCAGATCAGCATAAGCCAATGTTTCCTCTATAGCGGCCCATCAACATGGGGACAAGGTGCTTTGGAGTGGGGGGTGCAAGACCCTCTTTCCCAAAGCACCCACCATGTTCAGGGCATGTGGCCTGGCATGGTTCAGGAGGAGGAAGGGCAATATATCCTCAATTGCCCCCCCCCCCCCCTTTCCTTGCCTGCCAGGCTGCATGCTTGGATAAGGGTCTGGTATGGATTTTGGGGGACCCCACACCATTTTAATTTCTATTTTGGAGTGGGGATCTCCTCAAAATCTATACCAGACCTAAGCGTATGGTATTGATTGGGGGGGGGGGCAAGTCATTTAATTTTTTTTGGTGAAGGGTTCCCCTAAAATCCATACCAGACCCAAAAGGGCCTGGTATAGATGGGGGGGGGGGGCAAGTGGTTTATTTCTCATTGTTATATTGCTGGCAATGTTATTTTTACATTCTGTTGTTAAGGACATGTGCCTGCTGGCTTTCCAGCCCGCTCCAGAACGTCAGCTACTGTTAAAGACACCCTAAATTTGCATCTGAACTGCATCTAAATTTACAGCTGAACCACCGAACAGCTGCTTTGGATATTCCCTGTGAAAACCGAGGGGAAATTACCACTGGACGTGTGTGAACGGAGCCTTAGGATTTCTATTGCTGAAGAACTTAGATGGGGTGAAGGGAGATATGGTATACTCCAGATACACTGAATATTTGCAGGATGACACTCAACTCTGCTAAGCCTCCATGAACAGTCTCTATGCTGGAGCAAGTACAGATGGCAGAATTGGGTTCCTTTTTAAAAGAACTACCACCAGTGGCGGCTGGTGCTCCAAATTTTTTGGGGGGGGGGGGTGCAAAAAGAAAAATGTAATAGGTATTGCTTCGCAGCAAAAAACACGGTAAAAAAAATTGCATGACTTTGAGGTCATGGTACAGGCATGGCACAGGTGATGGTACAGGCATGGCACAGGTGATGGTACAGGCATGGCACAGGTGATGGTATAGGCATGGCAAAGGCATGGCACAGGTGATGGTATAGGCATGGCACAGGTGATGGTACAGGCATGGCACAGGTGATGGCACAGGTGATGGTATAGGCATGGCACAGGTGATGGCACAGGTGATGGCATAGGCATGGCACAGGTGATGGTATAGGCATGGCACAGGCATGGCACAGGTATGGCACAGGTGATGGTATAGGCATGGCACAGGTGATGGTATAGGCATGGCACAGGTGATGGCACAGGTGATGGCATAGGCATGGCACAGGTGATGGCACAGGTATGGCACAGGTGATGGTATAGGCATGGCACAGGTGATGGTATAGGCATGGCACAGGTGATGGCACAGGTGATGGTATAGGCATGGCACAGGTGATGGTATAGGCATGGCACAGGTGATGGCACAGGTGATGGTATAGGCATGGCACAGGTGATGGCATGGCACAGGTGATGGCATAGGCATGGCACAGGTGATGGCATAGGCATGGCAGAGGTGATGGCATAGGTGATGGCATAGGCATGGCACAGGTGATGGCATAGGCATGGCACAGGTGATGGCACAGGTGATGGCATAGGCATGGCACAGGTGATGGCATAGGCATGGCACAGGTGATGGCACAGGTGATGGCATGGGCATGGCACAGGTGATGGCATAGGCGTGGCACAGGTGATGGCACAGGTGATGGCATAGGCATGGCACAGGTGATGGCATAGGCATGGCACAGGTGATGGTACAGGCATGGCACAGGTGAGGGCACAGGACGGCTTCAATCACTTACCTTCTGACGGCGGCGGGATGGCGGGATTCCAGGAACCGAGACGAGCAGCGCCGTGGACATCCTTCTCTTCAGTCTTCTGTCTTCCAGTCCGGGCGGCGGGAAGGAGATCGGGCGGTGACGGTGCGTGACTGACGCATGCACCAGCACCGCCCCCATTGCGAGTCAGCGATGTCCTGGATGATGATTTGTCCAGGCTGGAGACTGGGCCAATCACATCCAGGATATCACGAAGGTGGGGGTGGCTCAGGGCTTTTTCCTGCGCCCAGGTTACGCCCCCAGAAGGCAGCCAATCGGCGCCTCTTCTGGGTCATAAAATCCAACCCCCCCCCCCCCCCCCCATAGCCACCAGGCCCAGCGCATAGGCCTGCGAACACGATTTTTTTTTTCAAAACTTTATTTGTTCTTTTTGTCATTTTTTTTCTATTTTTTTTAATTTTTTTTAGGGGGGGCGGCGCTCTGGCGCCCCCTATGCACAAGCCGCCACTGACTACCACTGGCTCTTCCACCCAAAGGAAATGAACGACACATAGTCATTAGGACCCTGAGTTCAGGTCAGTACTCACAATGTCACAGGATCACCTGATGCCTCCTTCCAGTATCCACCCGACACTCTTCAGTGAGGGAGAGAATAATGTTCATAATGCCCCAGGATAGCCAGACCCCTTCTAACTTCCACTAGGCATACTTCAGTGAACTCTCCAGACCAGGTACTTAGGTGAGAATTCCGTTGATTATTTTCAGAAAAGGGATCTTAAGAAATAAGCCCCCAGCTATGCCAAAGCTGGGACCTTGATAAACTCCAGCAGTCTGCCCAAAGCCTCTCAGGCTGGGAGCTCCTCCAGTAGAACAGCAAGCCAACTGACCCAAGAATATTAATGTGCTTTCCAGCCACCTACTGGGCACGCCTCTCCCGGGATTGGCTGTAGCACAATAAATATTCAGGTTACACATTTGCCTTGCCCACCTCCTGTGTTCCTGAAGCCTCCTAAAAGCAGGGAAGAGCAATGAATCTGCAGCCTGTGAAGATTCAGAATAGCCCAATGCAATCAACACACCTCAGCAGATTACAGAAGAGCAAATAAAACTGAATTTGGCTAACATCCTAGCAACCCAACTAGGAGGGTGCTGAAGTCATATAATCCTTGATAGGAATGTGGTGCAATTAAAAGATAGTGGTAAGTCTAGAGCTAATATCTATGCATTATGCAGGGCCACTAAGCAGGAAGCACAGCCTGTAAATGTAATGAGCCCACACATATATACTTACAAATTCTACACAAAAAAATAAACCCTCACAGATAATTATTTAATGCGTGCTACATAAGTATTCAGTAAATTTTTACCTACGGCCTCAAAATTCATATATCATTGGAAAATGGGATTGAGGCGCTAAGGACTTTTATGGTACCGCAAGGACTTGCAACACCATAATTATAAAAATACAAGTTTTATTTATACAGATATTAAAAAACACAACTACCCATGTAGGGAGGGAAATAGACAAAACACATACTAGTATACTGGTCCAATCTCAGGATCAAGGCCATTAGATAAGGACTAGACAAAACAATTTGTACAATGAAAAATCCCTCCAGCATACATTGATTATTGGTGTAACTTCCCATACAGGGGGACCACCCATGTTCCTCCAATCTTACTCTACATGTTTCGCGGGAGATCCGCTTCATCAGGAGTACTCTTCAAGAGGAATTGATCTATAGAGAAATACAGATCGTAAGCAACAATATAACAAATAGTATGCGTGTCATAAATTCACAAAAATATATATATATATATATAAACAAACAATCTACATAGACATCTCCACCATCTCATGTGGATGCATACATTCTGAGTGTATATCCCAATCTTATCTCCACCTGTAAGGTCCTCGTCCAGACGGTAGAAATTGTCACAAGGGGGGGCAAGGGTCAACTCATTTCAAGAGATAGCAATGCCATAATGGCAGTCTCCCGGGTGAGTGTGGGATCCAGGAATGGTAACATAAATAGCAATTATACAAGCAAATAGCTTAACCTCCCTGGCGGTATGATTATGTCAGGAATTACATATCAAAAGCGGTACAATTCTTTTCATGGAAATTTGGCGTTATGTATTATAGGCCTACAATTCTTAGTAATTACTGACTTAAACCTGACCAAAACAAGAGTCTAGTAGACATCCCAGATGTGATAAATTTGAAACACAAACATGTGAATTATAATTTAATCAATAATATTATTTTATTATTTAATATATAATATATATAATAAAATTATATTATTGATTAGATTATAATTCATGCATTATATATTATATATAGATATATGTGTGTGTGTGTATATATATATATATATATACATACATATACATATATATATATATATATATATGCATACATATATATATATATATATATATATATATATATATATATATATATATGCATGCATATATATATATATATATATATATATATATACATATATATATATATGTATATATATATATATATATATATATATATATATATATATATATATGCATATATATATATATATATAATACAAAATGTGTTTTGTGTTTTGTGCAACGTTTTTTTTTTTTTTTGAATTTCCCTCCCTAGTTCCGCTCCCATGCAGCATTGCTGCTGCAGGGAACGGAACTAGGAAGTGATCAGAGCGACGGAGACCGACGGAGGAGCGGCGGGACTCTCGGCTGGCGGTCACAGCAATGAGAGATCATTGCTGGATCGCCAGGATAAGGTAAGAGAACACCGCTGCGCTCTCTGCAATCCTCCCCGAGCGTGACTCGGGGTTACCGCTCCTGATATGAAAAACCAACCCCGAGTCACGCTCGGGATTACCGCTAAGGAGGTTAAAGTCCATTATATATACAGTATATATATATATATGTAGCACTGCCCTCTAGAGGACTGCCAGATTTCAAATTTTCGGGTCCCCCTGAGTTACCATTAGCAACCTTGATATGCACAGTCTCTCTCTTCTCCTCCTCGGCTCACTCCAATAACCAGTCCAGGGGTATGTGGTTGTTTTTGTGTTTTATTATAAATTAGAGGTGGGATACTCCGAATTAACTATTCACAATGTTGGAGGACCTCTATCTTTAGAGACAGCCAGGCTGTAGATTCACCCTGCCTGGTGAATTTTGTTTTGAGTCTCTTTTCTTAAGACGACTTGATGAACTATGTGTTATCTTCAGGACACTCTCCTTAGTATCCTCTCTCTTGACTGCCAACACCCGTCCACTGATTATCTTACTCTTGGGGTGGCCCCCCCTCAAGTCAGGCCCCTTGACATGAGCCCCTGTACTCATAATACTGTTTTTCCAGGGTCTCCACTATCTCCCCTCCAGTCAGCTCTCCTGGACCTCTGGGCTCAACTCCATTCCTCAGGCCCTAAGAACGACCTCCTGCGGCCACGTGCCACTGCTACAGAGGAGGAGGCAGCTGCACCCCTCTCTCCGGGACTCAGCTCTCCAGCCAAAGACCTGCAGCACATGTGCTCCTGGCTTTTATACAGTATGCACTGAGGTGACCCGCCTCTGCCAATCACCAGGACTGTATCAAAGCCTATGCATCCATTTGTCAGGTTTCCGCCCACTGTCCAACATGCCTCCCCATTGGACCAATGAATCACATACTGAGCACAATGAGCAGACCTCACTGACAGATCCTGCTCTCTGGTAAGCAAAGAGCAATATAGATTTATCTGCAGCCACTCTAGTAAGTAGACAGAGCCAAAAACTATACTCTATCACTAGCACCTACCTAGGAGGGTGCTACATATAATAAAATAAACTGAGGGGATTCCTATGAAAAATGGGTGTAGTGTATCACCCCCAGAAACCTAACAAAAATAATCGTACAGATAAGCATGCATAAATCGTTAAAATACACTGTGTAATCTATAAAAACAGTAAAAAGACTATAGTTCCCCTACTGCGTCATGCGATAAGTTTTATTGATGAATTCATGTTTCATTCCTGCTCAATTTTCAGGAAAAGATCTTCTGGATAATAGGCTCATCACACAGACCAGATGCTGAATGTGACATCTGTATTTACTTTTAACTCCTTATATAGGGTGACAAGATATAAGGAATTCCATTCTCACTGCTGGAACACTCAGTGACAAGCTGTGCCAGTGACATAAGTGAGCCTGCAGCAGCCTTGCCTGGGCCAAGCCACAACGGAGCCAATCTGCCACTCGACGCTAATGACCACGGTGCTGTATAAACCCTGACAGCGCCATAGAAGAAATACTGGAATGAGTTTATTTTCCCAAAAGAGTATGGGAAAGTATAGCTGCAGCCATCTGGCCAATCCCATATAGGACTGCAAATAGTTGAGTATTTCCTGTGTCTGTGGTCCTTTTCCCCCCGGGACTGGAAGCCTTCCACATTCCTGGGAACAGCAAATAGAGGAAGGACTTTGAAATGGTATTCTAAAGACAACATCTGTGCAGCATGCCGTGTACGCACAGGAAGACACTACTGCATCGCCTATAATTTGATGCCTCCAGATTGTATCAGACTCTACTAAAGAAGAATTCCGATTAATTGTATGTGTCTAAAATGGCAACATGACATAACGCCTTCGTAATGTAAGAAAAGTTAGAATTGCATAAAATTTTTATGATCCAATGTAGTAAGTTTCCATGCTTACTTGTCTGTTCCATGTATTTGATGCATTCTTTGAAGAATATGCTAATCCAACATTTCATATTCCTGATATGTGCCTGCTGTACGACATACTTGTGTGAAAAAAGTATCCTGTTTTCAATGTATTGCTTCCTTTATGTGAAATACCTAGAGAACCTCTCAGTCCCTCTGATTTCCCTATAAAAACTGACCACGCTAGGCATGGGAGCACAGTGTGGTCAGTTTTCTAGCTGTGCTGGGAGGATAATAAACAGATGATATGACATCAATGTGGTTCACAATATATGCAGTGCGAACACTATTTATTGTGAACCATAGGGTCAGGAACTTGGAGACCACCACCCCACCAAATCTAGCTTTTTGTTTAACCACTTAAGGACCGCCCCACGTACATATACGGCCGCAGGGTGGCCCTTAAGCACAAAATCACGCATCTGTACATGATTTCTTCTTCCTGGTCTGGGGCGCACGCGGGTGCAGCTGCAGACCCACCCCCGCTGTAATTGGACACAGTGGGAGCCAATCAAGGGGTCTGGCGGACCCGATGTTCGCCGGAAACCCAGCGATCATTCGGAGAGGCAGAACCAGTGGCGTAGCGTAGGTTTTCAGCGCCCGGGGCAAGGTAAGTAATTTGCGCCCCCTACACAAATCTACTAGACCACTACACTGACACCTACACTGACCTAGCTGATCACTAAACAGACCTACCTTATTCCTACACTGACCTACCTGATTACTATACTGACACCTACACAGACCTACCTGACCACTACACAAACCTACCTGACCACTACACAGACACCTACACTGACCTACCTTATTCCAACACTGACCTACCTTATTCCTGCAGTAACCAACCTGATCACTACACTGACATACCAAATTTCTATACTGACACCTACACTGACCTACCTGAGCACTACACAGACCTACCTGAGCACTACACAGACCTACCTGATTCCTACACTGACCTACCTGACCACTACACAAACCTACCTGACAATTACACTGACCACTACAGAGACCTACCTGATTCCTACACTAAGGATGGCTGAGCAGGCTCCTAAATGGCAGCATGACACTGCGCCCCCCCCCCCAGATTTTGCGCCCGGTGCGGCTGGCCCCCTCAGCACCCCCCACGTTATGCCACTGGGCAGAACAGCTGTCTGCCTTTTTAGACAAGGCAGATCATTATTGTGCTAGTAAGGAAGACAGAGATCTTGTGTTTCTGTTAAGCAGGAACACGGATCTCTATCTTCCTACATTGTAACCATCTCCCACACAGTAGGAAAGCACTCCCAGGGAACACATTTAACCCTTTGATCGCCCCTGATATTAACCCCTTTCCTGACAGTTTGAAAAGTATAGTGACAGTGCATTCTTTTAGCACTGATCATTGTATTGGTGTCACTGGTCCCTAAAAAGCATCATTTAGTGTCGGATTTGTCCGCCGCTATGTCGCAGTCCCGCTAAAAATCGCTGATCGCCACCATTACTAGTAGAAAATATATTAAAAAAAAAAGTCCATAAGTCTATCCCATAGTTTGTAGACGCGATACATTTTTCCGCAAACCAATCAATATTCGCTTATTGGGATTTTATTTACCGAAAACATGTAGCAGAATACATATTGGCCTAAATTGACAAAGAAATGTTATTTTTTTTAAATATTTTTTGGATGTTGTCTGCATATGTCAGCATGTTTATTAATTCATGTAAAACTTTTAAAACTTTGCCTGTTTTGAAGTTTCTAAAGGGATGTAATGCAAGTAACCGGCACATATAGTCAGTTCAGGTCACATTGGAGCATGAAGATAATGGTACAAGAGTTAATACAGCATGAGGATACCGTGGTAACCAAGGGTAATGAAGATTTCTCTAGCAGCTTGTCATGAACATGTACAGTGGGTACGGAAAGTATTCAGACCCCCTTAAATGTTTCACTCTTTGTTATATTGCAACCATTTGCTAAAATCATTTAAGTTCATTCTTCTTCCTCATGAATGTACACATAGCACCCCATACTGACGGAAAAACATAGAATTGTTGACATTGTTGCAGATTTATTAAAAAAGAAAAACTGAAATATCACATGGTCCTAAGTATTCAGACCCTTTGCTGTGACACTCATATATTTAACTCAGGTGCTTTCCATTTCTTCTGATCATCCTTGAGATGGTTCTACACCTTCATTTGAGTCCAGCTGTGTTTGATTATACTGATTGGACTTGATTAGGAAAGCCACACACCTGTCTATATAAGACCTTCCAGATCACAATGCATGTCAGAGCAAATGAGAATCATGAGGTCAAAGGAACTGCCTGAAGAGCTCAGAGACAGAATTGTGGCAAGGCACAGATCTGGCCAAGGTTACAAAAAGATTTCTGCTGCACTTAAGGTTCCTAAGAGCACAGTGGCCTCCAGAAACCTCAAATGGAAGACGTTTGGGACGACCAGAACCCTTCCTAGAGCTGGCCGTGCGGCCAAACTGAGCTATCGGGGGAGAAGAGCCTTGGTGAGAGAGGTAAAGAAGAACCCAAAGATCACTGTGGCTGAGCTCCAGAGATGCAGTCAGGAGATGGGGAAAAGTTGTAGAAAGTCAACCATCACTGCAGCCCTCCAACAGTCAGGGCTTTATGGCAGAGTGGCCCGACGGAAGCCTCTCCTCAGTGTAAGACACATGAAAGCCCGCATGGAGTTTGCTAAAAAACACCTGAAGGACTCCAAGATGGTGAGAAATAAGATTCTCTGGTCTGATGAGACCAAAATAGAACTTTTTGGCCTTAATTCTAAGCGGTATGTGTGGAGAAAACAAGGCACTGCTCATCACCTGTCCAATACAGTCCCAACAGTGAAGCATGGTGGTGGCAGCATCATGCTGTGGGGGTGTTTTTCAGCTGCAGGGACAGGACGACTGGTTGCAATCGAGGGAAAGATGAATGCGGCCAAGTACAGGGATATCCTGGACAAAAACCTTCTCCAGAGTGCTCTGGACCTCAGACTGGGCCGAAGGTTTACCTTCCAACAAGACAATGACCCTAAGCACACAGCTAAAATAACGAAGGAGTGGCTTCACAACAACTCCGTGACTGTTCTTGAATGGCCCAGCCAGAGCCCTGACTTAAACCCAATTGAGCATCTCTGGAGAGACCTAAAAATGGCTGTCCACCAACGTTTACCATCCAACCTGACAGAACTGGAGAGGATCTGCAAGGAGGAATGGCAGAGGATCCCCAAATCCAGGTGTGAAAGACGTGTTGCATCTTTCCCAAAAAGACTCCTGGCTGTATTAGATCAAAAGGGGGCTTCTACTAAATACTGAGCAAACGGTCTGAATACTTAGGACCATGTGATATTTCAGTTTTTCTTTTTTAATAAATCTGCAACAATGTCAACAATTCTGTGTTTTTCTGTCAGTATGGGGTGCTATGTGTACATTCATGAGGAAGAAGAATGAACTTAAATGATTTTAGCAAATGGTTGCAATATAACAAAGAGTGAAAAATTTAAGGGGGTCTGAATACTTTCCGTACCCACTGTACATGTGGCAGGTGAGAGAGCCTCTTGCAGCGAGGGAGATGTTGTCAGCACTCCTTCAGCAGTGATCCATCTCCCTTAGCATCTAAAGCAGATCTGCACTGCCAGAGCCCTCATCCTGTACACAGGTACGAAAGAGGATAAGTTAAGTGAAGTGCATGCATGTAGACTGCTAGGTGCAATGTGCACCCCATACTGTTACTGGGAGTGAGGTAGCGGTGATACCCTGGACAGGTGGAGAGGGCCAGGTCTCTGCATGTCCCTCCTTATTGCACAAGTAACGTGGTGATGTACAGTAATGTCGAGATCAGTCAGTTGTTCCAGTAAAGGTATCCTTTGTGTAAGTCAATGACACTTTCCAAAGTGCCTAGCATAGCCCAGAAGAACCCACCCTGGGGTAGGGCTCTCATGTGACCCTTGTTTGGTGCCCAATGAGGAGGGAAACCTGTCCTGTTAAACTGCTGTATGGTCTTGGCCACCATGCTGCAGCTCAGTTTCAGGGTCTTGGCAATCTTCTTATAGCCTAGGCCATCTTTATGTAGAGAAACATTTTATTTTTAAGATCCTCAGAGAGTCCTTTGCCATGAGGTGCCATGTTGAACTTCCAGGGACCAGTATGAGAGAGTGAGAACGATAACACCAAATTTAACACACCAGCTCCCCATTCACACCTAAGATCTTGTAACACTAACGAGTCACATGACACCGGGGAGGGAAAATGGCTATTTGGGCCCAATTTGGACATTTTCACTTAGGGGTGTA
Source organism: Pelophylax lessonae (assembly GCF_965119305.1). Taxonomy (NCBI): domain Eukaryota; kingdom Metazoa; phylum Chordata; class Amphibia; order Anura; family Ranidae; genus Pelophylax; species Pelophylax lessonae. The sequence goes on along the minus strand of NC_138769.1, from coordinate 674,102,096 downwards.
CTCACTTTCGTTGCCAGCGGTTTAGACATTAATGGCTGTGTGTTGAGGTATTGAGGGGACAGCAAATTTACATTGTTATACAAGCTGCACACTCACTACTTTGCATTGTAGCAAAGTGTCATTTCTTCAGTGTTGTCACATGAAAAGATATAATAAAATACTTACAAAAAATGAGAAGTGTACTCACAATATGTACTCATATTTTCAAAAAGTGAGATACTGTATGCCAAGTTTCTCTCTAATTCAGCCTACTGTGTATTTACTATTTGTTCTACTTTTTCTCAGTTATATTAAATTACTATTCTTCTCATAGTTTCTTGCTTTGCTTAGTCCTTCTGTTCCTTCCTAGTTTTTCAAATTTTGCTGGTTGCCAAGGGTGATCAGTTCACAAGGGGCGTAGGTGTACAGAACAAAAGAGCTAAATAAGTTAACGTTTCATCAGACTCTATAATATGTAAAGGATCACTGTACCGAAATGATATAACTTTCATAAAGAGGTTGACGTAAAAAACATTTATCACCCATGAATGAATATGAAAAAGTATCAGTCATCAGCTGTCATTTTTTTTTTCTCCTTTTACTTAACAAGGCTAAAAACACGGAGAATTGGTCTACTCGAAAATGTATATAAAAGCCATTTACCCAAATGCAATATTAACCGCTTGCCGACCGCCGCAAGTACATATACTGCGGCGGTCAGCCCCGTGAAGGCAAGTGATGTACCCGTATGTCACTCGTCTGCGAGACAACAGGGGGTGAGCGCGCGCCGCCGGAGGCGCGCTCCCGCCCCCGCTCACTCACTGGGATCCCCGCGCGTGTGACCGGCAGACCCGATGTCCGCCGGTCACTCGCGATCCTCAGTTACAGAGGGAGAAAGGCAGGTGGCTAATGTAAACAAAGCCGCCTGTCATTCTTCCTTGTGTAACAGCAGAGATCATACGGTCCTGCTATGTAGGATCGTAGATCTCTGCTGTTACATGAAAAGCCACATCCCTGCAAAGTAAGAAACACGCCCCTAGGGACACACTTAACCCCTTCTTCTCCAATAAAGTTAACCCCTTCCCTGCCAGTGTCATTTTTACAGTAACAGTGCATATGTATAGCACTGATTACTGTAGTAATGTCACTGGTACCCCCAAAAGTGTCAAAAATGTCAGTCAAGGGTCCGATCTGTCCGCCGCAATGTCGCAGTACCGCAAAAAAAAACGCAGATCGCCACCATTACTCGTTAAAAAAAACAATAAAAATGACAAAAATCTTTCCCTTAGTTAGTAAACGCAATAACTTTTGCGCAAACCAATCAAAATACGCTTATTGGGATTTTTTTACCAAACATATGTAGCAGAAATCAAATTGGCCTAAAATGTTAAAAAATTTTGATTTTTACATTTTTTGTTTGTGAATTTCATATAAAAAACGTGAAAAATATTGTTATTTCTGCAAAATTGCCGCTCTTTTTTTGTATATAGTGCATGATCAAAAAATCGCACAGGTGATCAAATACCACCAAAAGAAAGCTCTGTTTGTGGGAAAAAAAAGGACGTCAATTTCATTTGGGTACAGTTTCACACGACCGCGCAATTGTCCGTTAAAGTCACGCAGTGCCAAATCGCAAAATACCCCCTGGTCAGGAAGGGGGTAAGATCTTCCGGGGCTTAAGTGGTTAAAAGGCATTTAACAGAACTTTACCAACGTTATGGACTGTGGCCCAGCTTGGGCAGGATTTTTTCCCCTTCTTCAGCTCACTACTGGTCAGTGAATTTGTCCATCACAGTGACAGACCAATTGTTAGTTGCTAAAGGTAGAAAGGGGTTGGCCAGAGATCAACTCCAGTGCTTGAAGTGGGTTAGTCCTGCCCAGACCCTGCCTCTAAATATGCGGGGACTGCCCACTCGCTGCCCTAATCCCCAGGACACACAATCAGTGGAATACAGGGCCAAGAGATAGGACTGTCCCAGCAAATCCAGGACAGTTGGCATATATGGGTAAGTGTAAGACTTGGTGGGGTTGCTGGGGATAGATTTCCCAATTATTTTTATTACTAACTGTATTGAAATGTTTTCTGTTTGAGCTGTGGGAAGGGGCACCCAGTGTAAACCCATGCAAACACAAACAGAATATACAAACCCCACACACCTACAAGGGCCGCAGAACAAGATTCCGTTACCACTGTATTACACAATCTGGAATACGTACTGTATATAGGTATGTGTAAATGTTGTGGATTACTCTTAGACAAACAGAATCTTTTTTCATTTTTTGGTCCTTGAAGAATCGGTTAAATAATTTGCATTTCAAGTCTGAAGGCCCTTCAGTAAACTAAGCTAAGCTAAGTCGCTAATAGGGAAAAACAATCTGTTGTCAAAATGTGCTAAAGAAATTGCCAACAGAGAGCTCAACATCTGTAACTGAGTTTGCTGGTGCCAAAGATTGTGTCATCAGTGATTTAAAAAAAAAAAAAAAAAAAGTCTTATTCACACCCACATTTCTGGAAAGAATATTGTCTTTGGCTTGGCTAAGGTTAGCTCCATGTGGTGGTCTCAGTTCAGCATGAACCACAGCTGATATCCTTCAAATATGTTATGTACATGCCTATCCTGACCTTCTTGATTGCCTTCGGAAATGATTAAAGAGCAAGGAAAAGAAAGTAAAGCAAAGAGTAATAAAAATGAAACAGTATGTTTAAAATTGTAAACTTTATTTTTTCCCTTTTTAGTTTTGGATAGATTAGGTAGGGTTAGAACTAGAGATTGACCGATTATCAGCAACACCGATATATCGGGGCCGATATGCACTTCCCCCGATATATCTGTATCGGCCTTTGGATTTACCGATATTGCAGTGACGTCATTGCGTATGTTGCGCGCACATGTTCTGCCTTCTAACACCGCCTCCCACGCCTGCGCAGCCCATACATGATGCCATTTCACCACGTGCTGCACACGTTCTCTACCTTAAGACTGCCTCCCACAGCCTTGTGTTACAGCCAGCTGCAGTCCGGTCCGGTCACGGTGCCAGCCATTCATCCAGCCATCCATCCAGCCACAGGCCCTGGCCTCAGCCACCCACCACAGGTTGCCAGCCGCCAGCCATCTGACTCACAACAGAACAGGGTGCCAGCAGGCCAGCATTCAGCCACCCACTCCACAACAGGGTTCCAGCGAGCAAAGCAGCCACCCAGATGACACCACAAAGCCACCCACCCGCCTCCGTGACCAGTGACCACACATTGTTCCAGCAAGCCAGCTACCCACAACAGGCCAGGGGGAGTGACACCAAGCCAGCCACCCACACAACACGGTGACCCCAAGCCAGCCACCAACTACAGTGTTCCAGCAAGCCAGCCCCCCACCACAGTGTTCCAGCTAGACACCCACCCACCCACCACAGTGTTCCAGCAAGCAAGCCACCCACAACAGAGTGACACCAAGCAAGCCAGCCACCACAGTGTTCCTGCAAGCCAACCACCCAGAAAAGGGTGACACCAAGCCAGCCAGCCACCCACCACAGTGTTCCTGCAAGCCAGCCACCCATAACAGGGTGACACCAAGCCAGCCACCCACCACAGTGTTCCTGCAAGCCAGCCACTCATAACAGGGTGACACCAAGCCAGCCAGCCACCCACCACAGACTGTTCCTGCAAGCCAGCCACCCATAACAGGGTGACACCACACCAGCCAGCACTGTGTCCCTGCAAGCCAGCCACCCATAACAGGGTGACACCAAGCCAGCCAGCCACCACATTGTTCCTGCAAGCCAGTCACCCATAACAGGGTGACATCAAGCCAGCCACCCACCCACCACAGACTGTTACTGCAAGCCAGCCATCCAGAACAGCGTGACACCAAGGAAGCCAGCCATCACAGTGTTCTGGCAAGCAAGTCAGCCACAATAGGGTTACACTAAGCCACCCACATTGCCAGACATCAGCCACCAACCCACACTGCCAGTCGTCAGCCACCAACCCACAACAGGGTGCCGGCAAGCAACCCACATGGCCAAGCATCAGCCACCAACCCACAACAGGGTGCCAGCAAGCAACACGCACTGCCAGGCGTCAGCCACCAACTGACAACAGGGTACCAGCAAACAACCCACACTGCCAGGCGTCAGCCACCAACTAGAGATGTATAGAACTGTTCGCCGGCGAACTTCCCATGTTCGCGTTCGCCGCTGCGGGCGAACATATGCGATGTTCGGTCCGCCCCCCATAATACATCATTGAGGCAAACTTTGACCCTGAACCTCACAGTCAGCAGACACATTTCCAGCCAATCAGCATACCTCCCTCCCACACCCTCCCACCTCCTATAAATAAGCAAGGGCAGCATCCATCTTAGATCATTCTGAAGCAGTGTGTGTAGTGAGAATAGGGAGAGAGCTGCTGCTGCTGCTGCTGCTGCTGCTGCTGTTAAGCTAGGGACAGTTAGTCAGTGTTCCTGGTCTTGCAGTGTTCTTGGTCCACTACTGCTGTAAGGACAGCACCCCAAAAAGCCCTTCTAAGGGCTGGTATTTGTGTAATTTTTTATATATATATATATATATATATATATATATATATATATATATATATATATATTTCTAGCGTCCCCAAAAGCCCTTTTAAGGGCTGGTAATTGAGTTGTTTCTTCTTATATATATATATATATATATATATATATCTATCTAGTGTCCCCAAAAGCCCTTTTAAGGGCTGGTAATTGAGGTTTTTTTTTTTTTATTTATATATATACATATATATATATTTAGCGTCCCCAAAAGCCCTTTTAAGGGCTGGTAACTGGTAATAGAGTTTTTCCTATATATATATATATATATATATATATATATATCTATTGTACACTGCAGTTGCCTGCCCGCTGTGTGTGAGAGGCCAAAGACCTACCACAGACTGTACTGTGTGCACACCACACTCATTTCGGGTGGCACAGGCACAGTACCTGGCATTTTAAAAAATATTTTTTTTTTTCCTCTGTCATAATTGCAGTGAGTGCTGTGTCAGGTCCACAGAGTGCACTGTACCCACTGCAGTGCACTGCCCACCACTGATATATATACGGTGGCACAGCATCTTGTTGCAATAACTTGAAAAAAAAAAATATTTTTTATTATTGCAGTTGCCTGGGCTGCCAGTGACTGTCAGGTCCACAGAGTGTACTGTGCCCACTGCAGTGCCACTGTGTGCCCACCCACCACTGATATATAAGGTGGCACAGCAGCTTGCAAAGTAAAAAAAAATATATATTTTTTTTAAATTGCAGTTGCCTGGGTGCCAGTGACTGCTGTCAGGTCCACAGAGAGTGTACTGTGCCACTGCCCACCCACCACTGATATATAAGGTGGCACAGCAGCTTGCAAAGTAAAAAAAAATATATATTTTTTTTAAATTGCAGTTGCCTGGGTGCCAGTGACTGCTGTCAGGTCCACAGAGAGTGTACTGTGCCACTGCCCACCCACCACTGATATATAAGGTGGCACAGCAGCTTGCAAAGTAAAAAAAATATATATATTTTTTTAAATTGCAGTTGCCTGGGTGCCAGTGACTGCTGTCAGGTCCACAGAGAGTGTACTGTGCCACTGCCCACCCACCACTGATATATAAGGTGGCACAGCAGCTTGCAAAGTAAAAAAATATATATATATTTTTTAAATTGCAGTTGCCTGGGTGCCAGTGACTGCTGTCAGGTCCACAGAGAGTGTACTGTGCCACTGCCCACCCACCACTGATATATAAGGTGGCACAGCAGCTTGCACTCATAGTACAACAGTAACAACACATTAAAAAAAATGACAGGCAGAGGCAGGCCACCCCGCAAGGGCCGTCGTGGTCGTGGTGCTGTGATTTCCTTAGGCCCTAGAATAATGCCCAGTGTTCAGAGGCCACCACAGACCCTGAACTCAAAAAATTCTGAGGCCATAGTTGACTGGCTTACACAGGACACCCAATCATCTACAGCTTCCGCTTGGAACCTTAATGTACCATCCTCCTCCAGCTCAGCTTCGGGCACCTCTCAATTTACCACTCGCCAGCCCGCCGGCACCACCACCAACACTAGCACCACAGCCGCTTCACTTGATCCATCAGAGGAGTTATTTTCACATCAGTTGGAAGAAATAAGTGATGCGCAACTATTAGTGCCAGAGGATGTAGATAACGGGGATATGTCTCAGTCAGGCAGCATTATACACATGGACGTACATTGTGATGATGATGATGATGATGATGTTGTACCTGCTGCTGCTGCCTTTGCTGAGTTGTCAAGTGAAGCGGCTGATGATGACGATGTGTCTGTGGATGTCACCTGGGTGCCTGCTCGAAGAGCAGAAGAAGAGGGGGAAAGTTCAGATGGGGAGACAGAGAGGAGGAGGAGACGAGTTGGAAGCAGGGGGAGGAGGTCATCGCAAGGAGCTAGTGGCGCAGTCAGACAGCATGTAGATTCGGCACCCGGGGTCAGCCAGACAGCACGCCAATCAACGCAAGCTGTTGCCACCACCAGAATGCCGTCCTTGCAAAGCTCAGCAGTGTGGCATTTTTTTTGTGTGTCTGCCTCTGATATCAGCGATGCCATTTGTAACCTGTGCCAAAAGAAACTGAGTCGTGGGAAGTCCAACACCCACCTAGGTACAACTGCTTTGCGAAGGCACATGATCTCACATCACAAACGCCTATGGGATCAACACATGAGTAAAAGCAGCACACAAACTGAAAGCCACCATCCTCCTCCTGGTCCAGCATCTTCAGCCACGTCAACCACTGCTGTCCTCCATGCCCCCTATCAACAACCCCTTCCTCCGCCTCTCACCTTCAGCAGTTCCTGCTCGTCACCTGCCCACAGTCAGGTGTCTGTGAAGGAAATGTTTGAGCGTAAGAAGCCAATCTCACAGAGTCACCCCCTTGCCCGGCGTCTGACAGCTGGCTTGTCGGAACTCTTAGCCCGCCAGCTTTTACCATACAAGCTGGTGGAGTCTGAGGCCTTCAAAAAATTTGTCGCTATTGGGACACCGCAGTGGAAGGTACCCGGCCGAAATTATTTTTCACAAAAGGCAATCCCCAACCTGTACTCTATTGTGGAAAAGGAAATCATGTCCCGTCTGGCACACAGTGTTGGGGCAAGGGTCCATCTGACCACTGATAGCTGGTCTGCAAAGCACGGTCAGGGCAGGTATATAACTTACACTGCGCATTGGGTAAACCTGCTGGCGGCTGCCAAGCATGGAATGCGTGGCTCTGCTGCAGAGGAGTTGGTGACACCGCCACGACTTGCAGGCAGGCCTGCTGCCACCTCCTCTACTCCTCCTACTCCATCCTCTTTGCTAACCTCCTCGGCTGAGTCCTCTTCTGCTGTTGCGTCTTGCTCCACACCAACTGCACCCCCCCAGCTCCCCAGGGGCTATTCCACATGCCGGATACGACAGTGTCACGCTGTCTTGGGGTTGACTTGCCTGAAAGCAGAGAGTCACACCGGACCAGCACTACTGTCCGCCCTGAACGCACAGGTGGATCAGTGGCTGACCCCGCACCAAATGGAGATCGGCAAAGTGGTGTGTGACAACGGCAGCAATTTGTTGGCGGCATTGAATTTGGGCAAGTTGACACATGTGCCGTGCATGGCACATGTGTTGAATCTGATTGTGCAACGTTTTGTGCAGAAGTACCCAGGCTTACAGGACGTCCTCAAGCAGGCCAGGAAGGTGTGTGGCCATTTCAGGCGTTCCTACACGGCCATGGCGCACTTTGCAGATATTCAGCGGCGAAACAACATGCCAGTGAGGCGCTTGATTTGCGACAGCCCGACACGTTGGAATTCAACACTGCTAATGTTCGACCGCCTGCTCCAACAAGAAAAAGCGGTCAACGAGTATTTGTATGACCGGGGTGCTAGGACAGCCTCTGCGGAGCTGGGTATTTTTTTGCCACGTTACTGGACGCTCATGCGCAATGCCTGTAGGCTCATGCGTCCTTTTGAGGAGGTGACAAACCTAGTGAGTCGCATCGAAGGCACCATCAGCGACATCATCCCATATGTTTTTTTCCTGGAGCGTGCCCTGCGAAGAGTGCTGGATCAGGCCGTAGATGAGCGTGAAGAGGAAGAGGAAGAGTTGTGGTCACCATCACCACCACCAGAAACAGCCTTACCATCGATTGCTGGACCTGCGGCAACACTGGAAGAGGAGTGTGAGGAAGAGGAGTCAGAGGAGGAATGTGGCTTTGAGGAGGAGGAACACCAACCACAGCAGGCATCCCAGGGTGCTCGTTGTCACCTATCTGGTACCCGTGGTGTTGTACGTGGCTGGGGGGAAGAACACACCTTCAATGACATCAGTGAGGACGAGGAATTGGACATGAGTAGCTCGGCATCCAACCTTGTGCAAATGGGGTCTTTCATGCTGTCATGCCTGTTGAGGGACCCTCGTATAAAAAGGCTGAAGGAGAACGACCTGTACTGGGTGGCCACACTACTAGACCCCCGGTATAAGCAGAAAGTCTGTGATATGTTACCCAATTACCGGCAGTCGCAAAGGATGCAGCAGCTACAAAATAAGTTAAAAAGTATGCTTTACACAGCATATAAGGGTGATGTCACAGCACAACGGGAATCCAACAGGGGAAGAGGTGAAAGTAATCCTCCTCCTACCACCACAACCACGCCGGCAAGGACAGGACGCTTTACAGACGTCTTGTTGATAGAGGACATGCGGAGCTTTTTTAGTCCTATGCATCGCCACAGCCCTTCGGGGTCCACCCTCAGAGAACGACTCGACCGACAGGTAGCAGACTACCTTGCCTTAACTGCAGATATCGACACTCTGAGGAGCGATGAACCCCTTGACTACTGGGTGTGCAGGCTTGACCTGTGGCCTGAGCTATCCCAATTTGCCATTGAACTTCTGGCCTACCCCGCTTCAAGTGTGCTGTCAGAAAGGACCTTCAGCGCAGCAGGAGGTATTGTCACTGAGAAGAGAAGTCGCCTAGGTCAAAAAAGTCTTGATTACCTCACGTTTATTAAGATGAATGAGGCATGGATCCCGAAGGGACTGACAGTGGGGGATGCATTTGACTAAAAAAGGCCTGGTGATGACTGAGATGCCTTGGCCTAAAAATGGTCCACACGCTGCTGTATATAATCATTCTCTGCATGCCGGATGACTTACGTGACGTCTCCGCCACCAACTACGGTTCAAGCCGCAATTTTTTAGTGCACTTTCTGCCTTAAAACCTCAATTTTTCAGGCCGCTGCTATGGCAGCGGCTGCAACAATACCTGCTTTTTCATGCATGTTTACATGCCTAATTTTTCTGGCCTCTGGTGCTACACTGTGGCTGCAAAAAAACAAAAAAAAAGGCACATACATGTGTCAATTCCCCTTCGTGATCGTTACCTTGTCGTGGTGAAGGGGCTTGCGCATCACAATGAAGCGATCACCTCTAGGATTGTGTTGGCACACCCCAGATGATAAGGTCGTTGCTTCATTGTGAACAGACCAAAAGCGATCCGCAGGATAATTTCTCATAGAAAAAACATTCATTTTCTTTCATTCTTTCTGCGGAGCTGGGTATTTTTTGGCCGCGTTACTGAATGCTCATGAACAATGGCTGTAGGCTCATGCGTCCTTTTGCGGAGGTGACAACCCTGGTGGTCAGTCGAACCCAAGGCAACATCATCGACCTCATCCCATATGCGTTTTTTCTGGAGCGTGCCCTGCGAAGAGTACTGGATCAGGCTGTAGATGAGCATGAAGAGGAAGAGTTGTGGTCCCCATCACCACCAGAAGCAGCCTTGTCGTTGTCAATTGCTGGACCTGTGGCAACGCAGAGAGAGGAGTCTGAAGAAGAGAAGTCAGAGGAGGATGTTGGCTTTGAGGAGGTGGAATACCAGCCACAGCAGGCGTCCCAGGGGGCTTGTTGTCACCTTTCGGGGACCCTTGGTGTTGTACGTGGCTGGGTGGAGGAAGAGACCTTCAATGATGTCAGTGAGGACAAGGAACGGGACATGGCTAGCTGGTATCCAACCTTGTGCAAATGGGGAGTTTGCGGTTGTGCAAATGGACTGACTGACTGTTAAACGGGGAGTATGGTCTGTCAGAGTTTGGTCTGTCACTGTGAAGCGGGCGACGGGCGTAACCCTTACACTACTTGACCGATAAAACATCAATCCTGATCGTATTCACACACTGGATGTTTTAGTGCTGGTTTACACTGCCGCTACCACTAAAGTAGCGTCGCTTCCAGTGCGACTTTGGCGCGACTTAGCGCGACTTTGGCGCGACCTCATCGCGAGGCGACTTTTTATTTGGCCAATCACAATATCATGTTTTGTGACCGTCACCTAATTTCCTTTTCCTGTTTTTTGTTTTACATATTTCCCCATGTGTGCAGTGTTGTCTGTGTCATAGCTCAACTGATAGGCATGTTTGCCTTGGCATATCATATTTCAGCTTGCCAGAAAGAAAAAAAGACAGCTGGAAAGACACTGCATTAGTTTTCTACTAAAAATTATAAGAAAAATGCTGTTTTTTTGGGGTTCTGGACATACTACAGAGCTGAAACTTGACAGGTACACTTTTTAGACCCCCCAGACACTAAATACAAAAAATGACATGCCTGCCTAAAAAAATGCCCGATAAATGCCTGCAAGAAAAAAAGCCAGCCGCAGAGAAGCCATATTCCTGAAAATATAAGAAAAATGCTGTTTTTTAGGGGTTCTGGACATGCTACAGAGCTGAAACTTGACAGGTACACTTTTTAGACCCCCCAGACACTAAATACAAAAAATGACATGCCTGCCTAAAAAAATGCCCGCTAAATGCCTGCAAGAGAAAAAGCCAGCCGCAGAGAAGCCGTATTCCTGAAAATATAAGAAAAATGCTGTTTTTTTTAGGGGTTCTGGACATGCTACAGAGCTGAAACTTGACAGGTACACTTTTTAGACCCCCCAGACACTAAATACAAAAAATTACATGCCTGCCTAAAAAAATGCCCGCTAAATGCCTGCAAGAGAAAAAGCCAGCCGTAGAGAAGCCGTATTCCTGAAAATATAAGAAAAATGCTGTTTTTTAGGGGTTCATTGACAGCGGATGGACAAAAAGGAAATTGGTGTGGAATACAAAAGTGATGCAAGGATCTCACACTGAGTACCGTAGAGAAATGTTTCTAGGCGTGCTTGAAGAATGGGGAATCAACAAAGACCGAGTGATGCTTGCTCAACTTCGAGACAGTGAAGCAAACATGTGGAAAGGAATGAGGCTTGCTGGTATGTCAGACCTCTGTGTCATGGCACAAAACACCCTCCAACTTTCAAATGATAGTCTGTCAAGCCAAAGAGCTTTGATTGATATATGTTTTGAAGAGCATGAAGAGATTAAAAATGTTGTGCTTGCAAGTCTTTTGAATCCTCGATATAAGAACCATGCTCTCTTCTGATGATGTATTGGCTAAGGCGAAACAATGGCTGACAGAAGATATTCAACAGGAGGTTCCTGCCGAAAAGACAAGTCCAGAACACTATTTTTATGAAGAGCAGCATGCTGCAAAAACAGACAAATGTCCAAAAATACGTCAACGAACAGAAGTCTTCTTCATCGTGATCGAATTTATCAGGACATTTTCAGTGTTTTATTGGGGCCTCATGTGGAGGATTCAATTACTTCTGAAACTGCAACTATGAGCTTGGATGATGAACTTCATCTCTATTTGAAAGAAGCAGTAATTGACAGACAAAGTCATCCTCTTCAGTGGTGGTAAGAAAATTAGGCACGCTACAAAAGACTTGCTTCCCATGCTAGAAGATACCTCTCTGTCTCTGCTGCTCTGTCCTCCACTACTCCTGAGCATGTTTATGAAGTGGCAGCATTGTATGAACAAAACAGAAGACCTTTAACAGGTGACCATGGACTTGCTGAAATGTTCTGCTTTCTGCATTATAATATTGTTCTACTTAACTGGGAGTATTAAAAAGAGTAGTGTCCACTCCACTCCAATCCACTGTGTAGCTGTTTCCTAGTTTTTTTTCTAGCAGTTTTGCACTTCTGCAGTAGTTGCAGTGAGTGCCTTACTGCTAAAAGTCCAATCCAACGTCTAGCTTTTGCCTAGCTTTTTTTTCTAGCAGTTTTGCACTGACTGCTGTAGTTGCAGTGAGTGCCCTACTGCAAAGAGTCCAATCCAATGTATAGCTGTTGCCTAGTTTTTTTCTAGCAGTTTTGCACTGACTGCTGTAGTTGCAGTGAGTGCCCTACTGCAAAGAGTCCAATCCAATGTATAGCTGTTGCCTAGTTTTTTTCTAGCAATTTTGCACTGACTGCTGTAGTTGCAGTGAGTGCCCTACTGCAAAGAGTCCAATCCAATGTATAGCTGTTGCCTAGTTTTTTTCTAGCAATTTTGCACTGACTGCTGTAGTTGCAGTGAGTGCCCTACTGCAAAGAGTCCAATCCAATGTATAGCTGTTGCCTAGTTTTTTTCTAGCAGTTTTGCACTGACTGCTGTAGTTGCAGTAAGTGCCCTACTGCAGTGGTAGTCCACTGTGTGACTCCAATCCACTGTCTAGCTGTTGTCTAGCTTTTTTTCGAGCAGTTTTGCACTGACTGCTGTAGTTGCAGTGAGTGCCCTACTGCAAAGAGTCCAATCCAATCCAATGTGTAGCTGTTGCATAGCTTTTTTTCTAGCAGTATTGCACTGACTGCAGTAGTTGCAGTGAGTGCCTTACTGCAGAGGTAGTCCTCCACTGACACCAGTCTGATCCACTGTGACATGTGTAGCTGTTGCCTTGCTCTTTTTCTAGCAGTATTGCACTGACTGCAGTAGTTGCAGTGAGTGCCTTACTGCAGAGGTAGTCCTCCACTGACTCCAATCCAATCCACTGTGTATGTATGTGTATTGTGTAGCTGTTGTTGTTGCCTAGCTTTTTTCTAGCAGTTTTGCACTGAATGCAGTAGTTGCAGTTGCAGTGAGTGCCATACTGCAGAGGTAGTCCACTGACTCCAGTCCAATCCACTGTGTAGCTGTTGCCTAGCTTTTTTTGTAGCAGTTTTGCACTGACTACACTGCAGTAGTGAATTAAAAATATTGCAGTGAGTCCACTACTGCAGCACTTATTATGCATTAATGCACAATCAGATGATGTGAAATGCAAATGTCCCTACAAGTGCACTTTTCCTATCACCACAATATTTAGTAAAAAAAATATACACAAGTAACTATAAACATAAGAAATATACATAAAAACACACAGCAAATGAAAAAAAATCATGTTATCTAGTTTTTTGGGAAGTTCTTTTTTTGCTACTTTTCTTACATCAGTGTCATGCATGATGTGATCAAAAAAATATACCAACTATTATATTTTGATTAAATTTAAAAAAAATTTGTAGCATCCTCAAACTTTCTCGTTCAGGAACTTTTGTTAGTACTAAGTACTACGTACTACGTATTTTTAAATTGTGCAGGTTCAGGTACATTACATTAGGTACTGCTTTGCCCTGAAAGCTTGTCCTGAAGATTTGGATGTTAGTGCAAATATAAATGTATCATGGTGGACAGTACTCAATTGTTCTTGTTGCAAGTGCACTAATACAGCTACAATCACTTCAAGCATTAGGCACCCTAAATTCTTTTGCACACTAAAAATTTGAGACAAGGACCAGCAATATACAGTAAGTCTGTCAGGGTTCTGTTGCACTTCATGGTGCTGTCTAACATTGGGGATTTGCTTACAGGAGGGGAGGACTAGTGGCTTTAACTATATCCAATCAGCCACCTGGAAATAAGAGGTAATTTAGAGGGGAGATGTTTATTAGTCAAGAATTGTATTTTGAGTGAGGAGAGTGTGGAACCAAGCAAGATGTATAATACTTACAACAGGACTCCTGTATTGTCAGAAAAATATACTTGTGGTATATCCCCCACGCCAATGTAAACTATAAATAGGTGTAGTGATAAATTAAATTAAATAAGATGAATATAAATTAATGTGATGTGCAGCTGCTAAGGACAATTGACAAATAAATGTGTATAGCCACTATAAATAGGGGCTACCTACAGCGCTTGCTAATAATAAAGGTATGTTACTGTGGTACTCTCAAAAGTTCATATAAACCATATTCCTTGTAAGTAATAAATAATACAATGAAATATAAATATGTGCATCAAATAATATTTTTGTGCAAATTATGCAGTGATAATCAATATCTCTAAGTGCACACAGTAAAGCAGTTCAAATAAAGTGCATAAAATATATAAGGTGCTGGTGTCTCATTAGTGCTCTATAAAGTCCATATGGATATAAGGTGACTTCAGTGATCACAGTTCAGAAGTTACATAGTTACATAGTAGTTGAGGTTGAATAAAGACAATAGTCCATCCAGTTCAACCTGTTTAGATGTGTGTGGCCGTAATCATCTCTCATAACCCTTAATGTTCTGATCCTTGAGATGTATGTCCAAGAGTCTTTTGAAAGTAGCCATACTTCCCGCAGAAACCACCTCTTGTGGTAGAGAATTCCACAATCTTGTAGCCCTAACAGTAAAGAACCCCCTGCGTTGCTTGAGGTTAAAACGCTTCTCCTCTAATCGCATTGTATGGCTTTGTGTCCTCATGCAATCCTTGTGACTGAATAGCTTTTTTTTCTGTGCTGAGATCACCATTGAGGTACTTGTAAATCGCTATCATGTCCCCTCTCAGGCGTCTCTTCTTCAGGGAGAATAAATCAAGCACTTGTAAGCGCTCTTCATAATTAAGGTCTTCCAATCCCCTAATTAGTTTAGTTGCCCTTCTCTGGACTCTCTCTAGCTCCAAAACATCCCTTCTGAGGGAGAAGGGAATTTTCCTTGTGCCAAAATAGAAATAAAGTGCAGGTGCTTAATGCTGATCTGCCAATCAGCCTTGTGGTATGTGAATAGCACCGGTCACTCTCCACCGTGTGAAAGGTAGTAGATGGGTCACTCACCAGATGAAGTTGGTCCTAAATGCCATATAGCATTAAGACCAAAAAGTGCTTGTTGGCCACCAGGGCCAGGGTAGGTACCCACTCTCGGTACAGTTCCTCCATTCCTAGTATATGGCAGGTCCCACCTTTTCTTTCACCCAGCGTCAGGCCAAGGTAAGAGTAAAGAAAAGAGCTCCATATGGTGTAATACGTTTTTAAAATCTTTATTTCTCCTCCACCGATAAATAGCAAATAAAACAATGCATATAGTGTCCAGTGAACAGTCACAGACGGAGCCAGGAGTGGAGAGCGGTAATTTTCGGCGTACGTTCCACTCGCTTCTGTGACGTCACAACGTGCGTTCCTTCTTACTCGTTTCGTCACCACATTGACGTCTTCAGAGGACTCCTGTATTAACCACGTCTGGACCGAAATATTTAGCCCCTTAATGGCCAGGCCAGTTTTTGAGTTAAGGCACTGCGTTATTTTAACGGACAAGTGCATGGTTATGCAACACCGTACCCAAAAAAATGTATTTCCTTTTTTCCCACAAATAGAGCTTTCTTTTGGTGGTATTTGATCACCTGTGCGATTTTTATTATTTGTGCTATAAACAAAAAAAGAGCGACAATTCTGAAATATATATATATATATATATATATATATATATATATATATATATATATATTTCACTTTCTGCTATATAACATTCCAAAAAAGTAGAAATCTAATGTTTTCATCATTTTAGGCCAATTTGTATTCTGCTACATATTTTTGGTAAAAAAAAATCCCAGTTAGCGTATTTTGATCGGTTTGCGCAAAAGTTATCGCGTCTACAAACTAGGGGAAAGATTTATGTCATTTTTATTTATTTAATTTTTTTTTAACTAGTAATGGCAGCGATCAGCCTTTTTTAGCGGGACTGCGACATTGCGGCGGACAGATCGGACCCTTAACTGACACTTTTGGGGGGACCAGTGACATCACTACAGTAATCAGTGCTAAAAATATGCACTGTTACTGTAATAATGACACTGGCAGGGAAGAGGTTAACATCAGGGGTGATCAAACAGTAAAACGTATCCCTAGGGAGTGCTTTCTAACTGTGTGTGGGGGGTGCTTGTACTGTGGAAAGACAGAGATCCACGTTTCTGCTTAGCAGAAACATAGGATCTCTGTCGTCCCTTGTCACAGAACAGTGATCTGCCTCTGTCGGGAACAATCAGCGGGTCCCGGCGGACATTAGGGCGATCAACCCAGGGGCGATCAAAGGGTTAAGTGTGAGCCTAGGGGGTGTTTTCTAACTGTGGGGGGGGGGGGGTGGGCTTGTAATATCAACACAGAGACCTGTGATCCCAAATCGGGGGAACACAGGTGGTCAGTGTTGATAGTAGAGAGAACAATAGTCTGCTGTGTTTACAACAGCAGACCGCTGTTCTCTCTTCACTAGGAGAAAACACGGGTGCCCAGTGGCAATCGCGGCCGCCAGCCCCATGGCTTGGCTTCCCCACTGGCGAGTGGGCGCAGGCTTTGGCAGGTTTGGCTAGTAATGTCACTACAATATTTACTTCTTGGCCAGGGCTGTACCCCAAAGATTTCAGATGCCAGTGTCATTCATCCCACTTCCTGTGAGCCTAGGCTGTCATGGACACACCCCCTTGATGTGCATTTTCATGGTACATTACGGGACTCACAGTACAATACTGATGAGAGTAGCCCTGTCCTTATAATTTCAGGGAAGTGTAAAAGTCAGCCCACCGCTGTGACAGGAAGCTGGAAGGTCACATTGCAAGACAGAAGACTGCTAAATGTTACATAAGTGTGTTAGGTGCTTATTATATTTTAGTACGACTCCATCACCACAGGGTCTCTTTTCCAAAACAGGTATCCTGAAATAGAAGCATTTATATAGTTACCTTTATGTTTCTCCATGGCCCAGCCTCTGCAAACTTTCCACACATTTGGCCTCTGAATTCTCCAGCCAGCTTGTACAGGGTCTCTACAAGACATATGGGCCAGCGGGTGAAATCACAGCAGATGGCAAAGGGGCACAAGTATTGGATTCATCTAATGGCCAAATACTTGTGTTGCTGGGGAGTGGAGATGTGATTTATCCCTGCACTGGTTGCAGCAAAAGGGAATATATAAAGGATTCTTTTACAGGTAATCTGTTTCATAAAACTGACCCTTTGGTGACAGGGTTATTTAAAGGGTAACTCCTCTTTCGTGGGGGGAAAAAAACAGCGAATAAAGAAAAAAATATAGCGTAATTGCGACACAAATCATATTGTAATTGAATGTTATTAAAAATGACCTTTCCTTTTAAATCTGCAGCTGTTGTAATTTTCTGAAAATGCAATGCAATATGGCTGCCTGGAGAGGTTCTGTACACAGAATGTATACTGACCACACCCCAGAAACATCATTTCCTGCTTGTGTGATTGGCTCATCAATTTTCCAAGAAGTCTGCCTAAGATGCAAGTCAAATTTCTGGCATCCTCTGCAACAAAAATGTCATTTTTTGGTGAGATACTCCAAATAGGAACACGTCTAAAGGCATGCAGGCCCAGCAGATTTCCTCATTAGAGCCCTGCAGCCACCACAGCTGATAGATAATTATGAAACCACTCCCATTTGACCCACTCAGCACAGAGGCACAGAGGAAGAAACAACTATTTCTTCAGAATAACAAAAGGTAGGAATCTGCAACAAAGTTTGTTAAAATCCTTGTAATGTACAGAGATCACCCAGAGGGGAATGTTTCTTTCTCAACAAAAGTGGAGTTACGCTTTAATGCTGGAGATCTGCTGTGACAGCAAGAAAGGACATATCTAACATATCTACAAGACAAACAATTCAGATTCTGAAATGATAGTTTTACTTCAGAATTCCACTTTAGTGAGCAATAGTTCACTGTCTTTGGCTGTACATCAGCACATTCCCACCCTGAAAGCAATCTGAAGATCTCAAACATGAGATGAAAGACAGATGCTCCAGCGATGGACTTTTTTAGCACTTGTTCTCTTGATCGTTATAATTTATGATGTGCAAAATTCTTTTGGACTCTACACTAACCCAAACATGTTTTTAATTTCAAATTAGGATTTTGATAGCTCTATCAAGTCTTGATCAAAAGAGAAAGGAAGGGTTTGTTCATTTTTACCATACGCCATTTGGATATCCAAAGATCTGTAGTCTTGGTCTGGGAGGAAAGCGGGAGCTGGCATGGGCTATTTTTGGTTTCTTCTTGAAACCTCACCTGTTGAACTTTTTGCCAGATTAGTCCTTCTGGCAATCTCAATAAATCTTTCTCAGTCATGGTCTTCGGTTTGTGTGGTGTACTTTTAGCCCACAGGAAGCTGTCCCTACCATCGAAAGGCCAGTTGGTTGTATTTGCCTCCCAACTGTTCCAAGTCCTCCCATGGTTTCTGGACTTAAGCCCCGTACACACGCATCGAAAATTGGCAGGGAATTTTCGTCCGACGACCGATCTGCCGATTTTCGGCTTGTTAGTATGATGCATCCGACAACCAACTCCGACTTTTCGGCCGAAAAAAATCTGGTGTGCAGACTATAAAATTTTTGTTGGCCGTCAACACAACGGCCGATTTTCGTGCAGTCAGTACAGATTTCGACAGGGAAAAATCTGATGAGCAAGACTAGGCATGCTCAGTGAAGAAAGAACACAAAGAAAGCAACCCAACACATGACATCACTTCTGAAGTAGAATTTTGTTGGGCGAAATTCGTGTGCAGTCTAGGCACATTCCAACCAACAAAACACCACTCTGGACAAAAGACGGACGATCGGTTGGCCGATAATCATTGCGTGTGTACGGGGCTTTACACCCTTGTAGTTGGTTACCTAATATATTCAATGAACCCTCTGCACATTGTTAAACACTATTACACATCGAGGACTCTTGGTTCTTATATATATTGCAAAATACAGTCTCTATTCTATCAGACATACATTCATATAGCACACTCAGGGACTTTTTTCTCAGAGAATAGATGCAGGAACTCCCTCTGCTGAGTCACTTTGTGCCTCCATCCCTAACCAACTCCAAGCACCGACCCTTGGTTCCATTCCCTACCGACCTCCCACTTTGGCCCCTTTGGGAGAATACAGAAACATGTATCATTTTGTAGTGCTACGTAATTTGTATGGAATTTGGTGATAATAACAAAAAAAGCAATAAAAAAATAAAAAGAAGAGATCCCCCACAGCCAGCAGCAATGGATCCCCCCCAAGCAACAATGGAACCATGCAACAAAATACCACCCCAGCAACAATAGACCACCAGCAGCAATAACGGATCTCACAGCAGCCGACAGAATAGACCCTCTTCATCAACAGTAGATCCCTCCCAGCAACAATTGACCCCCCAGCAACAAAATATCCTCCACCTGTAACAATTGACCACAACAAAAAAATAAATCCCCTCCAGCAACAATAGATCCCCCAGCAGCCGGCATCAATAGACCCTCCATCATTACCCAGCACCCTTTGCCTTTGCATGCATTCAGTGCTGGAGGTGGCAGAACTGCGTTCCCCCACATTCCCGCAAAAAAAAAAAGACCTGAGCACACTTATATGGACATATGGTGCCAATAGGTCCTCTTGCACACTGCAGCTTGATCTAAAATTACTGATCTAGAATGCAGCCCATTGTTTACTACGTGGTATACACACAGGCACATAAACAAGCGCTGCGTACACTTGAGATTAAAAAAAAAAATAGAAAAATCTGCATTCCTGGTCAGTATTTTGTGCCGATAAGTGCAGATACTCGCATATGAGCACAAATACGCACATAAATTTGAATTCATTTTCCCTAGGAATGTATTGCGTGTGTGAATGCGTGAACGTGCATATACATGCAAATTAGGGATTGACCGATTATCAGCAATGCCGATATATCGGGGGCCCATATACACTTTCCCCGATATATCGGAATCGGCCCCTGAGGTTACCGATATTGCCGATATTTCGGGAAAGTGCTGTACCGGAGTGATGCCTGCAGCTAGAGGCATCACCCCGGTACCGGCGTCCATAGCCGATGGTCGACTGTTTTGTAATGACAACCGATGTGGCTGAGAAACCGCTCGGCTGTCATTACAAGGAGCGGATCGCCCGGGTCTCCCGTCCCGCCGGAAGACCCGGCCATCCTATCTGCACGGCCGCCGAACAGAAGACCCAATCAAAGCCGCGTTCGGCTCTGATCAGGTCTCCATGTAAAAACCCGGATGTGATGTCATGACATCACTTCCGGGTACTCGGCAGCAAATTAATGCCAAACTTGGTGTTTTGAATGCTTTTAAGTGCAGAGGAGGGGTTTGGGGTCTTTTAGACCATACACACTGCACTGCAACTGTTCTCCAGTTACAGTAACTCTTGGTTCCCCATGACAATGTATATCTTCATAGTAACTTGCATTTTGGAGGGACACGCTGAGCCAATGTCCAAATCCACCTGTCCAGCTCTTTCCACTACTACTCCCAAGTAGCGGAGTGGACCACGTCTTGCACTCTGAGTAGGCTCTACATGTGCCCTCACTTAACTCTTGAACTTCCATACCTCTGTACAGGATAGGGAACCTCTGCAGTGCAACCCGCTCCCGTTGATATGGGAGACAGATGGGAAGTGTAAGGAGTATTGACAACATCTCCCTCGTTGCTGGAAGCTGTGCCACCTACAACAGGTACACGCTAATAAAAGGCTGCTTGGTAAACTTCTGTTACTCTAGGTAACCACTTGTGTCTTCACATTACTCCATTTTACACCAATGTCTTCATACCTATATATACATGCAAATTAGGGATCGACCGATTATCAGCAATGCCGATATATCGGGGGCCCATATACACTTTCCCCAATATATCGGAATCGGCCCCTGAGGTTACCGATATTGCCGATATTTCGGGAAAGTGCTGTACCGGAGTGATGCCTGCAGCTAGAGGCATCACCTCAGTACTGGCGTCCATAGCCGATGGTCGACTGTTTTTTAATGACAAACGACGTGGCTGAGAAACCGCTCGGCTGTCGTTACAAGGAGCGGGAGGGGACGTCTTTCCCCTCCCGCCGCCTTCCGCGGCTCGCCCGGGTCTCCCGTCCCGCCGGGAGACCCGGGCATCCTATCTGCACGGCCGCCGAACAGAAGACCCTATCAAAGCCAAGTTCGGCTCTGATCAGGTCTCCATGTAAAAACCCGGATGTGATGTCATGACAACACTTCCGGGTACTCGGCAGCAAATTAATGCCAAACTTGGTGTTTTGAATGCTTTTAAGTGCAGAGGAGGGGTTTGGGGTCTTTTAGACCCACAGATCCCGCCACCAGAGTACCTGTAAAAAATTTTGATGTCCGAAAATATCGGCCAATATTGGCCAATACCAATATCCGATGATCAAAATATCGGTATCGGCACTAAAAAAACGATATCGGTCGATCACTAATGTAAATACTCGCATGATTACACGTAAATACGTGCAAAGCAAACAACTGAAATTACATCCAAAAAAGCATGCTCAAACATCAGTACTGTGTTCAAGAGGCCTTATGGGTAAGCCAACACAGTAAGGCTTAAAGTTGTATCGAACACAAAACCAAAAATGCATTATTTTGCAGCTTGCCAATTCTTAGACAAAAGGAAAAAAGAATCTGTTGCTGTAATGACTTGAAAAGTATTAGCTGAAGTTCGGCTTTCGTTAGTAAGTCACTCATGTAAAGTCCATCTAAATCTACATTGTACTTTTCCATTTAACTGATTGACAATGTGGAGGAGTGAATGTAGCCACAAGAGGTGTGTTACGGGCCAATCAGCAGATGAAAATAAAGAAATGCTTAAAAAAGGAAAGCTAATTCAGCCACCACACTAATTTGTTGGTCAAGTCCATCCAAATCTGTTTGTAAGGGAGCAGGGAGGTGGTTGTTTGTCATGTCCTTCATGTTTCCCCATTAACTCATTGGGCATCAAGTGTGGGTCACATGAGAGGCCTACCCTGGGGTGGGTTCTTCTGGGCTACTTTAGGTGCTTGAGCTAAGGGTCACTTTACACACAGATGGGGTCCCTCTGTTCTGTGTCCTCTCCATCAATGCCCTGGGACAAGACTAAGGGGGACCTCTACTCTTATAGATGATTGTACACCATACACACTGCACTGCAACTGTTCTCCAGTTACAGTAACTCTTGGTTCCCCATGACAATGTATATCGTCATAGTAACTTGCATTTTGGAGGGACACGCTGAGCCAATGTCCAAATCCACCTGTCCAGCGCTTTCCACTACTACTCCCAAGTAGCGGAGTGGACCATATCTTGCACTCTGAGCAGGCTCTACATGTGCACTCACTTAACTCTTGAACTTCCATACCTCTGTACAGGATAGGGTACCTCTGCAGTGCAACCCACTCCCATTGATATGGGAGACAGATGGGAAGTGTAATAAGTATTGACAACATCTCCCTCGCTGCTGGAAGCTGTGCCAGCTACAACAGGTACACGCTAATGACAGGCTGCTTAGTAAACTTCTGTTACTCTAGGTAACCCCTTGTGTCTTCCCATTACTCCATTTTACACCAATGTCTTCATACCTCAGTGTGTTTAAGACCCACTCGGTTGACAGTTACTTACAATACACTCCTTTCAATAACGTCAGACCAGGCAAGGCAAGGTTTCCAATGCTTTAATTGGTAAAAGTGCAAAAATTGTGCACTTTTACAGTTCAACAGGCAAGACAGGATACTTCCTAGATCCCTAACCAATAGTACAGGTTAAGTGTTGCCCCGGCATACCTGAAAAAAGGTGCGCTTCAGAGTTCATAGTCTTTCCAAGGCACTCTCACGCAAGTATAAATCCTTATAAAGCAAGCACATTTTAGCACTGGATATCTTCACATCCCAATAGTGATAGGTAGCATACTCCACAGGCACTGACGAATCCCAGGCCAAGCGCGCTCTTGGTTCCGGACCATGGTCCCTTTTAAATGACACAGGACTAGTTGATCGGACCCATCAAAATCCCCACCAAAAAGCAAAAGAACCGGGAAAAGTCTTAAATACTACCCTTCCAGCCAGGACAGCACCAAACTAACTGGCTAAAACTTACAACCCGCTTACATGCTTGTGCATCCAACACTACTCTCTCCACAGATGGATAATGCTGCTGTCCAAAAATGTCCCTGTTGCTCTTCCATCCAGAGTGGAGACAACCTAAGACAGGAGTTTTGAAAATAAAGAAAAAAAAGCAAAAGAAAATGAATGCAGCCAACAGGTTTAGGAATTGATAAGCTGCAAAATATTACATTTATTGTTTTTGCACAGAGTGCAGTAGTCAGAAGTACTGTACATAATGCACAGAGTGCAGTGGACAGGAGTACATAATGCACGGAATGCAGTGGTCAGGAGTAAATAATGCACAGAGTGCAGTGGTCAGGAGTACATAATGCACAGAGTGCAGTGGTCTGGAGTACATACTGCACAGAGTGCAGTGGTCTGGAGTACATAATGCACAGAGTGCAGTGGTCTGGAGTACATAATGCACAAAGTGCAGTGGTCAGGAGTACATAATGCACAGAGGGCAGTGGTCTGGAGTACATAATGCACAGATTGCAGTGGTCTAGAGTACATAATGCACAGAGTGCAGTGGTCTGGAGTACATAATGCACAGAGTGCAGTGGTCAGGAGTAAATAATGCACAGAGTGCAGTGGTCAGGAGTACATAATGCACAGAGTGCAGTGATCATACGTGTAAACCACAGAGATTAGAGTATAGGGGTCAGGAGGAGAAAATGCACAGAGTACAGGGGTCAGGAGGAGATAACGCACAGAGTACAGGGGTCGGGGTGCATAATGCACAGAGTGCAGGAGTCAGAAGTGTGTAAGTCACAGAGTGCAGGGGTCAGAAGCACATAACGCACATAGAGTAGGGATTAGAAGTGCATAATGCATAGAATTAAGGGGTCAGGAGTACAGAACCACATAGTGAAGGGGTCTGGGATGTATAAGGCACAAACTGCAGGGGTCAGGAGTGCCTAATGTACAGGCCAGCATGCATTACACAGATTGCAGGGGTCAGCACACATCTCCCCCAGTACACATGTCTTCCCCACCCAGTATACATCTCTCTCCTCTCCCTCATCCTAGTATGCATCTCTCCATCCTCCCCAAGACACATCTTCATTATACCACAAATACCACCAAAAGAAAGCTCTATTTGTGGGAAAAAAAGGATATCAATTTTATTTGGGTACAGTGCCACACAACCGCGCAATTGTCAGTTAAAATTACGCAGTGCAGCATCGCAAAAAATAGCCTGTCATGAAGGGGGGTAAACCTTATGGAGCTGAAGTGGTTAGTGAATTTCTAATTGTTAATTACATAATTTTTTTCTATGAATCTTTCACCTCAGTACAGAATTTATTTTTAATAACTCCTAGAATAGAGTCTAGATGCAATATTTAAACTCCTTAGGTAGGAAAAAGAAAATTGTGCCAGATCTCACAAACATAAAAGCAATTATAAGATACGGAGAAGATGCCCTCTTTCCATTCAGCATTCCTTAATATATTACTTTCATTCCAGTCTAAGTGATTATGGGTTCATAAGAAGTTTAAATAAGCTCTTTTCAGCCTTCTGCTTGTTGCATATATTATTTTGTACACTGAAGACAATAGAGTAATCACATAAATGATCATGCAAATAAGGGAATGGTAAAGCTCATCCACAGTTATTTAATTACAGAACATTATACTAGTGTATAGAAATGACTAAAGTACTTTCCCAGATTAAATAGAAAACGCAGGATTTATACTTCTCTCCAGCGAGTTCTGTTCTTCTTCTTACACAGAAGACCAATAAAACCAGGAAAACACATCTTCATTTTTAGTAGCAGTGTGACTGATCCAAGCAGCACTGAGCTACGTACAGAAAGGTCAAACTGGGAATATAAACCTGCTCTGGCATTAACAATGAACCTGGCATCAGGTATATTTTTTATATCACATGTATGTGTAGCCCCTAGCCTGCGACTCTCCTGCCGGGTTGACATTCTAATGCTGTAGCCACCCACACCCAGGTTTCTGACCTTCTCCCCAGTTACATAGAAGGTTGCAAAGATTTGTCCTTGGGACTTTGAATGAGGTGCGACACGCCCAATGATACAATGTAAAAAGCAAGTTTATTCGAACAATGTTATCAAGTAAGCACAGACAGGTACCATATTATGAAACAGATTTGTGATGTTATACATTGTATATTATATATTCAGTCAAGTTCAGCATTCCATAGAGCAATCCATGGTAGGTATGAAAATGCATCCTGGTAACCCGACACGTTTCGTGAACAACTGTTCACTTCCTCAGGGATTGGTGCAATACATGGTTTCTAAGAAATAAACAGCATGTAATAAAGATAATAGAGAGATGGACCTATGCGCTTCCAATAGAGAAAAGGAATAAGGGGATAAGGAGGAGAAATAGTAATGTAATGGAAGACCAGAAATCTGCGGCTAATTCGGTAGTGTCACCACATACAAAAATAGTTATAAGGAAGGAGAGAATCAGCGCAAGATGTCTAAAATTGGTGGACCATAAAACACTAATGCATGAGTAAAAACATATACAATAATGATCTTCTATAAAAACATATAATAATAATGTATAAAGTGCCAAAGTGATCAATCAAGTGCTCACGTGCCGGATAAAAATAAGTATAAATAATAATAGAAGTGATGATCCTTATATCACAATATAAAATATTAAAGTGGTAGTAAAATAAAGTGAAAAATATAGTTTTAAAACTTGATGAAGTAAAGCTTAATAATTGCTGTATTATAAAAAGGCGAACAACTGCAACATCAAGTTGCAAGGTAGTTATCTAGGATAACTGAATCAAGTGCCAGTGAAAATATCAATAAAAATAGGTGACAGTGAAATTCACTTGGAGTGCTTAATAAATAAAATGGATAAACGCAGCAGTGTACAGCACTAATGAATAAGTCGCATTAAAATTGCAAAGTCCAAAAAAAGTGCAGAAAGTGCAAAAAATGCCAAAAATAAAGATGATAGAAAGTTCATATGTGATAGAGTGACACAGGACACTTCAGGACATAAAGATAGTAGATAATGTTATGCTGATGCAAAACACCAATGGACCACCAAGGGGCCCATACTTACAAATCTGTTAAAAGAAATCACATGCTCATAATCCATTGGCTGCCGCTGGGAATGTCTATCCCGGGAGCTGTGGGCCTGGGATCCACGAGTGCCCGGCATGATAAACAGGGTCAAACGCAAGCACAGACCAACATAGTGTGGCATCCACAGTGATGGCTAGAGGAGACATATCTACCGTATTTTTCGCCGTATAAGACGCACTTTTTCTTCCCCAAAACTGGGGGGGGAAAGTTGGTGCGTCTTATACGACAAATACACATTTTGCCTGCATTAAAACTGCCCCTAACTTTGTGTGGTGCTTGCTCGCAGTCCTCTTTTTATGCTGTGTGTGCTGCAGGCTGGATTTGTTGCATGTACTGCGGGCTGTGGAGACTTCTCTGACCCTCCCTGCACGGCCAGGCTGTGTGTGTTCGGGCTTCCCTCTCCCTCCTATAGCGCCTTGTCCCCCCCTCCCGACAGTCCATCCACGTGCTGCCCGGGCACCATGTCAATGCTGAGCTTACCGGTATCCATCAGTGCGGGCTTTGCCTCCTCATGTCTCCCCGGGCCACACGTCTGCCCCTCCTGCTCCATACGTTTCCGCTCCTATTTGATTTGATGCCTGTGATTGATGGGCAGAAGAATTGATCCGCACAAGCTCTGCCCCCCGAATCCCGGGGAGAAGACACCGTCCTCCCTACCTCATACTGCTGCTCCTGCTCCGCCCTCACTTCGTCTACTACTCTATTGGATGCCCATGATTGATGGGCAGAAGAATGGCTCCACAAGCTCCGCCCCCGAATCACAGGGAGAAGACACACCGCCCTCCCTAAGTCATACTGTTGCTTCTGGATAGATCACAGGCAGCGTGTGGTGTGTGTGAGAAAGTGTTCAGGCGGACCAACTACAGGGTAAATGAAATGTAAAATGTGCATACACACCCACACACACCTAGGGTCTAAGAGAGCCTACAGGATTTGGTTCAGAATCTTTTTTTTCTAGATTTTCCTCCATTAAAATTGGGTGTGTCTTATATGCCGGTGCGTCTTATACGGCGAAAAATACGGTATGTATCAGACTCATATCTAGAGTGTATATGAATAGTAATATCAGCAATCAGTAAAAGAAGTATAGCACTGTGCAGTAAGTAGGGGTATCAACTGGTAACACTAAGAGTGAGCCTGAGTTTAAAAAGTATGTACAGTATCTGATGCTCAGATTAAATGCTAAAAGTGAGCAATAAAGCAAAAGAGTATCAATGATGTGCGATAGTTGAATAAGATGACAAAACAAAAAGCAAACCAAACAGCCCCAGGGCCCAGAGGCCTCGAAAAGCAAAGAATAGTGGATTAAAGTGACCTACCTAAGTGGGAATATGTAGCAACAAAGTGATATAAACAAGGCTCCCTAAGTGCATTGGATACAACATATAATGTAAGGGTAAAGGAGAATTGGAGAGAGAGAGAGGATGAAAATGAAATCCTAGTGCATGCAATAAGGAAGAAAGAACAAGGAGAATACACAGCCACCAAATCCCCAGTCTGCAAGGACAAAAAAAGTGGATGAATGGGACCTACCATATTGAAGCAATGCTCTGGCAAGAGGTTGCATGCATCATCACTGAACATTGTGGAGCTACTGAAGGCAAGTGCAGGGCTGGGCTCTCTTATCTGTACCTGTAACAAGCCCCCCCTTGGACCCCACCCAATGTCAGGTGGGTGCAGCTGGCTGGGGAAAGAAGACCCCCATATATATATATATTTTTTTTTTTTTGCAAAGACTCTGGAGAATAAAATGGCGGTTGTTGCAATATTTTTTGTCACGCTGTATTTGCGCAGAGGTCTTTCAAACACCATTTTTTTGGAAAAATTAAATTTCACTGCATTTAAAAAGTACTAAACAGTAAAGTTAGCCCATTTTTTTTTTGTATATTGTGAAAGATGATTTCACGCCGAGTAAATAGATACCCAACATGTTACAGTTTAAAATTGCGCACACCTGTGGGATGGCGACAAACTACGGTCAATAAAAATCTCCATAGGCGATGCTTTAACATTTCTTATTGGTTACCAGTTTAGAGTTACAGAGTA
This sequence comes from Pelophylax lessonae, assembly GCF_965119305.1. Lineage (NCBI taxonomy): Eukaryota > Metazoa > Chordata > Amphibia > Anura > Ranidae > Pelophylax > Pelophylax lessonae. Next base: position 674,073,936 of record NC_138769.1, on the reverse strand, counting down.
TCTCTTTTCTTTTTTTTTTAATTATTGCTCTTGCTCTGGCAAACGCGGCGATACCTCACATGTGTGGTTTGAACAGCAATTTCATTTGCGGGCGCAACCAGGGCCGGTTTTAGACAAAGTGTGGCCCTGGGCAAACCTAAAAGTGGGGCCCCAAATTTTTTTATATTCTACCAAAAATATAGGCGCATTTAATCAATTTAGCCAAATAAAACATACAACTACATGAAAATATGCTTTAATTAAATAACATTAAATAGAATAAATAAAATATAACAAAATCAATGCAACTATGAATTGTAAAAAAATTCAGTGTAGACAAGGCTTTAAGGCCACAGGCAGCACAGCGCTGCGCAGCGCATTGTATCCGCCCGCCGGCACATAGTGGAGCGGAGGCAGCGTGACACTGACAGGGGGCGGGTGGGGGCCCTTTGGAAGATGAAGCCGGCTCCTGACAGTGACGGGGCCCCTTTGTAAAATGGAGCCCGCTGCTGACAGTGACACGGGGCCAGGGCCGGACTGGGTATGAAAACCAGCCCTGGAAAAAATTACATACCAGCCCCATAGCATTGCGTCGTCATACCAGCACAACGTTGATTTCTTGTTCATAAAAGGTAAAAACATGCAGTGCGTGCCCCGTCAATGCAGACTGACCACAGCGTGCCCCCTTTCAATGCAGACTGACCACAGCGTGCCCCTTTCAATGCAGACTGACCACAGCATGCCCCCTTTCAATGCAGAGAGACCACAGCGTGCCCCCTTTCAATGCAGACTGACCACAGCATGCCCCCTTTCAATGCAGAGTGACCACAGCGTGCCCCCTTTCAATGCAGACTGACCACAGCGTGCCCCCTTTCAATGCAGACTGACCACAGCGCGCCCCCTTTCAATGCAGACTGACCACAGCGTGCCCCCTTTCAATGCAGAGAGACCACAGCGTGCCCCCTTTCAATGCAGACTGACCACAGCGTGCCCCCTTTCAATGCAGACTGACCACAGCGTGCCCCCTTTCAATGCAGAGTGACCACAGCGTGCCCCATTTCAATGCAGAGTGACCACAGCGTGCCCCATTTCAATGCAGAGTGACCACAGCGTGCCCCATACAGGCCGGTCCCCCATAGATCCCCCTTTAGAGCAGGCCTGACCAGGGTGAGGGTCCCCCATATTTATACATCCCTCTTTAGAGCAGGTAAGGGAGGCAGGTCCCCCATAAATCCCCCTTTAGAGCAGGCCAGAGTGAGGGTGCCCCATAATTATACATCCCCCTTTAGAGCAGGCAAGGGCAGGCAGGCCCCCCATAGATCCCCATTTAGAGAAGACAAGGGCAGGCAGGTCCACCATCCCCCATAGATCCCCCTTTAGTGCAGGCAAGGGCAGGCAGGTCCCCCATAGATCCCCCTTTAGAGCAGGCATAGGCCAGGGTGAGGGTCTCCCATATTTATACATCCCCCTTTAGAGCAGTCAAGGGACTCCCTTGCCTGCTCTTAAGGGGGATGTATAAATATGGGGGACCCTCCCCCTGGCCTGCTATAAAGGGGGATCTGTGGGGGACCTGGGATGGCTGACCTGCCTGCAATAAAGGTGGATTTATAAATATGGGGGACCCTCACCCTGGCCTAGGCCTGCTCTAAAGGGGGATCTAGGGGGGGGGCCTGGGATGGCTGACCTGCCTGCTCTAAAGGGGATTTATAAATATGGGGGACCCTCACCCTGGCCTAGGCCTGCTCTAAAGGGGGATCTAGGGGGGGCCTGGGATGGCTGACCTGCCTGCTCTAAAGGGGGATTTATAAATATGGGGGACCCCCCTCACCCTGGCCTAGGCCTGCTCTAAAGGGGGATCTAGGGGGGGGGCCTGGGATGGCTGACCTGCCTGCTCTAAAGGGGGATTTATAAATATGGGGGACCCTCACCCTGGCCTAGGCCTGCTCTAAAGGGGGATCTAGGGGGGGCCTGGGATGGCTGACCTGCCTGCTCTAAAGGGGGATTTATAAATATCGTGGACCCTCAGCCTGGCCTAGGCCTGCTCTAAAAGGGGATCTAGGGGGACCCCCTAGATCCCCCTTTAGAGCAGGCCTAGGCCAGGGTGAGGGTCCCCCATATTTATAAGTCCCTCTTTAGAGCAGGCAAGAGCAGGCAGGTCAGCCATCCCAGGTCCCCCATAGATCCCCCTTAGAGCAGGCCAAGCAGGGTTCCCTTCCCAGACCTCCAGTTCAGTGAGTCCACACAACCTACCGTTACCATCCTCCTTTTCTTCCCCAGGTCAGAAGTTCTCCTGGTCAGTCAGACAGTCCCTCCCCCAGCCAGCCCAGAGCCAGTCACAGAGAGAGAGATCACTGCACAGCCGCGCACGCAGGTCTCTCTCCAGTCTCCCCCACCACTCGACTTTGTGGGCGGTGCCAAGAGGTAGAGCCAAGCGGGAGGCGGGAGCGGACAAACCCGAGGGAGGCCTGAGGCTCCGCCCGAGCGTTCGCATCGCATCGGGGATTGAACTGAGATTCTTCTCGGCAGATGGGCAGAGTGACACTTGCGGCGCGGCGGACACTGCAAGGACCGCTCACGGACACCAGTGTCCGTGTGCGGACACCTTGCCGACCCCTGCCGATTGGCCAGTCCGGCCCTGCACGGGGCCCGGGGCCCTGGGCAGTTTCCCAGTTTGCCCCCCCTAACGCCGGCCCTGGGCGCAACTTCCGTATACGCTTTCTTTCGTGCGTGAGCTCACGGCAACGGGGGCACTTAAAAACTTTTTTTTTCCTATTTATTTTATTGATTTTTTTAATTTTAGCACAGGTTTTAAAGAAATAAATAAATCTGATCCCTTTTATTGCTGTCACAAGCAATGTAAACATCCCTTGTGACAGCAATATGCAGTGACAGGTACACTTTATGGAGGGATCTGGGGTCTAAAAGACCGTAGACCCCTCCACTACACTTCCATGTATTCAAAACGCTGAAAACTGTATTTTTGAATACTATCACTTTTCAAATTCGGCGACTTTAGCCACCAAGTAACCCGGATGTGACGTCATGGATGCCGCTTCCGGGCTACATCATCGGGGACCCGATCAAAGCTGAATTCAGCTTTGATCGGGACTCCAACCAGCCGGCGCGTGGGACGCGGAAGGTGGCGGGAGGGGGAGTGTCCCCTCCCGCTCGCTGGGGTAACGATCGAGCAGCTCCTGAGCCGCATTGCCCATTACCGCCTGAAAGCCGACCACCGGCTCTAAAAAATGGTACTGGGATGATGCCTCTAGCTGCAGGCATTTTCCCAGTACAACCACTTATTGCAGTAACTTAAGTAGTTAATATATTTATACGTCCCAACCATGAGAGTGGTCTTGTTGATATTTTTTTAATTACCGTTTTTATTTAATTTAGCAATGATATATAGTTTGCCTGGTATAAATTTCCCAGGTGGGATGTTCATTTTATCCCCAGGTATTTTAATCCCCCCCCCCCCCCCATGTAAATGGAAATTCCCTCTGTAGCGCTAGCTCTTCTTCTTTACTTAAGTTTATGTTCAAGATTACCAATTTTACAGGGTTGATTTTTAAATTTGCAAGTTCTCCGTATTTTTTCAGTTCTTTCATTAGATTTTGGGAGCGTTGTTCTAGGGTTAAATACATAAAATAGAACGTCATCCGCATATGCCACTACTTTACGTTCTTCCTCTCCTATTTTCACCCCTCTTATATCCATGTTGTTTTGTATAGTGGCTAATAGTGGCTCCAGTGACAGTACATATAGTAGGGGTGAGAGTGGGCATCCTTGTCTTGTTTCATTGAACATTTTGAAGAATGGGGATACATTTCCGTTCGCCTTTACTAATGCTGTGGGAGGATCATATAGTGTTTTGATCCATTGGCCCATTTTAGGACCTATTCCGACCTGCTTTATTGTGTCCATCATAAATCCCCAGTCCACCCTGTCAAAAGCCTTTTTGGCATTTATTGACAGAAGTATAACTGGGGACCTAGCACCCCTAAAGGTGGCACTCTTTACATTTGGAGGAAAAGAGATTACCCATCTCCAAATATGGAAAGGCTTCTTTACAGTAAGAGCTGTGAACATGTGAAATAGACTCCCTGAAGAATTAGTTCTGGCAAGATCAGTAGATTGTTTCAAAAAAGAGCTGGATGCATTGCTGAATCCACAAAATATAACCGGATACTGATTTTTAGAGGTAATAATGCCAGGGGTAGTAGATCCAGGGAGTATCTGATTGCCTCCTGGGGGATCAGAAAGGATTTTTTTCCCCCACTGGAGCAAATTAGATTATGCTTAATTATTCTTTTTTTTTTGGATTACCTGTGGGTATAGGATAGTGTATGTGGATGCTTTCTATTTGAGTGTTGTGTGTCTTTTTTTCCCTTTTATTGGTTGAACTAGATCGACTTGTTTCTTATTTTAACCTGATTAATTATGTAACTGGGCGGCACAGTTGTGTAGTGGTTAGCACTTTCACCAGCAGCAAGAGGGTCACTGGTTTGAATCCCAATCACGACACTACCTGCCTAGAGTTTGTATGTTCTCCCTGTGCCTGCGTGGGTTTCCTCCGGGTACTCCGGTTTCCTCCCACACTCCAAAAGACATGCTGGTAGGTTAATTGGATCCTGTATAAAATTGGCCTTAGTATGTGTATATATGTGAGTTAGGGACCTTAGATTGTAAGCTCCTTGAGGGCAGGGACTGATGTGAATGTGCAATGTATATGTAAAGCGCTGCGTAAATTGACAGCACTATATAAGTACCTGAAATAAATAAACTATATTGCAATCTGATCATTGGGGAAGAGGAGACAGAGGAAACGCTTTTTCTTGCCTACAGAAGACAAATGAAATCATCTTAGTCTAGGCAAAATTCAGATGACTGGGGCTCATGGATGGCTTTTTAATTATAAAAGGTTGAGATTTACTGAACTTGTAAAGCTACTGGCAGGTCCACTTTGAAGAGACACTGAAAGGGGTTTTTAGTGATCTCATATTTTTTAATATCTAAAGATTATTTTTCATGGAACCTTAGGGCCCATGCACACTGAAGCTCAAATGAGCTCAAAGAAGGCTCCAACAAGGCTTTTGAGCTCCTTTTTCTTATGCCTAGAAACTCCCATCCATGTTAGCCAATATGTCCATGCACACTTTGGTTTTTTTTTCAGACATTCTCAATCATATGCTCCTATAGGCAGGAACTAATCCCCCCCCCCCCCCACCAAACTCACGTTTTTGAGAGGAGCTAGTGCCCCAAAGAGCTCAAGAAGCTCAAAGAAGCTCAAAAATGTTTCTTCCAGCTTTTTGTTTTGTTTATACAGTGGTTAAGAAAATACTATCTGGGAGGGTTTGTTAAAAAAAAAAAAAAAAGGGTTTTGGTATTTGTAAGCAAAACAATAAAAAGCTAACAATTTCAATAATAAAACATAATACAAAACAGAAATGTTATTCCAATGTAAATTCTCATACATATACAAAAGCTAATTCAAATGGAACTCCGGTCAAATGTAAAAGTCATAAATAATGCAGCCCTCTATTCATATTAAATCAGGATATATTTTATTTAATTTTTTTTTGCAAACAGGGTAAGTACCTGTAATTAACTTGGCAGCAACTTCCTGCAGTTCCTTTACAGCAGAGCCCAGACCTTGGGTGTATAAATCCCATTGCACCCGCCTTGAATGCATTAAAAAAAAGTTTAAAAACAGAAAAAATATATATATATTAAAAAAAAATAAGGGTTCCATTTCAAAGATTATTCCCCAGGTCGCAACAATGGCATTGAATGATCTGGAAGACATTTACGTTTACTTCCTAAGCATCAAATGCTCACATACATGTACTGTTGAAAATGGCGTAGAGCTCTCCTAAAGTAAAACACATATTGAGGTGCTATCATCTTAATCAGCCAACATTGTTGATTATATTTTGAGGTAAATATAAGAAGGTGCACAAATTCCATAAAAATTACAGGAAAATGCCTTTTTTATGCTTTTTTATTTATTTATTTATTTTTCTCAATTTATATTTTTTCCCAGTAAAAAAACAGAAAAATACTATATATATATATATATATATATATATATATATACAAATCTGTTTCCAAATCAAAGCTGTTTCTGTACCTGCGAAAAAAAAATTGATGTATAATATGTTAGGGTAAGACCAGGCTAATTCAGGCACTTTCCGTTTACATGTAAAAATCTGTATTTTTTGCTAGAAAATTGCTTAGATAGAACCCCCCAAACATTATATATTTTTTAAGCAGAGGCCCTAGAGAATAAAACAGTGGGTGTTGCAATTTTTTTATGTCACATGGAATTTGTGCAGCGGTTTTTCAACAAACAATATACTTTATTGAATTTTAATGCACAAAAACACAATATAATACCTAACCAGGGCTGCTGTTAGCAATTAAGGAGCCCAATACAGCCTACCTGACAGCCCCCAACCCCCTGGGCATAAATAACTGAGAGAATAGATTTATCAGTCCATTTCTCTGCAGCCTCAGCTGCACAGATAAATAAATAGGAAGCGCTCTTATTCACAGACTGAAGTGTAGTAAACACAGTATACAATGCTTCAGTGATGAATGGACACAGGAGTGACTGGTACCGATCACTCATCGTGTTCATTCAGGAAAGGAAGGGGCCAGTAAATTACAAATTTACCCACCCCTCCCCCCTACTCTCCATCCTGAAACATCCACGTTTTCGCTGTGGGAGAAGAGAGAATGGAAGCTGGCGGGGGGAAGGGGCACACGGTGGGCTTGAACAGCAGATGAAAGGGGCACAATTGCTGGGACCAATCCTCCTGCAGTGCAGCCGAAGGGAGAAAGAGGAGGAAAAGCTGGCTGTGTTTCAGGGGGAGGCAAAAGAGGATTGGTGTCTGCAATAAAACAGTACAGCCAGCCCTCCTGCTTAGCTGGTGCCTGCCCCCCCCCCCCTTTTAACTGATGGGGCCATGGCCCAGTACAAGAGGGCTGGCTGTACTGCCTTATCAACGACCCTGTACCTAATTGTTTGGTAAAATATATCTCTCCAGAAACCAATACTTCTGGGAGTGTCCCTGCGTAAAATGGTTCACGCCCTGCCAAACCTCTACCATGTCCCATAATGACATACAGGGTGGTCAGAGGAACCACTGAGAGCTGCAAGAGATACAGATCAGCACTACTGAAAAGTGTCAGCTTTTAAAGAGACTTTAAGAGACAATTTCTCTTAATTGGATCAGCGATTGGGGACTCAGATTGTAGAAGCCTTTGATTTTTTTCTTTGCAGGGGCAGGGTTTATCTCATGTTTAGTGACAGAGTTGCTTTAAAGTGTAGACCTACTGCTGGTAATATCTGGTTCTTCCCTAATAGTAAAGAGACTGCCCACCGTCATAGGCATCAGTTTATGCACTTCCGCTCCAATAACACAGCCTAGGGGATGTCTTTTTGAAATTTGTTGCTTGCAGGACTATAGACAGGAGAAGGGTTAGGGCATGGGATACTCCAAAACTCTACACAGTAACAAGAGGACACCCTTCTCTAAACTCCCACTCCAGGATTTTGCTAAGGACAGGGAAATGACCAGTACTCTAAGAACCTGTGAGAGCCTGCCATCTCAGCCCATAGTTACCTCTGCCACTTATACCCTAAAAGTACAGTCACCAGGAATCAACTCAGAGTCATTACTCGCAAGTCCCCTGGGCAGCTGCACTGCTTCCAGCTTCTTCCTCCAGAGACAATCCTTCTCTAAACCCGATCCCTAAAATGAAGTCCCACAGCCAGATTGTCAGGTAGTTCACTCCAGGCCTTCAGCCCTTACACCGCTGAAGCCTCAAGAACAGCTACACAGTCCACAGACTACCTCAGAGGGGCAGCAGCCCTCAACCCCACCCCCTCCAAGGTTTGGAACCCTCCTAAGGACAGATGACAATCTCTCCAGGGCCTCAGACTTATTATCACCTTTCCAGTCACCTTCTAGACACTCCTGTCCAGGGACTGACCAGGCCATAATAAATATTCAGGCTGGTTTAAATCTGAACCTCCCTCCCTATGTTCTGGAAGCTTCTTCCAGGGCCAAGGGAAGCAATTAAACTCCCAGCCTGTAAAATCCTAAACAGACAAGAACAAACAATCATTAATCCCTTGACTACAGGAGGAGCCAATAACTATACTTAGCTAGCATCCTACACTAGGAGGGTGCTACAAAAGTCCAGTTGCTTCATCTGTATTTATTACTGTAATGTAATCAGACAGCATATGTATGTGGCACTGACCCTTAGTTGCTGTTGGATTTACCGGGTCAACCTAGATTTTCTACTGATGATCTGGCCTACGGCTGTGTGAAACCACTTACCAACCCCCCCAGTGGTGACCGAATGACAGACATCCACTCTGTCAATCTTCTTTTGTAAAATGTACTGGCTCAGTGTCTAAGAAAGAAAAGGTAAGGAGTGAAGGATACCACAAAACAGCAGCAAAATCCCTCCACTCAGTAGTTTTATGCAGTATCTATGCTTCTACCACAGGCTAATGTGGCAGAGGCAATAAAGGTCAGACAGGCAGCTACCTTAAAGTATCTTAAGGCCCTTTCACAGTCAAGTAGTGGACCTCTATGTATGGGAAAGTTTCGGGACTTTGAATGAGACACCAGCTGGGTAAGGCTGTGCGTCTCCATTCCTGAGATTATTATTATTATTAGTAAGGATTTCTATAGCGCCACCAATTTACTCAGCGCTTTACAATATTAGAGGGAGACAGTACATATACAATACAATAAAAATACAAGAGGATGTAGAGGGCCCTGCTCAGAAGAGCTTACAATCTAATGGGGTGGGGCAGGTGTTACAAGAGGTAAGAGTAGGGAATGAGCTGATGGCAGATTAGTTGGCGGTGTGATAGGCTTCCCTGAAGAGATGAGTTTTCAGGGATCACCTGAAAGCAGCTAGAGTAGGAGATAGCCATACAGGTTGAGGTAGAGCGTTCCAGAGGATGGGAGAAGCCCTGGATAAATCCTGCAGATGAGCATGAGAGGAGGTGACATGGGAGCTTGAGAGTAGGAGGTCTTGAGAGGAGCAGAGAGGACGATTTGTGTGATATTTGGAGACAAGATTGGTGATGTAGCTCGGGGCAGAGATGTGAATGTCTTTGTATGTTGTGGTTAGTATTTTGAATTTAATTCGCTGGGCAATCGGGAGCCAGTGTAAGGATTGGCAGAGAGGGGAGGCAGACGCGGAGCCATGGGTAAGGTGGATAAGCCTGGCAGCAGCATTCATGATAGACTGAAGAGGGGATAGCCTATGGAGTGGTAGGCCTATGAGAAGGGAGTTGCAATAGTCGAGGCGAGAAATAACAAGGGAGTGAATGAGTAGCTTGGTGGTTTCAGTTGTTAAAAAGGGGCGAATTTTAGAGATGTTGCGTAGGTGAAGTCTACAAGTTTTTGACAATGATTGGATTTGGGGCTGAAAGGACGGGTCAGAGTCCAGGATTACACCTAGTACCCTGGCATGAGGGAAGGGATTGATGGTTTCATAACTAATTTTGATAGAAAAGTCATGGAGGGGGCACGGGCAGGAGGGAATATTACCAGCTCAGTTTTAGAGAGATTGAGATGAAAATTAAAGAAAAAAAAAGTTGGGACTTTAAATGAGGTGCGCAAGAACAACCGGCCCTAAGAAACCATACTCCCGGACCAGTCTGCTGAAGAGCACGCACCTCCATCCCTAATAGTATGTTACGTATGGGCAAGTTTTGGGACTTTGAATGAGACACCAGCTGGGTAAAGCTGTGTGTCTCCATCCCTGAGATGAAAATAAAGAAAAAAAGTTGGGACTTTGAATGAGGTGCGTTAGAACAACCGGCCCTAAGAAAACCATACTCACCGACCAGTCTGCTAACAAACCAAATCAACCTGTCTAACAATGTAGGTTCAAAACAGGGGTTTAGTTTAGTAGTGGACCTCTAAACCAAGATCAGCAGTCTGTATTAGTGGACTTCTAAACCAAGATCAGCAACCCGTAATAGAAACATAGAAACATAGAATGTGTCGGCAGATAAGAACCATTTGGCCCATCTAGTCTGCCCAATATATCTGAATCCTATGAATAGTCCCTGGCCCTATCTTATATGAAGGATAGCCTTATGCCTATCCCATGCATACTTAAACTCCTTCACTGTATTTGCAGCTACCACTTCTGCAGGAAGGTTATTCCATGCATCCACTACTCTCTCAGTAAAGTAATACTTCCTCATATTACTTTTAAACCTTTGCCCCTCTAATTTAAAACTGTGTCCTCTTGTGGTAGTTTTTCTTCTTTTAAATATGCTCTCCTCCTTTACCGAGTTGATAGTGAACCTCTAAGCCAAGAGCGGCAATCTGTAATCATGGACATCTATACCAGAACCAGCAATCTGTAATAGTGGTCTTCTATACCAGAACCAGCAATCTGTAATAGTGGTCTTCTATACCAGAACCAGCAATCTGTAATAGTGGACCTCTAAGCCAAAACCACCATTTTGTAATAGTGGAGCTCTAAGCCAAAACTCCTGAACTGTAATAGTGGACCTTTAAACCAAAACCATCAATCCGTAATAGTGAACCTCTAAGCCAAGAGCCGCAATCTGTAATCATGGACATCTATACCAGAACCAGCAATCTGTAATAGTGGACCTCTATACCAGAACCAGCAATCTGTAATAGTGGTCCTCTATACCAGAACCAGCAATCTGTAATAGTGGTCCTCTATACCAGAACCAGCAATCTGTAATAGTGGACCTCTAAGCCAAAACAACCATTTTGTAATAGTGGAGCTCTAAGCCAAAACCCCTGAACTGTAATAGTGGACCTTTAAACCAAGACCATCAATGGGCTGCGCAGAACTCTTTCTATATTTCCAGGCCCCAGCATAGGCCAACTTACTTACATTGTATTCTCCAGATGAAGCAGGCCTGGGGAGGGGGGGCGATGATTGAATCCTTGAATCCTTCATATGCTCATCCTCTCCAGACAAAGCCTGGGAAAGAAAGACTCCTCTAGAAGGTCACCTCAAATATTTATCACCTTCCTCAGCTCAAATCATTAGCATAGTGATTGGCCAGCAATGAGTTTTTGGTGCGGTTTTTGAGTCACATGTCCTTTTAACCGCACTGCAAACCCGGTAAAATCACTGCAATGTTTAGTGTTTACTGTGAATGTTTTACTAAGCAATGGGGAGAAACAAAAACGGCACGTGTTGTATGAAGAGAGCTTTGTGTTTACTTACACGGCGCCCTCTTCTGTCGTTTCCTGAGTCGATCAGTGGGTGCCGGTGATAAATTATTGGTTGGGACCCGCTAATAGGCTTGTGCTGCAGCGAATGGCAACACAAGCTTCCGGGTCTGCGTGCGCATGTGCGAGCGGACCCAGAAGAAAACTGTGACATACTGGTATGTGATTGTGCCTGTATGAGCCAACCTGCCTCAGTAAACGTACTGCGGTGGGTCGGAAAATGATTAAAGGGTAACATTTTCCTGGGGAAACAAAATAGCAAATACAGAAAAAAACAATAAAGCGTATACAATTGCGATACAAGTCATATTGTAATTGGAAGTTTTTAAAAATGACCTTTGCTTTTCAATCTGCAGCTCTGTAATTTTCTGAAAATGCAATGCAATATGGTTACTTGGAAGTCCTCTGTACACAGAATGTATACTGACCACACCCCAGAAACATCATTTCCTGCTTGTGTGATTGGCTCACTGATTTTCCCAGAAGTCTGCCTAAGTCAGATTTCAGGCATCCCCTGCAACAAAAATGTTATTTGTGGCTATATACTCTCAATAGGAAATTACATCTATAGGGATGCAGGCCCAGCAGCTTTCCTCATTAGAGCCCTGCAGGTGCAGGAGCTGATTGATAATGAAACCACTCCCATTACACTCACTTTCCCAAATGGACCCAGACAAACACAGAGGGATTTCTTCAGAATAACAAAAGGTAGAAATCTGCAACAAAGGTTGTTATAACCCTTGCAATGTACAGAGATCACCCAGAGGGGAATGTTATTTTCTCAACAACAATGGAGTTATGCTTTCAAGTAGAACTAAAGGTAAAAGCTTAGAGTAAGAGAGTTCTCTTCCCCCTGGACTGTGGCCTGGGGAGGTGTATGCAGCTTGTGCTGTGTAGACCTAGGACCATTTTGGTTCTAACACAGAATTCCTAAAGCTGTCCAAAAACCATGGTCCACCTTCAATGCCAGACATGGAGTAGGTGTAGAGTTTGGTGGTGCAGTCCAGGATGCAGATCCCAAGCTAGCGTTACTAATCCAAGATAGGAAGGCACGCACCCAACATATGTCCATGCACAATTGGTAAACTTACAGCAAGAAAGCTTACATGCTTTCTTGCTGGGAAAGGGAATACAATAAGACACGTGGCCACTCACTAAAACTAGAGGAAAAACGGTTTAACCTTAAAATACGTAAGGGGTTCTTCACTGTCAGAGCGGTAAGGATGTGGAACTCTCTTCCACAAGGAGTGGTATCAGCAGGGAGCATTGATAGTTTCAAAAAATTATTAGACAGTCACCTTAAAGACCACAACATACAGGGGTATACAATTTATGGTTAACTTAAAACACACACACATCGTAGGTTGAACAGGATGGACTGATATCTTTTTTCAACCTCACTAACTATGTAACTATGCTTTGGCAAACAGCCTTGAATTCCTCAAACTGCCTTGCCTTGCCAAGGAGGGTACAGCACCCAGGGTGGCAAAGCCAGAGAATGGAAGTCCTGCTGTAGGGGGGTTGGTGTCTGCCCTGAGATGATCATGGCACTCCCTTGGATAAACAGGAGAAGTCTGCTGGAGTCTGGAGCCCTGATGCTGAATTGAGACCTTTACCCTAACCCTCTCTCTCTCTCTGAGCCGAAGCAATAAAATTATAAAGGACTAAAGTGACTCTCGCCCTTCTTCATCACAGTCTATCTTCACTGCAGCCCATAGTTGTGCATAACCCATTGCATTAGGGTGTGCACCCGACAGCTCAAACACACCTGGCTCTTTTCTGCAACCTCAGCTGCAATGGACAATGAATGAATGGGGAGTAATCTGTGCTGAGCAACTTCCTGTTCATTCACAATCTGAAGTGAAGCACTGCCCCCTTGAGGACTGCTGGATAATACACTCTCAGGTCCCCCTGGGTTACCGTTAGCAACACAATGATCAATGATCAGTCTCCAGGGGTATGTAGTTGTTTTTGGTGTTTTATTTTAAATAGGGATGGGAGAAGGGAAGAGTGGGATACTCCAAACTGAACTACTCACAATCGATGAGGACTTCTGTCTGAAGATCCAGCCCGGCTGCAGATTCACCTTGCCACTAGATGAATTCAGGTTAAGTCTCCGTACAGACAACTTAATTGGGTAAATTATCTTCAGGATACTCTCCTAGTACCCCTTTCACTTGAAACACTGACAGCCGTCCCTCAGGTCAGGCCCCTAGACACGATCCCCCATACTCACGATACTGTTTTTCGAGGGTCTCCAGTGTCTCTACCCCTTCAGTCAGTTCTTCTGGACCTCTGGGTTCAGTTCCTTTCCTCTGGTCCCCAGGCTGGCTGCCTGTGACCACGTGCCACCCCTACAGAGGAGGAGGCAGCCACCACCCTCCCTCCGGGACTCTTTTTACCAGCCAAAGACCCCGCAGCACATGTGTTCCTGGCTTTTATACAGTATCCCATAATTCACTGAGACAGCCAGTCTCTACCAATCACTGGGACTGTATCCAAGCATGTGTACTCATTGGTCAGGTTTCCTCCCACTGTCCAAAATGCCTCCCTATTGGACCAGTGTGAAACACAATCTAGACCCAATGAATCACACACTGAGCACACTAAGCAAACCTCACTCACAGATCCTGCTCTCTGGTAGACAGAAAGCAATATAGATTTGCCTGCTGCATCTCTGATAGGCAGACAGAGCCAAAAACTATACTCTCTCACTAGCACCTACCTAGGAGGGTGCTACAGAAGCATAGTAAATAATGTTTACTATGCTTCAGTTATGAATTAACACAGTGAGTGACTGTGTTCACTGTGTCTATTTAGAAAAAGAAGTGGCTGGTAAATGGGGGGTGGGGGTGGGGGGCAACAGGGGGGAAGCCTGGGCAGTAGGGTAATCAGCATTGCACATAGTGATTAGGGTGTGCCCAGGCACAACCCCATGCACACGCCTATGCTGCAGCCATAGATGCACCCTGGGGTAATGATAGCCTATTCCTGCATTGGGGGCATGTTCCCCCTTTCCCCAACCAGGAAAGGGGATGCTACATATTTATTACTGTATATGCAGTATGACTGAAGGCTCATTTGGGCTATAAGAACAAAGTAAAAGTACAATAAAATCTTGGATTGTGAGCATAATTCGTTCTGGAAACACGCTTGTAATCCAAAGCACTCTTATATCAAAGCAAATTCCCCCAGAAGAAATAATGGAAACTCAGATGATTTGTTGCACAACTATCTTCAGTTTATAGTCCATATAAAAAGATTTAGCAATGTGATAGGTTGCGTGACCATAAAATGTCCATCCACAAATGGCGCCTCCACAAGGGGATGAGAAGCAAAATCCAGCAGGATCTATAGAGTATAAAAGAGAAGAGAGGCGCCTCTAAGTGTAGTAATATGGTTACATTTAATGAAGGCTCAACATTTAGCAACTCACATGGTTGATGATTAAAAGAGGCACATCTAAGTATGCAGGCATCCGGGGTAAAGCTGTCCACATGGACCGTCCTCCGCTCTGCCGGCTCTCAACGCTATCAGTCTGCAGTTGTGGCATTGTGGAAGGGATGACGTTGATGGCGGTGTGGAGGAAGATGCTGTTGGTGCCACCCACTGGTTGTGATGACTGGTCAGTGATGGCAAAGCAAAACTTTTACAGTCAGTCTGCAGTTGTGACCGGGAAGATTACCCTGCAGCAGAGCGATCTGAAAGCGAGGCTTGAAGCTCTCATGGAGAGCAGTGTGGAAGGGATGACATTGATGGCGGTGCAGAGGACAGTCTATGTGGACAGCTTTACCCTGGATGCCTGCATATTTAGATGTGCCTTTTAATCATCAACAATGTAAGTTGCTAAATGTTGAACCTTCATTAACCACTTCAATACCGGGCACTTTCACCCCCTTCCCGCCCAGGCCAATTTTCAACTTTTAGCGCTGTTGCATTTTGAATGACAATTGCGCGGTGATGCAACACTGTACCTAAACCAACTTTATGTAATTTTTTTTCCCACAAATAGAGCTTTCTTTTGGTGGTGTTTGATCACCGCAAGTTTTTTTCTTTTTTGCTACACAAATAAAAAAAGACCGAAAAGTTTGAAAAAAAAAAAAGTTTTTTGTTTATGTTATACAATTTTGTAAATAGATACGTTTTTTCTGCACTGATGAGCACTGATGAGGAGGCACTGATATGTGGCACCGATAGGTAGCACTGATATGCAGCATTGATGGGCACTGATAGGCGGCACTGCTGGGCACTGATAGGCGGCATTGATGGACACTGATAGGCGGCACTGATGGGCACTGATAGGTGGCACTGATAGGCGGCATTGATGGGCACTGATAGGTGGCACTGATAGGCGGCACTGATGGACACTGATAGGCGGCCCTGATGGGCACTGATAGGCGGCACTGATGGGCACTGATAGGTGGCAGTGATGGGCACTGATAGGCGGCACAGCACTGATCGGCACTAATGGGCACTGATAGGCAGCACTGGTGGGCAATACTGGGCACTGGTGGTCGGCACTAATAGATGGCAATGATGGGCACTGATGGGGAGGGCACTGGCGGGCAACACTGATGGGATTGCCATCCCTGGTGTCCATGGTGGGCATCCCTTGGGTCATGGGTGGGTATCCCTGGGGTCATGGGTGGGAATCCCTGGTGGTTCTAGTGGCACCCCCCCCCCAAGGGTCTGCACTGGTAATCAATGATCTGATTACCAGTGCAAACCCCTGCCCCCCCTGCCAGGAAAGCCGCAGATCGGCTCTCCTCTACCCTTGCCTGACAGGCACAAACTAAGGAAAGCTGATCAACGGCTCTTCCTGTGTACTATGTGACCAGCTGGGATTGGACACAGCTGGTTACATGGTAAAGAGCCTTATCGGCGAGATCGGCGCGCAGAGCAAATTATCCTGCCGCCGTCATATGACGTCCGGTCAGGATAATGCAACCACCTTCCCGCTGTCATTTGCCTATTGGGCGGGCAGGGAGTGTTAACCATTTTGCTACACTTAGAGGCGTCTCTCTTCTCTTTTATACTCAGTTGTGGCATGATGCTACTTGTATATCAAGACACCGCTTGTTTATCAAGTCAAAATTTATACAATAATTTTGCTTGTCTTACAAAACACTATCAAACCAAGTTACTCTCAATCCAAGGTTTTACTGTATTCATTTATACAGAAAAATCTCAGAGCTAAAACTGGATTGGTGTCCAAAAGAGGGACTGTCTTTTGAATACAGGAACATTTTGGAGCAATGGTAGTGTAGAAAAAGGCAGAAGATAAATAAGATAAATAAATAATAAATGCACATATTTGAAGTTTTGTGTGTTCTGATATAAATGTGGTGTATAGAGGTGGAAGTGAGAGGAAATTGCTGTGTACGGAAATGATCTTGCACTTGGGTGTATTCAAGTGTCAGGTTCAGAAGTTTAAGCTATAAACGTTATCCCTGAGTACTCTCAGCTCTGTTCTCTAGTGTTAGCTCATTTATATCAGTTCTAATTTGGGTAAAAAAAAGCAGATTTTACATAGTGAGAGAGGTCCGCACCAGTAATTCTACATTTTTAATATCCAGGTTGTGACCTTAAAGATTTATTCTGCCCTGAAATAGTACTCGGTCTGCACATTATATTCTGTACATCTCTAGTGGATGCCTGGGAAATTTGGCTTTTTTCCTGCATTAAAGCAGAACTATACTCACCTACTCTCCAGTAATGCAATGTTTGTGAGCTCCCATGCTTGTGCTGACATCTATTACCTAGCTTCTGGGTTCAGCATCTTTGCCCATTTTGATCAGCCTGAACAGAATGATATAACTCCCATGCAGGGGGATTCATTATTCCAGCAGATCTGTACAAACAATTAAAAGAGTCTGAACAGGAGGGTACGAAGATTTTTTTATAGAAGAGACTTGCGTATTAAAAAAATATTCACATAATTTATCTAGTGAAAGTGAATACAAATAAATTCTGTGCGAATGGGGCTAAAAATGTAATATTCCTGTGCTAGTCAAAGGGTTTTCATTGGTTTGAAATGGAAAATACCGCATTTGGCCACTAGATGGTGCAATGTATCATAGGGGAATGTAGTGATAATCAGTGTCATCTAGTGGCCAAATGTGGTATTTTCCATTTTAAATCAATGAAAAATATCCAGGGCTAATTCACAGTATGTGCGGTGACCGGTGTTTTACCACACTGTTAATCACCATTCACTGCAAGGATGCACAGAAAAGAATTGTTTTCTATGTGTCCTATTCATACTGACACACAGCACGGAGCTGCTCTGCAGTGAGCTGCAAAAAAATTCTGTACAGAAGATCATGTCACTGTACAGCAGGACAGCACATCATTGGGAGAGAGAGAGAGATTTGTCTTGTTTTTGTTTATTAGCTTTTGTCAGGTTTTTAATGCTGTTGGTGCCACCCACTGGTTCTGATGACTGGTATCAGTGATGGCAAAGCAAAACTTTTACAGTTGTTACAAGAACAGGAAAGAGGAAAAACCTGATGATCCAAGGCTCCAAGGCTGATGATGTACGTGCGATCTTCTTGCAGTGATTATGTCCAAAGAATGCTGATCGCTCAGTATTAGGTCTTCAGTGAGCAGAGAGTCGGTGACTGTCAGTCAGCAGCTCTCTGCCCTGCCCCTCCAGCGCTCACTGAAATGCTGGGCTGTGGAGGGGGCGGGAGCGACTGACTGACTTTGGATCCTGAAACTAAGCCAAAGACGCAAAGGACTCTTCAAGTGCGCTCCGCAGCCGCCCTGGAGATGTGTGAACTGGCTCCTTCGAGAGCCAGTCATACTCTCCTGTCATGTGAATTGGATGCAGAGAAATCCACATCCGATTTGCACTAGTGTGTACTAGTGATCGACCGATATTGGTTTTTCATTGCCAATACCGATACCGATATTTTGGCTATTGCATATCACTATCGGCCGATATTGGCTGATATTTTTGTACATTTAAAAAAATATATATATATTTTTCTTTTACTTGACAGGTATTATTGTGGAGAGATCTGGGGGTCTAAAAGACCCCAAACCCCTCCTCTACACTTAAAAGCATTCAAAATGGCAAGTTTGGCTGTTTTGAATGCTTTCATTTTTTTAAATCTAGCGCCGAGTACCCGGAAGTTTTTACATCACTTCCGGGTTTTTACATGGATACCTAATCAGAGCCGAATCTGGCTTTGATCCGGACTTCGGTGGCCGTGCAGGCTGGTTGCCCGGGTCTCCCGGTGGGACGGGAGACCCGGGCGAGCCGCGGAAGGCAGGGGGAGGGGGGTATGTCCCCTTCTGCTCCCTGTAATGACAGCTGAGCGGCTTCTCAGCCGAATCATTGTCATTACAAGACAGCCAACCGTCGGCTATGGACGCCGGTACCGGGGTGATGCCTCTAGCTGCAGGCATCACTCCGGTACAAGCACTTTCCGAAATATCGGCAATATCGGTAACCTCCGGGGCCGATTCCGATACATCGGGGAAAGTGCATATCGGCCCTCGATATATAGACTTTGACGATAATCGGTTGATCACTAGTGTGTACCCAACCTAAGTCTTCCTGTCCATGTGAAACTGCTTAGCCATACAAAGTACGGGAAGACAGCTCACACTGACAGTCTGCAGATCTGCATGGCTTCAATGATCTGCTGGTTGCAGCTGCAATGCTTTCCAGGGTAAAAAAAAAAACAAAAAAAAAAAATTGTAAATGTAAATTTTTTTACCTGCAAAAAAATGTGCATTTAATATTTGTTTTTTAAAAAGTGAACTTATCCTTTAAAGTTGGGAACTCTTAAGAGTCTGAACCTGCTGAGTGATATCAGCCAACAACAGACTTTAACCAGAAAGCTGAGGCATGTTTTAAAGGATAAGTTCACCTTTTAATAAAAAATAATTTTTTTGCAGGTAAAAAAAATGTGCATTTATTATTCTCTTTCTAGTGAACCTACAGAGCATTGCATCCATGATCAGCAGATCCTAGGTGCAATGCAGGGCTCCTGCAGACTCTCAAGATAGCTGTCTGCCCATACTTCATATTGGGCAGGCAGTGGCTTAACAGTAGATAGAATCAATTAACTAAGAAGGCGTTTACCAGCTTAGTCACAGTTCATTGAGAGCTACAAGCCTTCAGCCGCTCATAGTAGTTGTAATTAGTGTTGAGCGAACACGGACTGTATTATTCGTGTTCGTACCGAATAATTGGATTTTTTTTACCCGAACACGGACACGGACACTTTACTGTATGTTCGGGTAAAAATCCGTGTTCGGTCGTTTTATTTCCGGGTTTTGCATGCTTTGGCGCTCTTTTCATGGCGGGCTTTCAACAGCCAATCAACAATCGTTTAACTGGTGTGCCTTAAGCCATCCCAGCCATGCCTGCAAATGTCTTAGTAGCTGTGATTGGCCGTCTGAAGCATGTGACCAAGTCTTTATAAGTTCGAGGCAGCCGCCGCAGCAGCGTCATTCTGCTGCTTAGCTAAGGGACAGAGCACACATCAATGTGCTGGCTGCTGATTAGGGAAAGATAGGCAGGAAAAAACCATTTGTGTCCGGATAGAATTGAGGGACAGGTCGGAGTGTTTAGGCAGGGCGAGTTGTAGGCATTTTAGGGATAGAGTCTGCTGAATTATAGGGTCAGTGTCTTCTACAAACTACAATCGATATTGCTGTGTGGGGGGTGGGGTGAATCTGCACTCAATCCTGATCTACGATCTCTTCTCAATCCTGTTAGGGACAGAGTCTGCTGAATTTTAGGGAAACTGTGTTCTACAAACTACAATCGATATTGCTGTGTGGTGTGGGATTGGAGATAGGCAGGTGTCAGTGATCCACATCCATTTTTCTGTGTGTGAGCTGCAGTGAACACAATCTTTTTGGGCTGCAGTGAACACAATCTTTTTGGGCTGCAGTGAACACAATCTTTTTGGGCTGCAGTGAACACAATCTTTTTGGGCTGCAGTGAACACAATCTTTTTGGGGTGCAGTGAACAAAATCTTTTTGGGGTGCAGTGAACACAATCCTTTTTGGTGTGCAGTGAACACAATCTTTGTGGGGTGCAGTGAACAAAATCCTTTGTGGGGTGCAGTGAACACAATCTTTTTGGGGTGCAGTGAACAAAATCCTTTTTGGGGTGCAGTGAACAACATCCTTTTTGGGGTGCAGTGAACACAATCTTTTTGGGGTGCAGTGAACAAAATCCTTTGTGGGGTGCAGTGAACACAATCTTTTTGGGGTGCAGTGAACACAATCTTTTTGGGGTGGAGTGAACAACATCCTTTTTGGGGTGCAGTGAACAAAATCCTTTTTGGGGTGCAGTGAACAAAATCATTTTTGGGGTGCAGTGAACACAATCTTTTTGGGGTGCAGTGAACACAATCTTTGTGGGGTGCAGTGAACACAATCTTTTTGGGGTGGAGTGAACAACATCCTTTTTGGGGTGCAGTGAACAACATCCTTTTTGGGGTGCAGTGAACACAATCTTTTTGGGGTGCAGTGAACACAATCTTTGTGGGGTACAGTGAACAGAATCTTTGTGGGGTGCAGTGAACACAATCTTTGGGGGGTACAGTGAACACAATCTTTTTGGGGTGCAGTGAACACAATCTTTGTGGGGTGCAGTGAACACAATCTTTTTGGGGTGGAGTGAACAAAATCATTTTTGGGGTGCAGTGAACAACATCCTTTTTGGGGTGCAGTGATCAAAATCCTTTTTGGGGTGCAGTGAACACAATCCTTTTGGGGTGCAGTGAACAAAATCCTTTGTGGGGTGCAGTGAACAGAATCTTTGTGGGGTGCAGTGAACACAATCTTTGGGGGGGTACAGTGAACACAATCTTTTTGGGGTGCAGTGAACACAATCTTTGTGGGGTACAGTGAACAGAATCTTTGTGGGGTGCAGTGAACACAATCTTTGGGGGGTACAGTGAACACAATCTTTTTGGGGTGCAGTGAACACAATCTTTGGGGGGTACAGTGAACACAATCTTTTTGGGGTGCAGTGAACACAATCTTTGTGGGGTGCAGTGAACACAATCTTTGGGGGGGTACAGTGAACACAATCTTTTTGGGGTGCAGTGAACAACATCCTTTTAGGGTGCAGTGAACACAATCTTTGTGGGGTGCAGTGAACAACATCCTTTTAGGGTGCAGTGAACACAATCTTTGTGGGGTACAGTGAACAGAATCTTTGTGGGGTGCAGTGAACACAATCTTTGGGGGGTACAGTGAACACAATCTTTGTGAGGTGCAGTGAACACAATCTTTGTGGGGTGCAGTGAACACAATCATTGTGGGTGCAGTGAACTCAATCTTTGTGGGGTACAGTGAACACAATCTCATACTTCTGAAGATTTGAGGGTGCTGCCTGTTCCATACTCCCCCTACTCCTCATCTAGCCTTTTAGGGGTACAAACAATAGTAATTGGGGCCTAGTGTGGTTGTGTACGTGTGATATACATACACTTTTTTTGGATCATATTTTCTATTCCGCTATTTAATCAAAAACCTTTGGGGATCAGTTAAATTGGGGGATAGTCTGTGTTGGTACGTGTGAGAGAGATCCACCTTTCCAAGTTGTTGGGGTTCATCTCATACTTCTGAAGGTTTGAGGGTGCTGCCTGTTCCATACTCCCCCTACTCCTAGCCTTTTAGGGGTACAAACAATAGTAATTGGGGCCTAGTGTGGTTGTGTACGTGTGATATACATACACTTTTTTTGGATCATATTTTCTATTCCGCTATTTAATCAAAAACCTTTGGGGATCAGTTAAATTGGGGGATAGTCTGTGTTGGTACGTGTGAGAGAGATCCACCTTTCCAAGTTGTTGGGGTTCATCTCATACTTCTGAAGGTTTGAGGGTGCTGCCTGTTCCATACCCCCCCTACTCCTCATCTAGCCTTTTAGGGGTACAAACAATAGTAATTGGGGCCTAGTGTGGTTGTGTACGTGTGATATACATACACTTTTTTTGGATCATATTTTCTATTCCGCTATTTAATCAAAAACCTTTGGGGATCAGTTAAATTGGGGGATAGTCTGTGTTGGTACGTGTGAGAGAGATCCACCTTTCCAAGTTGTTGGGGTTCATCTCATACTTCTGAAGGTTTGAGGGTGCTGCCTGTTCCATACTCCCCCTACTCCTCATCTAGCCTTTTAGGGGTACAAACAATAGTAATTGGGGCCCAGTGTGGTTGTGTACGTGTGATATACATACACTTTTTTTGGATCATATTTTCTATTCCGCTATTTAATCAAAAACCTTTGGGGATCAGTTAAATTGGGGGATAGTCTGTGTTGGTACGTGTGAGAGAGATCCACCTTTCCAAGTTGTTGGGGTTCATCTCATACTTCTGAAGGTTTGAGGGTGCTGCCTGTTCCATACTCCCCCTACTCCTCATCTAGCCTTTTAGGGGTACAAACAATAGTAATTGGGGCCTAGTGTGGTTGTGTACGTGTGATATACATACACTTTTTTTGGATCATATTTTCTATTCCGCTATTTAATCAAAAACCTTTGGGGATCAGTTAAATTGGGGGATAGTCTGTGTTGGTACGTGTGAGAGAGATCCACCTTTCCAAGTTGTTGGGGTTCATCTCATACTTCTGAAGGTTTGAGGGTGCTGCCTGTTCCATACTCCCCCTACTCCTAGCCTTTTAGGGGTACAAACAATAGTAATTGGGGCCTAGTGTGGTTGTGTACGTGTGATATACATACACTTTTTTTGGATCATATTTTCTATTCCGCTATTTAATCAAAAACCTTTGGGGATCAGTTAAATTGGGGGATAGTCTGTGTTGGTACGTGTGAGAGAGATCCACCTTTCCAAGTTGTTGGGGTTCATCTCATACTTCTGAAGGTTTGAGGGTGCTGCCTGTTCCATACCCCCCCTACTCCTCATCTAGCCTTTTAGGGGTACAAACAATAGTAATTGGGGCCTAGTGTGGTTGTGTACGTGTGATATACATACACCTTTTTTGGATCATATTTTCTATTCCGCTATTTAATCAAAAACCTTTGGGGATCAGTTAAATTGGGGGATAGTCTGTGTTGGTACGTGTGAGAGAGATCCACCTTTCCAAGTTGTTGGGGTTCATCTCATACTTCTGAAGGTTTGAGGGTGCTGCCTGTTCCATACTCCCCCTACTCCTCATCTAGCCTTTTAGGGGTACAAACAATAGTAATTGGGGCCTAGTGTGGTTGTGTACGTGTGATATACATACACTTTTTTTGGATCATATTTTCTATTCCGCTATTTAATCAAAAACCTTTGGGGATCAGTTAAATTGGGGGATAGTCTGTGTTGGTACGTGTGAGAGAGATCCACCTTTCCAAGTTGTTGGGGTTCATCTCATACTTCTGAAGGTTTGAGGGTGCTGCCTGTTCCATACTCCCCCTACTCCTAGCCTTTTAGGGGTACAAACAATAGTAATTGGGGCCTAGTGTGGTTGTGTACGTGTGATATACATACACTTTTTTTGGATCATATTTTCTATTCCGCTATTTAATCAAAAACCTTTGGGGATCAGTTAAATTGGGGGATAGTCTGTGTTGGTACGTGTGAGAGAGATCCACCTTTCCAAGTTGTTGGGGTTCATCTCATACTTCTGAAGGTTTGAGGGTGCTGCCTGTTCCATACCCCCCCTACTCCTCATCTAGCCTTTTAGGGGTACAAACAATAGTAATTGGGGCCTAGTGTGGTTGTGTACGTGTGATATACATACACTTTTTTTGGATCATATTTTCTATTCCGCTATTTAATCAAAAACCTTTGGGGATCAGTTAAATTGGGGGATAGTCTGTGTTGGTACGTGTGAGAGAGATCCACCTTTCCAAGTTGTTGGGGTTCATCTCATACTTCTGAAGGTTTGAGGGTGCTGCCTGTTCCATACTCCCCCTACTCCTCATCTAGCCTTTTAGGGGTACAAACAATAGTAATTGGGGCCCAGTGTGGTTGTGTACGTGTGATATACATACACTTTTTTTGGATCATATTTTCTATTCCGCTATTTAATCAAAAACCTTTGGGGATCAGTTAAATTGGGGGATAGTCTGTGTTGGTACGTGTGAGAGAGATCCACCTTTCCAAGTTGTTGGGGTTCATCTCATACTTCTGAAGGTTTGAGGGTGCTGCCTGTTCCATACTCCCCCTACTCCTCATCTAGCCTTTTAGGGGTACAAACAATAGTAATTGGGGCCTAGTGTGGTTGTGTACGTGTGATATACATACACTTTTTTTGGATCATATTTTCTATTCCGCTATTTAATCAAAAACCTTTGGGGATCAGTTAAATTGGGGGATAGTCTGTGTTGGTATGTGTGAGAGAGATCCACCTTTCCAAGTTTTTGGGGTTCATCTCATACTTCTGAAGATTTGAGGGTGCTGCCTGTTCCATACCCCCCCTACTCCTCATCTAGCCTTTTAGGGGTACAAACAATAGTAATTGGGGCCTAGTGTGGTTGTGTACGTGTGATATACATACACTTTTTTTGGATCATATTTTCTATTCCGCTATTTAATCAAAAACCTTTGGGGATCAGTTAAATTGGGGGATAGTCTGTGTTGGTACGTGTGAGAGAGATCCACCTTTCCAAGTTGTTGGGGTTCATCTCATACTTCTGAAGGTTTGAGGGTGCTGCCTGTTCCATACTCCCCCTACTCCTCATCTAGCCTTTTAGGGGTACAAACAATAGTAATTGGGGCCCAGTGTGGTTGTGTACGTGTGATATACATACACTTTTTTTGGATCATATTTTCTATTCCGCTATTTAATCAAAAACCTTTGGGGATCAGTTAAATTGGGGGATAGTCTGTGTTGGTACGTGTGAGAGAGATCCACCTTTCCAAGTTGTTGGGGTTCATCTCATACTTCTGAAGGTTTGAGGGTGCTGCCTGTTCCATACCCCCCCTACTCCTCATCTAGCCTTTTAGGGGTACAAACAATAGTAATTGGGGCCTAGTGTGGTTGTGTACGTGTGATATACATACACTTTTTTTGGATCATATTTTCTATTCCGCTATTTAATCAAAAACCTTTGGGGATCAGTTAAATTGGGGGATAGTCTGTGTTGGTACGTGTGAGAGAGATCCACCTTTCCAAGTTTTTGGGGTTCATCTCATACTTCTGAAGATTTGAGGGTGCTGCCTGTTCCATACTCCTCCTCCTACTGCTCAACCATCCTTTTAGGGGTACAAACAATAGTAGTTGGGGCCTAGTGTGGTGGTGTACGTGCGAGATACATACACTTTCTTTTTGATCATATTTTCTATTCCGCTATTCAATTAAAACCTTTGGGGATCAATTCAATTGCGAGATAGTCTGTGTCGGTACGTGTGAGATCCACCTTTCCAAGTTGTTGGGGTTCATCTCATACTTCTGAAGATTTGAGGGTGCTGCCTGTTCCATACTCCTGCTCCTACTGCTCAACCATCCTTTTAGGGGTACAAACAATAGTAATTGGGGCCTAGTGTGGTTGTGTACGTGCGAGATACATACACTTTTTTTGATCATATTTCCTATTCCGCTATTCAATAAAAACCTTTGAGGATCAATTGAATTGCGGGATAGTCTGTGTCGGTACGTGTGAGATCCACCTTTCCAAGTTTTTGGGGTTCATCTCATACTTCTGAAGATTTGAGGGTGCTGTCTGTTCCATACTCCTCCTACTCCTCATCCATCCTTTTAGGGGTAGAAACAATAGTAATTGGGGCCTAGTGTGGTTTTGTACGTGCGAGATACATACACTTTTTTGGATCATATTTCCTATTCCGCTATTCAATAAAAACCTTTCTAGGGCAAGATCTTAAATTACAGAAATATGAGGAGACCGTCAAATAAGGGCCGTGGCCTGGGTCGTGGTGCTGCTGGTAGAGCTCCTGTTGCAAGGAGAGGACGTGGTCGATCTGTGCCAGCTACACGCACAAGTGAAACACCTTCCTCAAGTGTGAGTAGGCGACAGAACCTGCATCAGTATTTGGTAGGGCATCAAACGCCCCTAGAAGTGATGAGGCCAGAACAAGTTGAGGCGATAGTAGATTGGTTTGCTGCTGACAGTGCCTCCAGTTCCTTCACATTGTCTCCCACCCAGTCTACTGCAGAAAGGTCAGAGTTGGCACCTGCAGCCAATGTCCAACCGTCTTTCACCTCACCCCCTTGCAAATCAGGCCAGCAGTCTGAGCCCCAAGCCATACAGCAGTCTCTTATTCTTTTTGAGGACTCTGTCAGCAGGGTTTCCCAGGGCCATCCACCTAGCCCTGCCCCAGAAGTGGAAGAGATTGAGTGCAGCGATGCCCAACCACTTATTTCTCAAGATGAGTACATGCAAGGATCATCGCAGCACGTCTCCGATGATGACGAAACGCAGGTGCCAACTGCTGCGGCGTTCAGCATTGTGGAGACCGACAAGGAGGGCAGGGGTGAAGACTGGGTGGAAGATGATGTGGAGGACGATGAGGTCCTCGACCCCACATGGAATGAACGTCATGCAGGTGACCTGAGTAGTTTGGAGGAAGAGGCGGTGGTCGCACAGAGCCACCAGCACAGCAGAAGAGGGAGCAGGGTGCAGAAGCGGAGCGGCCGTGCCCTAGACACTACGCCCGCTACTGCCCAACGCAGCAAGGGAACGAGCGCACCAAAGTCAGCTCAAAGGAGTTCTCTAGCGTGGAAGTTCTTTAGAAAATGTGCTGATGACAGGACACGAGTGGTTTGCACCCTGTGCAATCAGAGCTTGAAGCGAGGCATAAACCTTCTCAACCTGAGCACAACCTGCATGATCAGGCATCTAAGTGCAAAGCACGAGCTGCAGTGGAGTACACACCTTCAAAACCAAGAAACGTCTCTGGCTCATCCTGCTTCCTCTTCTGCTGCAGTCTCGGCCGCTCCAGCCACATCTGTAGTGATACCGGCACCTGCCACCCCGCAAACAGACGATCTGTCAGCAACACCACCACCTGGGTCACCAACAACCATCTCCACAATGTCCCGTGGAAGCGTTCAGCTTTCCATCTCCCAAACACTTGAGAGGAAGAGGAAGTACCCCCCTACCCACCCGCGATCCCTGGCCCTGAATGCCAGCATTTCAAAATTATTGGCCTTTGAAATGCTGTCATTCCGTCTGGTGGAGACGCACAGTTTTAAAAACCTTATGTCGGTGGCTGTCCCACAGTACGTCGTGCCCAGCCGCCACTACTTTTCCAGGCAAGCCATCCCTTCCCTGCACAACCAAGTGGGGGAAAATATCAGGTGTGCACTGCGCAACGCCATCTGTGCCAAGGTCCACCTAACTACGGATACGTGGACCAGTAAGCACGGTCAGGGGCGTTATATCTCCCTAACGGCACACTGGGTAAATGCAGTGGCGGATGGGCCTGAGGCGGATAGCAATTTGGCGCATGTCCTTCCACCACCGAGGATTGCAGGGCGCTTCAGTTTGCCTCCTGTTCCTAACTCCTCCTACTCCGCTTCCTCATCCTCTACCGCCTCCTCATCCGGACAGCGTAACACCTTCACCACCAACTTCAGCACGGCCAGGGGTAAACGACAGCAGGCAGTTTTACAACTTGCCTGTTTGGGGGACAAACCACACACCGCGCAGGAGTTGTGGAGGAGCATGGAACAGCAGACAAATGAGTGGTTGCTGCCAGCGAGCCTCAAGCCCGGCCTGGTGGTGTGCGATAACGGGCGAAATCTCATAGCAGCTCTGGGCCTAGCCGGTTTGACGCACATCCCTTGCCTGGCGCATGTGCTGAATTTGGTGGTGCAGAGGTTCCTTAAAAACTACCCCGATATGTCAGAGCTGCTGCAGAAAGTGCGGGCCGTTTGTGCGCACTTTCGGCGTTCTCACCCTGCTGCTGCTCGCCTGGCAGCGCTGCAGCGTAACTTCGGCCTTCCCGCTCACCGCCTCATATGTGACGTGCCCACAAGGTGGAACTCCACCTTGCACATGCTGGAAAGACTGTGCGAGCAGCAGCAGGCCATAGTGGAGTTTCAGCTGCAGCACGCACGCGTGAGTCGCTCTGCGGAACAGCACCACTTCACCACCAATAACTGGGCCTCCATGCGAGACCTGTGTGCCTTGTTGCGCTGTTTTGAGTACTCCACCAACATGGCCAGTGGCAATGACGCCGTTCTCAGCTTAACTATCCCACTTCTATGCCTCCTTGAAAAAACAATTCGGGCGATGATGGAAGAGGATGTGGCACAGGATGAGGAGGAGGAGGAGGATGAAGAGGTAACATTTCCAAGGCTTTCAGGGCAGTCATTCGCAAGGGGCTCCGAGGGTGGGTTCCTGCACACGCAAACGCCAGGGACGCAATTGTCCAGCAGGGGCACAGTTCTGGAGGATGAGGAGGATGAGGAGGAGGAGGAGCTGGAGGAGGAGATGGAACCATGTTCACAGCAGGGTGGCACCCAGGCCAGCTCATGGCCATCACTGGTGCGTGGCTGGGGGGATACAGAGGACACGGACGATACACCTCCCACAGAGGACAGCCTTTCGTTGCCTCTGGGCAGCCTGGCACACATGAGCGATTACATGCTGCAGTGTCTCCACAACGACCGCCGAGTTGCCCACATTCTAACTTGTGCTGATTACTGGGTGGCCACGCTGCTGGATCCCCGTTACAAGGACAACGTACCGTCCTTAATTCACTCACTGGAGCGCGATCGCAAGATGCGCGAGTACAAGCGCACGCTGGTAGACGCCATGCTGCTGGCATTCCCATCTGACAGCGGGGCCACAGTGGAAGCACAAGGCAGAGGAGGAGGAGGAGGAGGTCGCCAACGCAACCAGGGCACCGCCAGCACCTCAGAAGGCAGGGTTAGCATGGCCGAAATGTGGAAAAGCTTTGTCAGCACGCCACAACAAACAGCAGCACCAGCAGCTCAGATGGAACGTCTTAGCAGGAGGCAGCATTTTACCAACATGGTGGAGCAGTATGTGTGCACACGCCTACATGTAGTGAATGACGGGTCTGCCCCCTTCAACTTCTGGGTCTCCAAATTGGGCACATGGCCTGAGCTTGCCCTTTACGCCTTGGAGGTGCTGGCGTGCCCTGCAGCCAGTGTATTATCTGAACGGGTATTTAGCACGGCTGGGGGCGTTATAACAGACAAGCGCAGCCGCCTGTCCAGAGACAATGTGGACAAGCTCACGTTCATTAAAATGAACCAGGCATGGATCCCACGGGACTTTTCCGTACCTTATGCAGAATAGCAATGGATACCGACCTTACCCACCCATTGTTCCATTTTTGCTCTTTCTCACTCTTTTGGGGTGTACCCTCATTTAAAATTTTTGAAAAGAAGCAGTGTTGGCTACCTCGTCCTCCTCCTCAGGGCCAGATTAATGTAGGGGCTATTGGAGCTGCAGCTCCAGGCCCCTACCTTTTATATAGGCCCCGGGTTGGCCATATTCACTGTTACCGCTCTTCTGTCACTTGTAAACACAGAAGTCTGGCTTCTATGCTCGCTTCCCCAGGCAGCACCCTCAGAACCTCCCCACACAGCGTGAAGGCCGGACAAGGAGGGACAGTTGGCGATGCATGGATGTGTTTATGGGCTTCAGAGACAGCATCCCATGTTGAATTAGGCATGCATGGCTGCACCCTTCCTCCTCTGGGTGCATGGCAAGGCACGGCCCTTAAGGCCCTTCAAAATCCTCAGCACCAAGCCCATGATGCTGTTAATCCGGCCCTGGTCCTCCTCCACCGCCGCTTCCACCTACACCGCCCATAGGTGTGCGCAGCCTATTGCATTAAGGTGTGCACCCCAAAGTTGAAATACACATGCATGTGTTTGCCAGCAGGGAGAGTAATGTATCGGGGCCATGTACCTGTAGGCAAGGAGAAATAGAGCAGAGCAGGTCCCAGGGAGATCTTTCCCATCTCCTCACTGGCAATGCTATGTGCCCTAGGTGATTAGGGTGTGCCCAGGCACACCCAGCACACCCTGTGCGCACGCCTATGTCACCGCCACATCCACCACCACCTCAACCTCCCTCCTACTCCATATGGGCCTCGTCCTTCAGAGATGAAGAAGAACATTGTTTTATTTTTCTGTTTTTTTTTGTTGTTTTAAGTTATTTCCCTATCCACATTTGTTTGCAGAGCACTTGCCATGCTCTTAATTACGTTTTGCTGCCATTTGCAGCACTCTAGCCCTTTCCTTTGGTGTTTTAGAGCCATTTTAGTGCCTTAAAGTTCGGGTCCCCATTGACTTCAATGGGGTTCGGTGTCCGGGAAAAGTTCGGTAAAAGTCCGGGACACGGACCCGGACTTTTTTTTAAAGTTCGGCCGAACCCGTCGAACACGGACATCTAGGTGTCCGCTCAACCCTAGTTGTAATTCACTCATTCACAGGAAACTGTAAATCAATGACGCAGCCATGTGGGCGGAGCCCCGAATGGGCACTTTCTTTTCAAAAAGTGACAGCGGGAGAGGGAAGAAGATCCCCACCCACTGTCACAGAGCAGGGAAGAATTGGCAGCAGGAGCTGGAATATGTTACATTTTCCACCCTAAATACAGGTGGAACAAGAAAAAAGTTCCAAAAGGTGAACTTGTCCTTTAAATATACCCCAGCCACTTTTCAAAACCCAGCAATGGCTACGACACATTGCCATGGCCACGCCTCCGCAAAAAAAGTAGGACAGGTTGTGTTCAATGGGAGATACCAGCTGCTTATGAATCCCATAGAAGTGAATGGGGCCTCGCCACAATCACATCTAATAGACACAGTTGCAGCACAGTAAAGAGGGATTTTAGTATACAAATCCCTTTTCAAACAGGTGTAGCACTGTCCCCATAGGGCTTGCTGTGTGATGACTTCTTGGGCCTCCTCTGATTTCCTGCAGTCAGTCACTTAGGGACAGTTCACTCATCCATCCTTACTCCCAATGGCTCGTTACTCAATAAACAGTCCAGAGGTTTTGGTTAGATATTCATTGTGGAACTTGAATGGGAGAAGAGAATAGTGGGATACACCAACTTGAACTTTTTACAGTTGATAAGGACAACTTGACCTCACCAGATTACTTGTTGAAGCAGTCACACTGCTTTAACCATACTAGCACTTGTATGGAAGGGGTTAAGTCTACTCCACCAACAGACTTGATGAACTACTGTACATTATCTTCAGGACACCCTCTAGCATCCCTTTTACTGACACCCATCCGCTGACTCTTCTAGCTGAAGGGATGGCCCCCCTCGGGTCAGGCCCCATGAAACAGATCTGTACTCACTGTAGGCAGAATCTGATCCTTTCTGTGTCTCCCTTCCAGTCAGATCAACCACCTGAGGCCACACAGCAACTTCTACAGAGGGGCAGCTGCCTCCCCCCTCCAGAACCCTGCCCTCCAGCTCCAAAAGGTGACACTGAGCACATGTGCCTTTGACATTTATACAGTACCCCAGCATGCACCAAGGCACTTTCCTCTGCCAGTCACCAGGGCTGTACTAAATGCCTGAGCACTCATTTGTCAGGTTTCCTCCCACTGTCCAATATTTCTCCCTATTGGACCAGTGTGAAACACTTCAGACAATTTGAGCTGTACCTGAGCACCATGAGCAGACCTCACTAGCAGATCCTGCTCTCTGGTAGGCAATGTAGATTTACCAGGCAATCCTCCTGGTAAGCAGAAAAGATCCAAAACTATACTCTCTCTCTAGCACCTACCTAGGAGGGTGCTACACAGGTGTGAGGGAGGCAGCATATTGCCCCTGATCATCTGTTAACTAAACATAGAAAACAGCTTTACACCCCATTCACACTAAATAGGGCTTTGAAATCGTGCTACTTCAGCAGGATTTCAAAGTTGCTGGCTGGTCAGTTTGATTTCACGTGCGGCTTGCCTACATTTGTTCATGAAGTTGCAGTGCAAGTCACCCATGAAATTGCCCAAAAATAGAACCCGGAACTTTTTTCAAATTGATTCAAATCAGAGTTGCACCAATTTGAACGGTTCCATAGGCACAAATAGGGTGCGACTTGTCATGAGATTTTAACCACTTCTGGACCGGAAGGATTTTCCTCCTTAAAGCGGAGTTCCGGGCACAAAATCGATCTTTTTTTTTTTGTGCCCGTCCTCTTGTTCACCTTCACCTGAAACAGAATTGGATAGTTAGGTTTTTTTTTTTTTTTGTACTCACCTTGTAATTGTAGATCGAAGATACTCATCTATTCTTCACTTCCTCCCTCTGCGCCGCGGCTCCGCCGTCACTTCCGGGCTTGCAATGATTCCTGGGAGCTGAACGTCATCGCTCCCAGGAATCAATGCGACGGCACCGGCCCCGCTCGTCACTTCCGGGGCGACGTCGCATTCCCTGCTAAACAGCTTCTGGGCGTGCCCAGAAGCTGTGGAGGAATGCGGCGCTGCACCGGAAGTGACGAGAGGGGCCGGTGCAGGCGCATTCTGAGAGAAGAGGACGCGGAAGAAGACGCAGAAGAGGACCGCGCCGGCTTCAGCTGCCCACAAGAGAGATGGAAACGCTGTGGAAGAAATTTTATAAGTAAGTATTTCTTCTTGCAGGTAAGTGCGAACCGGGACAGATCAGAGGCTAGCCATTGTGGAATGTGCTAGCCCTGACTGTCCCGGGGGTATGTTTATTGAAAAATGGGTTCTGTGCCCGGAACTCTGCTTTAATGACCAGGCCATTTTTTTTTTTTCGATTCAGCACTGCGTTACTTCAACGGACAATTGGGCAACGCTGTACCCAAAATAAAATTGATGTCCTTTTTTCCCACAAATAGAGCTTTCTTTTGGTGGTATTTGATCCCCTCTGCGATTTTTATTTTTTGCGCTATAAACAAAAAAAGAGCGACAAAAAATCTGCTATATAACATTCCCAAAAAAAAAAAAATAAAAATCTAAATTGTATTCTGCTACATACTTTTGGTAAAAAAAAGATTGCAAAAGTTATTATCGCGTCTACTAACTACAGGAAAAATTTATGTCATTTTTATTGTTTTTTTTTATATTAGTAATGACGGCGATCTGAGATTTTTAGCAGGACTGGGACCTTGCGGTGGACAGATCAGACCCCTAACTGACATTTTTGACACTTTTGGGGGGACCAGTGACATTACTACAGTAATCAGTGCTAAAAATATACACTGTTACTGTAATAATGACACTGGCAGGGAAGGGGTTAACACAGTGGGTGATCATGGGGTTAAATGTAAGCCTTGGGGAGTGATTCTAACTGTATGGGGGATGGGCTTTTGAAATGATCACAGAGACCTGTGATCCTATATAGAAGGATCACAGGCGCTCTGTGATCATTCCAGAGAGAAGAACCATCAGCTGTGTGTGCTGACCGTCCTTCTCTCTCAGAGGGGAATGATCGCTTGTGCCCCGCGGCAATCTGAGCCATTGGCCCTGTGCATCGGAGTCCCCGCTGCCGAGTGGGGGCAGGAGCGTTGGCGCCAGTGGCAAGCACTTGCCCCCTAGCTGCAGGCGCACGAGTAAATCTGCGGCGGGCGGTCCTTGAGTGATTAAACTGTGATCTGGGGCCTAAAGTGATCCTAAAGTTTTGTTTTTATTGTTTTTCAAATAACAAACATGTCATACTTACTTGCGCTGTGTAGTTGGTTTTGCACAGAGCAGCCCAGATCCTCCTCTTCTTGGGTCCCCTGCCGGTGCTCCTGGCTCCCCCTTCTTGACCAGTATCCCCAATAGGAAGCCACATGCTATAGGGGCACTGGTGTGTGCTCGCTCCAGAGCCCCACTCTACAGTGGGGATCCAAAGTTTGGGCACCCCAGGTAAAAATTTGTATTAATGTGCATAAAGAAGCCAAAGAAGATGGAAAAATCTCCAAAATGCATCAAATTACAGATTAGACTTCTTATAACATGTCAACAAAAGTTAGATTTTATTTCCATCATTGACACTTTCAAAATTACAGAAAACAAAAAAATGGCGTCTGCAAAAGTTTGGGCATCCTTCAGAATGTATAGCATGCACTGCCCCCTTTACAAGGCTGAGACCTGCCAGTGTCATGGATTGTTCTCAATCATCGTCTGGGAAGACCAGGTGATGTCAATCTCAAAGGTTTTAATTGCCCAGACTCATCTGACCTTGCCCCAACAATCAGCACCATGGGATCTTCTAAGCAGTTGTCTAGAAAACTGAAACTGAAATTAGTTGACGCTCACAAAGCTGGAGAAGGCTATAAGAAGATAGCAAAGCGTTTTCAGATGTCAATATCCTCTGTTCAGAATGTAATTAAGAAATGGCAGTCATCAGGAACAGTGGAAGTTAAAGCAAGATCTGGAAGACCAAGAAAAATATCAGACAGAACAGCTTGCAGGATTGTGAGAAAAACAATTCAAAACCCACGTTTGACTGCACGATCCCTCCAGAAAGATCTGGCAGACACTGGAGTTGTGGTACACTATTCCACTATAAAGAGATACTTGTACAAATATGGTCTTCATGGAAGAGTCATCAGAAGAAAACCTCTTCTATGTCCTCACTACAAAAATCAGCGTTTGAACTTTGCAAATTAACATATAGACAAGCCTGATGCATTTTGGAAACAAGTTCTGTGGACCGATGAGGTTAAAATTGAACTTTTTGGCCGGAATAAGCAAAGGTACTTTGGAGAAGAAGGGGCACAGAATTTAATGAAAAGAACCTCTGTCCAACTGTTAAGCATGGGGGTGGATCAATCATGCTTTGGGGTTGTATTGCAGCCAGTGGCACAGGGAACATCTCACGAGTAGAAGGGAAAATGGATTCAATAAAATTTCAGCAAATTTTGGATGGTAACTTGATGCCATCTGTGAAAAAGCTGAAGTTAAAGAGAGGATGGCTTCTACAAATGGATAATGATCCTAAACACACCTCGAAATCCACGGGGGATTACATCAAGAGGCGTAAACTGAAGGTTTTGCCATGGCCTTCACAATCTCCTGACCTCAACATAATTGAAAATCTATGGATAGACCTTAAAAGAGCAGTGCGTGACAGACAGCCCAGATATCTCAAAGAACTGGAAGACTTTTGTAAGGAAGAATGGGCAAAGATACCTCAAACAAGAATTGAAAGACTCTTTACTGGCTACAAAAAGCGTTTACAAGCTGTGATACTTGCCAAAGGGGGCAGTACAAGATATTAACTCTGCAGGGTGCCCAAACTTTTGCAGACGCCATTTTTTTGTTTTCTGTTATTTTGAAAGTGTAAATGATGGAAATAAAATCTAACTTTTGTTGACATATTATAAGAATGTCTAATCTGTAATTTGATGCCTTTTGGAGATTTTTCCATCATTCCTTGGCTTCTTTATGCACATTAATACACATTTTTACCTGGGGTGCCCAAACATTCGATCCCCACTGTATTAGAAGATACAAAGCTGGAGAAGGCTATAAGAAGATAGCAAAGCGTTTTCAGATGTCACTATCCTCTGTTCGGAATGTAATTAAGAAATGGCAGTCATCAGGAAGAGTGGAAGCTAAAGCAAGATCTGGAAGACCAAGAAAAATATCAGACAGAACAGCTCGCAGGATTGTGAGAAAAACAATTCAAAACCCACGTTTGACTGCACGATCCCTCCAGAAAGATCTGGCAGACACTGGAGTTGTGGTACACTATTACACTATAAAGAGATACGTGTACAAATATGGTCTTCATGGAAGAGTCATCAGAAGAAAACCTCTTCTACATCCTCACCACAAAAATCAGCGTTTGAACTTTGCAAATGAACATATAGACAAGCCTGATGCCTCTTGGCTGGCTACAAAAAGCGTTTACAAGCTGTGATACTTGCCAAAGGGGGCAGTACAAGATATTAACTCTGCAGGGTGCCCAAACTTTTGCAGACACCATTTTTTTGTTTTCTGTTATTTTGAAAGTGTAAATGATGGAAATAAAATCTAACTTTTGTTGACATATTATAAGAATGTCTAATCTGTAATTTGATGCCTTTTAGAGATTTTTCCATCTTTCCTTGGCTTCTTTATGCACATTAATACTAATTTTTACCTGGGGTGCCCAAACTTTTGATCCCCACTGTAGATGCAGGGATTTTGTTTTTGGGTGGACTTATCCTATATTTTTTGCTGCCCTTGCAAAGCAAGGCATCACAGCCAAGGCATGTGTACAGTTCAAGGTGGCTGCATGTCTGTGTTTAGATGGCCAGTTGGGGGGAGCTGTAAAACTGTGGTTCCACTGCCTGCTTTTACTGACCCCCAGCCATCCCTGTGCATGGGCCCTAGCAATGAACATCTCTTCATTGCTTCCTTTTGGTGCAAAAAATAAAAATAAATAAATCTGTTGATCCTGTCTGGAATCCAGTTAGCTGAGACTTCAGATGACTTTTATCAGCTCTCTGTATGAATTACATAACACCCCCCCCCCCCCCCCCCTAATGTTATGGAAATGAGGAAAGGGGTTCTGTAGTTCTACTGTGCTAGGGTGGCAATGCTAAAAAAAGAAGCCTGAAAAATGAAAACAAATTCAGCCATTATATCTAAGCACTGGTAAACTGCAATATATTACATTTTTACTCTTGGATTTAGAGAAGCTTTAAAAGGCTTAATGCACTTCGGAAGAACGTGAACAAAAATAGTGGATTATTTATTCAATTCTATTTTGAAAGGAAATCTAAATGGGATTGGGATTGAAGAATTGGATTTCTCCATTACCGGCTAGCTTTATTGTCTAAAACAAAAAAAATAGTCAAATCATCAAGCTGACCATACATGTTGAAATGCAATCAATCTATTTCAGTTTTTAAATCCGTTTTCCAGATAAATTGAAAAAAAAAAAAGAAAAAAAATCCACTATTTTCGATCTACCGGTGTGCAATCAAGTTGAAGAAACCCCAAATGAATATGGTGGAAAATCAATTTTTATTAGATTGGTGTTTTATTCGATTTCTACGTGAATGCAACTTTTCTTTTAATGTATTAAATTTGCCTTAATCATGGGGGGGGGGGGGGGGGTTCTAGGGAAAGGGGTAGAGTGTCTCTACTCTGGGTGAAAGCAGACCATTCCAACATAATGTAGAGGCAGCAGCCAAGGGGTAAAATACCCCACTGGCCCAGTCCGCCCTCAATCTTAAAGGAGTTGTAAAGGCAGAAGGTTTTTCATTTTAATGCATTCTTTGTCAGTCCAGGCCATCACAACCACGGAGTCGGGATCAGCCTGGACTGACACCACCTGGCTCAGCCGCTGAGAGCCTGAGCCAGCCACTCCCTGATCCTCCACAGCCCAGCGCTCCAATGAGCAAGGAGGGGGCAGAGCAGAGAGCTGTGGCTGACAGTCAGCACTCAGCAGCTCTCTGCTCGGGGAGCTATCAGAACTGAGCGATCAGCAGTGTTCGATCACTCGGTTCTCAGTGTAGAGGCGCTGAAGAACAGATGCAGCATCAGACCAATGCTGCATCCACCTAGGTAAGTATAAATGGTTAATAACAGCAAACCCATACTTCTTTTTTAAGATAAAAAAACCTTCTGTGTGCAGCAGCCTCCCCAGCACCCCCTAATACTTACCTGAGCCCCATCTCTGTCCATGAGTCCCTCGGCCGTTCAGGGCTCTCCCTCCTAAATTGGCTAAGACACAGCTGCGGCACCATTGGCTTCTGTGGCTGTCAATCAAGGTCAGTTAGCCAATCAGGAGAGAGGGGGCGTGGCCGAACAGCAGCTCTGTGTCTGAATGGACACATGGAACTGAAGCTTAGCTCGGGTATCCCCATAGCAACTGCTTGCTGTGGGGGCACTCGACAGGAGGGGAGGGGCCAGGAGAGCAGAAGAGGGACCCAAGAAGAGGAGGATCCAGGCTGCTCTGTTTAAAATTAACTGTACAGAGGAGGTAAGTATAACATGTTTGTTATTTAACCACTTTACCGCTGCTCACTGAGCCTCTACTGCGGCAAGGTGGCTCGATAACGTCTGACGACGTAGACCTATGTCACCAGACATTCCCCTCTCTTGGCGGCACGCGCGCCGCCTGAGGCTCGCTCCTGCTGTATTCAGTCACAACGGGAGTCGGGCCAGGGGAGGAGCGGCGGTAATCATCGCCGCTCTTCCCCGATCGGCGGGGAATCGAGTGTGGAGATCCGCCCGCTTGTGTAAACAAAGCAGGCGGATCTCCTAAGTGACAGGCAGGGTCAGATTGCAGGGTTCAGCATAGCTGAACATGCGATCTGTCCCTGTGTCACTCAGTCCCCTCCTCCCACACACGTTAGTAAGCACCAGGCATACATTAACTCCTTGATCACCAATAAAAATTAACCCCTTCCCTGCCAGTGTAATTTTTACAGTGACAGTGCATATATATATAGCACTGATTACTGCAGTAATGTCACTGGTACCCCCAAAAGTGTCAAAAATGTCAGTCAAGGGTCCGATCTGTCCGCTGCAATGTCGCAGTCCCGCGAAAAAAAACCCAGATCGCCGCCATTACTCGTTAAAAAAAAAACACCAAAAACGACAGAAATCTTTCCCTTAGTTAGTAATCGCAATAACTTTTGCGCAAAACCAATCAAAATACGCTTATTGCAATTTTTTTTACCAAAAATATGTAGCAGAAAACAAATTGGGCAAAAATGATAAAAAATTTTGATTTTTACATTTTTGGGGGGGGGGGGATTTCATAAAAAAAATGTTAAAAATATTGTTACTTTTTCAAAATTGTCTCTCTTTTTTTGTTTATAGCGCACAAAGTAAAAATCGCACAGGTGATCAAATACCACCAAAAGAAAGCTCTGTTTGTGGGAAAAAAAAGACGTAAATTTTGTTTGGGTACGGCGTTGCATGACTGCGCAATTGTCAGTTAAAGTCGCACAGTGCCGAATCGCAGAAAGTGGCCCAGACGTAAGACAGCAAAATCCTCCGGTGGTTAAGTGGTTAAAAAAAAAATTTACATTTTTTTAATGCATGCAATTAATGGAAATTTGGCAGTCAACTGAACTGATTAATGGGAGGTTGTCTTCGTTCTTTTACCCCTCCTTCACATCGAGTGCGGCTTTAAAGTCCTGTGACTTAATCTGAAATCATACACATTCAAAGCCGCATGTCACTGCAACTTCAGGTGCGACTTTGAAGAGATCTGTACAGCTTCATGCACAGATGTCCATGCAAGTTGCATCTGAAATCGCCAAAAGTTGTGCAGGAACTACTTTTTCAAATCAATGCTGCACCGCAAAGTGGGCATCACACTGATTTGAACGTGGCCATTGATGACAAAAGGGTGTGACTTGTCATGCGATTTGACCTATCAAATCGCATGACAAGTGGCTCCAATGTGAACGAGGGTTGAACCACTTTACTTTGCAGGCAGTCCAAAGGTGGTTGAAATTGCTAGGTGTATGAGCAGTATAACTCCTATACAGGACTGTGTTTTTGGGGGAGCCTCTCCTGCCTCTGCATCACCCAGACATTACCTGCACTATCCAGGACTGAGCTATCAAAATGGTATGCATCATAGGTGTGCACAGTCTATTGCATTAGGGTGCGCACCCCAAAGCTCAAACACACGTGTGTCTGCATGTGTTTATATACTGGCAGTCCCAGTAGAGCAGTGGACAGTGTCATTAGGGCAGAGATTGGTGTCAGTAGGGCAGTAGACAGTGTCATAAGGGCAGAGATTGGTATCAGTAGAACAATGGACAGTGTCATTAGGGCAGAGATTGGTGTCAGTAGGGCAATGGACGGTGTCAATAGAGCAGATATTGGTGTCAGTAGGACAATGGACGGTGTCATTAGGACAGAAATTGGTGTCAGTAGGGCAATGGACGGTGTCAATAGAGCAGAGATTGGTGTCAGTAGAGCAGTGGACAGTGTCAGTAGAGCAGAGATTGGTGTCAGTAGAACAATGGACAGTGTCATTAGGGCAGAGATTGGTGTCAGTAGGGCAATGGACGGTGTCAATAGAGCAGAGATTGGTGTCAGTAGAGCAGTGGACAGTGTCAGTAGAGCAGAGATTGGTGTCAGTAGGGCAGTGGATGGTGTCATTAGGGCAGAGATTGGTGTCAGTAGGGCAGTGGACAGTGTCAGTAGAGCAGAGATTGGTGTCAGTAGGGCAGTGGATGGTGTCAATAGAGCAGAGATTGGTGTCAGTAGGACAGTGGACAGTGTCAATAGAGCAGAGATTGGTGTCAGTAGAGCAGTGGACAGTGTCAGTAGAGCAGAGATTGGTGTCAGTAGGGCAGTGGATGGTGTCAGTAGAGCAGAGATTGGTGTCAGTAGGGCAGTGGATGGTGTCATTAGGGCAGAGATTGGTGTCAGTAGGGCAGTGGACAGTGTCAGTAGAGCAGAGATTGGTGTCAGTAGGGCAGTGGATGGTGTCAATAGAGCAGAGATTGGTGTCAGTAGGACAGTGGACAGTGTCATTAGGGCAGAGATTGGTGTCAGTAAGACAATGGACGGTGTCATTAGGGCAGAGATTGGTGTCAGTAGGACAATGGATGGTGTCATTAGGGCAGAGATTGGTGTCAGTAGGACAGTGGACGGTGTCATTAGGGCAGAGATTGGTGTCAGTAGGACAGTGGACAGTGTCATTAGGGCAGAGATTGGTGTCAGTAGGACAATGGACGGTGTCATTAGGGCAGAGATTGGTGTCAGTAGGACAGAGGACGGTGTCAGTAGAGCAGAGATTGGTGTCAGTAGAGCAGTGGACAGTGTCATTAGGGCAGAGATTGGTGTCATTAGGGCAGAGATTGGTGTCAGTAGAGCAGTGGATGGTGTCAGTAGTTTTTATTGTTATTACTTTTTTTACCAATTTTATTTTTTACATTATTTTTTTACAATTTTGTTTTTGGAGCCATGTTAGGGGGCTTTGGTGAAATATCAGGGGTCCAAACAGGAGGAATCTGTGCCACACAGGGTGATTAGGGTGTGCCCAAGCACATCTGGCACACCCTGTGCGCAAACCTATGGTATGCATGCAAACGTTTTACATTTGCGTTCATTCATAATTGTAGCGCAACATTTAAAAAAAAAAAATTGTACATTAAATATGGGTCT
Source organism: Pelophylax lessonae (assembly GCF_965119305.1). Lineage (NCBI taxonomy): Eukaryota > Metazoa > Chordata > Amphibia > Anura > Ranidae > Pelophylax > Pelophylax lessonae. Next base: position 674,032,730 of record NC_138769.1, on the reverse strand, counting down.
AATGCATTAATAAATATGGTAGTTAACCCTAATTATTTCTTTAACCCTAACATTTGTTGTTTGGAGTGAGCAGGTTAAAACAAGCTCATTTCTGTAGTAGCAGCTGCAGGGGTGTAGATAAGTGGGGGGATAAGGGGGTCTAAAGCTTATTCCTTCAGAATGACTGTGGTGCAGCAGCCAGCACAGACAGTCGCTGATCACTCAAAGCACTGCAGCCACCGCTCCTGCTGCCTGTCAGGTCATACATTAACTAGTACATTAAACCAATGCCAGTTCAGCAGGGACTGGCCGAGATTTAAACTAGACATGTGCAATTTGTTTTGTTCCAAATGGAAATTTGGACAAAGTTTTCATTATTCGGAAATTCAGTTGTATCCGAATTCTAAATCACAAGAGTAACAAATGTAAACAAATCCTCTGAAATAATGAAACTAAATTCATGCAAAATAATGAAATTTAAATTTGATTTTTAAATTCGAAACAAAACAAATATAAAATGTAAACATACTGCAATTCTCAGATGTAAAAAATCCGGCAACCGCAAATTAAAAAAAAAAAAATTTTAATTCAAATACCGAATTGAATTTTTTTGAATTTGGTCGAACTGAATTAGATTTGGTCGTATTCGCAAAATTTGAATCAAATTCTAAAAGGAATATACAAACGAAAACTAAACAAATCCTGAAAATGAACTTAATTAAACGAAATTTGTTATTAATGAATCAAAACTAAACTAAACAAATTTTTTGTTCTGCACATGTCTAATTTGAAAAATGTATGCGCAGGCTGAATGTACCCAAGTAGATTGATCGATTATTTATTGTACAACAAGCCTGTCAGATGCGATTATTGCCAGTGGCTATAATAGCTCCTAGCAGTAATCACTGTGTTCTCCTGGCGGGGACGGCTCCCCCCAGCCCCACCGGGAGAACCAGTGGCGGCTGGTGCTCCATGGGCCGGGGGGGCAGCAGACCGACCGCACCATACCCCCCCCCGGACCACACCAGGCCGCACACCATCCCCCCCCGGACCACAGTGAGACAGGAGAGGACAGAGAGGACGGACGGACAGAGAGGATGGACGGACAGGACCCCCCCCCCCTGAGGACAGACGGACAGACAGGACCCCCCCCACTCCCTCACCCTGCCTGGATGCAGCAGCAGGCGGTGGCTTCTTCCCCCTGTCTTCTGCGTCTCCTCCCTCCTCCTCCATGCCCAATAGCATGGCCTCTCCTTTCGGCCAATTGGGAAACGGATCTCAAAACCTGCTTCCTGATTGGCCAGGAGGAGGATCCATGTGACAACAGCAAATTTTCATTCGCTATTGTCACACAACTGGGTGGGCTCGGGGCGCACTGCTCTGCGCCCTGAGCCCACCCTTTTTTTTAACCTGTGAGAGCCTCTGGCTCTAATCACGTGGGTAAAAAAAAAAAGCCCCATTGAACTCCATGCATCCGGCGCCCAGCATGTAGATTAGGGGGCCAGACGCATGGATGGGGGGGGTAACGGCGCCCCTGCGCCCCATATGACCAGCCGCCACTGGGGAGAACACAATGGCTCCACGGGAGAGATTCCCTCAGCAACACAGTCAGGAATCTAGCGATTTTCCAAGGGTTTCAGGAAAGAAGATAACTCCATCTATGGCTGGCTTTATACAATTTTTGTGTACAATTTTCCTTTAGATTTACCAAAACCAAGTAATATGAGGTCAAACCTAAACACTTTTAATTTGTATGCAATCAGGCAGGCTCTTACACTACATAATTGAAGGTACATCTAAAGGAAATTGAATAAGAACATAATGTCTGGCAAGCTATAGACACACTGCAGTTCAGGGCAAGGAAGGCTCTCCTTATCTCCTCTTCATTTCTAGTCACATGACACAGCCAAGGGAGGACTACCCGTTATCTGAAATGCTTGGTTTGACCAATGAATGTGTTAGACTAGGTTCACATCTATGCATGCAGGGAACACGCGCAAAATTGTATGCAGTTCCAACACTCATGGAAACACACTTCCCCTTTAGATGATGCATGGCAGTGCGAATTAACTGTTATGGCACCCAAACGCATTGGCAAATGTGAGCCAAGCCGTACGGTGGCGCAGTTGGGTGCAGTGGATTTTTGCAAAAAGAGTCAGGGACTTCTTTTCTGCGTTTCCCACATATAGGGCAGCCAATTAAAATGAATGGGCTGTCCTACATGTGACGCACGGCAATGTATGAGCACTCGGTCTCACCTGTAGGTGAGAAGCAAGCCTTAAATGGAAGGGGAGATCTGTACGAAGGGGTGGGGCGGGGTATACTGGGGGGGGAGCTGTACTGGAAGTAGGTCTGTACTGGGGGGAGCTGTACTGGTAGAGGTCGGGGGCAGAGATCTGTACTGTTGGGGAGCTGTACTAGGAGGGTGATTTGTACTGGGGGGAGCTGTACTGGTAGAGGTGGTGGCGGAGATCTGTACTGTTGGGGAGCTGTACTAGGAGGGGGATTTGTACTGGGGGGGGAGCTGTACTGGTAGAGGTGGGAGGTAGAGATCTGTACTGTTGGGGCGCTGTGCTAGGAGGGGGATTTGTACTGGGGGAACTGTACTGGTAGAGATGGGAGGCAGAGATCTGTACTGTTGGGGCGCTGTACTAGGAGGGGGATTTGTACTGGGGGGAGCTGTACTGGTAGAGGTGGGGGGCAGAGATCCATACTGTTTGGGAGCTGTACTAGAAGGGGGATTTGAACTGGGGGGAGCTTTATGGGTAGAGGTGGGGGGCAGAGATCTGTACTGTTGGGGCGCTGTACTAGGAGGAGGATTTGTACTGGTAGAGGTGGGGGGGGCGTAGATCTGTACTGTTGGGGAGCTGTACTAGGAGGGGGATTTGTTGGGGGGACTGTACTGGTAGAGGTGGGGGTGAAAATCTATACTGTTGGGTGTTGGGGAGCTGTACTAGGAGGGGGATTTGTACTGGGGGGTGCTGTACTGGTAGAGGTGGGGGGGGGCAGAGATCTGTACTGTTGGGGAGCTGTAATAGGAGGGGGATTTGTACTGGGGGTAGCTGCACAGGTAGAAGTGGGGGGCGCAGATCTGTACTGTTGGGGAGCTGTAATAGGAGGGGAATTTGTACTGGGGGGAGCTGCACAGGTAGAAGTGGGGGGCGAAGATCTGTACTGTTGGGGCGCTGTACTAGGAGGAGGATTTGTACTGGTAGAGGTGGGGGGGGGCGTAGATCTGTACTGTTGGGGAGCTGTACTAGGAGGGGGATTTGTTGGGGGGACTGTACTGGTAGAGGTGGGGGTGGAGATCTATACTGTTGGGTGTTGGGGAGCTGTACTAGGAGGGGGATTTGTACTGGGGGGTGCTGTACTGGTAGAGGTGGGGGGGGCAGAGATCTGTACTGTTGGGGAGCTGTAATAGGAGGGGGATTTGTACTGGGGGTAGCTGCACAGGTAGAAGTGGGGGGCACAGATCTGTACTGTTGGGGAGCTGTAATAGGAGGGGAATTTGTACTGGGGGGAGCTGCACAGGTAGAAGTGGGGGGGCGAAGATCTGTACTGTTGGGGAGCTGTACTAAGAGGGGGATTTGTACTGGGGGGAGCTGTACCGGTAGAGGTAGGGAATCTGTACTGTTGGGAAGCTGTACTAAGAGGGGGATATGTACTGTGGGGGAGTTAAACTAATGGGGTAAAGCTGTACTGCAGTGGGGAAAGGTAGAGGAGACATTGGGGGTCTAATAGACCCTTGAAATCTCCATAAAGAGAACCTGTCACCTGCCCAATGCTATCACATGGGGGCTTTTTAGCCCCTATATGATAGCAATAAAGTTAGGCAAAATAAATAAATAATAATCATCATAAAAATAAATACAGTGAGAAAAAAAATTAAACATAATAAAATAAAGAAAAATCATTTAAAAAATGTAGAAACAACACTGTCGCTCCTCCTATAAATGAAAACACAAATACACGCATTATGTGCTTATGTGAATTCAAATGGCAATTGTGCCACACACGTAAGATATCATCTCAAATGTCACAGTGAGTTCAGTAATTATAGATCCCTAATTTGCGTTTAAGGAGGAGCTCCAAGTCTCCCCCAAAAAATACTGTAGCTGGTGACTTTTAGCATAACACTCACCTGTTCAGGGATCCAGCGATGTCCTCGGCTTCAGGTGCAGGTGCGAGCATCATAGATATACTGCCCTGCACTTTGTGAATGGTCCTGCAGTCTTCTGATACCTGTAATGCGTCCCAGGAGGCTGCAGGGGGGAGGAGGAGGGGGGCCAAACTTCTTGCACGGTTTACCGCGGCGATCTGACCGGACGTGGGAGCGGGTACCTGTCAAAACCGGGTACCTGTTCCCCCCTCCCCCCAAAAAAAAGTGCTCAATGACGCAGTGGAAGTGGGGAGGATGCAAACAAGTGCAACTTTCCCTTTTGGGTGAAATTCCCCTTTAACTCTATATAGGCATACTATATACTCGGGGCGCTCAACCTTTTATAGAATGAGAGCCACTTAAGTGATTTGGTAACCGGTCGCAGACCACAATGAAATAAAATGGTTTAGAATTTCACATTTTTTATTTAGAATAGCATAATGAACATTTTCCTCCTGCTGCTGCTGAATGCCAGCAGGTGGGAAAGGAGGAGAAGCTAGTTTTCACTGGTTGCAGGAGGAAAATGGAGGGGATCGGTTTCTGTATATTCTGCCCCTCCTGTCCAAGTGTAAAACAGAATGTGACAGGGAGGTCCCCTGGAGCATGGGGTGGGGTCACCATTGCGATCCATTATGCTACACCCGTGGTTGGGGGATGTAGTAAAAATATGTTTCAACTACGGGGTTTTACCACCCCCCCCCTCCACTTCCAAACCGCAAATGTACACAAGCCCTCACTGTCCTGAGCCTCCTATAAGGCTGCTTTCACACGAATGTGTTGTCATTTACCCACATGTTCCCATGGGTTAGCTTTGCTTTGCCATAGACTTCTATTATATCTTGCGGGTGTCGTACACTTTCTGAAAGCGCACCAAAACAGCAGGATATAAAAAAAAGTGCCATATCAGAGGGCTCCGAGGGCCACAGGTTGAGCACCCCTGCTATATAGACAGACTATAAAAGCATTATAAGGAGCTCATTTGGCTGCACTTCTCCTGTGTATCACAGAAGTGCAGTTCATTTTGCACTTCTTTGATCTGTTTTCAGCGGACACCCAGGGCCGGCGCTACCTGTAGGGCAACCTAGGCAGCCGCCTAGGGCGCAACTTAGGAGGGGGCATCGGCATCTTGCACCCGGAATCAGTAACGGACCGGCCGCTGGCCTGGGCGGCACTCCTCATGCTGTGCCGCCTGAGTGCTACAGCAAGCCACGCTATGTGAGGACCTCCAGCTTTGCAGAAATCCCCATAGAAAAGCACTGAATAATGCTTTCCTATTCGGAGGTCTAATGCACGTGCGCGGCCATTGTCACACATGCTCATTAGGTCCCCCCCGCCGGCTGACGTCGGCGGGGGAGGAGAGTAGGCGGAGCCTGACCCAGCGCTGAGGTAAGTATCACAGAAGTGCAGTTTGTGCAACTTGGGATGGGGGGTGGGACAGCATATGGGGGGGGCAGCAATTTTTATTTTTCCTAGGGCAGCAAAAATCCTTGCACCGGCCCTGCAGACACCGGGCTAAAGCCCACTGTCGGCTGACGTCACAGAGCCAGACCAGGCTCGGGAAAGATCACAACCATATGGTCAGGTTCCGCCCACATGCCTGGACCGCCACCTGGCTCAGCCTCTCAGCGAGCCAATGAGAGCCTGAGCAGGCTGCTCCCCACCCCTCCACAGCCCAGCGCTCCTGGGAGCAGAGGGGACAGAGCAGAGAGCCAGTGACTGACAGTCATCAGCTCTTTGCTCATGGATCCCTAAGAATGGAGCAATCGGCAATGTTTGATCGCTCAGTTATCAATGTTAGAGGCAGTGGGGGGACAGATGCAGCATCCGCATAGGTGTGTGCAGCCTATTGCATTAGGATATGCACCCCAAAGCTGAAACACACATGCCTTTCTCTGCAACCTCAGCTGCACTGGACAGTGAATGAATAGGAAGGAACGAATTGGATGCTGGAAAATCCGCATCCAATTCGCACTAGTATGATCCCAGCCTTAAAGCGTCGCCTATTGATAATTTTGGGTGCCGTAATTTTCCGTCATCTTGCAGGCACACACATTTTTGAGGCCTGACACATTTGATATTTATTTACTAGGCATCATTTTATCTTTTATTGTGCACAAAAAAAAATAGGGATCACATTCAGTTTGTCTGCACTAAACTTCATCTTAGCATGTTTTTTCCTGAACATATAACTGCGCAAATATGCAACCTCAAAAAAATTGGAGCTACCATTGTTTTATTCTACAGGGCCTCTGCTTTCAGGAAATTTATCATGTTCTGGGGGTTTTATATCTGGTTCCGGAGCGCCCACCGCATAATTACTGTGGCAGGCTGGCCCTCCTGCACGAAATGAGGTAGACCTACGTCGATCGTGTGCCTGCAGCTAGGGGGCGAGCGCGCGCCGGTGGCGGCGCGCTCCTGCCCCCACTCGGCAGTGGGGACTCCGATGCACGGGGCAGGCGGCTCCGATTGCCACCTGACACCCGCCATTGCTCCCTGCTGAGAGAGAAGAACGGTCAGCTGTTGTAAACACAGCTGACCGTTCTTCTCTCTGGAATGCTCACAGAGCCCCTGTAATCCTTCTATATAGGATCACAGGTCTCTATGATCATTTCACAAGCCACCCCCCCCCCACACACACAGTTAGAATCACTCCCCTTGGCTCACATTTAAGCCCTTGATCACCCACAGTGTTAACCCCTTCGCTGCCAGTGTCATTATTACAGTAACATTGCACATTTTTAGCACTGATTACTGTAGTAGTGTCACTGGTCCCCCCAAAAGTATCAAAAATGTCAGTTAGGGGTCCGATCTGTCCGCTGCAATGTCGCAGTCCCGCTAAAAATCGCAGATCGCCACCATTACTAGTAAAAAAAAATAATAAAAATGACATAAATCTTTCCCATAGTTAGTAGACGCAATAACTTTTGTGCAAAACCAAATACGCTTATTGTGATTTTTTTTACCAAAAATATGTAGCAGAAAACAAATTGATTTTTAATTTTTTTTTTTTTTTTTTTTGAGAATGTTATATAGCAGAAAGTGAAAAATATTGTTTTCTTTTTTTCAGAATTGTCACTATTTTTGTGTTTATAGTGCAAAAAAATAAAAATTGCAGAAGTGAGCAAATACCACCAAAAGAAAGCTCTATTTGTGGGAAAACAAGGACATCAATTTTATTTGGGTACAGCGTTGCGTGATTGCACAATTGTCTGTTAAAGTAAGTGCCGGGTCACACTTGTGCGATGCGGGAAGGCTGCGAATTTACAGCCTGTTCCCGCTTCGCAAACGCACATCTGGCAGTTCACACTGCCATATGCGATACACAGGAGGTGTCAATAAAATCTTGACGACACCCCCAGTTTGATCGCATATCGCAGTGCGATCTGACAGTTCGCACAGGATCGGATCGCACAAGTGTTAACCACTGTGCGATCCGATCCTGATGCGGCTGAAAAAAGGGTCCTGTGCGACTTTTGTGCGGGTGCAGTGCGAATTTAGCCATACAAAGTGTATGGCTGAATTTGCATCCGCACAGGAGATCGCATGTAATGAAGGAGCAGTGCGCTCCGATATTACATGCGATCAGCACACCCGCAGTAGTGTGAACCGGCACTTATTGAGATTTTTTTTTTACCAAAAATATGTAGCAGAAAACAAATTGATTTTTTAATTTTTTTTTTTTTGAGAATGTTATATAGCAGAAAGTGAAAAATATATATTTTTTTTTTTTCAGAATTGTCGCTTTTTTTTTTTTGTTTATAGCGCAAAAAAAATAAAAATCGCACAGGTGATCAAATACCATCAAAAGAAAGCTCTAATTGTGGGGAAAAAAAGGACAAATTTATTTGGGTACAGCATCGCATGATTGCACAATTGTCCATTAAAGTAACACAGTGCCGAATCGCAAAATATGGCCTGGTCATTAACCGGTTCCCGACCGCCGCACGACTATATACTGTGGCGGTCAGCCCCGGCCAGGCAGAGTGACGTACAGGTACGTCACTTGCCTGTCACTTCCTTGTGAGCCAATAGCAGGCTCGTTCACAGGGAAGTTAGTGCGTGTGACCGGCGGACCCGATGTCCGCCGGTCACTCGCCGATTGTCGGTACAGAGGGAGAAAGTTGGGCAGCAGATGTAAACAAGCCGCCTGTCATTCTCCCCTGTGTGGAAACAGTGATCAGACGGTTCTACTATGTAGGACCGTTGATCACTGTTCCTACACTAGTAGCCACAGCCAATCACAGTAGAAAGCACGCCCCTAGAGACACACACAGCCCCTCCCTCTCAAATAAAGTTAACCCCTTCACTGCCAGTGTAATTTTACAGTAACAGTGCATATATATAGCACTGATTACTGTAGAAATGTCACTGGTAACCCCAAAAGTGTCAAAAATGTCAGTCAAGGGTCCGATCTGTCCGCCTCAATGTCGCAGTACCGCAAAAAGAATCGCAGATCGCCGCCATTACGCGTTAAAAAAAAAAACAACAAAAATGACAAAAATCTTTCCCTTTGTTAGTAAACGCGATAACTTTTGCGCAAACCAATCAAAATACGCTTTTTGCGATTTTTTTTACCAAACATATGTAGCATAAAACAAATTGGCCAAAAATGTTAAAAAATTTTGATTTTTACATTTTTTTGGGGGAATTTCATATAAAAAAATGTGAAAAATATTGTTATTTTTTGCCAAATTGACACTCTTTTTTTGTTTATAGCGCATGATCAAAAAATCGCACAGGTGATCAAATACCACCAAAAGAAAGCTCTGTTTGTGGGAAAAAAAGGACGTCAAATTTGTTTAGTAACAGCGTCGCACGACCGCACAATGGTCCGTTAAATTCATGCAGTCCCGAATCGCAAAATACCCCCTGGTCTTTTAGCAGCCAAATCCTCCGGGGCTTAAGTGGTTAAGGGGGGAAATCCTTCCAGTCCAGAAGTGAATATGATTTTCTACCCAAAATGCAGATTTTACCTTGAGTGTGCAAAATAAAAATAAAAAAAATCCTTTAGAGGGGAAGGTAGTGGTGGGGGTGTTAGGGGTGGACGATGGCCTCCTCGCCTTGGGTTCCGGGGGGGGGTCCTTGTCCCAGCACCGCTCCTGTATGTGGATTTTGGAATGATATTTTGGCTGTGTAGGAGACAATGACCCTGATGAGGTCATACAGCTGTGGCTATCCCCCATGTCCCCTATAGACGGCAGTCAGGAGACAAACTTCTCAACTTTCCAAACTTCTTTTCTTTCCCTAAACTTTTCTCAGTTTTTGTCCTGGGAGTTCCGCAGACAGCTGGAAGTGGGACCTTCACCCTGGGGCTGCCCATATCATGGTCCCTCCAGGATCTCCTCCATCCTGAACCCTGCACACCCCCCCCCACCTAGTCCCTAATTCTTTTGCTGTCTTCAGAGCAGCTTTCAAGGAATTTGGACAAAAGGAGATCCATGATCCCACCTCCCTCCACTGACTTTATCTAGGAATGTGAGGTGACCTAAGGGTGACCTTGCTGGGAGTCCCTGAGTGGCACAATCTAGAAGGAGGGAAGGGTGGGGTGGGGGGGATCTGTAGTCTATGGCTAGGATTTGATCAGCCATAGTGATCACAGAGGGAGGGGGGAAGACAAGGCTGAGATCTGCCGGAAATGTCTGCACACTGCTGACTGCACAATCAGACAGGGGACAATGCAGCTGGGTGACAGCTCCGGACACACTTGGGGGACCGTCTGCTCCTAGGATCCCGAATCGGGCGACTCTCTGCTCTTCCAAAAAAATAAACTTCCCCCCAACTCCATTCTCCTCCATTCAGGATCGTTACAATGGGGCTGCCGACTCTGGAGTTCAGCGATTCCTACCTGGACAGTCCCGACTTCAGGGAAAGGCTGAAATGTCATGAGATTGAGCTGGACCGGACCAACAAGTTTATTAAAGAGCTGATCAAGGATGGGAACATGCTGGTCGGGGCGCTGAGAAGTAAGTTCATGGCATGCTGCAGCAAGTCACCCCCCCCTCCAGCGATCTGCATCGCCTTCCCCTGCATGAGTTACATTGTTGCAGAATGCTGATCACATTTCACACAATATTTGTCTTTTCTAGGAAGTTATTGTCGTTCTGTTGATCATACACACGTTGGATGTTTTGGCATGTTGGATACATTCACATTCTTATTTTTATGACTAATATACAGGATTTATATACCTCCAGCAGTCTGCACAGAGCTTTATATTGCAAAGGAAGACAATTCAATACAGGGCTGGGAGGGTCCTGCTCCTGGGAGCTTACAATCTAATAGACTAGCCTGTTGTACTTGGTTTATTTACATGCAAAAAGAATGTATCTAGGGAGAATTAGATTTCATGTACAAAAAATTGATTAAAATACTCTCATCTATGCTGGATCTTCTTATAATGTGTATTGAGGACCGGTTTACACTGAGAATCACACAGGGTTTTGAATGGGCTAAAATCACACCGCACAGTGGGGGCCCGTCCATTGTGGGCGCAGGGGCGCCACCCCTCATCCATGCGTCCGGCCCCCTAATCTACATGCAGAGTGCCGGACGCATGGATTCCAATAAAGAATTTTTTTTTTTTTTTTTTAAGCACGTGATTAGAGCCTGAGGCTCTGATAGGCTTCAAAAAAAGGAGAATTAGGTTTAATGTACAAAAAATTGATCAAAATACTCTAATCTACGCTAGATCTTCTTAACCACTTACCGCATAGTGACGTAGATCTACGTCGGCAAACTTTGCGGGGTTATACCGGGATGATGCCTCTAGCTAGAGACACCATGCCGGTACCGTGGTTTAGTGTCAACGGTCGGCTTTCCGTCCGTAACTACCGATGCGGCTTGATCGTTACCCGGGTGAGCGGGAGGGGATGCCCCCCCCCCCTCCCGCTGCCTTCCGTGACTTTGCTTGGGGCTCCCGCCCCACCGGGAGCCCCGAGCACCCAGCCGGCACGTCCGCCGGCTGGATTGAGTCCCGAATGCCGGAAACGGCATCGATCGGGTCTCCGGTGACGTAACCCGGAGGCGGCGTCCATGATGTCACTTCCGGGTTACTGTGCTGCAAAAAGCGGCAAATTTAAAAAACGGCTGTATGCAAAAACGCCGTTTTCGGCATTTTGCATACATGGAAGTGTAGTGGAGGGGTTTGGGGTCTTTTAGACCCTCGATCCCTCCATAAAGAGTACCTGTCACTACATATTGGTGTCACAAGGGATGTTTACATTGCTTGTGATAGCTATAAAAGTGATCAGATTTTTTTTTTTAAAAACCTGTAATAAAGTTAAAAAAAATAAAATAAATAAGAAAAAAATAAAAAATAAAAAATTTTGCCGCCCCCATCACCGTTAGCTCGCGCACAAAAAAAAACGTATACGGAAGTCGAGCCGCGAATGAAACCGCTGTTCAAACCACACATGTGAGGTATCGCCGCGATCGCCAGAGCGTGTGCAATAATTAAAAAAAAAGAGCTACACTCTACCTCTAAACTGGTAACCGTTCAATAAATTTAAAGCGCCGCTGATTGAGATCTCTATTGACCGTAGTTTGCCGCAATTTCGAACCGTAACATGTTGGGTATCTATTTACTCGGCGTGACATCATCTTTCACAATGTACAAAAGAAATGGGCTAACTCTACTGTTTAGTATTCTTTAAATGCAGTGAAATGTGATTTTTCAAAATTTTTCCAAAAAAATGGCGTTTTAAAGACCGCTGCGCAAATACCGCGTGACAAAAAATATTGCAATGACCGACATTTTATTCTCCAGAGTCTTTGATAAAAATATATATATATATAATGTTTGGGGGTTCTAAGTAGTTTTCTAGGAAAAAATACTGGTTTTAACTTGTGAACAAAAAGTGTCTGAAATAGGGCTGGGGCTTAAGTGGTTAAAATGTGTATTGAGGACCGGTTCACACCGAGAATCGCACAGGGTTATGAATGGGCTAAAATCGCACCACACAGTGGAGGTCTGTCCATTGGGGGCGCAGGGGCACCGCCGCCCCTATGCATGCGTCCCGCCCCCTAATCTACATACAGGGCGCCGGACGTATGGATTCCAATAGGGGATTTTTTTTTTTTTTTAAGCATGTGATTAGAGCCTGAGGCTCTAATAGGCTTAAAAAAAAGTGGGCTCGGGGCGCAGAGCACTGCGCCCCGAGCCCACTCAGTTGTATGACAATAGCAAATTAATTTTCGCTAATATCACACTGATTTTCCTCCCAGCCAATCAGAAAGCGGGTCATGAGACCCCTTTCCTGATTGGCTAAAAAGAGAAGCGATTTTACTGGCCATTGGCCAGGAAGAGGGAGGGGACGTACGGCCGGAGGAGACTCATAGCCGAATGGGGAAGGAGGATATAAGGATGCCGGCCATCCATCCCAGGAGGGGGAGGAGGGAGGGGGTGGTAGATTTGATTGCTAGCTGGCCATCCCGCCGGGGGGGGGGTTGTTGGTTTTGCCACCCCCCCCAAATTTTCATTCACCAGCCGCCACTGGCACCGCACCACACAAAAAGTAGTGCATACACTCAGTGCCGGTGTTCCATCAGAATATAGCTGTCTATAAGATTCTGCAGCCGGAAGTGACATTCGGATGAAAAATACTTACTGCGCATGCGCCATGCGTGTCAGCATGGCCACTATGCATATCAATAGGTTTCCTAATGTGACAGAACACGAAGCAGCTGCGCACATCTTCCAGGATATAAGAGTATTATGTGTCAGCAAAGATCCCCCCCCCCCCCCCCCTTAAAAAAAAGCTGAACACTTATCTGCATGCTTACCCCCTAAGCCTAAATTCCTCCTCCTAGCACAACTCTTTGCCCCCTATCCCCCCCAAAAAAATCATCCCTCCTAGCACAAATCCAATACCCCTGAAATTTCCCATCCGAGTAGACATCCTCCCCCCACTTCTTCAAATCTCCCCTCCTTGCACAAATCCCATCCCTCCTCCCACCACAAATCCCCCTAAATCACCACACTTAACACACTTACCCCCTAGATCACCCCCCCCAGAACAATACTTACCCCCTGCTGCCCCCCAAATTCCCCCTTACAACACAAACCCCCCCAATCTTCTTGCAGCCCCCCCACCCCACCTTACATGAAACCATAGTTCCCAGGGCAGCCACCCCCCCTGCCCACCCCTTTATCCCGAACCTGCATACACTACTTTTGGAAACTAACTGCAACCGGAAACGCGTGGTACTTCTGTACCATTTGATCCAATGCGGGCAAATGCAGTGCTTTTATGAACCTGCGTTTGGGGTGTCATTGTGCTTGGTTTACTTAAATGCAAGAGAAATTATCTAGGGAGAATTAGGCTTCATGCACAAAGATTATTATTATTAATATTATATTATTATACAGGATTTTATATAGCACCAACAAAATGTATTAAAATACTTCCATCTACGCTGGATCATGTTGCTGGAAAAATAAAGTGCGCCAGTTCACACTCGTAATTGCACAGGATGTGCTTTGCTGTGCGATTCACATGTAGTTTTGAGCAGTGCGATTTCAGCCCATTCATTTTGAACGTGCTAAAAGTCCACCACACCATACCAAATGTAGAGCATGCACAACTTTTGGAAACTGAAACTGGTACTTCTGTACTGTGGGATCCAGTGTGGGTAAACTTACTGTGTTTGCGACCTGCGTTTTGGGTGTCATTTTGCTTGGTTTATTCAAATTCAGGGGAAATTATCTGGGGAGAATTAGGCTTCATGAACAAAAAATATTATTAATATACTCCCATCTACGCTGGATCATATTGCTGGAAAAATCAGGCGTAAAAAATGCGCACTGAGGGCCGGTTCACACCGGGAATTGCACAGGATGCGCGTTCCTATGCGATTCACATGCAGTTCTGCGTGGTTGTGATTTTAGCCCATTCATTTTTAAAGGGCTGAAATCTCACCGCACCAAAAGTAGCACGAGCACTACTTTTGGAAACTGCAACCGGATCACATGGTGCTTCTGTACCCTGGGATCTGGTGTGGACAAATGTACTGCATTTGCAACCTGCGTTTGTGTCATTGCACTTGGTTTATTTTGATGCAGTAGAAATTATCTGGGGTGTATAAGGGCCCATTCATACCAGAAACTGCACAGAAGGCCCCTGTGACTTTTGCCGTGATTTTTTGACACAATTTTAACTGGACTTGATGCAATGCCTGTGTAATCTTGAGGTCCATAGACCTCAAAACGCATCAAAGTCGACCCAAAGTAGTACAGGGACTACTTTGAAGTCATTGCAACTTGAAGTCGCACAAATATGAACAGTACTCATTGGACAGCCGTCACCTCCTCTTGGGACTGATGCTCCCGCCAAAAGACACCCTGTCACATGCTCCCCACAGATTTATTTCCAATCCCATGGTGCACTGCGGCAAACACTGCCCACTGGGACAATCATAAACCCTGGTGTGCTTCTGGCTAGGTTTCCTCCACTGCCCAACACGATCCCTCATTGGATACAGTGGGGAGACTCCCCAGACTCAACAGGCCACACCTGGAGGCAGGTGGCAGATTGCAAACAGATCAGGCCCCCCTGATAAGCAGATAGGGCCACGATCATGCTTTTCCTTGCACCTACCTAGGAGTGTGCTACACAAACAATACAAAATTAGAATGAGAGAAGGGGTAATAAAGGAACTATTATTTTCAAAAGATGCAAGAAATCCCTTGTACCTTTTTTTGCTTTTTGTTTTTGGAAGATTGCACAATGGTTCCATCCTCATTCAGGTGTTTATTGCTGTTTGTGTTACTGATCGGGAGATGTCCCTTACTTCCTGTCTTGGTGACACCAAGGGCATTGCTGTGAGTTGAACTTCCTGTTTCTGGTACCAGTGACATGTCACCAGCTGCTCATGGATTCTCCAAGGAAATCTATGAAGAACGCTCTCCAGAAGAGGTAAACAGGAAGTTTGGCTTTGTAATAGTGGGCTGTAAAATTATGTAAAGAAGCACAGCTTTTAAGCAGATGTATGCCCTTTAGTGAATGACATTTAGCTTGCTAACGCATGATGTATCTCAAACAATTGCTATCATTTTGGTTTTTATTTTTTTCTCATCTTTTATCAGTGTTGCTTTTCCCCTGCTGTGTTCTTGCAGTCGCCTACTATCTGCATGTACTCCATGTAAATTTCCTGATGGTGACAACAGTGGACCATGCCTGCATAATGTATGTTGAAATGGCCACTTGTACCAGACTCCATCTAAAGTGCATATAACACACAGCCTGATCCAGCCTGTCTAAGGCTGCATTCACATGTCAGCTTATAATCGCGGGCAGAACCGCCGCGGTTCCGCCCGCGATTCGGAGATTTATTGCAAATCGCGGGACGCCTAGCGTTGCCCGTTGATTTGCAATAGCCCCCCAAACGCCGAGCGATGTTGCCGCGATTTACGCCCGCCGAATCGCGGCAACATCGCGCAAACAAAATCGCGGGACGCAATACGCTCCAAAAAAGTACAAGAGCTTCTTTGGAGCGTATTGCGTCCCGCGATTTTGTTTCCGCGATGTTGCCGCGATTCGGCGGGCGTAAATCGCGGCAACATCGCTCGGCGTTTGGGGGGCTATTGCAAATCAACGGGCAACGCTAGGCGTCCCGCGATTTGCAATAAATCTCCGAATCGCGGGCGGAACCGCGGCGGTTCTGCCCGCGATTATAAGCTGACATGTGAATGCAGCCTAATATGGGGGAGCAGTAAAAAAAAGTCAACACACCTTTGTTTTATCCTCCCCGGCTAGCTCCCCCTTGTTTCTCTCTCTCTCCAGGTCTCCAGGCTGGCACTGGCTGTGTGTGAGTCACTGACAGTCTGTAAACATTGTGACAGAGATGCAGGGAACCGGTATGCCATGTTCACTTGGTGTGAATCTGTACTATTATTATTATTATACAGGATTTATATAGCACCAACAGTTTGCGCAGCGCTTTAGAATATGAGGGAAGTCAATACAGTTACAATACAATTCAGTACAGGAGGAATTTGAGGGCCCTGTTCCTTAGAGCTTACAATCTAGAAGGGAGGGTCAAGTGAAACAAAAGGCAATAACTGTGGGGGGATGAGAAATTGGAGAACATGGAAGTACAGTTGTTAGGTGTGGGTAGGATAGGCCTCTCTGAAGAGGAGGGTTTTCAGGGATCTTCTAAAAGCTAATAGAGTAGGAGACAATCAGACAGATTGGGGTAAGGAGTTCCATAGGATTGGAGAGGCTCTGGAAAAGTCCTGGAGGCGAGCATGGGAGGAGGTGACGAGGGAGCTAGAGAGCAGGAGGTCTTGAGAGGAACGAAGAGAGTGATTAGGTTGGTAAATAGAGACTAGGCTAGTGATGTAGTTGGGGGCTAAGCTGTGGATGGCTTTGTAAGTTGTTGTTAGTGTTTTGAATTTAATTCAGTGGGTGAGCGGAAGCCAGTGGAGGGCTTGATAGAGAGGAGTAGCGGACACTGAGCGATTGGTAAGGTGGATGAATCTGGCGGCAGCATTCATGATGGATTGAAGAGGGGATAGCCTGTGTAGAGGTAAGCCAACGAGAAGGGAATTGCAGTAGTCAAGGGGTGAGATGACCAGGGAGTGAACTAGGAGCTTTGTTGTGTCATTGGTTAGAAAGGAGCGTATTTTGGAGATGATGCAGGGATTGAGGTGGCAAGATTTGGACAGTGATTGGATGTTATTTTATTGGTCACAAACTGGAAGTAAAGTCCAATATTACTTCCAGGTAATGCAGGGGTGGTGCAGGCATTTACAGGGAATACTAGTTCCCTGAATCTCTATGTGGTTGTGACTCAAAGTGTATATATTAGGCCAGCATTTCTCAACCATTTTCGGTCATGGCACCATTAGGGGCCTTCTCACACCACATGCAGCCCAGTGCATTTTTTTTTCCTGCATCAAAAACACAAGGAACATAGGTACATTGTTTCCAATGGCATAGTCAGGGCCGGTGCTTGACTATTTTGTGCCCTGGTTCACCACACACCAACCCTCGGTGGCAGTAGTCTTGCCTAGGGCGCGGGTGATTACAACAGGGTGAGAGCGGACTCACCGGGGAAGCAGCATTTCTCCTACGTCCGGAGACCTGAGACATGATGCCCGGCTCCTCCAACTCCCCAGCTATATATATATATATATATATATACACAGCATTGCGAAAGTATTTGGCCCCCTTGAACTTTTCAACCTTTTGCCACATTTCAGGCTTCAAACACAAAGATATAAAACTGTAATTTTTTTTGAAGAATCAACAACAGATTTGTGCACATGTGGAAGAAGGTGCTCTGGTCAGATGAAACCAAAATCGAACTTTTGGCAACAATGCAAAATGTTATGTTTGGCGTAAAAGCAACACAGCTCATCACCCTGAACACACCATCCCCACTGTCAAACATGGTGGTGGCAGCATCATGGTTTGGGCCTGCTTTCCTTCAGCAGGGACAGGGAAGATGGTTAAAATTGATGGGAAGATGGATGGAGCCAAATACAGGACCATTCTGGAAGAAAACCTGATGGAGTCTGCAAAAGACCTAAGACTGGGATGGAGATTTGTCTTCCAACAAGACAATGATCCAAAACATAAAGCAAAATCTACAATGGAATGGTTCACAAATAAACATATCCAGGTGTTAGAATGGTCAAGTCAAAGTCCAGACCTGAATCCAATCGAGAATCTGTGGAAAGAACTGAAAACTGCTGTTCACAAACGCTCTCCATCCAACCCACTGAGCTCGAGCTGTTATGCAAGGAGGAATGGGCAAAAATGTCAGTCTCTCCATGTGCAAAACTGATAGAGACATACCCCAAGCGACTTACAGCTGTAATCGCAGCAAAACGTGGCGCTACAAAGTATTAACTTAAGGGAACTGAATAATTTTGCACGCCCAATTTTTCAGTTTTTTATTTGTTAAAAAAGTTTGAAATATGCAATAAATTTCGTTCCACTTCATGATTGTTTCTTACTTGTTGTTGATTCTTCACAAAAAATTACAGTTTTATATCTTTATGTTTGAAGCCTGAAATGTTGCAAAAGGTCGAAAAGTTCAAGGGGGCCGAATACTTTCGCAATGCACTGTATATATATATATATATATAGACATACCTACTTTTTGAGCTTCTCATCCAATTTAGTAATTGAAGCAGAAACTTGCCTATCAAAGTAGACCTAAACCCGATCATTAAGCTCTGATACTAAAATGATACCTGGTGACCCTGTGATGAAGGTACTTGTTCAGACACCTTCTGTTAAGGATGGCAACGCTCTGTCACATTCTTTCCAGTGTTCTCCTGTCTTGTCACCTTGTCATAACATGGACAGATCTAGGGGGGTGCTGGGGTGGGTAATGCTCCAAGATTTCAGGCGTGCCCCCCCATTGACGTCAATGTAAGGAAGTTGCGGTGCTCACCTTTGGCGATGCTGAGTTGGCGTAGTTGCACAGTGTCATGCTACTACGGGTGCACCACATCATTTGTTTCCATGGTGCAGGGGGCTAGAGGTCAGTCATTGCTTTTATGTGTCAGCCATGTTTTACTGCATATACTGTACAGACTGTGGATCTTCCTGTTGTGGGTTTAGTAACACTTTAAATTGAAAACCTCACTAAAAGTAAAGTTGCCCTTAATAATAAACATGTCACATACCTGGGCAATTCAGACTGAGCAAAAAAAAAAAATGCATAAAGCAGAGTTGCCTTCAGCAAAACTGCATGTCATAAAGCTCAGGAGGTCTGAAGATATCGTCAGCTTACACTATGTGCAAATATCAACTTTACTAATAAACTTTAAACTTGACCCAACCTCTTTTACCACCTAAACACCCTTATTGGCCAGTGAGGTTGATTATTACATGAAACAATAGGGAGAATCAGTAGGCAATATAATCTTACTAGCAGACTGACTGACCAATGGGAAGGCTTGGGTGGTAAGAAGAAGTAGAGCCTAGGTGAACTTTCACAGAAAAAGTCAAGATTTAGATATATCTTGAGCTGGCTATATCTCCAGTGATAGTTTGATGAGTGTCTTTCACTGAAGACAATCTCCACTAATGCATTGCTTTATCATTAGCTCAGTTTCCCATACCCAGGCTTCTGACAGGTTTCAATGGCATACAGACATCTCCATTGCACCATGCACCCGTATAAGTGGAGGGTGCTGCAGCAACTGAGGGATGACGCCACAAAAGTCAGATGAAAAAAAAAATGTTGCCAGCACACCCTAATCTTCTTCTATCCCAGCTACCTTTATTGGTGGTTCAGCGTGTCAAAAAGCAAAGTGTAATGTTTAAGAACCACCAAGGGTCCCTTTATTAGTCAATGCGACTTATCGATGTCACTTTCCCCAATGAAGGGCCCTAGGTGTTTCGATCAGCCATAACATTATGACCACTGATAGGTAAAGGGAGTATCTCATTACAATGGCATCTGAAAATTGGTGGGATATTTTAGGCAGCAAGTGAACATGTTGCCAAACATGTAGCCAAAAGCTTTTATAAGGGTCACATGAACGTCACATGAATATCAGAGCTGGAATACGGAGTAATGGAAGAAGGGGGCCTGGTCTGATGAATGACGTTTTCTTTTACATCATGTGGATGCCTGGGTGCATGTGTGCCACTTACCTGGGGAAGAGATGGCACCAGGATGTGGTATAAGAAGGCAAGTCGGCAGAGGCAGTGTGATGCTTTGGGCATTGTTCTGCTGGGAAACCTTGGGTCCTACCATTCATGTGGATGTTACTTTGGTGTCCATGCCTCAATCGGTCAGGGCTGTCTTCGCAAAAGGGGGGCATACTCAATATTAGGTGGGGGGCTGATCGATGTGTACAGTATATATATATATATATTAGGGATCGACCGATTATCGGCAAAGCCGATATATCGAGGGCCGATATGCACTTTCCCCGTTATATCGGAATTGGCCCCAGAGGTTACCGATATTTCGGAAAGTGCTTGTACCGGAGTGATGCCTGCAGCTAGCGTTCATAGCCGACGGTCAGCTGACTTGTAACGACAACCGATGTGGCTGAGAAGCCGCTCGGCTGTCATTACAAGGAGCGGGAGGGGACGTCCACCCCCCCTCCCGCCGCCTTCTGTGGCTCGCCCGGGTCTCCTGTCCCACCGGGAGACCCGGGCAACCAGCTTGCACGTCCGCCGAAGACCCGATCAAAGCCGCATTGGGCTCTGATCGGGTCTCCATGCAAAAACCCGGACGTGATGTCATGACATCACTTCCGGGTACTCGGCGCCAGATTAAAAAAAATGACTGCATTCCAAACAGCCAAACTTGGCGTTTTGAATGTTTTTAAGTGCAGAGGAGGGGTTTGGGGTCTTTTAGACCCCCAGATCCCTCCACAAGAGTACCTGTCAAGTAAATAAAAAAACATTTTTTTTTAAATGTACGAAAATATCGGCCCATATCGGCCGATACCGATACGCGATGACCAAAATATCGGTATCGGCAATGAAATAACTATATCGGTCGATCACTAATATATATATATATATATTTATATAGGTGAGGAGTCTTCAAAAAGTTTCCACACTTTTTTATTTAAAAAGTTAAGATAAGTGCCAGTTCTATGGTCCGACTTCTTGTACAATGGCACAAAGTGGTGTTGGACGAAGCAATGACATTTGCATGGTCAGATAGTTTGGAGTGGAAGATTTTCCTGAGTTTGGTGAGCTGTGCTGAATGTGGACAGCCATTGTCACCCTGCAGGATGCTGCCGCTCTGTAATATGAAGTTTACTGCCTCGTAACTTGATACAGCTTTCCAAATGTTTGCAGCCTGAGGGCACCGTCTCCCAGGCTGGGAATGACATTCCTAGCAATTCACAGAAAAAAAAAAAAATCTGACTTAAGCTGGAATACTTTTTGTGTGCAAAAATGGTTTTAGGATGAGTGCATGCGCTTTTTCTTGGCAGCACGTCACACCGCAGTTTAGTTGGGCTGCAGAGTGCGTCCATCGGGAAATGCGCTGTGCCGCCATTTTTATGCACACATAACATGCATTGCGGTAAAGCATGCATTAACACCAAACATAGTGAGAAATTTAGTACTAAATAGATGAAGTGAATCAGCCCTTAATGTAATTATACAGTATATCAATGGAAATGGCTCTGCTATCAGATAGTAGGAAGATTTTTTTTAATTTAGGGATAGTTCACACCAGATGTAGTCCAGTGCGTTTTTATTCTGCTTCAAAACTGCATACACAGTGTTTTCCAGGTATTCCAATGGCCCTAGTTCACACCAGTGCAGTCAGTTTCTGGTGCAGAAAGAAAAAAGAACATGCTGCATTTTTTTCTGCACAGAACTGTACTGGAATATAGCAAAACGAATCATAAACGCACTGCAACAGAGCGTGGTTTAGACTGTAAACTAAAATGTATCTGGGATGCATCAGGAGTGCTTTTTTGTGGTGTGAACTGGTCCTTAACAACATCATTACCGGAAGGTTTAAAGCGGTTGTAAACCCGAAAAAAAAAACCTGCAAGACAAAGGCATAATGAGCTAGTATGCATCGCATACTAGCTCATTATGTATTACTTACCTTAGAACGAAGCCCCGACACGGACCCCTGGACATCGCTGCGGGTGCTGCCATGATCCCTCGGCTTTTCTTCCGGGTTCGGCGGCTCCGGCGCTATGATTGGCCGGAGCCGCGATGACGTCACTCCCGCGCATGCATTTGATTTTCCGGCAAGCTCCCGGCAAGGAAAACTGAAGGTCCCCCCGGACCTTCAGAGCGCATGCGCCGCTCGCGTGAGCGGCTGCATGCACTGCAAATACTGTGTCGGTTTAGGAGATATTAATTGTACCTACAGGTAAGCCTTATTATAGTAAGGCTTACCTGTAGGTAAAAGTGTCAAAAAGCGGGATACTACCGCTTTAAGAGTCGGTTCACACTGGGGCGGCACGACTCTGTACTACTTCGGGGGCGACTTGTGCATTCCCATGCACCACGACTTCGGAGCGACTTGCATGGACTTCACATAATGGAAGTCTATGCAAGTCGCTCCGAGGTCGCCCCGAAGTAGTACAGGACCCTTTTTCTAAGTCGGAGCGACTTGTGTCGCTCCTATTAGAATGGGTCCTGTAGCGGTCAATGGACCGCGAGGGAGCGCGACTTGACAGTCTGACAAGTCGCCTGACAAGTCGCGCTGGTGTGAATCGAGTCTTACCCCCTTAATGACCAGGCCATTTTTTGCGATTCAGCACTGAGTTACTTTAACTGACAATTGCGCGATCGTGCGATGCTGTACCAAAATAAAATTGATGTCTTTTTTCCCACAAATAGAGCTTTCTTTTGGTGGTATCTGATCACCTCTGCCATTTTTATTTTTTGCGCTATAAACAAAAAAAGAGCAACAATTCTGAAAAAATATATATATATTTTTTATATAACATTCCCAATAAAAAAAAATGTAAAAATCAAATCTTTTCATCATTTTAGGCCAATTTGTATTCTGCTACATATTTTTGGTAAAAAAAAAACCCCAATAAGTGTATTTTGATTGGTTTGCGCAAAAGTTATCGCATCTAAAAGCTAGGGGAAAGATTTATGTCATTTTTATTTATTTTTTATTTTTACTAGTAATGGTGGTGATCAGCATTTTTTAGTGGGACTGCGACATTGCGGCGGACAGACCCCTAACTGACATTTTTGAGAGTACCAGTGATATTACTACAGCAATCAGTGCAAAAAATATGCACTGTTACTGTAAGAATGACACTGGCATGGAAGGGGTTAACTCAGGGACGATCAAAGGGTTAAGTGTGAGCCTAGGAGGTGCTTTCTAACTGTTGGGGGATGGGCTTGTGGAATCAACACAGAGACCTGTGATCCTAAATAGAAAGATCACAGGGGCACTGTGTTCATTTCAGAGAGAACAACGGTTAGCTGTGTTTACAACAGCAGACCGCCGTTTTCTCTCTCCACGTGGAGCGATCGCGGCCGCCCACCCTGTGACCTACATTTAACCTACAGGTAAGCTTCCCCTCTTGCTAATGGGGGGCGGGAGCGTGCCTCCGGTGGCGCTCCTGTGAATCGGCGTACAGGTACGCCAGTTCAGGAAGCCAAGCCAGCCCGTGTGGCGAGGGGTCGGCAAGTAGTTAAAGCGGTTGTAAATCCTGCTTGGTAATTTTTATCTACGGGTACGTTTTTAATTAGGCTTACCTGTAGGTTAAATGAATATCTCCTAAACGTGCACCATTTAGGAGATATTTACCCTGCATGCAGCCAGTGACATCACTGCCGCATGTGCTCTGAAGGTCCAGAAGCTTCGTGCCGAATCCAAGGGCTCCTGCACGGATGTGCGGGAGTGATGTCATTGTGGCTGCAGCCAATCAAATAGAGGGAGCGCGTGAACCCGGAAGAAAGACAAGGGGAACATGTCAGCACTCTCAGCAGTGACAGTACAGCACTTGAAGGCTTCGTTCCAAGGTGAGTATTTCATAATGTGCTAGTATGCGATGCATACTAGCACATTATGCCTTTGTGTTGCAGGCTTGATTTTTTTTTTTGCAATTTCCGCAGTTTTACAACCCCATAAATCCTTTGGACGTTTTATATATTTTGAGCTCTTTGCTATTCCGGTGTAATACGCATTTATTGACCTTTTTGTTCCTTAAGAGACAAAACAGTGATTGCATCAGAAGTCGCTGAGAAATCCCCAAATTGTTTACATTAGTCTGACTGCCATGTGGGACACTGAACTCTGCTTGTGAATCAGCTTCTTGTGGGAATTTTGCCAGTAACTTAACCTTGTTCACTAATTGCAGACAGTGATTTACGAACTGATACTCAGTGAGAGATACAGTATATATATATATACCGGTACAAAGCATTCTAGATGGATATGTAAAATGAGATCAACTTAAAGCAGTATTAAACCCAGAAACAATCATTTAATATATTGCAGCTTATCAATTCTTAGATGTGATGGCTGCATTTTTTTCTTTTTTAGGCTTTTTTTCTTCTATTTTCATCTGGTGATCTAGCCAGCAAGTCTGCTGTTTTTCAAAAGCACAAACTCTCCAACAGAATGTATCAGTTTACATGGACGAGACAAACCACTTGACAATGGCAGGGGTGAATAAAGATTTTATTTATTCATGCAAAACCTCTATCACAAGAGGAAAAAAAAATGTTTGCTGTGACTGATTATAAAGTGTGACTTCAATTTGTTAATGTATTTAAATCTGCTAATATATTTTAC
Organism: Pelophylax lessonae; assembly: GCF_965119305.1. Lineage (NCBI taxonomy): Eukaryota > Metazoa > Chordata > Amphibia > Anura > Ranidae > Pelophylax > Pelophylax lessonae. The sequence goes on along the minus strand of NC_138769.1, from coordinate 674,008,378 downwards.
ACACCCCCTTCCCCAGAGTCATAATGCTCCCGTCTGCTGTGCCTCCTGTGCTCGTTCCTCCAGGGTTGTGTCTCACTTATACAGGAGGTGTGTTGCTGGCCAGATAACCAGGTAAAGACAGAGGGGGGGAAAAAGGCCAAAGAAAGGAAAAGGAATGCAGCCACCACATGTAATGTAATTTGGTAAGCTGCAATATATTACATTTTTTGGTTTGGGGTTTAATACTGCTTTAAAGCATATGTAAACTCAAAAGTGAAAATGTAATATTTTGATATTGCAGCTTATCAGTCCCTAGATCTGATGGCTGCATTTGTTTTCTTCCTTTCAGGCTGTTTTCTCTTTATTTTTGCCCATTAATCCTGTATATAGCATACATCCTGTCCTTGGGTGCTACGCTCATTTCTCCATTGTATCTATGGAGAGAGCCCTGGATGTCACCCAGGCTAGACTTAAAGAGGAAGTAAACCCTCCTCGGGAAGTTGTACCTATAGGTAAGCCTATGATAAGGTTTACCTATAGGTACTGTAAATATCTCCTAAACATGTACCGTTTAGGAGATATTTACCTTTAATGCAGCCAGTGACGTCACTGGCGCATGCGCTCTGAAGGAACGGCTGATCGTGCCGTTCCTTCAGAGCCCCGTGCCGTGACCGTCGGCTCCTGCGCGCGTGCGCGGGAGTGACGTCACCGCGGCTCCGGCCAATCAGATGGCCGGATGCCGCGATCCCGGAAGACGGGCGACTGACCATGTCGCTCGTCATACAGATGAGTGAGCGGCACGGCGGGGGCTTGTTCTAAGGTAAGTATTTCATAATGAGCTAGTATGCGATGCATACTAGCTCATTATGCGTTTCTCTTGCAGGTTGTAAAAAAAAAAAAAAATTTAAACGAGTGTACAACCTCTTTAACCGGTTGCCGACTGCGCACAGTATATTTACTGCGGCAGTCGGCCCCGGCCAGGCAGAGTGACGTAGGTCTACGTCGCTCGCCTGTCACTCCTTCTAGAGCCAATAGCGGGCGGGCGCGCGCCCGCTGAGGCGCACGCCCGCCTCGGCTCGTTCACGGAGGAGTGCGGGAGTGTGACTAGCGGACCCGATGTCCGTCGGTCACACTACGATCGCCGGTACAGCGGGAGAAAGACAGAGCGGCTTATGTAAACAAGCCGCCTGTCAGTTCTCCCTGTGTAAAAGTGAAGATCAGACAGTTCTACTATGTAGAACTGTTGATCTTTGTTTTTACACTAGTAGACCTGTCCCTGCACAGTTAGAATCACGCCCCTAGGACACACTTAACCCCTCCCTGTCCAATACTGTTAACCCCTTCCCTGCCAGTGTCATTTTTGCAGTAACAGTGCATATATATAGCACTGATTACTGCAGTCACTGGTACCCCCAAAAGTGTCAAAAATGTCAGTCAAGGGTCCGATCTGTCCGCCGCAATGTCGCAGTACCGCAAAAAAATCGCAGATCGCCGCCATTACTCGTTAAAAAAAAAAAACACCAAAAATGACAAAAATCTTTCCCTTTGTTAGTAAACGCGATAACTTTTGCGCAAACCAATCAAAATACGCTTTTTGCAATTTTTTTTACCAAACATAGGTAGCGTAAAACAAATTGGCCGAAAATGTTAAAAAATTTTGATTTTTACATTTTTTTGGGGGGAATTTCATATAAAAAAAAGTGAAAAATATTGTTGTTTTTGCAAAAATTACGCTCTTTTTTTGTTTATAGCGCGTGATCAAAAAATCGCACAGGTGATCAAATACCACCAAAAGAAAGCTCTGTTTGTGGGAAAAAAAGGACGTGAAATTCGTTTAGGTACAGCGTCGCACGACCGCGCAATTGTCCATTAAAGTCACGCAATAAAAAATCGCAAAAAAAACCCTGGTCTTTTAGCAGGAAAATCCTCCGGTGGTAAAGTGGTTAAGGTAGAACTGCAGGCAAAACCTAGTGTCAGCCAGTGCTGGCTGCAGGGGAGAGGAGAGAGAAGGGCTGGTAATGCCTGGGAGTGGTGAGGTCACCCATTGACTTCCTATGGCCCATTAGTTGTTGTTGGAGCTCCCTCCTCTCCGATGCAGCTGCCAATGGCTGACAGAGGGGAGGCGATCATGTGACTGGACCAGAGCGGGCTGAAAATAGGTAGGTATATACATCTTTCTTACACTGATTAGTAAGCATGGGTGTTGAGGGGTAACAGTTTTTAAACTAGTTATCATGGCTCTTTTTCAATGGGAACGTAGGGGAACGCAGTTCTGGTACCTCCAGTACTGGATGTATAGAATGCTAAGTGGTGCTGGGTGATCTATTGTTGCTGGGGAGATAGATTGCTGCCTGTGAGGTGAATCTATTGTTGCTCAGGGAGATTTTTTGTTCCTTAGGGGAGGGGGGCAGTTGTTGATGGGAGAGATCTACTGTTGAGAGAAGGGTATATTAATGCTGGCTTCTGGGTGGGTCTATTGTGGCTGGGGTGGATCTAAAGTATTGTTGCTGGAGGGTATTATGTTGTTGGGGGGTTTATTATTACTGGGGATTTCTATTGTAGCTTGGGGGGGGGTCTGTTGTTGCTAGGGAGATATATTGTTGCTAAGGTATCTATTGTTGCTGGGGAGAGCCATTGTTGCTGGGCAGATCTATTGCTGCAGGGATTGGTCTATTCTTACTGAGGGAATCTATTGTTGCTGGAGGGGGTCTATTGTTGCTAGGGAAATCTATTGTTGCTAGGGTATCTATTGTTGCTGGGGGATCTATTGTTGCTGGGGGAATCCATTGTTGCTGGACAGATCTATTGCTGCTGGGATTGGTCTATTGTTACTGGGGGAATCTATTGTTGCTGGAGGGATTATGTTGTTGCTGGCTGCAGAGGACCTATTGTATTGCCTTTCATTAGCAAATTCCATACAAACTTAGTACCAAAGAAATACTTGGTTCTGTATTCTTTAAAAGGGAGGTTAGTGGGAGGTGGGCAGGGGGTGGAACCAAGGGACGTTGCTAGGAGGTGGGCAGGAGGTGGAACCAAGGGACGTTGCTAGGAGGTGGGCAGGGGGTGGAACCAAGGGACGTTTCTAGGAGGTGGGCAGGGGGTGGAACCAAGGGACGTTGCTAGGAGGTGGGCAGGGGGTGGAACCAAGGGACGTTGCTAGGAGGTGGGCAGGGGGTGGAACCAAGGGACGTTGCTAGGAGGTGGGCAGGGGGGGAACCAAGGGACGTTGCTAGGAGGTGGGCAGGGGGTGGAACCAAGGGACGTTGCTAGGAGGTGGGCAGGGGGTGGAGTCAAGGGACGTTGCTAGGAGGTGGGCAGGGGGTGGAGTCAAGGGACGTTGCTGGGAGGTGGGCAGGGGGAGGAGCCAAGGGAAGTTGCTAGGAGGTGGGCAGGGGGTGGAACCAAGGGACGTTGCTAGGAGGTGGGCAGGGGGTGGAACCAAGGGAAGTTGCTAGGAGGTGGGCAGGGGGTGGAGACAAGGGGTGACCCAGAAGAGGGGAGTACTTGCACCTATTCTATGAGAAAAAAAACCCTGCTAGTATGGGTTAAACTAGAATTCCACTTTAACACATGTCTGCCTTTTTTTCATGACTGTTACATGTGGGAAGATGGGATTAGTTTAGTTTACTGAAGGAAGATTGTTTTAAGCTTCCAGTTCAGTTCCAGGTCAACGGGTATTTTTTATAGTTGCTAAAAATGTTTTTAGCTTAAAAAATTCAAAACGAATGCAGCCTTGACAAATGGTGAGCAGTTATTTATAAAATGTTAGTAGTTGGGTTTGGCTGTGTTTTAAGGATACTCTGTCACCCTGACCGTGCCTCTTGATAGTCCAATTCCACCAGTATATTCACCCATTTGCGCTCCCTTATCACCATCCTGCTTAATCAAAGCCCTTATTGGTTTGCTGTACTCAGGTATAGGGAAGCTTCTGATCCTTCCCATGTGACATTACAAAAGCCCGAGCGAACAGATGCCACCCAAACACAGCGACCAGGAGGGGAGTTAAGTAGCCTCATCCATCTTGAGCCTACTTAGGGTGAACTACTGCAACGAGAAGGAGGTAAGAGAGTGCAAATTGGTGAGTATAACTTGCTGTGGGGTGGGCAATCAGGATGTATTGATGGTGTCTCTGTAATGTAAGGAACGTCATCACTTTCCTTGAACCCACACGTGGAACACGTGCCATGACATGTATATCATTTGTGTTGTGTTGGGTTTCAATGGGCCCCATTGGAATTCATTGAATGACATAATGCAGGTCAATGTTCCAGAATTCAACATGTGGGGCATTTTCCCAAGACACTGCAACACAGTTCATTCCTATGAACGATCCCTTTTAACAGCAATCTCTCTGATGTCCATGACTATTGATTCAGTTGTACAATGCATGGAAAAACACCAAGTGTATAAGACTCCTAATTACGTCTTGTCAACCGGTTTGGGCTTCAGAACCTTTTTGGCATTGATTATCTGTCTCTGTGCAAATGCAAAGAGCATGTGACCCCCCTCAAACTGCCGCCATGCCTTTTGTTAGGGCTACAGTAGCCAAAGAGAGACTTGATCTGGCGATACGTTAAAGTATGCCTTGTCTGGCCAAAAATGTTTCTGAATGCAGGTAAGAACAGTGCTGAAGTACAGAAAGCAGAATTTCGTGAATTAATTTTTTTTTTACATGGTTACATTGGTCCAGCTTGGACCACTTGGACCACTGTAACCACTTGGACCACTGTAACCATAACCAAGCGTATACCATATCAGTGGGATCCCTCTAATAGCTGGAAATCACTGTAGTGGACACCAATACTTCAGTAATCCCCACTTGCTTCAATGTTCAGTGCCAAGCAGCTTTTATTCAGAGAGCGCTTTTAATTTTCTCAATGAATGCAAAGCATTCTCTGATTGGAAGAGGTGGACAGCATGACATTATCTCCACACCTCACCACCTCGTTAAACCAGAGAATACTTTGCAGTTTTTGAGGAAATCAAAGCTGTCTCTGAATGGCCTCCTGTGTTTAGAATGCAACAGGGCAATGGCTTGGCAAAAGACCTGGAAGCTAGTGTAGATAACTGGTGTAGTGGTGTCTACTACTGTGATTTCTAGCTTCTACAGGGATCCCACAAGTATGGTACTGTATATGCATAGTTATATTATGGTATATGCTGCATAGTTCTATTGGTCCAGGCTAGAACAATGTAACAATATAAAATTATGCAGAGGTCCTGAAACCTTCAGCTGTGTAATCAGCAAGGAAAATGAACTTTGCTGATTGTAAATATACAGGTCTGACTCAGAAAGGTGATGTGTTAGATTTTGCAATAAAATTATTGCTTTCCTATAGAGAGCAAGGGTCACACTGTACAACATTAGGCAAGGGACAGGCTTTTCTACTATGTGGCTGCTTTTGAAAAAAACTTTTTTTTAATGCACCTGGAATGTAGTTAGGAGGTTCAAACTGAATTTTGAATTGGGCTTTATTATGGTACCCACAAATTCCTGAGTGGAAGGCACTGACCAAAATACTTTCATTCAGCCCTGCTTCCACGTTCTTTATTGTATGGCCTTGACTCGCCATTTATTTTAATGGCTGGTCAGTACTCATGGCAGCCCTTAGCCATCCAGTTGGGTATATCCGAGAATACATTGGCTGGGTAGGGTCCATGTGCAGTAGTGGCTAAAAGCATCTGGGTCTTTTTTCTACAAAGTGTAGATATTTTCCAGCACACCACAGATCTTCAAGTTGAGCCCAAACGGCTTTTTTGAATTATAATCACATGACAAACAAGAGAGTGTAACATTTCGGAGTCACGCAGGACCCCTTGTTCCGTGAGAATTACCTACCCGTGAGAAAAACCTACCCCTCGTCACTTCCGGTTCACGGCACTGTATGGAATGCAGCGCTTACATTAAAACAGCGGGGCTGCAATACGAATCATCTCAGCTCGTGTGCCTGTCACTTCCCTGATCTCGGCAACTAAATATAAAAGCGGCGGCGGGTGTATGTAAACATAAATCACGGAGACGCCAGCCGCTTTTATATTTACTTGCCGAGATCAGGGAAGTGACAGGCACACGAGCGGAGATGATTCGTATTGCAGCCCCGCTGTTTTATTTAACCGCCGCGTGGGTAGGTTTTTTCAACGGTACACTGTGCTATTTCCATACTAGTGCGCATGCGCACTAGTCTGCTCCTTTGTTGTCCCTTTAGGTATCCGGCCCTGTGAGCATGCGCACTTCTGCGCTGCTCAGCTGTTCCTGGCCGGAAGTGACGAGGGGTAGGTAATTCTCACGGGGTAGGTAATTCTCACGGAACACCCCTTCCTCAGGCATGTGATATCATATGCCTGAGGAAGGGGTATTGAGTGACTCTGAAACGTTGCACTCTCTTGTTTGTGGTGTGATTATACTTCAAATAAGCCATTTGGGCTCAACTTGAAGATCTGTGGTGTGATTATAGTTCAATAAAGCCATGTCTCCCAACTTTTTGAGACGGTAACGAGGGACGCCTATTAGCAAACGTATGTAGGCCTAGGGCACACCCCCTGCCACCTCCGTTAAAGGAAAATTATACAAAAAAATTATTAGTTAAACCCACAAGTGCTTTTTTTTATACCACTACTATCCCTTTATATTGGCTTTTGACATTTACAAACACTGTAATTTAGACATTTAGAGCCGGTTCACATTAGCACGACTTGTCAGCCTGACAAGTCGCGTTCCCTCGCGGTCCATTGACCGCTACAGGACCCGTTCTAATAGGAGCGACACAAGTCGCTCTGACTTAGAAAAAGGGTCCTGTACTACTTCGGGGCGACCTCGGAGCGACTTGCATAGACATTCATTATATGAAGTCCGTGCAAGTTGAGCCGAAGTCGCGGTGCACGGGACTTCACAAGTCGCCCCCAAAGTAGTACAGAGTCGTGCCGCTGCAGTGTGAATGCGGGCTAAATGAAAGGTTTAGCACTGGGAAACATTTTTTAAAAGATAAAATGTGCATTTTATAAACAACTATATAGATGAGACCAGAATGAGGGACAAATGAGGAGGAAAGAGGGACAGAGGGACTTTGCTCCAATTCAGGGACAGTCCCTCAAAATAAGGGACAGTTGGGAGCTAAGATAAAACCGTTTAGACTCAACGTGAAGATCTGTGGTGTGCTTGCAAATATCTACACCGTGTTATGTATGATCCAGTCTCCAGCTGGAGGTTGCTGCAGCACTCAGCATCCTAGAACCTTTTCCAGGAACGTGTGCAATGGGAATATGGATGATTTTTTTTCTACAAAGGGTTTGAGGTGCTGGGCAGAGCTGCACTGGAAAGAGCTTGAGGGGCGGGTTAAGTATTTTTGAAGGTGGTTGGGTGAATGGTGGGGTGAATGGGGAAGACTATAAAGACTAAAGGCCCGTACACACGTAGCGATTGTCGGACGTAAATATTCGGCCAACGTCCGATCGGCCGATTGTTGGCTTGTTAGTATGATGCTTCCGACAACTGACTGCGACTTTTCGGCTGAACAGAATCTGGTGTGCAGGCTTTAAAATTTTTGTTGGCCAACACCAGAAAGGCCGATTGTTCCTCAGTCAGTACAGAATTCGGCCGACAATCAGCAGATGAGCAAGACTGGGCATGCTCAGAGAAGAAAAAACACACGGAAAGTTAACCATCACATGGCATCACTTCTTCAGTCGGCTGTTGTTGGCCGACAAAATTCGTGTGCAGTCTTTAGCACTTTTCAACCGGCAGGACAGCACCGGACAAAAGACGGCCGATCGTTCGGCCGACAATCGCTACGTGTGTATGGGGCTAAAGTCATTAGAAGTGAAGTTGTCCTTTATGTCACACTTTGTTATTATTAAACTCAAAATTTTGAATACTGTACTGAAAACTTCTTTTTAACAGACCCTCATTGCTAAAACAGATCTAAAGACCGGGGCAGTTTTGCAGATTCCATTCCATGGGTCATTACGAATGGCTCCAGAATGAATCAGGGATTATAGCAGGAAATAAGATTAATCTTCATTTATATTTCCTGGTAAACCATATTAAAATAAATAAAACAAAAAGCCAGGATTGTTTTTCCTGGCCGCTTGCAGACTATTGTAGTTCAAATGACCCAGTAATTTGGTTAGAGTTACAAGCCAACTCAAGTTTCATAATGATTTTCCTTCTTTACTGTGTGCTAGATATTATTAAGTAGAATGTGACCTAAGAATGGAGGCCGTTACTGGAACTGCGTTTAACCCCAATCATGTTACCCGTGACAAATATGCGCCTATCTCTCCGTATAATAATAAACCTTTACTTTTATTGAGTTAACCTTCATGTAGAAAAGGTGGACGCCAGTTGTAGAAGAGAGCTGTCAATTCGGTTTATCTCTGACATCTTGGGAGCTGGGATTGAAATGTTATATGTACAGTATAATTCAAGTACGTGGTCCACTGCATTCCAAATTCAGAATTTAACTGGAATGTTGAAGAAAGAAATTCGCCCATAAAGTCAGTATCCCATAAAGGTGATATTCCAGGAGATTTCTCCAACTTGGGTGAATGCTGTATGGTGTCTGGGTCTTCACTGCTACTTGGAATTCTAACGGGTATATTTTCCCACAACTAGCCCTTCAGCCAAGCTACTTTTGTCATCAGTCTGAGCAAACTCTACACTAGTGGGAGCAGGGCACAGAAACAATGTTTTTTGGTCTTATATTGGAGTATCCATTTAAAACTATGGAAGCAAGCAGAGTGGTGACATCTTGGCTTGGAATGGTGGCTGTTGGGTTTGGGGTTGGCAGTGAAGGTATTTGGATGTAGTCATTAGCTGCGGAGACCTGCTAGTGGATCAAGGCCTGCTTTACTCCAACAAAAAGTGCAATTTATTTTGGGAAGATGTTTTCTTTGATTTATTTATTAGCAGATGCCATTGTATTGATGTTTTAGCTAGCTTTAAAACTAATTTTGTGTCAGTAACTCTACCTGACCCCTGCACATTAAAATGCAAATATGGGGTGACTGACACTTTGTGACAGAGTCAACAGATTAAACTAAACAGATAAATTAAGTGTTCCTTGGCCCCAATGCCATCAATTTTGATGAAATGCGATGGGTAGAACATGAGATCTGAATTCATCGTGCACGCTTACAGAACGGTGCAACTTTCTGTACAGGTCCTATTGCGGTTTACTTTTTGTAGATATAATTTTGATTAATACATATGGATTGTTTTTACAGTATTTTGCTATGTGGGGCATGTCTCTTTTTTAATATGGTCATGGTATAAACTAGTGATCGACCAATATCGTTTTTTATTGCCGATACCAATACCGATATTTTGGTCATCGGATATCGGTATCGGCTGATTTTGATCGGGTCTTCTGTTCGGCGGCCGTGCAGGTAGAAATGCCCGGGAAGGCAGCGGGAGGGGGGGACGTCCCCTCCCGCTCCTTTTAATGACAGCCGAGCGGCTCCTCAGCCGCATGGGCTGTCATTACAAGACAGCCGACCGTCGGCTATGGATGCCGGTACCGGGGTGATGCCTCTAGCTGCAGGTATCACCCCGGTACAAGCACTTTCCCTAAATATTGGCAATATTGGTAACCTCAGGGGCCGATTCCGATAAATCAAGGAAAGTGCATGTCAGCCCCCGATATATCAACATTGCTGATAATCGGTCGATCGCTAGTATAAACTGAGGCTGTGAAGTCCATGAGAGAAGTGGAGGAGCTGGCCAGTGGGGCTTATTGCTATTTATTTTGACCTAATGTTTTAGGGGAAGCACATTAGACCTCCTTTCATCAAGGGGTCTCTTCCTCTGATAAGAGGTTTACTATCCGATGTCAACTCTGACCCTCAGCTACTGTTACTGTGGCATTGAGTACAATGACCTTGGGCTCAAGGACCAGCATATTATTGGGGGAACTGTCCAATCTCTGTGGTGCTTCCTAGAAGAGGAACACAGGGAAGATGGCTGAAGATGTGTAATTGTGATCTGAGACTGCTGCATGATAATCCTGATGATATTCTACACTGATATTCTGCATCTGCTAGCATGTTAATATATTAGTTGATGAAGAAGTAATTGCAGTAAAGTGCTGAAAACGTACATGTAGGTGGACATTCCTTTATTGCTTTGTGGGCCTATGGTCGGGAATGTCATCATTGGACCTATGGCCGGAAGCAACATATCAAAGATGGTGGATACAAAGGCAGATACGTGTGGTCGCTCTGCCCAAAAAGAAGCAGGACAGGACCTGTGACAGCTTTGCACTAACAGTTGTCCAATCCAGCAATCCAGGTCAACTGCATGTTTCATAATCCTACATAATAAAACTTAAGAATAGAGAGTGAAAAAGTCCTTATTTCCTAATCAATAAATCCTCAACCACTATGTGTAATGCAGCCAGGCTATATTCTCCTCCACCAACATGTGGCACTTTTCCACTGCAAGTACCGGCTCGGCTCCACTCGGCACTGCTTGGCCCAGCTCGGCTTAGTTTGCTTTTCCACTGCGTGGTACGAGTTGGCACCTTTCAGCACTGTATAGGCTCTATTCGGCTCGGTTTGCTTTTCCACTAAGTAGTAAGTGGGTGGGATTACAACGATTCTCTGACCAATCAGTGGCTAGTAGTGACAAACAAACAATGCTGCATGCAAAGGATTATGGGATATGGTATAGGTACGGCCCGCTTGGAACCCCAACCTAGGTGGTACTGTTTAAGCGAGCCATACCGAGCCGCACCATGTAGTGGAAAAGCGCTGCTGTACCAAACCGTACCGAACTGTTCAAACATGTACCATGCGGTACCATGCAGTGGAAAAGCGCCATTAGTGCACTGCAACATGCATATTTTTTAATTGAAGTTTAGTTTACTAATAAAGCTTTGTGAAGTTTAAATAAAAAAGGAAGATTTAAAAAGGTAATGTAGTGCATTCTAAAATGCAAATGCACTTTGGCGCACACATTGTGGACCCTAAACACGAAAGGCTTTGAATCTTTAAAAATGTGGGCGTGTTTCGGCTTTTTTGGCAATTTTTATACAAAACACTCTAAAAGGAATAGTTCTGATTTACCCTCATTTACTTCCTTTCCCACACACCAAGAATATATTTAGAAGAACTGCCTTCTCTTTACTCAACTTACAATTAATTTCAAGAAAGGGATGTCCAGATGTTGCTAGTTTATCGAGGATGTAAGAGTTCATGTCTGGTTTCTATTAACTGTCATCAATTCCACTTCTTCCCCTTTCACTGCTTTAATGTAGCAGAAATATGCGCTGTAGAATTGTGCAAGACGGAAAAGAAAACGACAGTGAAACCCGTCTGAGAAAATACAAAGCTTTGCATCGTGCAGCATGAAACTGATTTTGGACGCTTTGGGGCTGAAAGGGAAACTTTAGTCCTTTTCTATTTTTTTTTTTATTTATTTTTTTTAGATACTCATATGAAGTTGGTCAGTGAAACATTATTGTGCTATATAAAGTTGCAACAAACTGCTACTTAGCGAGACTCTGTCACCCACGTAAAAAAATTGCAGGTAAAAATAACAGAAAAATTTATTATATTTAAATTAAATTATTTAATTTATCAATTCATTTCATATGATTACATGCAGCAATTTTCTTTTCCATTATTTTTTTTATTCACTCATGCGCACTGGGCATGAAAAATGTTGCATATAGAGGCATTTGGCGTCTTTTTTTTCAGCCTGTAGCAGCAACTCTGTTTTAGCCTGTGTGTCCATGCATTTTTAGGTGTTTACAGGCATATTTGTAGAGGAGCGTTTACAGGCTGAAAAAAAAACCCAAAATATCACAAGTGAGTTTTTGGAGGAACTTTCGGGCAGAAAAAAATCTTGACGAGCCTAAACACGGCGTTTAGGCACAGCAAGCATTTTTTAAGTGTACATTGTTACTAGTGTTTTGCTGAAAGCTTATTATTATTATTATTATTATTGCTGGTACTTTTATGGCGCTTTACATATATATTGTACATTCATATCAGTTCCTGTCCTCAAGGAGTTTACAATCTAAGGTCCCTAATCCCTAATTTTCATTCATACATACTCATAAACGCAAATACATCTAAACGTGCCTAAACATGTGTACAATATGCTCAACAGGAGCGTTTTTTATTATGCTGCTTTTTTCTCCCAGCAGTCCTGGCATTTGTTCCTGCTGCCTAGTGTGCGTGGTACCCATAATGTACCTTTGAACTCACTATAAAATGTGACTTGTCAATTCCCCCCTCCCTCCTTGCACATGATAGCCCTTTCCTCTTCTGGGACTGTCTAATTACACTTTGTGCTGGCCCAGCTCCTCTGCCCCTTCCTTCCCCTTCCTACAAAATCGTATATGCAGTTGCTGGGGGTGGCAAAGAGAACAATACTATAAAGCAGGGTTTCTCAGCCAGGGTTCCTCCTGAGGTTGCTAGGGGTTCCTTGAGCAATGGGTAATTTCTGCCTCTCAGATAAGTTTCCAATGACACCATTGTTCCTTATAGCTATCTGTAAGGGAGTAATTCTTCCCAATGATGACAAGAGTAAGGAGCATTCTTCCCACTGACTGTCACACTAATGAGTTGTAGATTTTTAATTTTTAGCAGGGGGTTCCCCCCGGGACCAGAAGTTTATTTCAAGGGTTCCTCTGGGTTGAAAAGGTTGAGAATACTGCTATAAAATATAATTTGAATGGCAGCTCTGACTTTGCTTGGGCTGCTAACATCACTTCCAAGATGGCGGCACCCAACAACAGTTGGGTGTCTACACAAGGGAGGCTTTTACAGGTAAATAACATACGTAACCACTTTAGGACCAGACCTTTTTCTGACACTTGTTGTTTAAATATTTTTTTTTGCTAGAAAATTACTTAGAACCCCCAAATATTACATATTTCTTTTTAGCAGAGACCCTAGAGAATAAAATGGAGATTGTTGCAATATTTTTTATCACACTGTATTTGCGCAGCGGTCTTACAAATGCAATTATTTTAGAAAAAATAAAATTTTTGGATTAAAAAATAAGAAAACAGTAAAGTTAGCCCAATTTCTTTCTATAATGTGAAAGATAATGTTATGCCGAGTAAAAAGGTACCCAACATGTGATGTTTCAAAATTGCGCATGCTTGTGGAATGGCGACAAACATTGGTAATTAAAAATCCCATAGGCGACACTTTAAAAAAGTAAACTTTAAAAATTTCTCTCAAATTATTGCTTTCGTTCTAACAATCGCGGTGATACCTCACATGTGTGGTTTAAACACATATGTGGGCGCAACTTGCATATGTGTTAGCTTCTCCTTTTACTGACCAATCACAGGCTGTGGGAGGGGACTAGACCTGTAAGTGTCATTAGCCATAGCAGAGAAAAATCAGGTCTCCTCCCCTGGAAGATGGGGCTGTGACAGAACATGGGGACAGCCATATTTGTTCATTACTTATGCAAGTTCTGCTTTGCACATATTGCTTCACTGCAGGTGTCAGTCACTAGGTCTAGTCTGACCCTACTGAATACAGACTCTCAAGGCCTCATTAATCATGTGTGAATGCAGATGTCCAATCATGTACAAGGGTAATAAAAAACAAAGAGCTGCTTACTTTACTGCTCTTCTTCTTCTCACTGACTTAGCACTTTAGTAAATTACGTCCTCTTTCTCTGCCTGTATCTTCTCCTAGCAGTCCTTTAGCAGAGGAGTGCATCAAATTCCCTGTTATACTGCTGTCCAGTAGCAGAAGCATTTACAAATCTGTTTATCTCATGCAGTAATTAAATTATGGAAAAGCAAGCAAGAAAATGTAAGCACCTAATGAACAGTTACTTAAAAGAATATTATAGCAATGATTAAAATGTCTACTTATCAAAAGTACGCTATATTTTTCTTTCTTTAAAGCAAATCTGTGTGCCAAATAAGTTTGCTTTAATGCTGCCACGCAGCAAATGAAAATTCAAGCCTCAAATCCTACTTTGCACATGCCTGCATTTGCCCTCTGATTTACTATTGGAGAACTTACTAACTTGCCCATGAATTGGTGGTGAAATCAGAAGCATCTAGGGCAGCCTTTCTGAATTCTTCTATACTTATATTACAGGCCTTGGGGAAACCGTGCTGAAAATAAGATACCTACAGTTTGCAGTATATTAGTGTTACCACTACTTTCTAGAACATTTTATCTATAATAATAAATAATATGACATACCTAACATATTTGATACAGATCATAGTACAGAAATACAATACTATTTTCACAATACTATTTTCATTAATTATTTTGAAACTAAATAAACAATAAAAACAGAAAATAATGTGGAAAATAAAAATGGTGGTGTCCCCTAACATTAGTGGCTAGTGTGGAAGTTCCTCTTTGTATTGGTGGTCAGTGTAGACATGCCCTTATGCTTTGGTTGCAAGCGTGGGCATGCCCTTTTACTTTGGTGGTCAGGGTGGACATGTTGCTTTGCATTGGTGGTCAGGTCAGTGTTGACATGTTGCTCTGCATTGTTGGTCAATGTAGTGTATAAATTGTGGTGCCCCCTAAAATTATTGGTCAGTGTAAAAGTGCTCCTTTACATTGAGGGTCAGTGTTCATGTTCCTTTGCAATGTTGGTCATTGTAGACATTGCCCTTTGCATTGGTGGCCAGTGTAGACATGCCCCTTTACATTGGTGGTTAGTGAAGACATGCCCCTTTGGAGTGGTGATCAATGTAGACATGTCCTTTTGCACTGGTGGTCAGTGTAGGCATGGCCCTTTGAAATTTGTGGTCAGTGTAGACATGCCCCTTTGCATTAGTGGTCAGTGTAGACATGTCCTTTTGCACTGGTGGTCAGTGTAGGCATGCCCCTTTGAAATTGGTGGTCAGTGTAGACATGCCCGTTTGCACTGGTGGTCAATGTAGACATGTCCTTTTGCACTGATGGTCAGTGTAGACATGCCCCTTTGAAATTGGTGGTCAGTGTAGACATGCCCCTTTGCATAAGTCGTCAGTGTAGACATGCCCCTTTGCTTTGGAGGTCAGTGTAAACATCTCACTTTGCATTGGTGGTCAGGGCAGACATGTCCCTTTGCATTGGTGGATAGTGTAGACATGCTTCTTTGCTTTTGTGGTCAGTGTAAACATGTCACTTTGCATTGGTGGTCTATGTAGACATGGCCCTTTGCATCTGTGGTTTGTGTAGACGTGGCCCTCTGCGTTGTGGGTAAGAGATAAGTATGCCATTGCCCACTGCTAAAGGAGCCTCTAAAAACCTCTGGAAGAACACTAGGATTCCATAAAACCTTGGCTGATAGAGGCTAATATAGGAACACAATAGTGCCTAGATGTAGACAAGTTTTAGAAATAGCCCTAACTTCCATCTTACCATTTTTCATGTGTAGCTATCTGCTCTGCTATCCAAATACCTATACCTTCTGAACGACCATGACTGTGAAAATGCAGGCTTGGGTGTTCCAACGTTTCTGCATTGTTAACAGAAGCCACACCTACTTTCAGCTGGAGCCTGAGAGGGAGGTTGGACAGCAAAGAGGCTGTAGTCGTTACCAGGACCAATATGAAAAGCTTGCCAAATGGATTGTACAGCTTGAATGACAGATTAAACAAAAACGTCCTAAAAGACTGCATTGTTTAGATATCAGCTAGACAGCTAGAGAATGACGTTATGAATCTGACTGGCTGCTATGAAGAAGCGCAGGTGGCCGAAACATATCGGCTGAAAATGGTGTTTTCAGTATTTTGCCGAAAGAGAAAAAGGTGCTGATAATGGCTGCGAAAATACACGCGATTTTGCCGTGGGGATACGAATGGCATACCTAATTTTGTCACCCACTGCAATAACAACAAGATGGGCCTTTCCTTTTACCTCCGTCCAAGACAAGGATCACCTGGCATTCTTGGAACTGGATCTGTACCATGATAATGGCCAGATCTATTCCAGGAACTATTACAAACCCACCTCTGGGAACTCTTTTCTGCACTATAACAGCTGCCACCAGCCGTGCTGGCTAAACAATATACCAAAAAGCCAGTTCTGTAGGCTTCGACGCAATTGTATCAAACTTACAGACTATCAGGCACAAACCCTATCCTTAAAGCAGAAGTTTGCAGATAAAGACTATCCAGCTCCAGTGATAGAAGAGGCCTGTGCCATATATGATACTTCCGATCCTAAAAAGTCTGCAACCAATAACCAGGGAAACACTATCCGCTTCACTACCCAGTTTCATAACCAATACAAACACATGGAACACATCATGCGCAAACATTGGTCTATACTACAACAGGACCCCCACTTGGAAAATATTATACCTACTCGACCAAGATTTTCATACAGAAAAGCATCAAACATCAAGAGTAAGATAGCGCCTAGTAAGCTCCAAGCTAAGAAATACATATCCCCTTCATTACATTTTTTTTCCAACATTGGGATGTATCAGTGTAAAAAACCTCTGTGCCTCACCTGCAGTTTTGCCCGTCACGGACAAAAAGAGTTCACTGTAAAGGGTAGGACATACCCTTTAAAATAATTTTACACCTACTCTACAGAACATGTAGTGTATTGCCTATCCTGTCCCTGTGACCTACATTATGTAGGCCGCACCAAACGGACATTAAGGAAACGTTTCGGAGAATATCGCCGAGCCATTGAGGCTGGCAAAGATAAACATAGCCTCCCCAGACATTTCACCAAGCATCTCGAGAAATCTAGCTCCGGCCTTAAGGTCTAAGTCATTGAGTCTATTCCTCCTACCTTTTCAGAAGCTGAGAGGTTTGTGTGTTTATGTCGCAGAGAAACTTATTGGATTTATGCCCTTGATGCTTTGTCACCTGGTGGCATAAATGAAGAAATAGAAATTAACACTCTATTAACACTCTATCCTTTTTTTTTTTTGTTATAATATTTCCATACAAATCATTTTTGTTATTTTTACAATTTTTTGACAATTTTTATGGTATTTTTTACATATTTTTACAGCTTTTACTGCTTTTATATCTGTAGCACTTGTTTTTATTTTTATGAGTTAACATGTCTGTCTTATCTTGCTGATAGTTTAGCCAGCTCTTTCTCCTGCTATATTGCATTGGCCCTTCCCATCTATGACCGTGTCTGCCCATATAACTGTTTACCGATCTTCAGCGGGTGAAGGTCTGAAGAAGGAGACGCGCATGCTCCAAAACATCTAACCGCCCATCCACCCGCATCATCGGATACCGGCCGCCTGTGTCTCTGCATAGTTGCTAGGAGCCCTATGCCATATGCTGTATAGAGAACACCTATACAGGAAGCGGAATCCCGGATGTCCGCTCATCAGAGCAGTGGCTCTTCCGGATGGCATCTTGGATCACCTCAGCTCTTTTTTACCTGCTACAGCTTGCTATTTTGTAAGTGCTTTTAATCCTTTTCCTTACTGCACTTAGAGGTGCCTTGCTCCTTCTTCCATTTTTCGTAGAGCAGCTTCTTCTCTCAAGTGCTGTCCAGGTGAAGGGACCCACATGCCGTTTGCCTAGATTCAAGGAAGCGCCCACGCACATCTACTCTTTAAACATGTTACACTTACCTCCTCTGTGCAGTTGATTTTACAAAGGGCAGCCTGGATCCTCCTCTTCTCGGGTCCCTCTTCAGCTCTCCCTCCCTTCTGTCGAGTTCCCCCACAGCAAGCAGCTTGCTATGGGGGCACCTGAGTTGAGCTGCAACTCTGTGTGTCCATTTAAACACAGAGCTGTGGTTTGGCCCCACCCCCTGAGTCCTGATTGGCTAACTGACTTTGATTGACAGCTGCGGGAGCCAATTGCACCATGGCTGTGTCTCAGCCAATCAGGAGGGAGAGTCCCGGACGGCCGAGGGACTCGTGGACATCGCTGGAAAGAGATGGGGCTCAGGTAAGTATTGGGGGGTGCTGGGGAGGCTGCTACTCCCAGAAGTTTTTTTGCATTCTATACATTAAAATAAAAAAACCTTCTGAATTTACAACTCCTTTAACCGGTTGCCGACCGCCGCACGACTATATACTGCGGCGGTCAGCCCCGGCCAGGCAGAGTGACGTATGGGTACGTCACTCGCCTGTCACTGACTTGTGAGCCAATTGTGGGCAGGCGCGCGCCCGCCGCGGCTCGTTCACTGACAAGTCAGTGCGTGTGACCGGCGGACCCGATGTCCGCCGGTCACACTACGATCGCTCCGGTGAAGGGAGAAAGGCGGAGCGGCTTATGTAAACAAGCCGCCCGTCATTCTCCCTGGTGTAAAAATGAATATCAGATGGTTCTACTATGTAGGACTGTTGATCTTTGTTTTTACACCAATAGCAATGTCCCTATACAGTTAGAATCACGCCCCTAGGACACACTTAACCCCTCCCTCTCCAATACAGTTAACCCCTTCACTACCATTGTCATTTTTGCAGTAACAGTGCATATGTATAGCACTGATTACTGCAGTAATGTCACTGGTAGCCCCAAAAGTGTCAAAAATGTCAGTCAAGGGTCCGATCTGTCCGCCGCAATGTCGCAGTACCGAAAAAAAATTGCAGATCGCCGCCATTACGCGTTAAAAAAAAACACCAAAAATGACAAAAATCTTTCCCTTTGTTAGTAAACACGATAACTTTTGCGCAAACCAATCAAAATACGCTTTTTGCGATTTTTTTTTACCAAACATATGTAGCAGAAAACAAATTGGCTGAAAATGTTAAAAAAATTTTGATTTTTACATTTTTTTGGGGGAGAATTTCATATAAAAAAATGTGAAAAATATTTTTATTTTTGCAAAATTGACGCTCTTTTTTTGTTTATAGCGCATGATCAAAAAATCGCACAGGTGATCAAATACCACCAAAAGAAAGCTCTGTTTGTGGGAAAAAAAAGAAAGTCAAATTAGTTTAGGTACAGTGTCGCACGACCGCGCAATTGTCCGTTAAAGTCACGCAGTAAAAAATCGCAAAAAAACCCCCTGGTCTTTTAGCAGCCAAATCCTCCGGGGCTTAAAGCGGAGTTCCAGCCATTCACTCACCTGTCCAACGGTCCAGCGATGCGGCCGCCCGAAGCCTCGATCCTCTCCCTCGGCGCCGGCATCACTGCTGTGGGCACCCGGCTGTGACAGTTTGCGGCTTCACAGCCGGGTACCCACTGCGCATGCGCGAGTCGCGCTGCGCGTCTTGATTGGCCGGCAATCTTCTGGGACCTCTGATGTGTCCCAGAAGATTGCAGGGAGGGAGGGGGAGAGGAGAACTTCCGTTCAGGGCGCCGCGGAGCTCCGAGCAGAAGTGGGAGCAGGTACCTGTCAAAACTAGGTACCCGCTCCCCCCCAAAAAAATGACATGCCAAATGTGGCATGTCAGGGGGTCAGGACTCCCTAAAGCGGAAGTTCCACTTTTGGGTGGAACCCCGCTTTAAGTGGTTAAAAAGTCGAATATATTATACAATTATATATAAAAATATATATATTTTTTAATAACTGTAATTTTCGGTTTCGGCCAAGAGCCTCCTGAATTTTAGGTTTTGGCACCAAAATTTCCACCTCTAATTAGAAGAACTTTTAATGAGGTGACAAAATCTATATGATCTCAGACAACATAACAAACTCTTGCTGTAGAAAACACAGAGGCTGTCAGTCATATTCAATTATAACACAGTTCCAGCAAGGGCGGCTGTAAAATGTTTGATACTACTCTGATTTCAGTTACTCCTGCGGGAAGATTAGTGAAATTGTGTTCATGCCTCAAAAATCATGAAAGAGATTGAAGATGCGACCATGCATGTCTGCCAGGGGCTTGTTAAATCTTCCTTGTTTCAGTGTGAGAGTTGGCTGGGATTTACCATTCAGCGATGTGTATAGCTAAATATCAACACAGGAATATTGCTAAGCAGATATATGTGCTGTTAAACTACGTAGAGGGCTGTTTTCTGTCCAGGAGTCAGTTGACCTGTCATCTGTCTTCACTTATAGACTTGTAGATCAAGTTCTATTACAGCTACTGATGAAGACCATTTTTACCTGGGTTGACAAGGAATACAATGAATAAAAGGGTCAGAACCCTCAAAAGTGATATTTTCAGGTAAAGCCCAGCTCTGGGCAAAACTCTCTCCCTTCAACCCCCTCTCATCCAACTCTCTCCAAACCCCCTATCCACCCACCTCCCTCCACACCACCTCCCTCTCACCCGCCTCCCTCCAAACCCGTCTTACCTGCCTCCCTCCAACCCCCTCTCAACCACCTCCCTCCAATTCCCTCTCACTCACCTCCCTCCAACCCCATCTCACCCACCTCCCTCCAAACCCTTCTCACCCACCTCCCTCTAACCCCCTCTCAACCACCTCCTTCCAATCCCCTCTCACCACCTCCCCCCAACCCTCTCTCACCCACCTCCCTCCAACCCCCTCTCGCTCACCTCTCTCCAAACCCCCTCTCACCCACCTCCCTCCAAACCCCCTCTCACTCGCCTCCCTCCAACCCTCTCTCACCCGCCTCCCTCCAACCCTCTCTCACCCGCCTCCCTTCAAACCTCTTTTACCCACCTCCCTCCAACCCCCTCTCAACCACCTCCCTCCAATCCCCTCTCACCTACCTCCCCCCAACCCTCTCTCACCCACCTCCCTCCAACCCCCTCTCACTCACCTCTCTCCAAACCCCCTCCCACTCACCTCCCTCCAAACCCCCTCTCACTCGCCTCCCTCCAACCCTCTATTACCCACCTCCCTCCAACCCCCTCTCAACCACCTCCCTCCAATCCCCTCTCACCTACCTCCCCCCAACCCTCTCTCTGCATCCAATCACTGCTTAGAGTGGATGGAGAAATCTATGAACAAGAGAAATCTATATCTGTATGGCATTAAACTTCCACTGTTTTTTTAGCTTGACACATTGGGCACAATAAAATAAATATTTCCCAGTAAACTGTTTGTTAAAGTGGTCATGAAGGTAAAAAACTTTCTGTGCGCAGCAGCCCCACCTAATACTTACCTGAGCCCCATCTTGATCCAGCGATGTGCACTAGAGGTGCGGCTCTTCTGGGATTCTCCTTCCTTACTAGTGAGACAGCAACAGGAACCATTGGCTCCCACTGCTGTCCATCATAGCCAGTGAGCAAATGAGGAGAGAGGGCGGGAAGGACCGAGCTGCGGCTCTCTGTCTGAATGGACACACAGGTTTCTACTTATAGGGTTTCTCCTTTGTCTCCAATGTCTTCCCTGGTGCCACCCTGATGTGCATATTCACACTGCCTGGTGTCTTGCTTGTGGGACACATGAGTAGTATGGGCACTGGCGCTTAATTCAGCCAGCACATGCACATTCTAAGCACAATACTGCGCATGCGCAGGGTGGACCATATAACAGCTGACCCTACTGTATGTTTTCATCAGTTTGCCTGAAGTTCCACTTTAAAAGGGAAGTCAGATGGTGGCTTATTTTATCTATCGGGGATTACAGTAGTGTGATTCCTTTGCTGTAGTTCCTGGCTTCCTGCATACATTGGGCTGTTCCCAATGCTCTAAATGCTTTCTCCATAATATAAAGGGAAATAAAATTCCAACAGGGAAAATTAGATCTTTCTGTAAGAGCTTTAGCAGTTGTGTGACCTGGGAACGCCAGTCCATATCTCTCACTACTTAAGCCCCTGGAGGATGTAAGAAGCTGTTGCTTGGGTCAGCCCTTCAATATCTACTTGGGTGGACCACGTCTTTCACCCGTTCACTGTTGTAGGTTGGCTCCTGTTTTGCATGCTGAGTTGTAGTGCAGGAGAGGGAGCCAAGTGTTTGTGTTTCAAGAAATGACTGGGCGGCTGAACCAGCTGTGACGGCGTGAACTTAAAAAAAGTGGATGAGAAGCAATGGAAAGAATATGGATCCTGTGCTCTTCATAAGCTTTCCACTCTTACTTAGTGTGGAAAGACAAAAACCAGTAGCAAAAGATGTAATAATTTAAAACAGAAGAGAAAACACAGTAGTAATACTCATTTGAATAAAAAAGAGAAGACATTTCTTGTCCTCTAAAGCATCCACTCGTGACTTTTTTAACACTGAATAACCCTTGAAATAACTTTCTGGTCTCAGGGATACCCTGCTTATAATGTTCATCTACTGCTTATGGTTCAGCTTAATGGTTAGTTTTTGGGAAGAATGCTTCTTACGTTGGTGTTCAGTGGGAAGAATGCTCCTTATGTTGGTGGTCAATGGGAAAAATGTTCCTTACATTGGTGGTCATTGGGACAAATGTCTCTTAGATTGGTGTTTAGTAGAAAAAAATGTCCCTTACATTGGTGATCAGTGGTAAGAATGCTTCTCATGTTGGTTGTCAATGGGAATGGTGTTTAGTGGAAAGAATGCTACTTACACTGGTGTTCAGTGGGAAGAATCTTCCTTTTGTTGGTGGGTAAAATGGAAGATTGCTCCTAACACTGGTGATAATTGGGAAAAATGCTCCTTAGACTGGTGTTGGGTGGGGAAAATGTCCCTTACATTGGTGGTAAGGGGCAAGAATGCTTCTTACATTGGTGGTCATTGTGAAGAATCCTGTCCTTATAGGTAGCTGAAAAGATCATTGGTGTCAGTGGTTACTTATTTGGGAGGCAGAAGTCGCTCATTGCTAACTTGCAAACTCTAGAAAATATCCCATAGGTTCCCATGGAATTGCCCGTGCTTATAACAGGTGGTCAATGTGAAGAATGCTTCTTATATTAGTGTTCATTAGAAGGTATGCTCCTTACAGTGGTGGTCAGTGGAAAGAATGCCCCGTTACACCAATAGTCATTGAGAAGAATGGTACTAATCCTAACAATGTTATTCAGTGGAAAGAACAGTCCCTATGTTGGTGGTCAATGGGGAAAATGTTCCTTACATTGGTGGTCATTGGGAAGAATGCCCCTTAGATTGGTGTTTAGTGGAAAGAATGTCTCTTACAGTGGTGATCATTGGGAAGAATGCTCCTCATGTAAGTGGTCAATGGGAATGGTGGTCAGTGGGAAGATTGCTCCTTATATTTGTGTTCAGTGGGAAGAATGCTACTTAGGTTGGTGGGTAATGGGAAGATTGCTCCTTACATTGGTGATCAGTGGGAAGAATGCTCTTCATGTTAGTGGTCAATGGGAATGGTGGTCAGTGGGAAGATTGCTCCTTATATTTGTGTTCAGTGGGAAGAATGCTACTTATGTTGGTGGGTAATGGGAAGATTGCTCCTTACATTGGTGGTCATTGGGAAGAATGTTCCTTAGATTCATGTTGAGTGGGAAGAATGTCCCTTACATTGGTGGTCAGTGGAAAGAATGCTTCTTACATTGTGAAGAACCCGGTCCTTATAGGTAGCTGAAATGATCATTGGTGTCAGTGGTTACTTATTTGAGTGGCAGAAGTTGCTCATTGCTCTAGGAACCCCTGGTGAACTCTGGAAAGGTTCCAAAGGGTCCCATCAAATATTTCCATGCGTGTAACAGTTCTTTTCCCACCCCCTACACTACAAATACAGGTTCATGCAACTCTGCAACTCACTCTCAACCAAACATCCACAAATAATTGAATAAATAAAATAGGGGGGCAGCAAATGTAGCAGGTGCGACTTACACGCCGTTCTGCACCAGAAACTACCCGCACTGATTATCGTGGGGAGGGGGGGTGGGTTGGCAGAGTTGCCCCAATTCACTTGAACAGGTTGGGTTCAGCAGATGCTATGTCCACCGAAAACAGGGGGTTTAAATCCTGCCGCAGCATTGAAGCAAAGCATTACGCCATGGCATGTGTACACCCCCTGCCTTTTTAGCTAAAGGGGTATCAGTTGGAGGCAGTAAAAACGCCAAATAGTGTCTTCATCTATCTCCGCACTGCAGTGCATTTTTAAGAATAAGACATACTTAATTTTTTCTGCATTTTGTTGTGTTAGGGGGCCAATGGAAGTCAATAGCATGCATGAAACATGTGCTTTAATGCCTTGACAACAGGCATTCACAATGACTGTTAACTCTGTTCACTTTGAAATTTACATTAAAAAATACACTGCATTGTCAAAAGTATTGGGACACCTGCCTTTACACACACATGAACTTCAATGGCATCCCAGTCTTAAGCCCCGTACACACGCAACGATTATCTGCCGACCGATCGGCCGTCTCTTGTCCAAGTTGTGTTGTGTTGGTTGAAATGTGCTCTAGACTGCACACGAATTTTCTCGGCCAACAAAAATCTACTTCAGAAGTGATATCATGTGTTGGTTTACTTTCTGTGTGTTTTTTCTTCTCTGAGCATGCCCAGTCTTGCTCATCAGATTTTTGTCTGCCGAAATCTGTACTGACTGACCGAAAAACGGCCGTTGTGTTGACGGCCAACAAAAATTTTATAGCCTGCACACCAGATTTTATTTGGCCGAAAAGTCGGAGTCGGTTGTCGAAAGCATCATACTAACAAGCCGAAAATCGGCCGATCGGACGTTGGCCGAAAATTCACGGCCAATAATCGATGCGTGTGTACGAGGCATTAGTCTGTAGGGTTCAATATTGAGTTGGCCCACCCTTTGCAGCTATAACAGCTTCAACTCTTCTGGGAAAGGTGTCCACAAGGTTTAGGAGTGTGTCTATGGGAATGTTTGTTCTTCCAGAAGCGCATTTGTGAGGTCAGGCACTGATGTTGGACAAGAAGGCATGGCTCACAGTCTCCGCTCTAATTCATCCCAAAGGTGTTCTATCAGTTTGAGGTCAGGACTGTGCAAGCCAGTCAAGTTTCTCCACCCCAAACTAGGTCATCCATGTCTTTATGGACCTTACTTTGTGCACTGGTGTGCAGTCTTGTTGGAACAGGAAGGGAACATCCCCAAAATATTGCCACAAAGTTGGGAGCATAAAATTGTCCAAAATGTCTTGCTATGCTGATGCCTTAAGAGTTCCCTTCACTGGAACTAAGGGGCCAAGACTAACCCCTGAAAAACAACCCCACACCATAATCCTCCACCAAATGATTTGGACCAGTGCACAAAGCAAGGTCCATAAAGACATGGATGAGTGAGTTTGAGGTGGAGGAACTTGACTGGCTTGCACAGAGTCTAAACTCAACCTGATAGAACGCCTTCTTGTCCAACATCAGTGCCTAACCTCACAAATGCGCTTCTGGAAGAATAGTCAAACATTCCTTTAGACACGCGCCTAAACTTTGTGGACAGCCTTCCCAGAAGAGTTGAAGCTGTTAAAGCTGCAAAGGGTGGGCCAACCCAATATTGAAACCTACAGAGTCAGACTAATGCCTCGTACACACGCATCGATTATTGGCCGGGAATTTTCAGCCAACGTCCGATCGGCCGATTTTCGGCTTGTTAGTATGATGCTTTCGACAACCGACTCCGACTTTTCGGCCGAAAAAAATCTGGTGTGCATGCTATAAAATTTTTCTTGGCCGTCAACACAACGGCCGATTTTCCGTCAGTCAGTACAGATTTCGGCAGACAAAAATCTGATGAGCAAGACTGGGCATGCTCAGAGAAGAAAAAACACACGGAAAGTCAACCATCACATGACTTCACTTCTGAAATTGGTTGTTGTTGGCCGAGAAAATTTGTGTGCAGTCTAAAGTACATTTCAACCAACACAACAACACTGGACAAAAGACGGCCGATCGGTCGGCCGATAATCGTTTCGTGTGTACGAGGCATAAGACTGGGATGCCATTAAAGTTAATCTGCGTGGTAGGCAGGCGTCCCAATACTTTGGCAATATAGTGTATATTAAGACACCTGCCTAACTAAAACACACCTCTACTCATCCATTGATCTAACTGGGCCCTATATTTATTATTTTTTCCAGTAAATCCATAAAAGGATGGAAACCCTATTTATTCCTATACGGTGTAACATACAGTATGATTGTTTTTCTTTGCGCTATAAGATTTTTTTCTCTAAGCAAGACTCAGGATATAGAAGCTATCTCTTGCATATGACCTTGAGGCTTCTTCACTAGATCTAGTCTCAGTAATTTCACCAATGTACTTAGTTAATCAATGTGAAAGAATCCTATTAAGGCATCCTTTCCACCCCAGTCATTTTATGACCGCGCTGGAATCTCTACCGGCTATCCTGAAGTGTACTCCGTGTCCACATCACAAAGCTGTCCAGCCAGTGGAATGCAATTTATTAATATTTATGGCTTCTACTACCTTGATTTTAAAGGAGAGCTCCAGGCAAAGCGTCTGCGATTGCAGTTCGGTTCTTTGATGTGTTTCTTGAAAAGTCAGTTTAAATAATCTACTTTAAAGTGTAAAATCCCAAACCAAAAATGTAATACATTGCAACTTACCAATCAATAGCTGTGGTGGCTGCATTTGTTTTTTTTCCGCTCTGTTTTCACATGGTGATCTTGGCCAGTAACACACCTCCTGTATTAGTGAGACACCACTCTGCAGGAATGAGCACAGGAGGCACAGCAGACAGGAGCATTGTCAGTATGGGAGGAGGGATAGATGTACCATTACTCTATCCAAAATGAAAAAAAAAAAATGCCTATAGTTACACCTTAGTTTATGGTAGAGGTAAGGACCTGATTCTTCTCATAGGCTGCTGACTGTCTGATCATGGTTATCCAATTTCTCAGCAGATGAACAATGTTTAAAGTGTTACTAAACCCACAACCATAAAATCAGTCTGTATATGCAGTAATGCTTGCTTGTTATTCTCACTGTGGAACCTCAGGGGTTAATCATCCGCATTGTGTAAAAAGGCTGTTTGATCCTGTCTTCTCTGATTCTCCCCTTCTTTTACTGTCCCCAATCCCTCTGCTGATAGAACAGAGCCCCGGGGGCACACTGCACATGCTCAGTTTGGTGTGTATTGCTAGAGTTTTTATTTTTCTTGGGAGAGTACATGTGATCAGCACAGGGCTAATCAGCAGTGTTCAGACAGAGGGTCAGGGGTCCTGCAGCCTCATAGGACAGTCAGAGTAGAATAAAAACTCCTTCTAGAAGCTTTAACCAGGCACTGATAGAAGTCACAAGACTGCTGATGAGAAAAGGTATTTAGTAGTTTATATTTACTAAAATAATTGCATTTCCATGTCCTGTGTACTGTGGGAGACCAGATATAGTGAATGCAGTCTCCTGGGTTACACTTACACTTTAAAGGGTAACTCCACTTTCGTGGGGAAAAAAAATAGCAAATACAGAAAAAACAATATAGCGTATGCAATTGCGATACACGTCATACTGTAATTGAATGGTAATTAAAATGACCTTTCCTTTTCAATCTGCGGCTGTTATAATTTTCTGAAAATACAATACAATTTGGCTACCTGGAGCTGTTCTGTACACAGAATGTATACTGACCACACCCCAGAAACATCATTTCCTGCTTGTGTGATTGGCTCCCCAATTTTCCCAGAAGTCTGCCTAAGATACAAGTCAGATTTCTGGCATCCCCTGCAACAAAAATGTAATTTTTGGTGAGATACTCCCAATAAGATCACGTCTAAAGGGATGCAGGCCCAGCAGCTTTCCCCATTAGACCTCTGTAACTGCCACAGCTGATAGATAATTATGAAACCACTCCCATTTGACCCACTCAGCACAGAGGAACAAACAGGGATTTCTTCAGAATAACAAAAGGTAGGAATCTGCAACAAAGTTTGTTAAGTGCCGGTTCACACTAGGTCGTTTTGACTTCGGGGCGACCTGTGAAGTCCTGTGCACCGTGACTTCGGCACGACTTGCACAGACTTCATATAATGAATGTCTATGCAAGTCGCTCCGAGGTCGCCCCGCAGTAGTACAGGACCCTTTTTGTAAGTCGGAGCAACTTGTGTCACTCCTATTAGAATGGGTCCTGTAGCACTGCATGGACCACGAGGGACCGCGACTTGTCAGGCTGACAAGTCGCGTTAGTGTGAATGGACACTTAAACCCCTGTAATGTACAGAGATCATCCAGAGGGGAATGTTTTTTTCTCAACAAAAGTGGAGTCACGCTTTAAGTGTGTGGTTAGAAGCACCAAGTACAAACTTCTGTCCCACCTGAAATTCATTTAAAATCTTTATTTTTTTTGAACAGTGAATACAGCCAATGCGTTTCGGGTGAAATGACTGCCTCATCTTTGCGGCTAACAAAAATCTTTGTTTTTAATCATGTTCATTACATGTTAGCCCTGAGAAAAGTGGGGTCCTTTCCCCTAAAACACATTGGCTGTATCTGCTGATTGTAACAAGTAAAGATTTTACAGAAATCGGGTGAGACTGAAGAGTATACTCGGCACCCCTAACCACTCACTCAACAGGAAGTTAGAAGAAATCTCTCCAAAGTGAATTTACTTGGCCTCATCCTAATAGAAATTCAGTTGATTTTTTTTTTTTCCTTTCAGAATTGAATTTACCAAAGCACTGTGTATCATAAATAATGGCATTTTTAGCATCTCAGTGCTGCTAATTTCCTGCAACCTTCTAGCAGCCACTTCTTTACTACATATACTCCAGTGATTGCGCTTTAGCATTACTCAGGGCGACTACTGTGGACATGTATGTCAGTGAGGCTGCTTATAATCTCCATTGGAAGCCTGTGTTACAGAGTCAACGCAGGATCACAGTCGCAAGACAGGGCAAGAGCAATGTCACCTTATAACAGGAAGTGGCTGAATATGGCAGCACCACCAGGTATTACTTTACCACTTCCTGACAGCCTGTTGCATATGTGCGGAAGGAGGGAAGGTGGACCTCTTTCAGACACGCTGCCTTCATTGTACTGACTTCCCTTGGCTTATCCCTCGTCCAAGTTATTGCGTCTTTGTACCCTGTCATTGTGCTGTGTTTAAAAAAAAAAAAAAAAAAATCTTAAATAAATCCTTTTAGATACACTGCTGTTCTTACTGCTGAAAAGTGACCTGTGGTATATCACTTTTCAGATGGCTGTAGAGCAGCGGCTGACAGGCGTTCAGGAGGTAGTACTGACTAGGGATAGACCAATATGGTTTTTTCAGGGCCAATACCGATACCGATATTTTGGTCACAACGCATCGGTATTGGCCGATATGGGCCGATATTTTGTACATTTAAAGTTTTGAAAAAGATAATTTTTGACACAAATCTGGTACTGAACATGTTAATTTTTGTTTAATTCTTAATGGCTGGCTTGCTGGCACCCTGTGGTGGGTGGGTGGCTGGTGCAGGGCCGTTGGGCAGCTGGCTGGCACAGTGCCTGTGGCTGGCTGGTACAGGGCCTGTGGCTGGCTGGCACCCTGTCTGTGGTTGGCTGGCTGTCTGGCACCCTGTGATGGGTGGCTGGCACAGGGGCTGTGGGTGGCTGGCTGGTACAGTGCCTGTGGGTGGCTGGTACAGTGCTTGTGGTTGGCTGGCTGGCTGGTACAGAGCCTGTGGGTGGCTGGCTGGTACAGTGCCTGTGGGTGGGTGGCTGGCTGGTACAGTGCCTGTGGCTGGCAGGTACAGGGCCTGTGGGTGGCTGGCTGGCTGGTACAGGGCCTGTGGGTGGCTGGCTGGTACAGTGCCTGTGGCTGGCTGGTACAGGGCCTGTGGATGTGGGTGGCTGGCTGGCACCGGGCTGCTGTGGGTGGGCGTATGACTGTGATACACTCCCGCGAGACTAGTCCCGACTCAAGACAAGGCTGTCCAAGGCAAGGGAGGTGGCCTAAGAAGGCAGAATAACATCACAAAAATATCTGCAATATCAACCAGTTCCGGGGCCGATACCGATATATCTGTGAAAGTGATATCGGCCCCCGATATATTGGCGTTGCCGATAATCGGTCTATCCCTAGTTGGTACACCCTTCTCTTGTTGTTAGGGTTTAAAAGCCCCCCATAGGTCATCAGTTTAGTGTTACAAAGAAGGTCTAGTGCTAGAATTATTGCTCTCATTTTGGCATGTGTAGTGATATGAAACGTGTATTGCAATCAATGTTTTCAGGCGTAGGCACCCTGATGCATGCATTTGTATGTGCGTATATGTGGGGGTGGAGGGGCCTCAAATTTTTTGGAGGGAGATTTTAGGTGCTTGGGTGTAACTTTTCTTTTTTTTTGCTCAACTTTCTTGTACAAAAAGTCCCCTATGTGATGATTTTTTTTTTTTTTTAGTGACAGGTTCTCTTTAATGACACAAAAAGACCCTGCATAGCTCCCCTGTGCCCCACCAAATGTAATGTAATGCAGATTGCACTGTATTACATTCTTTCCCAGACTTGATTGCGGGGGAAACTGTCAATGGTCATACACATCACTTCCGGGTCAGCAACAAGAAGGGGAGGAGAATGGACGTGTGTCCACTCTCCTCCCTCCCTTACCTGGTGGCACCCGCTGTGCCAGTCCTGGGCTCGCAGATGGGCAAGTGGATACATAGCGGGGGGGGGCCCACATGGGGTGTGTGGAAGCATTTGGGAAGAAGCCCAGGCACGAGGACACAATTTCTTGTTGTTAAGGTGACCTGGCGCCTGGGATTTGCCGAGCCCTGATTTACATACTGTATGAGATTTTGCTGATTGGGTTTACACCTATTTTAATCCTAAGTGCCGCACTTGCTGTCTCAGCCTGGCTAATGGATAAATGCTAATTCTTGGAGGAATATGCAGTCTAGCACATCCCACTTACAGTTACAAATACACATACGTTGCTTTAATGTTTTCCTTGGAAACCTTTCTCAGTTTTGTTGGCACTGATTACCTTTTGGCATCAATTTCATGACTCAGTCTTACAGTATGGATAAAGCACATAAATCTGTACATCTCAGACAAAAAAAAATGCCAAGCCGTTCCTCTCGGGACGCAACGCGCAGGGCATCTGTTTTAATCCATATAATAAGTTTTTATCTGAGTGTATTATTCTTGGATTTTACTAGAATACTAAGATACATTGTTTATTTAAACAGTTTCCTGGAGAGCTGAACCAACAGATTTGTATTCATGAGATATATTTATGTGGTCTTACATGGGATTTATAGGCGTAGCTGCGTCTGTTGCTGGCGGCGGACACACTTTCTACATACTTCTTGTGGTCCTTTTTTCTTAATGACGGATTTTCCTTGGCTGGTTGCTTACAAGTCCATTATTCAGCCGCTGACACTGTGAAACATGAAGAGTCACTATAAGCAACACATTGATCAGATAAAGTGTCACCTTCTGATGCTGCAGCGTGTGCCTGTGACGGGACTCCGCGCCAATGTGTGATTTCGCCGAGCAAAATTCTTTGCAAGGGCAATCCATTCTTCTCTGCTGGCTTTTTAATCTGTTCACAGGTTAAGGCCTCTTTCACACTTGTGTGACTTGTCCTGCGACTTGGGACTGCACAGTTGCATGACAAGTCATACCCCATGATTTCCAATGAATACCATTCATATCTGTGTGACTTCACAGTAGTCCCTGCACTACTTTGTTTCGCCTTTGATGGGACTTGAGATCCATGGTCCTCAAGATTACACAGGCATTGCTTCAAGTCACGTCAAAGTCACGGCTTTCAGGTTGTACAAGTGTGAAAGGGGCCTAAGTGGCCACTAAAGGAGATTTGAAAAATGGTTTCAGTCCCATGTTGCCAAGATAGTTCATTGCAGTTTAATGACTTAAGGACTGCCGCATTACACCCTCTTCCTGTGCAGGTCATTTTTCAGGTTTCAGCGCTGTGATACTTTGCCTTTTTAGTACAGCTAGTGCTGTAGTAAAAAGTGAAAGAGGTTGAATCGTATAAGCATAGAAAAATAATGGCAGAAAATTTTTTTTTTAACCCCCCTCCCACCCTGCCTATTGTAATATTATGGCTAAACGTAAGCCCTGTTATCCTGGGAGGAAGTCATATGATGTCCCCCAGGATCATGTGCGTGTGATCATTGTACTGTCCTGCTGTGGCCAGCAAATCACTTAACAATTGTACACAATGATTTGCTTTGAATAATGCCATTCATTGTGTACTATTGTGATGAGCTCTGTGATTGGTCACAGTCATCACATGGTACAGACAGGACCAATAACAGCCCATCTGTACCATGTGATGACCATGTGACAAATACCATCAAATCACAATAGTAAACACTGAATGAATAGTTCTCATTCAGAAAAAGGAAAAAATATTTAAAAAATAAAAAAAACATTATTACATTTTTTTTTTTTTTTTTACATACTATCACCAATCAATGTCCCTGATCACCGCCACACCAGTTATATGATGACGTTGTACTGCACTGGAGACAGGATGTAAAACATTTTTAAAAATTGGAAAAAAATATATATATATTTTTTAAATTCCTTAATTTTCAAAAAAAAGTTTGACAAAAAATTACAACTTCCAAAATCTCACCATGGCTCCTATTAAATACCTTGGGCTGTCTACTATCCAAAAATTGGTAATGTGGGGGATTTTTTCAGACATATACCATATTTTTTGGACTCCTAAACCCCTTAAAGGGCCGGGAGGCGCTGGCTTTTGAACTTTCCTCCTGTTAGTTTGAGGTCATGTCTCGATGTTCTTGATCTTAGGCGTCCTGGACTGTATTCGGCTCCTTGATGTATTTAAAGGTTTAAATCACGTCTTCAGTCTTCATCAAAACTGCAAATCTTAAATAAAGTGCCAAGAAAAGTGTGTAATCTCTTCCTCCGTATCTTGCCAACACCTCACCTATCTGCAATAAATTCCCCAGATTCCCTCTGACCTCTTTCTCAATAAGTAGGTCAAAAAGCCTGAGTGTGTTTTTATAGGCAATGCTGGCAAAACGTCCTCCTTCACCCCAGGTAACCCCCTTATTCAAATAGAAAGCCGAAAAGGAGACTCTCCAGTGCATAAAACCATTTATTAAAAAATGTGGTTAAAAACAGTCAATGCACTTACATAGTATAGTGCTCAGCCCAGCACATAGATAATTACTGCCTTTGTCTGTGTGGATCCAGCTCTTCCCTCTATGGTGAATACTTGTGCTCTACTGGTGAGGAATGACGGTGCGATGCCGTGGCTTAACATATATAAGGCCACTTAGTGAGAAAGCCATATGCAATTTTGTTCAATTTATTCATAAATGGCATAGAGGACGGGATCAGTAGCTCGATATCAGTTTTTGCAGATGACACAAAATTAAGTAGGGCAATAACTTCACATCTTGAGGCAGAAATCTTACAGAATGACCTGAACAAAATAACAGAGTGGGCAACTATTATTATTATTATTATTATTATTAAGGATTTCTATAGCGCCAGAAATTTACGCAGCGCTTTACAATATTAGAGGGAGACAGTACATATACAATACAATAAAATACAAGAGGATTAACCTAATTAGCGGTATTCCCGAGCGTGGCTCGGGGTTAAATTTCAGAGCCAAAAGCGGTAACCCCGAGCCACACTCGGGGTACTGCCAGAAGCATCGCTGGATCCTGTAAAAGAGGTTACTTAACTTGTCACCGGGATCCAGCGATGTATGCCGGGGCGGATCTTCCTCCCGATCCTCTCCGTGCCCCGGCTTCTGTCTCCTGTGACGTGACGTTCACAGGGGGGTGGAACCGGCGGCAAATTCAAATGTAAAACACACCAAACACACTGATACCATTCAAAATAAATTCACATTACATTGCCCCCCAGTGCCCTTTCCTGCAGTTTTACTGTACTTTTTATGTGTGTGTATATATATATATATATATATATATATATATATATATATCTATATCTACACATACATACACACATATATATATATATATATATACATACATACATACTTTAACTCATTTATAGTTTTTTATTATATTATAATTTATACATTTTGTGTTTCAAACTTTATCATACCCAAGATGTTATAAAGAAGAACGCACAGTAAAAAAAAAGAAATATGTAAATAGTTGGTTTGGGCTGCTCATTCTCAAGAATTACATGCAAAATAATGGTACCGCTTTCAGCACCTAAAATCCGAAAGAATCATACCGCCAGGGAGGTTAAGAGGGCCCTGCTCAAAAGAGCTTACAATCTAATGGCTACATGGCAAATGAGGTTTAATGTATAGAAGTGTAAGGTATTGCACTTGGGGACTAAAAACATAAACGCCCAATACGCTTTTGGGGGGGGGACCCCTGGGGGAATCAAAAATGGAGAAAGATCTGGGAGTCTTAGTGGAAGATAGACTTAGCAATAGCATGCAATGTCAAGCTGCAGCTGCCAAAGCCGGCAGAATATTAGCTTGCATAAGGAAGGGATGTATTCCAGAGATAAATCTATAATCCTACCACTTTATAAATCACTGGTCCGACCACATCTGGAGTATTCTGTCCAGTTCTGGTCGCCAGTCCTCAGAAGGGATGTGTTGGAGCCGGAGAGAGTCCAGAGGAGAGCAAACTAAACTGATTAGGGGATCGGAGGACCTTAATTATGAAGATCGCTTACAAGTGCTTGAATTATTCTCCCTGGAAAGGAGACGCCTGAGAGGGGACATGATAGCAATTTACAAGTACCTCAACAGTGATCTCAGCATAGGGAAAAAAAACTGTTCAGTCGCAATGAATGCATGAGGACACAAGGCCATACAATTCGATTAGAGGAGAAGAGATTTAACCTTAGGCTGCGCTGGGGGTTCTTTACTCTTAGGGCTACAAGACTGTGGAATTCTCTACCACATTTATACTGTAACAGTGCATATTATTTAGCACTGATTACTGTATTAATGTCACTGGTCCCCAAAAAGTGTCAAAAATGTCAGTTAGGTGTCCGATTTGTCCTCCGCAATGTTGCAGTCCTGCTAAAAATCGCTAATCGCCGCCATTGCTAATAAAAAAATGAATAAATAAAAAGTCCAAAAATCTATCCCGTAGTTTGTAAACATGATAACTTTTGCGCAAACCAATTAAAATACGCTTTCTGGGATTTTTTTTTACCAAAGATATGCAGCAGAACACAAATTGGCCTAAACTGATTTAAAAAAAATGGATATAGCTGGCCAGCTGCTCCTGAACTTTGATGGTCTCCTGGATGTGCGATAATGTGACAAAACCTCCAGTATTTGGTATTTGTGATCCACATTGTAGGCAGACTAAATTAAGGCAATGTATTCCATTGCTTCTTTTACTATGTATGTGTGTAAGGGAGCAGGACAGGTTTAATGAGACCTAGTTTTAAATCTCATAGTCTGGAATGCTTTATTTTTGTAAAAGTTACAAGTGTCTTTTTACAGCTTTCCTTTCAGTCCTGAACCATAAAATATAAAAGGTAATGAAAAACGGATGTAAAATCCCCTGCAATCCAATGCAGGAAAGTAGAGGAAAGTTAAATATTCATAGGTCTGAACTTTGTCTTTTTTTAGTAAAAAAAACCTATAAAATCGACTTTGCTGTTACAGTAGGTTTTGCCTATGTGATGATCCAGTTGTATTTTCCTTTAACTTACATATTAAAATGAAGGTTTAGTGTATTCTTGAACATGTTTTAAAACCTCTTAGGCACATTTCGCAAGGGGGCACTGATCGGGTCCGCCTGTCAGATATTTTAGGCCAATCAGACCATCCATTGCCCTCTATGGAAATGGTGGATGTAAACAAGCATGTGTCCACTGACATCCGCCAACATCCAATCCGATCCTATCTACCAAAAGCAGACAAATGGGGGATCCGTTCTCCATCAATCTGGCGGATCAGATCGGATGGTAGTCGGATGTAAGCGGACAGGCGGTCCGTTTACATCTGACCTCCCATAGAAGAAAGTGGGCTGTGTCTGTGTCCGCTCTGCATAAGGCAGACACTTTTACATCTGACCACCCATAGAAGAAAGTGGGCTGTGTCTGTGTCCGCTCTGCATAAGGCGGGCCATGTACATCTGATCACCCATAGAAGAAAGTGGGCTGTGTCTGTGTCCGCTCTGCATAAGGCGGGCCATTTACATCTGACCACCCATAGAAGAAAGTGGGCTGTGTCTGTGTCCGCTCTGTATAAGGCGGGCCATTTACATCTGACCACCCATAGAAGAAAGTGGGCTGTGTCTGTGTCCGCTCTGCATAAGGCGGGCCATGTACATATGACCACCCACTCACCGTGACTTCCGCTGTCTCTCTCTCTCTCAGGATGCACTCTCCCTGCAGTACAGGCCTCGTCCTCTAGCCTCTCTGTCTGGTCAGTCCATTCAGCTCTGCACACCCACTCTCCACGAGCTCCCCGAGGCAAGAGAGCCCGCATCCGACGCCGCCCCCAATTTATTTTCCATCCCATGATCCTCTGCGGATCCCTCAAAGCTCCCTGGGAGTGTGGTCTGTTCAATCCATCCATGCATAGTCTCTGCTTTCATTACAACTACATCCCCCATAATCCAGCCCACCGCTCTTTTAGGAGAAACCCATCTTCTTCTATGCAAAATAACACCCCCTGATTAGTGGGACTTTAAGGGTAACCATGAAAAAAATCTTAATAGGTATTTTAAAATTTTTTGGAATTTATTATAGTAGAATTACAAAAAGATATCATCATAGCTATGATGATATCTTTTTGTAATTCTACTATAATAAATTACAAAAAAATTGTAAAATACCTATTAAGATTTTTTTCATGGTTACCCTTAAAGTCCCACTAATCAGGGGGTGTTCTTTTGCATCTACTCCGGGATTATGGTAACATTTTACCCTCAAGTTATCTACACACACTTGCACCCATCTTCTTCTATAGTTCTTAAAGCGGTAGTATCACGCTTTTTTTCACTTTTAACTACAGGTAAGCCTATAATAAGGCTTACCGGCACGGTTTAGGAGATATTTGCAGTGCATGCAGCTGCTCGCGCGAGCGGCGCATGCGCTCTGAAGGTCCGGGGGGACCTTCAGTTTTGTTTGCCGGGAGCTTGCCGGAAAATCACTCCCGCGCGCATGCGCGGGAGTGACGTCATCGTGGCTCCGGCCAATCATCGCGCCGGAGCCGTCTCTTCCGGCCAATCACCGCGCCGGAGCTGCCGAACCCGGAAGAGACGGCGAGGGATCATGGCAGCGCCCGCAGAGATGTCCGGGGGTCCCAGTTGGGGCTTCGTTCTAAGGTAAGTTACACATAATGGGCTAGTATGCGATGCATACTAGCTCATTATGCCTTTGTCTTGCAGTTTTTTTTTTTTTTTTTTAGGGTTTACAACCGCTTTAAAGGAACAATTACTTTAGGCCTAAATTGCACTGTAATGCCATATTTCAACTTGGCTACAAAGGCAAATAAACTGTGCACTTTGTAAAGGGCAGCTGCTCCAAAGCTTAGTAAATGAGCAGAAGCTCTGCTGACTTCCATCATCCAATCGTATGATAGCAAAAATGCTGTTTTTTTTTTTTTTACATTTTCCTTGCATGGAGCGAGCCTTCATTTCTGGCCCCATAGCAAGCCCTCGCTATTGGAGCAGACACAGAAAAGGAGGAGCCAAGACCACGGCCACGGAATACCAGAGGAGGAGGTTCAGGGATGCTCTGTGCAATACCATTGCACAGAGCAAGTGAATATAACATGTTTATTAGGGTCCTTTCACACAGTGCGCCGTCCGACGAGGTCCGTTCTCTGCTCAGTGGGGGATCCATCCGCCGATTCCCGCTGAGCAGGCGGATGACAGCTCTGTCTCCGCTCTGTGTGCGGAAATGGAGCTGTCAGATCCCCGCTGCCCTCTATGGGGAGATCGGATGAGAACAGACCGCCTGTCCGTTCTCATCCGATCCCATCCAACAGACGGATGGAAAATAGGGTTTCCATCCGTCCGGATTTCACGGACAGGATCGGATCGGAGAGCAGCGGGTGTCAGCGGACATGTCTCCGCTGACATCAGCTGCCCCATAGGGATGCATAGGGCATCTGATCAGGTCCGCCTGAAAAACTAACTGACAGGCGGATCAGATCGGATCGCCCGTGTGAAAGGGGCCTTATTTTCATTTTTTTTTTTAAATTGCCTTTAAAACTGCTTGTTTTTTTCCAGGGAAGGGGGTTTAATAAAACATTTACATGGATGCAATGCACTAAAAAAAAGTGTGGATCCAGCCTAACATTAAGGAAAGTTGACTACATTTTTAGCAAAATATTTAATAAATAGGAGAAAAGTCACTATCCCCTTGTTTTCAGCAGTTCACATTCCTGTATCAATAATTGCAGTGAAATCTTTGCAATAGTTTTCGCAGTTCCACTTTTAATAAAGAGTTGAAATCATAATAATAATATTGTTTGCAGATTCAGGAATGGGTTTTTTGGTGCAAGAAAACATTATATGCAGTCTGCTTTGTCTTTGCCTTTTCACAATGCAATGAAATTACAGTCTATGTTACTTTATAATGAGTATGTTCTGTTTCCTGTCTTTTAAACACAGAAGCACCTATAATTAAAGGTTCCAGAGTGAAAAAAGAAATCAGTATTTATAGATAACAGCCATTTTCATTATGCCCCTGTCTACGTTCTGAAATTTGTTTAATAAGGCAGCGTGATGATCGGCAATATTGTGTACAGAACAGAAGCCATAGCTGTCATTGAGAAAAGGCAAATGGCTTTAAAAATGTGGTCAGGTCACATGCTTACTGCCTTTGATTGGTCACACATTTTTAAGATTTGTCTCCACAATTGTATGATTTCACAATTGCAATGGTGATTTAATTCCTACTGATTATCTTTGAGCATGGTATACACTTTAGTTATTTTAGGACTAACTTTTAGGAGTTTTTTTTTTCCATTCAAACAGTGAGATGAATGAAAAAATGTCACAGTTTCCTGCATCCACACAAGTGATGTAGATGCAGGACTCTGTGTCATTGTATTATGACAGCAGGGACCCGCCCCCCCCCCCCCATCAGAATACACTGATTAACAATGCAGCCAATGGCCGCAGCGGCTGATCGAATGCTGGTTTTCCAGCAGGACCATTCAACTGAAGTCTGTAGTTGAACAGAGAGGGCTACACATTCATTTCAGTTCCTGTGTATTCAGCTTAAAGCCTAGTACACACGAGCCAAATATCGGCGGGATCGGCCAGTTCAATAAAAATTAGCCGGCATTCGGCCCGTTCGACAGTTTGGGCGGCTTCTGTCCAAGGTGCATGACCAAAAATGGTCTGCCGATCGGCACCCGATCAGTGCTCAAAGCCAATAGCTGAGATCACTGACCGGTGTGTTTTGCTGGGGACCCCCCTCGCCCCTGTCAGAACGCAATAGCACAGCAGGGGATATTGCTGTACTAACATCAGATAGTTAGTACAGTGGCTCCTCTTGTCAGGTTTTTTTTTGTTCAGCCAACTGGGTTGAACAAAAAAAAAAAAAAATAGTAATGTGTACCAGGCTTTAGTCTTTGTATGTTATCTAAGGTTAATTGTTACAATATGATTGTATATCTGGCCATAGATGATTCAATTTTCCCCAGTGGAAGGAAAGAAAATGGCTGGATTCCCTTACCAACACAGTCAGTGTTGATGGGGGAATTCCTCCCGCAGAGCTTTTGTGTTCTGCCGCTTTTGTGTTACTGCTATTGGCTATATGCAAATGTAAAAATTCAGACAGTCTGGTTGTACCCAAGTCGATCAATGGACCAGCCTGCCCAAACATGGACTGAATCTCGGCCGGTCCCTGCTGAACCAGCTGAGTTTGGTTCCATTTTTGCTGGTTTAAGTGGCTATTGCCCTCCTAGTCATGATTCCTGTATCCTGGGCCTGTTAATAAATGCAATGGGAACTAACTCCATAAGTTAAAAGTACGCGCTATCAGTTCAGCGGGCTGAACGGAAAAGAAAACTGAGGAGCTTGGGGTACTAACTAACTATCTGATGTTAGTATAGAGATCTTCTTGCTGAGCTATTGTGTTCTGACAGGGGGACTTCCCCCCACCAGAACATACCAGTCAGTGCTGGCAAGCCATTGGCCATTGGATACCGATCAGATATTGGTTTTCCAGCATGCCTGTTTGACAGAAGCTGGACATGCGGCCAGATTCTTGACAGACAGGCTGGTGTACACACAGGCTGAATGTTGGATGGTTTCTGTTGAACCGGCTAATACTGGCCGATATTTGGCCCTTGTGAGTCAGACCTAAAACTGGTGATATACCAGTTCAAACGTTCGTACAGAAATAAGCATTTATATACACTCCAGCACTCAAGAGGCATAGTCATCTGGTTAGTGCCAAACTCTAAAAAAAAAAGATCTCCAGAGAATTCTTCAACTTATATGCTCCACCAAAGCATCCCTCCCGAGACAGGGGAATCTTGAAGTAATCGGGCCCAAACTATCACTTCACTTGACAGGCTTACGTATTTCCAGAAGCATATACCTACCAAGTAGAGTGATGGTTTGGCCCATAGACTGTAATTGGGCCATTTGTTTATACAAACAGAAGGAGCAGTGCTACTATCCATACAGCTAACCAATAAATGAGCTCCCGGCTGCCTGATCCACAGCCGTTTAACTGAGTACATATGTAGAAAGATGATCCGCACACCGATAGTTGCTCTTAAAAAATCTTCATCTTTATTCAGGAACCACAGAACACAACTGCTGATAAGATCAGTTGACGTGTTTCAGCCTACTAGGCCTTAGTCATAACATAAGTCGCCATAAGTCTAACATAAGAGCCCTGAGGAAGAGGCTGAGCCTCGAAACGCGTCAACCGTCATCTTAACAGGAATATGGACTAATACATGAACCACTCCTGACACTCGAGCGACTGAGCTTGATATGACTATTTTCTACCTTTGTTTGTGAGTAGCCATTTTTTATATGTTGTACAAATAAAGCCTTATTGAGGATAATGCGCTAGGTCGGTGCGCCCTTTTTTTGTTTCTTTTTGCCTATAGTACCGTTGGACTACCCCAGTCCTTTTGTGGGCAGCAAGACTCTAGCCTTTCTGAGATGCCTTATGTGAGTCCCGTGGTAAGTGTCACCGTATTGTTTTGGAGCAAGCACTGGTGATAAATGCCTTAACCTTGTGTTTTTAGTGGTTCCCAGCTGGCAGTTACTACAGCACCCACTTATTAGAAAGCCATCTCCAGGAACGTCTGCGATGGGAATATTTTACTGGACTACAGGCAAAGCAGGTCAAACACTGCATTTTGTATTTGAATGCATGCGTTTGAGCAGAACTGTGTTCAAATAGAAAATTCTGTGTCCACACAAGCCCTGGGTCTGATTGTTCTCTTCCGATAGTAATATTGCGGAGTTCACCTTTAACTGAAAGTTGTGATGAAAACTTGTAAAGGGTTATTGCAATGTACGTTATATCGAACTTTGCCTTCATTTGTACGTCGTCTTAATTTTTAACAAGTAAAGCTTATAAGTAACAGAGTGACGCGGGAGTCTAATAGCTTGTGCGGTCACGGTGCTCTGGTCCGGATCAGATATTTGCATTGCATTTCTAGCGCTCGGTTTTGCATTACAAGATGCTTAGCTGCAGGGCAACATTCCCAGCCTTGAAAGGAATTTAAAAAGTGCGTACCTAAGGCTTATAACTGTGCGTGTCCAAGTGCAGCGCAACTGGAGCAAGACCTCCCCATGTCCGCTCCCCGCTGAATTCCTTGATCTCAGTATCTGCTGCTAATGACTGATTTTGCGGATGCCACGGGCTACAACAAACAGAAAGCTGTTTCAGTATTGTGACTTAAAGACAGAAATGTTTTCACATTGTAACCTCTTCTGTACCATAATGGGCTCCATTTATACTGTGGATTCAAACTGGCCTTTTATTGGCCGACTTACACATTCAGCCTTATTCATGATTAGGGGCCCATTCACACTAATCCATTTTATTACAGTAAAATTCATGTATTTACTAAAAAAAAATCTGGTTAACGTATACACGCTACCGTTAATGAGTTTTCAAATAGAGGATGTTCTGCATTTTTGTGAGTTTACATGGCTTTATTTTAAGTGCTCCAATGCCAGAAAGATTTCGCAAACCTCCGGTATGGAGGCATGTGGAAGAATCGCCTGTTACACGTGACTGTTGTGGCTGTCACCCTTGCTTAAATTTAGGTCAACATTATGGTCACTCTTCTGCTTGTTAGCAATTAAGATTCTGACGCAATTTAGCAACATTTATTGGGTAAAGTGGCAGCTGCACCTTTTTCTGCTGACAAAGTTTGCCAGTGGCATAATCACCAGTGTGATATGAGCCTTCTGGTTTAAAGCAGGGGTCTCCAAATTTTTTAAACAAAGGGCCAAGTTTACTGTCCTACAGACTTTAGCATGGCCGGAGTGGGGCCAGCAGAAGTAGAAAATGTATTGACATCAGTGTGAGTAAACAATGTCCTATCTTTGTTATTAGATGGAGAAATAGTGCCCCATTGTTGGCGTCAGTGGGAGGAATTGTACCTCATTGTTGGTGTCAGTGGCAGGAATGGTAGCCCATAGTTGGTGTCAGTGGGAGGAATAGTACCCTATTGTTGCATTGTTGGTGTCAGTGGCAGGAATGGTAGCCCATAGTTGGTGTCAGTGGGATGAATACTACCCCATTGTTGGTATCAGTGGGTATAACAATGCCCGATTGTTAGTGTCTGTGGGAGGAATAATGCCCAATTGTTGGAATCACTGGGAATGACAATACCCAATTGTTGGTGTCAGTGGAAGAAATAGTTCTTGGTGTCAGTGAGAGGAAAAGGGCCAGATAAAGGCAAGCAAAGGACCGCTTCTGGCTGCCGGGCCACCGTTTGGAGACCACTGGTTTAAAGCAAGATTCTAGTTTCAAATAATAAAATAAAGATATATATCCCAGCAGTGTTAAAAATAAAAATTTAAATTTTTACTGCAATACTCTCCTTCTGTCTGGTGTTTTTCCATGGCCCAATGTCCCCTGGGTTGAATGATTGCCCGCTTCCTGCAAACCCAGGCTGTCATGCACTAGCCCCCTGGTGGTGTAAGATTACATAGGCCTAAGCTCACAGTATAAT
This sequence comes from Pelophylax lessonae, assembly GCF_965119305.1. Lineage (NCBI taxonomy): Eukaryota > Metazoa > Chordata > Amphibia > Anura > Ranidae > Pelophylax > Pelophylax lessonae. The sequence goes on along the minus strand of NC_138769.1, from coordinate 673,965,656 downwards.
ACTACATAACATGGCACTGATGTCAAAACAACACCACCACTAGGGGAAGGAAGAGGATGCCAGAAAGTCTGCGTCTAGAAGACAGCTGGATTAAAAGAGAAGTATGGGGTTCTTTAGAAAAAAACAATATATATATATATACTCACCTAGGTAGATGCAACATCAGTTTGATGCTGCATCTGTCAAGGCCTGCTTCTGAGACTGAGTGATCAAAGGCTGCTGATTGCTCATTTCCCAGTTTCCGGTGAGCAGAGAGCCAGTTAATGACAATTACTGGCTTTCTGCTCTGCCCTGCTAACGTACACTGGAGTACTGGGCTGTGTAGGGTGTGAGAGTGCCTCCCAGCAGCTCCCTGAGAGGCTGAGCCAGCTGCCAATCCAGGCATCTGGGTGGATCATGACGAATTCAGGTTTTTTCCAGAGCCTGGACCAGCTAATGGCACTTTTCCCCTGCAAGTACCGGCTCGGCTCTACTCGGCCCTGCTTGGCCCGGTTTGGTTTTCCACTGCATGGTACCGCATGGTACGGTGTTGGAACGGTTCGATACGGTTTGATATGGTTTGCTTTTACACTAAAGTAGTACTAAAGTAAGTGGGTGGGATAACAATGATTCTCTGACCAATCAGTGGCTAGTGGTGACAAACAGTCAAGGCTGCATGCAAAGGATTGTGGGATATGGTACCGGTACGGCCCTGTTGGAACCACAACTGAGGTGGTACTGTTTAAGCGAGCCGAACCGTTCGGTTCCATGCAGTGGAAAAGCGCCTAAGTGACGTCATCCTCCAGAGCCTGGACTGGCTGAAAGTCAGTCACAGGAGAGCAGAACAAACTGCATTCCTTTGATTTATAGAAGAAGTAGGGCCAAAAAAGCCATAGCCATACTTCTCCTTTGAGGGGTTGTGTTACTATGTGTTGGGCTAATGTTGATGACACCTTTTTGACATCAGTTGTTGATGCTTCTGAGATATATAAAATTCATTGATTGGTGCATTTGGCCTGCAGTTGACCCCTTTTTGACCTGCTTCAAGAGGGTTTGTATGCTTATATGGGAATGCAAAATTAATTTGATGTGAAGAGAAGCCAGTCGACACAAGCCCTAAAATATGTAAAGGGTGGTTAATGAAAAATTGTGTGTGGGAGAAGGTGCATGGAGGAGGGAATATGAGGCAGGGGTGGAGTTCTCTAAACTGAAGATCTGCTTCGCACCCCTCATACATTTTTTTTTTTCTTTTTTTTTTCTTACCTTATCCACTAGGTTGGCCTAAAAAATGCACACCCAGCGAATTCTGTTGTCCTGCTGTGTTGGACACCGGGTCCCCTTTTGTCTATTCCTGGTTCCCCTGATAACGCACTACCAGGACCACCCTCATCCAGCCACTGTATCGAAGCCAATTCCTCCTGCAATTTTTGATGAGTATATCTCAGGAGGCTTTAGGAGATATCATTCATGCTCTGGTGAGAATGGAGACCAATGTAGAGTAAAGTGTTCGACAAAAACAAACTTTTTTAGATTGCGGGGGCAAGGGAGGAGGATTGTATGAAAAGTGTTCTGTATGAGTGGTGATCCATTTTATATGTAAGGACGTGTCAAACAAATTTCATTATAGAGCCCCGACATATAAAGCGGTCAGAGACCAACAATATTCCAGGCAGGATACACGGACAGATACTACCCCGGAAGGTTTACTCCGAAAGTCATGAATATCATATCATGGCTGTGAACGGTATATAATAGGAACCATCCAATATCCTGTCTCCATACCCTCTTTTGGACAATATTGTAGTATATTGGTTTGTCTATGAAAGGTCTCCTCCAATAAAGTGGACACCAAGTATGGGATGGAGAATTATGCCTTTGACAATAAATTAAGGAGCCATAATACAGTGCGTTTCTGACCTGTATAAGTCACTAAGAGGGGGAATCTCATAGTTACATAGTTACATAGTTACATAGTAGGTGAGGTTGAATAAAGACAATAGTCCATCCAGTTCAACCTGTGTAGGTGTGTGTGACTGTAATCATCTAACATAGCCCTCAATCTCCTGATCCTTGAGATGTAAGTCTAAGAGTCTTTTGAAAGTCACCATACTACCCGCAGAAACCACCTCTTGTGGTAGACAATTCCACAATCTTGTAGCCCTAACAGTAAAGAACCCCCCACGTTGCCTGAGGTTAAAACGCTTCTCCTCTAATCGCATTGTATGTCCTCGAGTCCTCATGCAATTCCTTCGAATGAACAGCTTTTCTTCTAAGCTGAGATCCCCATTAAGATATTTATAAATTGCTATCATGTCCCCTCTCAGACGTCTTTTCTCCAGGGAAAATAAATCGAGCGATTGCAGCCGCTCTTCATAGGTAAGGTCCTCCAACCCCCTAATCAGTTTAGTTGCCCTTCTCTGGACTTTCTCCAGCTCCAACACATCCCTCCTGAGGACTGGCGACCAGAACTGGACAGAATACTCCAGATGCGGTCGGACCAGAGTTTTATAAAGTGGAAGGATTATAGTCTTATCTCTGGAATACATCCCTTTCTTTATGCATGCTAATATTCTGTTGGCTTTGGAAGCTGCCGCTTGGCATTGCATGCTGTTGCCTAATCTATCATCAACTAAGACTCCCAGATCCTTCTCCATTTTTGATTCCCCCAAGGGTTCCCCTCCTAACGTGTATTGTGTTTTTATGTTTTTGGTCCCCAAGTGCAAAACCTTACACTTCTCCACATTAAACCTCATTTGCCATGTCGTTGCCCACTCCGTAATTTTGTCCAGGTCATTCTGTAGGATATCTGCTTCATGCTGTGCAGTTATTGCCCTGGCCAATTTTGTGTCATCTGCAAAAACTGATAACGAACTACTGATCCCGTCCTCAATGCTGTTTATGAATAAATTGAACAAGGTTGGTCCCAGGACTGAGCCCTGGGGCACCCCGCTTACTACCTCAGACCAGTCTGAGTATGCGCTGTTTATTACTACCCTTTGGACACGGCCTTTTAGCCAATTCCGTATCCAAGAGCAAACCCTGCTGTCGATACCTGCAGACCTTATTTTATAAATTAAGTGCTTGTGGGGAACTGTATCAAACGCCTTAGCGAAATCCAAGTACACCACATCCACTGGTCTCCCCCTATCTAGCTCACAGCTCACTTCCTCGTAGAATGCTAAGAGATTGGTTTGACAAGATCGCCCATTTGTAAACCCGTGCTGGTTACTACTGATGATGTTGTTGTCTTTAGCATACTCTACGATATAGTCCCTTATCATCCCCTCCAAAAGTTTACATATTATTGATGTCAGACTGACAGGCCTATAATTTCCCGGGATATGTCTCTGGCCCTTTTTGAATATCGGAATCACGTTAGCCTTCCTCCAATCCCCTGGTACATCTCCTGTCCTAATACTGTCAGCAAAGATCAGGAACAGTGGTCTAGATATAACCATACTGAGTTCCTTGAGCACTCTCGGATGTACGCCATCCGGGCCTGGTGATTTGTTTGTGTTAAGTTTATCCAGTCTTTCCCTGATTTCCCCCTCTGTTAGCCATAGTGGCAAGTCCTGTGTATTACTACTAACCATACAGTCATGGTCAGTGTACCCTTCCTTTTCCTGCGTAAAGACTGACGAGAAAAAAGAATTCAGCACGGTTGCTTTTTCAGTGTCCTCTGTAACCATCCTCCCATCATCGCTAATTATGTGTGCAATATGCTCTGCCCTAGTTTTTTTGCTGTTGATATATTTAAAGAATTTCTTTGGGTTTTTTTTACTATCCTCCGCTATTTGTCTCTCAAAGTTGATTTTAGCCATCTTGATTTCGTGTTTACACTTCTTATTTTCCTCCTTGTATTGCTGGAAGGCCGATACGGTGCCCTCTGATTTATATTTCTTTATCTCCATTGAGGGTCATACTCAAAGGATTGCTGCCACAATACGGGGGCTCTATATCAGCTGAAGAAATAATACCCAGACTGGTCTACATCATCAGCCTTTGTCATAAGATACCTATTACTATAGGGATTTATATATCCTGCCTACTATTAATACTCCCACACACAGCAAGAAATATCGGTATTGCTCGGTCTCTCTGGCCCTGACGAAGCCCGATGCGAAACGCGTTGGCTCATTGGGACCCTCAAACCGAATATCAACAAAGACTTCTTGCACCAACATCAGCTTGAAGCATGTATTGTTTCCCTACCAGGGATATATTTCTGTGCTGTTGTCTTTAATGTTTTGGTGAATATATGGGGGATTTCCTGTTCGTTTGGTGGTCCCTCATGTACACACTAGATATTTTTATATGGTCAATCTAATAAAATGTTTAATTTTTAAGTTATCGATTCTTGGTTTTCCTTCTCCCAATCTGCCCTTAAAACCCATACTTTCTCTTTTTTTTTTATATACCGTATTTTCCGGCGTATAAGACGACTGGGCTTATAAGACGACCCCCCTAATTTTCAGGTTAAAACATAGGTTTTGGGCTATACTCGCCGTATAAGACTACCCCCCTTCCGAAGCAAGGCAACACCATTGAAAAACATTAGATTTCTCATAGATCTACAAGGTACCCCAAGTACTGTAATACATGTAATCTCTCATAATATCTCCAAGGTACCCAAAGTATAAGAATTACCAGTAGATGTAATCTCTCAAGATGCTGGCTGTGTGGGAATCCTGTACCAGTATACCGTATGTACCGTAGCTTCGGCTACATACAGTATACCGCGCTGGGCCAATCACAGTGAGCGATGTATTCTATTATTGAATGCAAAGCCTGCTTGGATTGGCAGAGTCAGAGAGGCGGGCTGATGTTACTCCGCCAATCGGAGCAGGCTTTGCATTCAATAATAGAATACATCGCTCTCCCTGATTGGCTCAGTGCGGTACACTGTATGTAGCCGAAGCTACGGTACATACGGTATACAGGTACAGGATTCCCACACAGCCAGCATCTTGAGAGATTACATCTACCGGTAATACTTAGGTTACCTTGGAGATATTATACTCGGCGTATAAGACGACCCCCCATTTTTGGGGTATTTTTTTGAGGTTCAAAAGTAGTCTTATATGCCAGAAAATACAGTATATACCTTTTGGGGCTTAGGCCAACCTTCACGGTTATTTTCTTCCATTTTATATGTAAGGACGTGTCAAACAAATTTCATTATAGGCCAACCACAATTTGCAAACAATATGGCATTCGGATGTATTTTTTAATCACCCATACACTAACTACCCGTACTACTTAAATTGACAATACCCATTTTAATTATTTTTATGTATTTCTACATTTATACCGTTCAGTTTGGCAATATTTTCTTGAGGATCAGTTCCACCCTGTAAATCATCGCGTCATCATCCAACACAAATCAAAAAACCAAAGGATGTTGTCAGCCAGGGCAGCTGGTTAAATGTTTGTGTTTACAAGAGTGGCCATGCACGGCTCAATCTCGCTCATGAGCCAACGGAGGCGTACACTCTATTTTTTTTCTTGTTAATTAGGCCATATAGAATGCTTTGTTTATTTTGTTGGCGTTTCGTTTTTGTTTTGGCTCATGACTGTTTGAGTAGGAAGCTTGGAGAGGAAGCCACTGAAATGACTGCCTTTTCTACACATTTGCCCTATAGGTATTTAACACAAGATTTAGTTTCATAAGAAGAGCATCCGGGAGATATAAAGATAATCATTCAGGCAGGAAAGCCTTTTGAAAAGTGACACTGAATAATGATTACTGTATGTCTGTTATTACATGCAAAGCTGCAGAAAGTGCCTGTTGTTATGTAATGTGTAAACAGGATTTGTCCTGTTCATATACTTCATATGATGGTTGTTGGGGGCGTAATCTGGAAAATGAACATTTTGTTTGCGCTGAATCATGGAAGAAGAATGTGTGTGTGTGGTCTGTGTCCACTTATTTCAATGGATTATAGGATGGCAAGTTACTGTGAAAATTATTCCTCTCCTATCTACTTCTCTGGGGTTGTCTGTTTGGGTAGCAGAGGTTGAGACTGCTACTGGACCCGAAGACCCAAAAAGACCACCTAAAGCACTGTGTGGTTTTTACCTACAAGATTGTGCACTACATAAAGAGACCCTGCCAACTCAATAGAAAAATGATCCCTGCAAAGATTCTACTGCCTAATATGTCTTCTATTTCCAACACTTACAGGAATGTTGGATGCTTGGTCTCCCTTTGCTTTGTGGAGTTCTATCTTCCGACCCCTACATCCCTAATATGAGTGGCGGCTGGCGCGTTGGGGGTGCAGGGGCGCCGACCCCCCATCCATGCATCCGGACCCCTAATCTACATGCATGGAGTTCAATGGGGCTTTTTTTTTAACCATGTGATTAGAGCCAGAGGCTCTCATAGGCTAAAAAAAGGTGGGCTCGGAGCGCAGAGAACTGCGCCCTGAGCCCACCCAGTTGTGTGACAATAGCGAATGAAAATTTGCTATTGTCACACGGATCCTCCTTGTGGGCAATCAGGAAGGGGGTTCTGAGACCCGTTTCCCGATTGGCCGAAAGGAGAAGCCATGCCATTGGGCATGGAGGAGGAGGGAGGAGACACAGAAGACAGGGGGAAGAAGGCAAAGCCGCTGTCGCCTGCTGTTGCAGATGTCCAGGCAGGGTATGTGAGCCGGGTCCTGTCCTGCCCCCTGCTGTGGTCCTGTCCTGCTGTGGACCGGGGGGGGGGGGGTATGATGTTCGGCCTGGTGTGGTCGGGGGGGGGGGGGGGGCTGTATGGTGCGGTCCATCTGCCGCCCCCCCGGAACATGGAGCACTAGCCGCCACTGCCTGATATACAAATGCTCCCTGCAAAAGATTCTGCTGCCTAAAATGTCTTCTATTTCTGACAGTTCCAGTAGTGTTAAATCAGGGGTAGGCAACCTTAAAGCGGAGTTCCACCCTATTTTTACACTTTACACCATCAATGACATTAAAACATCCTGAAAAAGAATTGGATAATTATTATTTTTTTTTTGTTTCACTTACTTTATTTTTAATGAAAATTAACTTACCTTCCTTCTACTTCCTCCTTATGCGGCCGCAGCCCCAACGTCACTTCCTCCTTTGCATTGACTCCTGGGAGATGAGAGTCATCAATCCCAGGAGTCAGTGCGCCTGCACCGGTGTCCCTCGTCACTTCCGGTGCAGGCGTGTCATTCCCTGCTGAATAAATGAGAACAGCTTCTGGGCATGCGCAGAACCAGCTGTGGGATGACGCGCCTGCACTGGAAGTGATGAGGCATGGCATTCTGGGGCTCCCAAATCAAGGAAGAGGACACGAAGAGGGACACTGCGGCTTCAGCTGCCCACACTGCAGATGGCAGCGCTGGACGAGAAATTTACAAGGTAAGTATTTCATCCTGCAGGTAAGCTAAACAGGGGACGTTGGTTAAATGCCCTAGCCCTTACTGTCCTAGGGGTATTTTTATCTAGAAAAAAACTTTTGGCCGGAACTCCACTTTAAAGAGGTTGAGATCTACTGAACAACATAGGAGAAGTCAAAGATCACCAGGCACAGTGTCACTTGTTCATTCCTGATTTAAAATTTTAATTGCCATACTACCGCGAGCAATCGCGTGCAATGCACGGCAATCATGGGTTAAAATTGGGTCATGAGGGAGCAACATATCGCCTCCTCACCGCCTGTTAAACACACTTGGATTATTTTTCAGAGGAGTAGCAATGCCTGCTACACTTGGTAATAATACCATTGGTGGGTGGTACAGTTTAATCACTGTTTTACTGTCCCCATTCTCTAGGAGCAGCAGCCAAAGGTGTACAAATGCTGCAGCAGGAGATAAACCTCCTGTTGCTTTGGTGGGTGCTACCACCTGCCAAATGTGACCCAAACAGTGCCACTCTGCAAGCACCCCACAACTGCATGCTTCTGTGGGGTCCAAAGGGGTTAAACTCTCATACTGATGTGATGCAGTTTACTTGCACTGTGGGTGCAGGGCAAAGCATCTTCAACTTTCCTGGGTTACCTGCAGTTTGCCATAGATCTATTATATCCTGCAGGTGTGTGGCACTTTCTGAAAGTGCACCAAAACTCCTGCATTCAAAAAAAGAGGTCTATGGCTAAGTGCAGCAAACCCGCAGGAAAGCTGCAGGTATACTGCCTCCGCGTTGTGGGTAAACCACAGCGCATTAGTGTGAAAGCAGCCCTATACTATTATGCCCACTGCTTCACACTGACCTGAAGATCTCTTCTTTCCTGCTGCTGGCACCACTCTGGAGACAGCTAGCCTGGAAAAGAAGTGGAGGGCAGATGGTATAACTCCGCATGGAACAGAAGCCAGCCCTACAGAGGAGCCAGCTACTACCTACAGCTCCAACTTTACAAGTTGTCCCTCTACATTTCACTCTGTTTGATGCTCTGGGATGGTGGATCAGCAAGCCCAGATTATGCTCTACCAGTCACCTGGCTGTGATCTACTAGTAGATTGCTATCTACAGGTTGCTGACCCCCATGTTAAATGCTTGATCTCCCTTTGCTTTACGGAGCCCTCTTTCAACCCCTACATCCTCGATATAAAAATCCTCCATGCAAGAGATTCTGCTGCCTAAAATGTCTTCTAATTCTGATGCTTCCAGCTCCTACATCATTGTGATAAAAATGCTTCCTGCAAAGATTTCTCTGCCTGAAATGCCTTATAATTCTGAAGCTTTCAGGAGTGTTTGATGCTTGGTCACCCTTTGATTTCTGGGGCTGTTCCTTCCAGCTCCTACATCCTTGATATAAAAATGCTCCCTGCAAAAGATTCTGCTGCCTAAAATGTCCTCTATTTCTGCCACTTCCAAGAGTGTTGGATGCCAGTTCTCTCTTTGCTTTTTGAGGCTCTTCCTTTCATCTCCTAAATCACTTCAAGACATTGGCCATTGGAAGGATCCATAGCATGTAGTGGCCAAACAGGGATTGATACACCTAGAAGTGTGCCAGATGCTAAAAGCCTGCAGGCAGTGGTATATATGTACGAGTGGAGAACAGCAGCATGAATGGAAGGACAGGTAAGTATTAAAAGACTAGAAATATGTCATATATAATTATGGATTCCAGATAATCCTCTCTTATAAGCCCAACTCCCAAAATGTACCCTTGTAGTGCCCTTACCCCCTTGCACTGCAATGTTTAGATGCTCATTAAGTCTAGGGGAACTGAAAAAAATTGTGTTACCTACTTACCTTATCACTGCTCGGCACAGACCCAGAGCTTACCTACACCCTCCAGTGCTCCAGGCTGTCCCTCAGCATCATCATGTACAATGCTGGGCTATTAACCCTGTATTGTAGGTACAGAAGGCAAGAGTGCATTAATGCCTTAGAGATCAGACTTTGGGGGATCAGTTTCTAAGATTAGTTTAGAACTTTCCTCCAGGTAGTTTGAGGTTACGTCCCCTTGTTCTTGATTTCGGTTTTATATTGAAAAAACTGCCTTCCTGAACCTTGTTCATCCCCTTGATGTATTTAAAGGTTTCAATCATGTCTCCCCTTTCCCTTTTTTCCTCCAGACTATTAAACTCCTGAAGTCGCTCTCGATATGTTTTATCCCCCCCCCCCCCCCCCCCAGACCTTTCACAATTTTTGTAACCTGTCTCTGGACTCATTCTATCTTATCAATATCTATTTGAAAGTGGGGTCTCCAGAACCCTTGCTGGTGACCACCCTAGTGATGCATCCTAGAATTCTATTTGCTTTTTCTCCACTACCTGGTCACACTGTTTGCTCATTTTGCAATCATCTGAAATAAGTACCCCCAAATCATTTTCCTCTGTAGTGCTGGCCAACAGTGTACCCCCAATGTTGTACTCTCTCAAGGTATTCCTTTTTTCCGTAGGTGCATTATTTTAGATTTAGAAACATTTAACTACAGTTTCCACTGCTTTGACTAATCTTCCAGCGATGCCAAATCAAATTCCATGTTACAGACACCTCCAGGGATATCAACCCTATTACACACTTTTGTGTCATTAGCGAAAAGACATACCTTGCCCATTAAACCTTTAGTTATATCACTTACATATGGATTAAATAGAACAGGTCCTAGTACAGAGCCTTGTGGTACACCACTAGGGACTGGTCTCTGTTCTGATTGAACCCCACTTACAACCACACTCTGGCATCTATCCTTTAGCCAACTGCATATCCAAGGGTTAAAGCGGTGGTACACTCGCCATATTGTAGGCATGCCTGTAGGTAAAACATAAACAAATCCACTTTATTACCACTTTAAGTCCTTCCATGCAGTCAATCAATGTCAGTCAGCCAATCAGGATACAGAGGGACGTGGGGGTCGAAGCTCAGTGTCTGAATGGACACAGAGAGCTTTGACTTGGCTTGGGTGCCCCCACAGCAAGCTGCTTGCTGTAGGGCCACTCAACAGGAGGGAGGGGGCCAGGAGCACAGGGGAGGGACCCAAGAAGAGGAGGATCTGGGCCACCCTATGTAAACCATTACACAGAGCAGGTAAGTATAACATGTTTGTTATTTAAAAAACAAAACAAGACTTTACAATCACTTTAAGGTACTGCAATAGTTTGACAACTCAAAATACTGTTAAAAAGTTAACAATGTTATTAGATACAAAATTTTATACACATATATACATTGATGCAATCAACATGTGACTCTCCGCCTCAGGCCAATGATAGACTATGACAAATCAATGCATATGCTATCAAAAAAGAAAGTCAGGAAAATAATAGCCAAGATAAGTGTGAAGCACCTTGACGCATTTCGGGATGATCTATCCACTTCTTCAGGAAGAATGTGCATAAGTACACTAAATCTATAAAATATACACACATAATACAGACCTCCTCATAATACATTACATACTGTACATACACACAAAATATACGCAACGCATCATATTCCCGAGTTAGAAAAATAATTTCAATGCTTACATGGTAAAGCTGCGGTCTGTCTGCCAAGACCCAGTTATCCCCCACGGATGCTGCCATATTGCCTCTTGCACAGTGCAGTAAAGGTGAAGCCGGTGTGTCAATCAGATTGCATGTCAAAACGCTTCTGTCCTTCCTGTGATGTCACTGCAATCTGCATACGGGGTGAGAGGCGGAGATGTGGCTGAAATTTTGCAATATCTGGAAATGTTCATATTAGAAACATCTCTCTTTAGTCTACTCAGGCAGTACATTTAAGGAAAGAAGCTTTGAGGCTGAATATTTGGGAAAAGATGTCCCTCAGAACCAGCAGATTGAGGAGGTCTCACAATGTTTCCATGTATGGAGAAAAAAACTGTCCTGGCCAAGATTTGAACTAAGTACCCCAGTGCTGCAAGGCATACTGTAAGTGCTAACCACTAAGCCACTGTGCTGCTGACCTACAGTTCAGGTTAATATCCTAATTATATCTGTTGAGCAACCAAAATGTTTTATAATTATTTCCTTCAGCTGTTCCATAGCACTAATTACAAACAGTGTTTGTGCCCGCATGAAGGATACTCCCAGCGTAACTAAATAGGCTGATTGTCCTAGAATTGTTCCAGTTAGGCTACGTTAAGATGTGCACCTGGTATTGCCATACATCTGAAAAGCGATCAGCAGTGGATTGCATTTTAAAGGCGCTTGACAGGCAGTGAAGATGCAACATTTACAGTATCTCACAAAAGTGAGAATCATTTCATGTGACAACACTGAAGAAATTACACTTTGCTACAATGTAAAGTAGTGAGTGTACAGCTTGTATAACAGTGTAAATTTGCTGTCCCCTCAAAATAACTCAACACACAGCCATTAATGTCTCAACCGCTGGCAACAAAAGTGACTACACCCCTAAGTGAAAATGTCCAAATTGGGCCCAATTAGCCATTTTCCCTCCCCAGTGTCATGTGACTCGTTAGTGTTACCAGGTCTTAGGTCTGAATGGGGAGCAGATGTGTTAAATGTGGTGTTATCGCTCTCACTCTCTCATACTAGTCACTGGAAGTTCAACATGGTACCTCATGGTAAAGAACTCTCTGAGGATCTGAAAAAAAAATAATTGTTGCTCTACATAAAGATGGCCTAGGCTTTAAGAAGATTGCCAATACCCTGAAACTGAGCTGCAGCATGGTGGCCTAGACCATACAGCGATTTGCCAGGACAGGTTCCACTCAGAATAGGACTCGCCGTGGTCGACCATAGAATTTGAGTACACGTGCTCAGCATCATATCCAGAAGTTGTCTTTGGGAAATAGACGTATGAGTGCTGCCAGCATTACTGCAGAGGTTGAAGGGGTGGGGGGTGTCAGCCTGTCAGTGCTCAGACCTTACGCCGCACACTGCATCAAATTGGTCTGCATGGCTGTCGTCCCAGAAGGAAGCCTCTTCTAAAGATGATGCACAAGAAAACCCGCAAACAGTTTGCTGAAGACAAGCAGACTAAGCACATGGAGTACTGGAACCATGTCCTGTGATGAGACCAAGATAAACGTATTTGGTTCAGATGGTGTCAAGCGTGTGTAGCGGCAACCAGGTGAGAAGTACAGAGACAAGAGTGTCTTGCCTACAGTGAAGCATGGTGGTGGGAGTGTCATGATCTGGGGCTGCATGAGTGCTGCCAGAACTGGGGAGCTACTTCATTGAGGGAACCATAAATGCCAACATGTACTGTGACATACTGAAGCAGAGCACGATCCCCTCCCTTCGGAGACTGGGCTGCAGGGCAGTATTCAAACATGATAATGACCCTAAACACACCTCCAAGATGACCACTGGCTTTATAAAGAAGCTGAGGATAAAAGTGATGGACTGGCCAAGCATGTCTCCAGACCTAAACCCTATTGAGCATCTGTGGGGCATCCTCAAACGGAAGGTGGAGGAGCGCAAGGTCTCTAACATCCACCAGCTCCGTAATGTCGTCATGGAGGAGTGGAAAAAGAATCCAGTGGCAACCTGGTGAACTCCATTACCAAGAGGGTTAAGGAAGTGCTGGAAAATAATGTTGGCCACACAAAATATTGACACTTTGGGCCCAATTTGGACATTTTCACATAGTGGTGTACTCACTTTTGTTGCCAGCGGTTTAGACATTAATGACTGTGTGTTGAGTTATTTTGAGGGGACAGAAAATTTACACTGTTATTCATGTTGTACACACACTACTTTACATTGTAGCAAAGTGTAATTTCTTCAGTGTTGTCACATGAAAAAATTTAATAAAATATATACAAAAATGTAAGGGGTGTACTCACTTTCGTGAGATACTGTAGACTCAACAGTCACTGTTTAGTCGATAATTTTCCACCCAGCTCCTTTGATTTTGTAATCAAAGTTTATCGAGCTGTTGGTGTTGGCTAGATCAGCAGAATATTTGATTCGTGTATGGCTAGCATTAGTCACCTGAGCAGTATAAATCACAGAGGGATGAGGGTCTCATTGGTAATAAGGAAAATCATAAAATGCTATGCTGTTCAACAATGTAACATGGAGGGCTTCAAAAGGAGGAGATTTCAGCAAAACTGGTAATTGCTTTTTAACTTGTCCTACATTGCTTACTGTACAACTCCAATCCTTGTTGATCCACCAATGTTGATTCATTAGGGTGTCCTCAGATAATGATGGCATAATGATTACTGCTGCTGAAACAAAATAGCTTCATGTAGGTGTGTCGTATCAAGGGTTGAATATGTTCATAGTGACCCTGGAGCCAGTGTGTGGAAATACAACACTGTATGGTCATTCTCTTGCAGTGTGTGCACCATTTATTTGTAGTCTCTGCAGCTAAAAGTAGTGTAAGAGTCCCGTAATATGGAAAAAGTCAACCAATGCTAATAGCTAATACTATCTAGGAAACGCTGCAACTAAAAACATTTTATTTTGCCTAGTGGGGCACTGAAACAAAAATTAAGGACCGAAACTGAAAATTCAGGATGCACTTGGCCAAAAACCAAAACTGAAATAGCCAGTTTTAAAAAATATATATAATTTGTTTTATATTTAATTGGATTATATTTGACATTTTATTTGTTTAATCGTTTTTTAAGTGCTTTTGTGTTGACAAAAAGCAGGAAAAGCTCAAGAAAAATGCACCCTGTTAAATTCTATGTATGTCTTTACACTGATCTATTGTGCTTCCATTGGCGTGTTAAAAATCCTGCATTTTTGGTGCATATTTTGTTAGTTACAAAAACACACCTCCCAATTGAAATGCATTAAAAATGTGGTAAAAATGCATAAAAAAACGCACCCATGTTGCATTTTTTGATGCGGTTTTTGAGTCACATGACCTATAAAAAGCACACCGGAAGCGTGGCAAAATTGCAGTAAAATCAGAGTAAATTTGCAGCAAAATCGTGTGCGTTTTTCAGCGCCTATCATTGGCACCTTTTTTCTAGGGCTTAGGTCAGGCGAGTTTGCTGGCCAATCAAGCACAGTGATACCATGATCATTAAACCAGGTATTGGTACTTTTGGCAGTTTGGGCAGGTGCCAAGTCCTGCTGGAAAATTAAATCAGCATCTCCATAAAGCTGGTCAGCAGAGGGAACCATGAAGTTCTCTAGAATTTCCTGGAAGAGGGCTGAGCTGACTTTGGACTCCCCAAATCATCACTGACTGTGGAAACTTCACATTGGACCTCATGCAACTTGGACTCTGTGCCTCTTCACTCTTCCTCCAGATCTTGATTTCCAAATGAAATGCAACATTTACTTTCATCCAAAAAGAGAACTTTGGACCACTGAGCAACAGTCCATTTCTTTTTCTCCTTAGCCAAGATAAGGCGCTTCTAACGTTGTCTCTGGTTCAGGAGTGTTTTGACACAAGGATTGCAACAGTTGTAGCCCATGTCCCAGCTTCTTCTGTGTGTGGTGGCTCTTGAAGCACTGACACCAGCCGTAGTCCACTCCTTGTGAATCTCCCCCAAATTCTTGAATGGCTTTTGCTTCACAATCCTCTCAAGACTGCAGTTATCCCTGTTGCTTGTGCACCTTTTTCTACAATACTTTTTCCTTCCACTCAACTTTCCATTAATATGCTTGGATACAGCACTCTGTAAAGAGACAGCTTCTTTAGCAATTACCTTTTGTGACTTACCCTTCTTGTGAAAGGTGTCAATGACTGTCTTCTGGACAACTGTCAAGTCAGCAGTCTTCCCCATGATTGTGCAATCTACTGAACCAGACGGAGAGACCATTTAAAGGACCAGGAAACCTTTACAGGTGTTTTGAGTTAATTAGCTGATCAGAGTCTGACACCATGAGTCTACAATATTGAACTTTTTCACAATATTCAAATTTTCTGAAATACTGAACTTTGGGTTTTCACTAGCTTTAAGCCATAATCATCAAAATTAAAAGAAAGAAGTTTCACTTTTTGAATTGAATTACTGAAATAAATTAACGTTGATGATATTCTAATTTTATGAGATGCACTCACACAGAGATGTTCCCCACAGGTTTGATCAAAGTTCATATCCTCTGTACACATGACATGACATTGAGTGCAAGACAAGGCCCCCCATTGACCCTTATTACTCGCCTCGTTCTGCAGTGTCAGAAAAAATGAAGACCACTCTCCCAATGAATGAAGAGTATGAATCCATTGTAACTTCAAGACCATGGGATACCTGTCAGTGCTCCTGCCTCTAACATGTTTCATAGAGTGCACTGTGTCAGCTCCTTACAAGTGAAGCAGGTTACAACAGCCTCTCTCAAACTTTTCAACACAGAGGAACCCTTGAAATAACCTTCCTGTCTCAGGGAACCCTTGCTAAAAACGACTATATCTACAACTCAGGATACATTGGTGTGATGGTCAGTGGGAAGAAGGCTCCTCATACTTGTGACCATTGGGAAGAATGACCCCCTTACAGATAGCTAAGAATATCAATGGACAGTGTCAGTGGAAGCTGACTCAGCCAAGAAACCCTAGTTGAGAAACCCTGGGTTAGAAGATGGAGTCCCGAGGGGTTCCATTGTCTCGGAGTTGCAATAAACCCCTAGACCTTGTTTGCACCACTGCTCTCTGAGGAGTTATCTGCATTCGGATCACTCTTCAGAGAGCATTAGACCGGTGGTGAGGAGGCATTTTAACCCTTTAAATGCGGGATTACTGCTGCGCATCCACAGGCATTGGGCATGGTTGTGGTGCGGTGGCAGTGTGGCCCCATTCACTTGAATGGGTCACATTTGGTGAGCGGTAGTGCCCACCATATGGGTCAGGATGTTTATTTTCTGCTGCAACTATCAAGCAAAGCATCACCACTGTGACATGTACACCCCCAGCCGCTACCTTTCCAGCTAAATGGGAAGTGGTTGAGGGGCAAATAAAATGTTGCTCAACCACAGGGTTTTATCACCATCTCCCCCAACTACCAGTGTAAACGAACCCTTATAGTGGATACAGTCAGACTGTGGCTTTTTGTCATGGAATGTAGATTACTGTTCCATCTGCATGGGGCAATAAACAAGCAAATGTTAATCTACAAATTGCAAATACAAAGGAGCTAAAGCAAACGAGGAAGAGCAAAGAAACAGATTGATTAAACCCCTCTATCCTTTTTAGCCAAGCTGCCATCTTTTTGATCTGCAACTTCCATGGTGCTGCACATGTAATCAGTTATTACATGGTTTGACAGTTTGGTTGAGAGCACAACCAATGTGACAGTTATCATTCCCTGCGCGTGTCGGGAATGTAACTGTTTTTTGAAACTGTTAAGTCAATGGGTAAAGTTCTGTTTTAGGGCTCTTTCACACGGTCCGTCCGTCAGACGGACTCCGTTTATCTCGGCGGGGGGATCGATCTGCCGATCCCCCGCTGAGCAGGAGGATGACAGCTGTTCTCTGCGCTGTGTGCGGAGACACAGCTGTCAGGTCCCCATGCATCTCTATGGGGAAATTGGATGGGAACGGACCGTCTGTCCATTCTCATCCGATCTCATCCGATCCGCTGGACGGATGGAAAATAGGGTTTCCATCCGTCCAGATTTGACGGGTCGGATCAGATGTCAACGGACATGGCTCTGCTGACATCCGATGCCCCATAGACATGCTTGGGGTGGCCGTTAAGATCCGCCAGAAAAACAGACAGGCAGATCTGAATGGTCCGCCTGTGTGAAAGGGGCTTTAATAATGACACCACCAGCAGCACATACTCATATTCCCTTTGCCTCCCTGGGACTTCATTGAACTGATGGGTGACATGTGACTTGCTCCCCTTCCTCCTATGTGACAAAAGTAGTGCTTGACAATTGGCCATTAACATATAGTTACATAGTAGGTGAGGTTGAATAAAGACAATAGTCCATCCAGTTCAACCTGTGTAGGTGTGAAGATATTCATGTTCCATCTCCAGGAAGAGTATTCTTAGCTCTCTTTTTTTTCCTAGCTCCCGGTGGTCCAACAGCATTGCAGGGGAGCAAAAGAAAGGATTAGGCCCCTTTTACACTTATGCAACGCGATTTTACCGTGATTTTGTGGCGCGATTTTGACGCAAATTTGCTGCGTTTTTAACGCAATTTTGAAAGCAATGGCTATGGCTATGGCTCAAAAC
Organism: Pelophylax lessonae; assembly: GCF_965119305.1. NCBI lineage: Eukaryota > Metazoa > Chordata > Amphibia > Anura > Ranidae > Pelophylax > Pelophylax lessonae. Next base: position 673,948,166 of record NC_138769.1, on the reverse strand, counting down.
GCTATGGCAAAGTAGTGCAGGAACTACTTTGAAGTCGGTGCGACTTCAAAACGCACTGATATGAATGGGGCTCATCGAAAATAATGGAAAACGACCTGTCAAGCGATTTTGCGGTCCAAAGTCGCGGGACAAGTCGCACTAGTGTGAAAGGGGCCTTAGCTGGTGGGGTCAACATTAAAGCGGAGTTCCGGGCACAGAAATGATTTTTTGCTGAACATACCCCCGGGACAGTCAGGGCTAGCACATTCCACAATGGCTAGCCTCTGATCTGTCCCGGTTCGCACTTACCTTTTAGAAGAAATACTTACTTTGAAAATTTCTTCCACAGCGTTTCCATCTCTGTTGTGGGCAGCTGAAGCCGGCGCGGTCCTCTTCTCTGTCTTCTTCCACGTTTTCGTGTCCCAGAATGCACTGCAGCGGCCCCTCTCGTCACTTCCGGTGCGGCCCGGAAATGACGAGCGGGGCCAGTGCCGTCGCATTGATTCCTGGGAGCTATGACGTTTAGCTCCCAGGAATCATCGCGAGGCAGGAAGTGACGGGGTGAGCCTCGGCGCTGGAGGAGGAAGCAGTCATAGGTGAGTATTTACGATCTTCAATAAAAAGGTGAGTAAACAAAAAAAATAACTATCCAATTCCTTTTCAGGTGAGCTCTACCTAGCGGAGGGGCACAAAAAAAAAAAATTGTTTTTGTGCCCGGAACTCCGCTTTAAAGAGAATTTGTTGCGTTGCCCTTTTCTGATTTGGCAAAGCAAGGACAGCTGCGATTTGATTGGCTGCTACACATCATGCTTATCATATTCTTTTACTGCCTTCTTCTAATAAGCCTATACACGTCCTTACAGAGCCCCAGACAGTTAACACAAACATTTCGTACCTCCTGCGTTTCTGCTTTTTTATTCATTATTTTCTGTATCTACAGCATCAGTGACATCTATTTTATAAGCATTTTAGGAGCGTGAAATTCATTCTGCATGCAGGAACAATTAATAAGTAAAAACATGCTTGAGGCTGGCGCTTAATTGAGCTAAAAGCAGCCTAATGTGAGTTCAGGACTTGGAATAAATCTTGTGTACATAATTTCAGAGAAGAAGAGTCGGTGTTATTTTATTGCGGAGATTTGTAAGAGACGTGTGACAAAACCCTCTGTACGATACCATTAGACACCATGTCCCCATTCAGTCTGCAGTGAAATTTCATTAGTTAGGATAAAGTGCCGTCCTGGAATGGTGTGTGATTATACAGTCATCTGTGCTTATATTATCTGTGTGCCAGGACTGGAGGGGGCACCTCAACAAGAAGAGGTTCTCAATCAGTGCTAGGTGTATCTCAGGGGGTTCTCCTGATACACTTATAACAGCAATTTAAAATTTTACTAACTATTGATCACATTTTAAATAGTTCCAAGGAAGTAGTTCTTAAAGGAGATGTACAGCCAAAGCTTGTTTGGCTGTACATCTATGGATCACAGGAGTGCAATTTGTTTTGCACTCCTGTGACCCGTTTTCAACGAAGAGCGGTCTGAAGTTCACTCTGTGATGACGTCACAGATGTCGGTCCAGGCACCGTGTCAGCACAACCACGGAGTTGGAATCCACCAGGTGCCTGCACTGACACCAGGCTCAGCCTCTCAGCGCCCTGCCAAGAGCCTGAGGCGGCTGCTCCCTGCCCCTCCACAGCTCAGCGCACCAATGAGTGAGGAAGGGGGCAGTGCGGAGAGCTGCTGATTGACAGTCAGCAGTTATTTCCTTGGGGAGCTGTCAGGATCAGCGGTGTTTGATCGCTTGGTTCTCAGTGTAGATGGGATGTAGATGGGATGTATTCCAGAGATAAAACTATAATCCTACTACTTTATAAAACTCTGGTCCGACCACATCTGGAGTATTCTGTCCAGTTCTGGTCGCCAGTCCTCAGGAGGGATGTGTTGGAGCTGGAGAGAGTCCAGAGAAGGGCAACTAAAATAATTAGGGGATTGGAGGACCTTAGTTATGAAGAGCGTCTGCAATTACTTGATTTATTCTCCCTGGAGAAGAGACGCCTGAGAGGGGACATGATAGCAATTTATAACTACCTCAATGGTGATCTCAGCATAGAAAAAAAGCTATTCAGTCGAAAGGATTGCATGAGGACTCAAGGGCATACAATGCGATTAGAGGAGAAGCGTTTTAATCTCAGGCAACACAGGGGGTTCTTTACTGTTAGGGCTACAAGATTGTGGAATTTTCTACCACAAGAGGTGGTTTCTGCGGGAAGTATGGTTGCTTTCAAAAGACTCTTGGACGTACATCTCAATGATCAGAACATTCAGGGGTATGAGAGATGATTACAGCCACACACACCTACAAAGGTTGAACTGGATGGACTATTGTCTTTATTCAACCTCAACTACTATGTAACTATGTAACCGGGGGACAGATGCAGCATCGGACTGATGCTGCATCCAACTAGGTAGGTATAAATGGGTGACAAAAGAGAAACCCATTAAAGCGGAACTGCACTGCATCTGAGCACCACAAACCAAAAACCCTTTTTCAAAGAGAAGTATGGGAATTATTATTTTTTTATTTTTAATCATACTTACATAGGTGGATGCAGCATCGATGCAATGTGTCCCCGCCGGCTCTAAGGCTACATAGTTACATAGTTACATGGTTACATAGTTACATAGTTAGTGAGGTTGAAAAAAGACATGAGTCCATCCAGTTCAACCTATGATGTGTGTGTGTTTGCTTTTAGCCGTACATTGTATACCCCTGTATGTTGTGGTCTTTAAGGTGTCCATCTAATAGTTTTTTGAAACTATCAATGCTCCCTGCTGATACGACTGCTTGTGGAAGAGAATTCCACATCCTTACCGCTCTTACAGTGAAGAACCCCTTACGCACTTTAAGGTTAAACCGCCTTTCCTCTAGTTTTAGTGAGTGGCCACGTGTCTTATTGTATCTCCTTTCTCTGAATAGTTTGTTCCTTATGCTCGGGTCGCCAGTACAGTATTTGTACATTGATATCATATCCCCCCTCAATCGTCTCTTCTCCAGAGAGAATAAGTTCAGGGCTTGTAGTCTTTCCTCATAGCTGATGTCCTCCATCCCCCTAATTATTTTTGTTGCCCTTCTCTGGACTTTCTCCAGTTCCAGCACATCCTTTCTGAGGACCGGTGCCCAGAACTGGACAGCATACTCCAGATGTGGCCGGACCAGAGTCTTGTAGAGCGGGAGAATAATCTCTTTATTTCTGGAGTGAATCCCCTTTTTTATACATCCCAGTATTCTGTTGGCTTTGCTTGCTGCGGCCTGGCATTGCATGCCACTGCCAAGCCTGTTGTCTACCAGTACCCCTAAGTCCTTTTCCATCCTAGACTCACCCAGAGGTTCCCCCCCTAGCGAGTAGCTTGCTTTCTGGTTTCTGGCCCCCAAGTGCATTACTTTACATTTTTCAACATTAAATCTCATCTGCCATGTAGTTGCCCACTCCGTTATTTTGTTCAGGTCCGCTTGCAAGGTTTCCACATCCTGCATAGAAGATATTGGCATGCCTAATTTAGTATCATCCGCAAATACTGAGATTGTACTAGATATCCCCTCCTCTAGATCATTTATGAATAAATTAAACAGGATTGGTCCCAGGACAGAACCCTGGGGGACCCCACTTTCCACACCCGCCCAATCCGAGTACTCCCCATTAATCACCACCCTCTGTACTCTCCCCTGGAGCCAGTTCTCTATCCAGGTACTCACCTTATGGTCCATACCTATCTTCCTTAGTTTGTACAGTAATCGTTTGTGGGGAACGGTGTCGAAGGCCTTTGCAAAGTCCAGATACACCACATCCACAGGCTTACCTTTATCTAGGTGGCAGCTCACTTCATCATAGAAGGTTAATAGATTGGTTTGGCACGAACGATTTTTCATGAATCCGTGCTGATTAATACTTATAATACCGTTTTCATTACTAAAGTCTTGTATGTGGTCCCTTAACATCCCCTCCAATATTTTGCAGACTACAGATGTTAGGCTGATCGGCCTATAGTTACCCGGGATATATCTCGGCCCCTTTTTAAATATTGGTACCACGTTGGCTTTTTTCCAATCAGCTGGCACCATACCCGTCTGTAAACTATCCTTAAAGATCAAGAATAATGGTCTGGCAATCACCTGGCTGAGCTCTTTAAGAACCCTTGGGTGCAAGCCATCCTGTCCCGGGGATTTATTTATGTTAAGCTTCTCTAGTTTAGCTCTAAGTCTATCTTCTGTTAGCCATGGCGGCACTTCCTGAGGTGTATTATTTAGTTCGGCCTTACAAGCTGGGTTCGTGTAGACCCCCGATTCCTTTGTGAAGACTGAAGAAAAGAAATTATTTAACACTTCCGCCTTTTCTCTGTCCTCAGTGGCCATTTTTCCTTTATCATCTTTTATGGGGCCAATGTGTTCTGGCCTCGCTTTCTTACTGTTTATATACTTAAAGAACTTCTTGGGGTTCTTTTTACTCTCCTCTGCTATATGTCTCTCGTGTTCTATTTTAGCCGCCCTGATTTCATCTTTACATTTCTTATTACACTCTTTATAATGCTTAAATGCTGCCACTGACCCCTCAGTCTTGTATTTTTTGAAGGCCTTTTCTTTAGCTCTAATATACATTTTTATGTTGGAGTTTAGCCACCCAGGGTTTAGTTTTGTTCTTTTAAATTTATTTCCCAGTGGAATGCACTGGCCCACCCCCTTGTTAAGTATGCTCTTGAAGCACTCCCATTTTTCCTCCGTGTTCTTTGTTCCCAGGGTTCTATCCCATTTGATATTTTCTAGCAGCGAGCGCAGTTTAGGGAAATTGGCTCTTTTGAAATTCAGCGTCTTAATATTACCCTTGTGTTTCCTATTATTGTAATTAATACTGAAACCAATTGACCTATGGTCACTGCTCCCTAAGTTTTCCCGTATTTCTATATCCGTGAGCAGGTCTGCATTGTTGGTAATCAGTAGGTCAAGTACCGCATTGTTTCTTGTCGGTGCATTCACTATCTGACCCATGAAATTGTCCTGCAAAATATTTAGGAACTGCCTAGCCTTGGCTGAGTGCGCGGTTCCTTCTGCCCAGTCTATATCCGGATAATTAAAGTCCCCCATTATAATGACATTTCCCATCCTTGCTGCCAATCCTATCTGTAACATGAGGTCCGCCTCCCCCTCCTCACTCTGGTTGGGGGGCCTATAGCATACGCCCAATATTACCTTCCCCACCGTGCCTTCCCTTTGAAGCTCTACCCATAGGGATTCTGCCTCGTCCATAGCTCCATTATTAATATCATCCCTCATATTTACCTGAGAACCGAGTGAGCAAACACCATTGATCGCTCAATGATAGGCTGACACTGTCCACATGTATATACAGATGTAGCAAGTACCTGTGGTTAGGGATGGATGTGTGCCCCCTGGACATGAACTGTCTGTGTCCAGAGCTATACATCCTACCCTAACCACAAGTTATGTGTGATTACCTGCGAATAGCTGTGGACAGTATCAACCACCCAGAAATATTCTGATCTAGGTGGTGCATCATCTATGGGAATTAGCCCTAGGGCAAAAAGAATCCTTGGACAACAATCTATGATGTTATTATTCATCAATATTGATAGCCAGTTATATTTTATGCATTTTTAAATAAACATACCATTGCTCTTACTGTAAAGAAGCCTTTCCATATGCACAGGTGAAACCTCTTCTTCCCCTAGCACAAAGGGTGCCCCCATGACATCTACTTTAAAGGAGAAGTACAGATTAGGCTTGTTTGGCTTTACTTATCCCGTGGATCACAGGAGTGCAGTTTGTTCAACACTCCTGTGACCCTTTTTCAGTAGACAGTGGGCTGAAGTCCACTGTCTGCTGACGTAACAGAGCCGGGCCAGGCTCAGACAAGATCATGACAATGAAGTCAGGATCCACCCACATGCGAGCCACTGAGAGCCTGAGCTGGTGGCTTCCACCCCCTCCACAGCCCAGCACTCAAAGAAGCCCTGGGGGGGGGGGGGGGGCAGAGCAGCTAGTCAACAGCTCTCTGATCAGGGAGCACGAGAGAACCGAGCAATCACCGTTGTATGATCACTTGGTTCTCACGGTTAGAGCCAGTGGGGGGACAGATGCAACATCAAACTCATGCTTCATACAGCTACGTAAGTATGATTCAGAAAAAAAAAAAAAAATGACCCCATACTTCTCTTTTAACCTGATGGTTTCTTCCCTCTACACTCTTTCTCTTCATATGGAAGTCCAACGGAGTAGAGTAGATGGAGAAGTGAGGTCTGCAGGCAGCTTGAGGGCTCGAGTCTTGGGGCTGGAGGAAAGATTTTTACAAATTGCATTGTACGTTGCTGTGGTATTTACTCCCCAGGATTTGGTTGTTCCAGTCCTTGCTTAGTGAAACTCACTTTGTATTAATTGTCTTGTTCAGGTTGTACTACTGGCGGTGAGTCACCAGCTGCTGCTATCCAGTTCAGAAAAGAAGGAACACTGGCACAGGGTACAACACAGGAGACAAGTTCAACCGATTGGACTTCTGCTGTCAACAAAAACTACTGGGTTATTAGACATCATATACGCTATATTCTAAAAGTATTGGGGCGTCTGCCTTTACATGCAAAAGAAATGAACTTTAATGGTATCCCAGTCTGAAGCCCCGTACACACGCGTTGAAAATTGGCAGGGAATTTTCGGCCAACGTCCGATCTGCCGATTTTCGGCTTGTTAGTATGATGCTTCGGACAACCGACTCCGACTTTTCGGCCGAAAAAAATCTGGTGTGCAGACTATAAAATTTTTGTTGGCTGTCAACACAACGGCTGATTTTCGTGCAGTCAGTACAGATTTCGACAGGGAAAAATCTGATGAGCAAGTCTGGGCATGCTCAGAGAAGAAAGAACACAAAGAAAGCAATCCAACACATGACATCACTTCTGAAGTAAAATTTTGCTGGGCAAGAAAATTCGTGTGCAGTCTAGGCACATTCCAACCAACAAAACACCACTCTGGACAAAAGACGGACGATCGGTCGGCCGATAATCGTTGCGTGTGTACGTGGCTTTAGTCTGTAGGGTTCAGTATTGAGTTGGCCCACCCTTTGCAGCTATAACAGCTTCAACTCTTCTGGGAAGGCTGTCCACAAGGTTTAGGAGTGTGTCTATGGGAATGTTTGACCATTCTTCCAGAAGTGCATTTGTGAGGTCAGACACTGATGTTGCACGAGAAGGCCTGGCTTTCAGTCTCTGCTCAAATTCATCCCAAAGGTGTTCTATCGGGTTGAGGTCAGGACTCTGTGCAGCCCAGTCAAGTTCCTCCACCCCAAACTCACTCATCCATGTGTTTTATGCAGTGGTTCTCAACCTCAGTCCTCAAGTACCCTAAACGGACCATGTTTTCAGGTTTTCCTTTACTTTGCACAGCTGCTTTAAATCAATATCAATGACATGGTATTGATAAGATCTATTTTATCTAAGGGAAGTTCCAAAAACATGGTCCGTTGGGGGTACTTGAGGACTGAGATTGAGAACCATTGTCTTTATGGACCTTGCTTTGTGCACTGGTGCGCAGTTATGTTGAACAGGAAGTGGCCAAACAAAGTTGGGAACATGAAATTGTCCAAAATGTCTTGGTATTCTGAAGCCTTAAGAGTTCCCTTCACTGGAACTAAGGGGCCAAGCCCAACCCTTAAAAAACAACCCCACACCATAATCCCACCTCCACCAAATGATTTGGACCAGTGTACAAAGCAAGGTCCATAAACACATGAATGAGTGAGTTTGGTGTGGAAGAACTTGACTGGTCTGCACCTCAACCCAACACAATACCTTTGGGATGAATTAGAACAGAGACTGCGAGCCAGGCTTCCCAGAAGAGTTGAAGCTGTTATAGCTGCAAAGGGTGGGCCAACTCAATATTGAACCCTACGGACTAAGATTGGGATGCCATTAAACTTCATGTGTGTGTGTAAAGGCAGACGTCCCAATACTTTTAGTAATATAGTGTATATAAACGAAGTCTGTGGTCACCAGAACTAGTGTACCCATCGGAAGATTAGCTCTCTCTTCTTAGGATTTTCTTTTACTTTCATTCTCAGCGATAATATTAACCAAGACAAACAGAGAGGAGGAATCTTCAATAACGGGGGCACTGACCGCAATAAAGACTTGGTAGGTGTTCTAATCCCTCTCTACTCCATCCCAAAACTATAAAAAATAAAGTTTTGCCTTGGGGGCGAAAGAAGAACCTTTTTGGCGGTGAAGCATTACGTGTTTTTTAAGTGCGCATTTTGGCGTGCTTGTTGCGCGTTTGCCTTACAACAAAACACGCATCTGCTAACCCTGTTCGGTTTGCCTTTATCAATTAAGCTTTCCAAATACATGGCAAAATGCACTCTTACTGTGCGCTTTCTCGCGCATTCTGGAAACGTCAAGTGTGAATGCGGCCTTAATGATGGGTTATGATGAGACTTCATACCAGCAGCATAGACAGCATTCATCACACCAGATCCTTATTAAAAGCAGAAGGCAGAATCACAGCAATTATGTTAATAGAAGGATCTTGGGCAGGACTAATGGATTCATAGCTGAGCTAATTACTGAGATTTTTTTTTTTTTCTTTTCACCGTGAGAGTTGTACAGAACGATGTTCCTCGTTCAGGCAGATTATTGGCACTGCTCCCAGTTTCTGCATAGCCAGAAAGTGGAGACAGTAAGTGGCTCGGTGTTTATACAAGACTTTAGTACGGTTGTAGAGCAGTCCCAAGGTGAAGACATTGGTTTGTATAGCTATGCAAATGAGCCATGGATTGGACTCTAGGCTCTGAGCGTCACTCGAGAATGTCCGGAGCTTGCAATTGTTCGTTCTGATGGAAGATAAGATTGCATCTTGTATTTACTTTTTCTGTGCTAAAATTAAACACATCCACCATTTTGTATTGTTTTAAAGGGCAATCATAATAGCATTGCATAAAGCAGTAACATTTTTTATTAATTTTTTTTTGCAAGCAATTTAACTTTGCAAATGAATAGTAGAGCATGCATACTTACAAAACTATGCGTCTTGTGGAATATCCAGGTCTCCCAGCTGCTGGGCAAGACCTGGGAATCTCTATGACCTATTTGTTTCAGCTGTGCAAGCTTCACAGCTCAGAGGTCAAGAGCGTGGCACACCTCCCTCTTATGCCTCGTACACACGATGATATAATCTTACGACTTATCGTTCGCATTTTGTTGCATGATACTAGTAGCGAATTCAACAATGCGTACTAAAGGTATGATTTTTTACGTTCGATTCTGGAAAAGCTTCCTGGTTGTGTAGCTACTTATCAGACAGTGCAAAACAAAAACAATGGCAGCCAGGCTTTTTCCGGGTTTTTTTCCTGTTTCTGATCATGCATGGTCTTTGTCTATCGATTTTTAGCGGACGCATACTGTGTCGATTAAATGATTGTCGTTTGCTAGGCTATCGTACGACAAAAGTTTTCGTGTTTGTCCCTTCGGATTTTGTTGGACGAAATGGGATCGGCTGTCAAAAGCTGAGTACTAACAATCAGATTATCGTGCAATCAATTTGAAAGCGATTTTATTCGTACGATTATCTGATCGTGTGATCAAGGCATTAGTATGTCATTATGCTTTTATATATTTGCATTAAGGGAAGAGACCATCAGTGCCAAGAACATTGTAAATCCACATGGGGAGCAGTGCCCTCTTAAGAGCATTAAAGGGCCCCGGCCAATGCAGTGCACTGGGGTCCTGTCTAAACAATCACCCACAAGAATAAAAATGCAAATTATCGATAAGGCTATACAGTATTTATTGGTGCAGCAGTGCCAGGCTTATGACAGCTTCCAAGTTTAGCGGCTGGGTCCGGTGAACACACAAACGGACGGGAGTCAGACTCGACTGTCCTGTGTGCGCCTGTTCCTGTGGAGGCGGGCAGGCATTCCAGCAGTTGTGGGCTCCCCCTCCATGGTCCAAGTGGCCTGACAGCAGCGCAGGGCCGACAGGCGCTTGCCAACTGCTAAGTTCAGCGGCAGGATGCATACGGGAGTCGGGACTAAAGCTGGGCTGGGTTGCTGGGCAGGTGGGGCCCCAGGGCAACTGCCCAAAGTGCTCATTCAGCCCTGATGGGGAGAGTACTGCAGTAGTAGCATTCTGCTTGTATTGTGAATGACAGAAGCTGGAAAGGAGCATCATTGATGGGGACAGGGGCCTCTTCCCCACAACCTTTGGCTGTGGTTGTGAGGGTCTACGGGAAGAGGCCTTTAAGAAAGGTGGCTACCAGATCCCCCCCCCCCCCAGTGTGAATGAGCATGGGGCACATAGTACCCCTACCCATTCACCCAAAAAAAAACAGTGTAGTGTAAGAAAAACAGGGAGCAGTTTTTGACAAGTCCTTTATTAAAAGTGAATAATGCCCCCCCTGTGGTAGCTCCAACCTGAATCATGATGGCCGTTGCTGCCGCTGCCTTCCTTGTCACAGTCTCCCGCCATTCTGGCAGCTCTGGTGTCTGACATTCCTTATACAACTATGGGACATTTGTATGAGGTGACGTCACCCAGGGAGCCCGCCCCTTGTGACGTCACAGACCCATCATGCCGTCAAAAAGGGGCAGGTTCTTCAGACCGACACAAGTCTAAACAGTTAGGATGGTTCTTATAGGGCAGGGATTCCCAAACTACGGCCCTGCAGCTGTTGCAGAACTACACATCCCATGAAGCATTGTAAAACTCTGACATTCACATACATGACTAGGCACGATGGGAATTGTAGTTCCTGAACAACTGGAGGGCCATAGTTTGGGCATCCCTGTAATAGGGAAACATTGATTTTTACATGTCATGCGACTTGTGCTCTCAAAGTCAGAGCGCTTTTTGCACCAGTGTGAGCCGAGCCTAACAGAAGACACTGCAGTCATCAGCCAGTTTGTTACCTTGCAGAAGGGAGGAGGAGGGAGGAACATGACTCGCTATCCTACTCAATGGGCTCTGTGTGTTTCTATAAAGGCACACAGTGTGGGGAGACACAAGTCTAGTCCCTGCATACAAGGGTGACTCCATAGGATGGTACAAGAGAAAGACAGGAGCCTCCCTGAATCCGGAATCTTGAGAAGGAGTCATGGCACCAACTTCAACTGAAACATAGGTAGGGATTGGAAGAAAAAAAGGCTATATACTCAGTGTTTAAAGGGGTTGTAAAAGTTCAGATTTTTTTAAATACAAATAACAAACATGTTATACTTACCTGCTCTGTGCAAGGGTTTTGCACAGAGCAGCCCCGATCCTCCTCTTTTGAAATGCCCCGGGTGCTCTCCTTGCTCCTCCTCTTCATCGGGTGGCCCCACTGGAAGCCGCTTTCCATGGGGGCACCTGTGCAGGTACGTTCCCGAGCCCTGCTCCGTCCATTGACACAGACAGCGGGACTCGGCCCCGCCTCCAGCTCTCACTGTGTCACTGGATTTGATTGACAGCAGCGGGAGCCAATGGCTTCTGCTGCTATCAATCTGTCCAATGAGGTGAGAGCCAGCGGCTGGAGCCTTAATGCATAGAATGCATTAAGGTGAAAAACTTTGAGACTTTACAATCTCTGTAAATCAACTGCTGAAAATGCTTAATCACCTGCTGACCGCCCCACGCAGATTTACTGTGGCAGGGTGACTCAGCTGCGCATAATCATGTATATCTACTTGATTGAGCCACACTCCTGCTGTGATTAGTCACAGTGACAGGCAGACCGCAGGAGAAGCGGCTGGATCACCGCCCCCTCCTGCGATGTTCGCCAAAACTGACAGGAGAGCCGTCTGGAATGTAAACAATGTAAAACAGCTCTCCTGTCAGAGAAGCAGGGAAAGATTGTGTGATTCAGCTAAGCTGAATCACTGATCTCTCTGTGCCTCTGTTCAATCCATTCCTCACACAGTAAGCACATATATTGAACGCATTTAACCTCTTGATCACCCCCAGTGTTAACCCCTTTCCTGCCAGTGTCATTTATACAGTAACAGTGCATATTATTTAGCACTGATCACTGTACAACACTGATCAATGTCACTGGTCCCCAAAAAGTGTCACTTAGGGGTTTATTTACTAAAGCCTGAGAGTGCAAACTCTTGTGCAACTCTGCAAAGAAACCAATTAGCTTCTAGGTTTTTTTGCCAAAGCTTAATTGAACAAGTTGAAGTTAGAAGCTGATCGGCTACCATACACAGCTGCAGCAGATTGTGCACGCTCCAGTTTTAGTAAATTAACCCCTTAGTGTCAGATTTGACCCCTGCAATGTCGCAGTCCCGATAAAAATTGCTGAATGCCGCCATTACTAATAAAAATAAAATAAAAAGTCCATAAATCTATCCAGTAGTTTGTAAACGCTATAACTTTTGCGCAAACCACCTATTATATGCTTTTTGGGATTCTTTTTTTTACCATAAATATGTAGGAGAATACAAATTGGCCTAAACTGATAAAAAAAAAATAGATTTTTAAAAATTTTTCATTGGGAATGTTTTATAGCAGAAAGTAGAAAATATTGTTTTTTTTTTTTCACAAATGTTGCTCTTTTTTAGTTTATAGCGCAAAAAACAGAAAACCGCAGAGGCGATCAAATACAACCAAAATAAAGCTCTATTTGTGGGGAAAAAAAAGGACACCAATTGTATTCGGGTACGGCGCCCCACGACCGCGCAATTGTCAGTTAAAGCAACACAGTGCCGAATCGCAAAAAAATGGCCTGGTCATTAACCACTTAAGCCCCGGAAGATTTTACCCCCTTCCTGACCAGGGGGTATTTTGCGATACGGCACTGCGTGAATTTAACGGACAATTGCGCGGTCGTGCGACGCCGTACCTAAACGAATTTGACGTCCTTTTTTTCCTACAAACAGAGCTTTCTTTTGGTGGTATTTGATCACCTGTGCGATTTTTTGATCATGCGCTATAAACAAAAAAAGAGCGTCAATTTTGCAAAAATAACAATATTTTTCACATTTTTTTATATGAAATCCCCCCAAAAAAATTTATAAATCAAAATTTTTTAACATTTTCAGCCAATTTGTTTTATGCTACATATGTTTGGTAAAAAAAAATCACAAAAAGCGTATTTTGATTGGTTTGCGCAAAAGTTATCGCGTTTACTAACAAAGGGAAAGATTTTTGTCATTTTTGTTGTTTTTTTTTTAACGTGTAATGGCGGCAATCTGAAATTTTGTTTGCGGTACTGTGACATTGCGGCGGACAGATCGGACCCTTGACTGACATTTTTGACACTTTTGGGGTTACCAGTGACATTACTGCAGTAATCAGTGCTATATATATGCACTGTTACTGTAAAAATACACTGGTAGTGAAGGGGCTAACTTTATTTGAGAGCGAGGGGCTGTGTGTGTCCCTAGGGACGTGATTCTAACTGTGATTGGCTGTGGCTTGAGCTGTAGGAACAATGATCAACGGTCCTACATAGTAGAACCGTATGATCAGTGTTTCTACACAGGGGAGAATGACAGGCGGCTTGTTTACACTAGCCGCCTGACTTTCTCCCTCTGCAGCGACGATCGCAGAGTGACCGGCAGACATCGGGTCCGCCGGTCACATGCGCAGGGGGGTCCGTGACCGCGCGGGAGCGCGCCCGCTCCCCAGAGTCTCACAGGCTAGTGACGTTTATATACGTCACTTTGCCTGTGAGGGGCTGACCGCCGCAGCATATCTACTTGCGGCGGTCGGCAAGTGGTTAAGGGGAAGTGGTTAAAAAACATTTATAACGTTTAATGTTATTTGCAAAGAATTGCAGTAACCTATCGCAAACAATTTACAAACGTCTTTTGTTTATCTTAGTGCTCCATACTGATGAAAGAGGAGGTTGCTATGGGTTACTGTATAATTGTATGCTATGGGTTACTATATAAACACACAGCGGGATGTGTAATTAGGTTAAACGCATGTTATTGCTCCATACGTCTACTAACCAGACTGAGGTCCAGTTCCACATTCCAGCCATGTCTTCCCTCTCAGCCAGCTCCAGGGTCCTCCAGCAATGACAGAAATCCTTAAAAATCACAAATTCTAAGAAAGAGCATGAAAACTTCCTGCCGGGCTGTGTTTGTTTTTTCTGGTTTATTAGGAAAGATCTGTGTAACTATAGAAGATTAATTCAGCAGCTGGAAGGCATGTGTTCCTTCATAGACAGGGCCTCGTATAGTGGATTTGGCGCTGGGCTGCCTCACGCTGTTCCATTTTAGGCTTCATACACACCAGCGTAGGCCTCGGGGCTTGTTGACACCAGAGAGGTTTTCCTCACCGTGTAGAGGCATGTTGACAGAAGCAAAAGAAAAGTGCTTTGCGCTCGGTTTTAGGCTGCTTTATGTTCACTTCCTGAGCGTTGCCATTAAATGCATGTTGACATTTAAATGCATTCAGGTTATATTTACAGTATATGCTTCCTACGAAAATTTAAGGAATAATGTTCACATGTATAATGTATACAGACACTTTACAGGGCTGTACAGCATGAAGAGCCTGCATAACGACATTCCCGCGACCCATTGCAGAGGCAGAGATAGTGTGCATTGGAAGCATGCGTCAGTGCTCCTGTGGATGCTTTAGGCCCTAAACATTTTTCAGCTTGTAAAACGCACATCTCTGAAGTCTTAAAACGCCCAACAAGCAAAATCCCATTCATTTCAATGGCCCTTGTTCACATATGAGCGTTGTGTCGCCTGAAGCAAAACGCCTGAAGCTCAAAGAAGTACACAAGCTTCTTTTTTGGCAGATCACAAGCGTTTTTATTAGAGGTCAATGCCTTCCTCCAAACGCCTGAAAAAACACCTGAAAAACGCCCAAAAAAAGCCTGAAAACGATACGTTCAGGTGTGCATGGAGCCTTAGGTCCTGTTCACACCTGAGAATTTTTCAGCTCATAAAAAGCTCATCTCTGAAGTCCCAAAACACCCAACAAGCAAAATCTCATTTATTTCAATGGCCCCTGTTCACATATGAGCGTTTTGTCGCCTGAAGCAAAACGCCTAAAGCTCAAAAAAGTACATGAGCTTCTTTTTTGGCAGATCACAATCATTTTTATTAGGAGGTCAATGCCTTCCTCCAAACGCCTGAAAAAGCACCTAAAAAACACCCAAAAAAAACGCCTGAAAACGATACGCTCTAGCTGCAGGCATCTCTCCTGTACAGCACTTTTCCTGAAATATCAGTAATGTCGGTAACCTCCGGGGCCAATTCTGATATATCGGGGAAAGTGCATATCGGCCCCTGATATATCGGCTTTGCCGATAATCGGTCGATCCCTACTACATATACAGACTGAATTTACTGCTGGGGGTTTAGTAACAATTTAATTCATTTCAATGGACAGAATAAAATTATTCTGGCCAATGAAATGAATTAACACCCGAGCACTTGATGCGCCTGAACACTTAAAACATGTTTACAAGCAGAATTTTCAAACTTTGTTTTTAATTTAAATATGGAATGTTTATCTATTACACCATTCGATTCACTATAAATGACACCTCTCATACCCCTGATGAAGGAGATGTATATTCTCTGAAACGCGTCGGGTTGAGGAAACTATACTGTATCATCATTATCTCGCACAGTTGGTTTATCAATAGTTTTTCGTACCATGTACACACTGTTTTGTGTCTTTTTTATCTAGTATTGTGTTAATAAAAATTGTTTTTACGAATTTAACTCTCTCTATGCTATGTGACTAAAGTGCCTAAAAAGTCCCACCACTAGGGGAATTCTCGCTTTTTTGTATTGAATTTTAGGGATTTGGCACATAGCAGAGCTTATTAACCTATATCCAATATAATGTTTCCAAAGAATACATAAAAAATAATGAGCTGTCCAGACTTCTATGGGGAAAGTTTATAAAGCAGGAAATGATTTATGATTTTTTTTCTTTTTTGTGTGGGATACATCACATTTATTTGTAATAGGCCATGGTTACATTTTCCAAACTGACCACTTTAAAACATTCGCTGTGTCCAGAATCAGTGACTCACCAGTCGTTTAAATGGAGACCTGCTGTGCTGCTAGATCTTCCTTGCTTGTCTGTGCTCTGCAAATAAGGATTTGAACTTAGAATCCTAATTTACATACGGAGTCAATTAGTCCTTTTGCATCCCTCGGTACAAAATGTTATCACTCCTGTGAACAACATGGACAAATGCAGTCAAATCCAGGAACAGGGATATGTCTGCATTACATTTTTTTTTCTAAATATGCATCTATATGTGCCAATGTAATTTATATGCAAATTAGCTCATCTTTTAAACCACACAGCCAGAATCATTTGTTACTTGTGCCTGTACCCTCTTCCGAGCAGTCTTGCACAGATGATGATTATTTTCAGGGCAGTTCTACCCTAATTAGCTGGAACCCCCCACTTGCAGCTGAAATTCCCTTTGTTATTACCAATTTTTTAATTACTATGCATGCTCAGAAGCTCCGGATATTATTGGTATTATAGTGAGGGAAGGTTAATTTTCTTGTTGTCTAATGAACTGTGCATGTACTGTAACTCTCTCGATCCATACAATCTGTTTGATATGCAGTCCTGGCCTGCACTGTGTACAATATGCTGTGTATTTTATACTCCTGACCACTGCACTCTGTTCATTACATACTCCTGAACCCTGCACTGTGTACACTACATTGTGTATTTTATACCACTGACCACTGCACTCTGTACATGACATACTCCTGATCCCTGCACTGTGTACACTACACTGTGTATTTTATACCACTGACCACTGCATTCTGTACATTACACACTCCTGATCCCTGCACTGTGTACACTACACTGTGTATTTTATACCACTGACCACTGCACTCTGTACATGACATACTCCTGATCCCTGCACTGTGTACACTACACTGTGTATGTTATACCACTGACCACTGCACTCTATACATTACATACTCCTGATCCCTGCACTGTGTACACTACACTGTGTATTTTATACCACTGACCACTGCATTCTGTACATTACATACTCCTGATCTCTGCACTGGGTACACTATACTGTGCATTTCATACCCCTGATCACTGCACTCTGTACATTACATACTTTTGATCCCTGTACAGTGTACACTATGCTGTGTATTTTATGCAACTGACCCATGCACTCTGCACATTACACACTCTTGATCCCTGCACTGTGTACACAATATACTGTATATTTTATACTCCTGATCCCTGCACTGTGTACACCACGCTGTGTATTTTATACCCCTGACCACTGCACCCTGTACATTATACACTCCTGATCCCTGCACAGTGTACACTATACTGTGTATTTTATACTCCTGACCTTTTGCACTGTGTACATTACACACTCCTGATCCCTGCACTGTGTACACTATGCTGTGTAGTTCATACCATTGACCACTGCACTCTGTACATTACATACTAGTGATCCCTGCACTGTGTGCACTATACTGTGTATTTCATACCCCTGACCACTGCACTCTGTACATTACATACTCCTGATCCCTGCGTGGTGTACACTATGCTGTGTATTTTATGCAACTGACCAATGCACTCTGTACATTACATCTCCTGATCCCCGCACTGTGTACACTATACTGTATATTTTATAACCCTGACCACTGCACTCTGTACATTACATACTCCTGATCCCTGCACGGTGTACAATATGCTGTGTATTTCATAACCCTGACCACTGTACTCTGTACATTACATACTCCTGATCCCTGCACGGTGTACACTATGCTGTATATGTTATACCCCTCACCACTGTACTCTGTACATTACATACTCCTGATCCCTTCAATGTGTATACTATGCTGTGTATTTCATGCAACTGACCCATGCACCCTGTACACTATGCTGTGTAATTTATATTCCTGACCTCTGCACTTTGTACATTACATACTCCTCAATTCCCGCACCGTGTACACTATGCTGTGTATTTCCTACCCCTGACTACCTCACTCTGTACGTTACACAATCCTGATCACTGCACTGTGTAGACTATACTGTGTATTTCATGCGACTGACTCATGCACTCTGTACATTACATACTCCTGATCCCTGCATTGTATACACTATGCTGTCTATTTCATAATCCTAACCATGCACTCTGAGCATTATAATAGGAACAGAGGGGCACCAGACTCAGTGCAGTATTAAAACAAACATGTTAATAAAATCAAAACCAGTGGGAACTCACAAGATTGATGAGTAAAACAGGCTTGAATAGTTAGGACTCGTCAGTTTCCAGGTCTCTCTGAGCCGTCTTGGTATTGTAGCAGCCTCGAGCCCTGGCTGTGTCTCTAGATGGAAGCAGGAAGCCGCTAACTGCCGCCGTAACCAGCATGGAACCCAAGGTAGAGCCAGGCTGGATGTGACGTCGCTTTGGAGGACATGCTGGCATGCTGGTTACGGCGGCAATCGGCAACTTCCTGCTTCCATCTAGTGACACAGCCAGGGCTCGAGGCCGCTACAATACCCAAACAGCTCAGAGAGGCCTGGAAACTGACAAGTCCTAACTATTCAAGCCTGTTTTACTCATCAGTCTTGTGAGTTGCCACTTGTTTTGATTTTATTTGATCCTTTGTTTTAATAGTGCACTGAGTCTGGTGCCCCTCTGTTCTTGTTTCCACTACACAGAGTCACAGAATCACTTGCTTCGCTCTAAGGGTTCTGCCACCAGGTGCTCGTTGATTACTTTTTATCTCATGGACTTCCACAAGGGACTTTCCTATTTTTTCATGATGTATTGCTAATTTTATATTTTTTATACATCCCTCTTGCTCCACTTTACATATCTCTGTACATTAAAGGAGTTGTAAAGTCGGAAGGTTTTTATCGTAATGTATTCTATGAATTAAGATAAAAAACCTTCTGTGTGCAGCAGCCACCCCAGCACCCCCTAATACTTAGCTGAGCCCCATCACTCTACAGCGATGTCCATGAGTGTCTCGGCCACTCGAGACTCTTCCTCCTGTTTGGCTGAGACACAATAGTGGCGTCATTGGCGCCCACTGCTGTCAATCAAAGTCAGTCAACCAATCAGGAAAGAGAAGGGGGGTAGGGCCTCAGCTCCGTGTCTGAATGGACACAGGGAGCTGTGACTAGGCACGGGTGCCCCCATAGCAAGGAGGTAAGTATAACTTTTTTGTTATTTTTATTGAAAAAATGTGAGACTTTACAATCACTTATATTTATTTTAAACATAGAAGTGGAACATACAGTCAATGGACTTGGGAAACTTGGGTTAATCAGTTTACCCTGTAGTGTAGTTTGACTATGAGTTTTTCATTGATCAACCAGTGTATACGGAGTTTAACTTCCGATATTTATATGCTTTTGTGTCTATTTGTTTTGCGGCAGTCAGAACATGGGTTTCCAAGACAAACTGTTGCATAATGATCCCATCAGGTTTTAGATTTAGAAGCACTTCTTACGGAAGCATAGGTTTATATTTCTGCAGAAGACATTGTCCAGACATTGTGTGCTATTGGGTGGGACGACCAACTGTGAAGGAACGTGCCCATATTCGAACAACAGTGAAAGCAGGTTGGTTGGTATGAATTTTTAATC